>NC_073303.1:49454236-50158736 GCF_027595985.1 Sorex araneus
ACATGATATCCTCCAGTTCCACTCATGTTGCAGCAAATCACATGGTTTCGTTGTTCTGTTGTAAGAGGAGTTTGCTTAATCAAGCACAAGGAGACAATCTAGGGCAGGATTGTAAAAAACTTCGCATGCTGAAGGGTGTGTGTTCAAGGGCTCTCCGGGCGGCTCTCTCTCACCGTCCGTGTTCGGTGCTCTCGAGCCACTGTGTATGGGCTGGATCAGAACAACTGTTGGCCAAGGACAGGCGAAGGAAGAACAAGGACCAACCTAGTTGCTGATTAGTTACCATTTATTCAATCTTTCGTCTCTCTCATCTCAGCACTCTTCCTTCCTAGCTCCTCACTCCTCCATCCCACCTCTCTGGATTCTTCTCCCTCTTCACTAGTCTCTCCCCCTACTTGTCTCTCTCCACCTTAGCCTCTAGGCGACACACAGTCTGGTAGCAAAATCAACATAAGAAAGCCCTCCCTGACTAATCGCAGACAAAATACCTCTTAAGGTGTTTTTCTCTTTTCTTCAGTCCAAAAACTCCATCAACATCTTAATACTAGTTATTTTTGTACGGACACAATAAGAGATACATTGAGGCTTGTGGGGCAGCTCTCCTGGCAACATCTTGCCACGGACTCAGACTACAGTGCTCAGGCCAGATTAATCATTCCTAACCCTAGCAGGGTCCAAATCTAGTTATTACTTTTTGGATCATGACAGCATTTGTCCATGACCAATCTCTTAACTTACAGTTAAGCATTAGGCATTTTGGCCAGGCCCAGCTCAACGCTAGGGTAGCACATAGCTCACTGCTTGCCTTGGGTCCGTCCCGTCTGTCATTGGGACCCTGCTTTTTGGGGTGCTAGGAAGTAAGGGCAGCTGAAGCTTAGGTTGAGAGAACTGCCCAAGAAAAAAATATCATGTAGAGTCAAATGACTCCCAGGTTACAAAAGCATAGCATTTGCTAAGTCTTCCTGTGTCCATACAAAAGGACACAGGAAGTCCTTTTGTAAGAGCCATAGTTTATTTGGCTCTGAATAAATTATGCAAAGGACTCAAGGAGAAGAGAAAAACAATATTTACAAGTCAACAGAAGCAAAGAAGTTATAAATAAACACAGAGGAATGGGAGCACTGTGATGGGAGTAACCCAATAAACCTAAACTACCTGCGGCTATGTTAGCCTACATAGGATGACAAGGAGGTCTTTATTACACCAGTTGATCAGACCAGTACCTCTAGACCCCCTGAAACCTTAGACAAAGCTCAGTGGTCCAAGAGCCTATTTTTATAGGGCATCACTGCAAAGTCATCATTACTTTGCTTCATGTTCAAGCAATGTGGAGGTGCATATACATGATGACATCTTACCAGTACGGTTACAGGGTGTTTCCTAAAATCATCATTTTCTTAGCTTGGAACAGGGAAGTTCATCCCAAGGACAGACAGGATGAGCAAAACTTTCCACTCACAAGCAAAATCGTCTCTTCTTTTTTTTTTTTTTCTTTTTTGGGTCATACCCAGCGATGCACAGGGGTTACTCCTGGCTCATGCACTCAGGAATTACTCCTGGTGGTGCTCAGGGGACCGTATAGGATGCTGAGAATAGAACCCAGGTCGGCTGCATGCAAGGCAAACTCCCTCTCTGCTGTAGCATGTCATCCCATTACTCATTGATTTGCTTGAGTGGAGACAAATAACATCTCCATTGTGAGACTTGTTACTGATTTTGGTGTATCGGATACACCATGGGTAGTTTGCCAGGCTCTGCCGTTCAGGTGGGATACTCTCAGTAGCTTGCCGGGCTCTCCAAGAGGGATGGAGGAATCGAACCTGGGTTGGCTGCGTGCAAGACAAATGCCCTACCCGCTGTGCTATCACTCCAGTCCCTCTTTAGAGTACATGCTACAAATCAGTTATAAAACCAAAGATGTTTCATAAATTTCTATCATAACAGTTCCACATAAATGCATAGTATTCCATTGTGTATATATACCACATCTTTTTAAATTTTTTTCTTTTTGGGTCACACCCAGCAATGCTCAGGGTTACTCCTGGCTCTGCACTCAGAAATCACTCCTGGCAGTGCTGGGGGGACCATATGGAATCAAATCCGTGTTGGTCGAGTGCAAGGCAAACGCCCTACCCGCTGTGCTATTGCTTCAGCCCATATATCACATCCTTATGATCCAACTCATCCATCACTGAACACTTAGGTTGATTTTGTATCTCAGCTATTGTATTAAGTATATCAATGAATAGTGGAATGCATTACTACCTTTTGAAAAAATATATTTTGTCCTAGGGGTAGGTACCCAAAAGTAAAATTTTTGGATCCTGTGGCAGCTCAATTTTTCCCTGAGAATTCTCCCTACTATTTTCCACATTCAATATCAGACAACATTCCCACGAACAGTGGATGAGAGTTCCTTATTCATCACATCCTGGCCAACACAGATTGTTCCCAGTTCTTTTTGTTTTGTTTAGTTTGGGGCTTTTTGGTTCTCACTATTTTATTGATATGCACCATTCTTCTGTCGTCAACAGTCCTAAGCCAGAATGAGCATTTCAGGATTCCACACAGTGACGAACAAGATAAATTACACACATGGAGCTGGACACACACATACACAATAGATTTGTGGTTTCTGGGCCGCAGGCTGAGGCAGAGTGGACTGTTTCCAGGGAAAACTGAGCCCTGTTGTTGGACGGGGACACAGCTTGTGGGTTTCGACCCTCGCACTTTGCTCCCAGTCTATAACTGAAGCAGGTCAAGAAAGAGTTTGATCAGTCCAAGATAGTCCAGCTTGCTTGTCTGTCTGGGCCATACTCCCATTTCCCCTTTGTCCCTATCACCACTCCCCGGGACGACTGTCCCTATCACCACTCCCCACAGCCGAGTAGAAAGGACGATTGCCAAGAATGAGCTGGTTCACAGTTGCAGTTACTGGTTTAGGTGCACAGAGGGCCCAGGGGCAGGAACGTCATCTGGGGATGCTGAAGGAAAGGGGGCTGTGCGGCCCAGAGGACCTCCTCTACACGGGGTGCGGCGCTGCACGTGCGCAAGGACGTCAAGGGTGCAGCCGCGGTGGTGGTGGGTTCAGAGGACTTTCGGGGCCGACACTCCAGGCCAGGCGGGTGGGGGAGGCGCGGGGCAGGACTAGGCGCGCTGGAGCGGGACAATAAGGCGGGGCTGGGGCGGGGCGTAGGAGCAGTCTGGGGTGGGGCTTAAGCGCGGGGTGGGGCGTGTCCAGAGGCGGGCCTGGGGCGGGGCCTGGGAGCGGGGCTGGGGCGGGGCCTAGTAGCGGGACTGGAGCGGGGCTGGGCCGGGGCCTGGGAGCGGGGCTGGGCGGGGCCTGGGAGCGGGGCTGGGGCGGGGCCTGGAGCGAGGCTGGGGCGGGGCCTGGGAGCGGGGCTGGGGCGGGGCCTGGGAGCGGGGCTGGGGCGGGGCCTGGTGCCTGGGGGCGGGTCTCGGAGCTGACGCCCGAGTGGCCCCTCCTGCACCACTGAGGTCCGCCAGGGGCGCCCCCGAGGAATGCCCGCGCCTGCCCGGGCTTGAGGCGGCTCCGACACCAAGTGTTCCCGTGGGGGTCGCGGTGGGCGGCCTCGGAGCTGAGCGGCTCCCGGGAGCGCACGCGCGGGGTCCGGCCGGGGTCTGGGGGCTGGACCCAGGCAGGAGGAGAGGGCGGCCAGAAGCGGTCCCCCGAACGCCTTCCCGGGGTGTGAGCACAGCCCGCGGGGGCCCCGTGCGGGACGGACTCCAGGGGCTGTCGGCGGTACCACCCCCGCCCCCGGGACACGTGCGGGCCTGGCACCGGGGGCTCGGGCCAGCTCAGGGCTGGGCCCGAGTCCATTCCGGCCGCGCAGGAACGCTGCCGGGAGCAGTTCCCGGGGGCAGAGCCAGGAGTGACCTCTGCGCGTCGCCAGATGTGGCCCCCAAACGGGGAAACTGCGTAGCCAGGAGATTTTGGTCCCGTCACCGAGGTTTGCATGGCACTTTGTTTGGAACCCGTGAGAAGTATTTGGTGGTTTCTTCCCGTGGAACAGTGGGTGGCCGTGAGAAACGTGTCCCCAGACTCCGCAAGGTCTGGCCGTCACTTTGGACCAGCAGTTTTGGATGGAGCACTTCTGTGTTCTGAAGTACTCGCAAGACAGACTCTTCTGAGACTTCTGAACTCTAGGTTAAATTGTTCCAAGTTGAAAAGTATACTATTTGGGATGAGTTTTGAAAAGAATTCCCATGCAAGCAACAGCTGACCTTCCTGTGGGTGTGAGTGCAGGTAGCTCAGTTTATATTCTCCACAACATACCTGCAAGATGCCAATTTCAAACTTGGATTCTGAGCTCTGGAGTTGTCAGGGAAGGGAGATGGAGTCAGTGCAGTTGTTTTGGCTTGGGGGCCAAACCGGACATTATAAGGGCTTACTTTGGCTTTGTGCTCAGGACAGTGGTTGGTGAACCAAATATGCCATGCATTGAACTGGGGTTAGCCACATACAAGGCTAATGCTTTAACTCCTACAGCAGACTAATAGAGGAAGGAAGTTATATTCTTGTCTTTTATACTGAGACACACTTGGATCATCTCATGTAAACACCAACTGATCTAATTATGTGCTAATTAACCCTGTACTGCATAAAATATGCTGATATGCTGCCCTACTTGAGTAACTGCGTGTTTGCATAGGGATTTTCTTTTGTTCAAGTTGCTTTTTTGTTGTAGTGTTATCTGCTGCACACAGCCACTTTTGATGTAAGGTTTAGTGGTCAGATAGTCTTTCCTCTGCGTATAGAGTAAATATGTAGTCTGTTTTGACCCACTGAATGGATATTCCAACATTGACTGTCTGGTATCCATTAGAACCATATTTGCCATTTACAAAAAGGTAAGTGTACAATTTTGATTATTAAAGCCCCTCTCTTCTGGAAGGTTCCTGGTCCGGAGTTCTGATTTCTATTATTTCACTTACTGCCATGCCACTGTGGGAAAAGTAATTAAGCTTGAACTCCTCATTGGAAAATCAGAATGGTAGTTCTTTATCACACTAATCGAAAGGTAAATGCACAGGGTGTTTGTGCCTTTGAAAATCTGACTGTCGTATAAGTTCTGAGCATAGGTACCACTGTCCCTTTTTCTTCTCACATCTCTTCTCCCAACAAGCAATCTTGGTTCTGTTGGAAGTATCTCAGAGTTGGTTTTCATTGTCTTTTGTCTATCCCCTAGCTTGCTTCTTTATATTTCGTGTATGAATGAGATCATCTGGAATGAGTTTGCCTCCTGACTCAATAGTAACACTTCTCTAGTAACATCTAAGTTAATTGGAATGCAAGATTTCCTCTTTTCTTCTAAGTGAATAGTATTTCATTGTGTGTGTGTGTGTGTGTGTGTGTGTGTGTGTGGATACCACAATGTATTTACCTATTCATCTCCTCTTGGGCATTTGGGTGCTCCAGATCATGATTATTGTAAATAGTGCTATGATGGACGTAGAAGTGCGTATTTTTTAAATTAATGTTTTCTGTTTGGATAGATGCTGAGAAGATTTGCTAAAAACCACATGGACATTCTATTTTTAATAGAATGTTTTCTATTTTTACTGTTTTTCCTTTGAGGAGGTGTTTTTTAGTTCCTTTCTCCATTAAAAAATATTACTTAGCCCCTGCCGCGGGAGGGCGGGGAAGGCCTGGCGCAGGCCGCCTCGGTGGGGGGCGAGGCCCGCAGCGGCCCCGGGGCGCGCCGCCTCCCGGCCCCGAGCTCCCCCCCTTGCAGTGGCCGCCGCTTATGTAAGTTGCACTTTGCAGGCGCCGGCCCGGCTCGTGGCCTCGGCCGCGCCCGGAGGACCTCGTGAAGGTGCAGCTTTGTTCAGAGCGGTCCGGTGCCCCGGGCTGCATCTCCCTACCTAAGGGGCAGCGAGTTTCTGCTGTCCGTCCTCCAGTGGATCTCACCTTAACTTAGATACTGGACCATTCTGTTAGGGAAAAAATAGAGCGTTCCTCCAAGAGAGGGGGATCAAAAACAAAAATGCTACGCACCCGGTGGTTACCGTGGCTACGATGTGGGCCCTCCTCTCTGACCCAGCTGTACTTCTGTCCCACAAGCCTCAGGGAGAGTTGCTGACCAGAGTAGGAAGTCAGTGGGTCGGAAGATCTGGGTTATCTTCTCTTGGAGGTGGCCACAGACCTGGGTGCATTTAAGGTGTAAGGATTCCCGGTGCGAAACATCCTTAGAGATTTGCAACCCAGTTCCTACCCTGAACAGCAATCGGAAAATAAAGCAAACCTAGATGCCGTGGGTAGCTTGTTGGTGTCAGAGCCCCGCTCTTCTGCAGAGGCAGTTTGCTTTAGGCGCTTTTCGGGATGTTGGTTCCAAGGTTCCAATCTTGCAATACAGCCGAGAGTTCTTTGTTCCTTCCACACCAAAGTTTATTCGTTTGCTCACTGTACGGACTTGTGTGCCCCTGATCAGAGTTATTCTGATCTGAAGAATTTGGTGTTTAAAGCATTAAGATAATAGCCTGAGTTGTTCATGGAGGTTTTCATCAGTATGTCTGAAACCATTAAATATGATGATGATGATCATAAAACTGTTTTTGAAAACGCTAAATGAACAACGCCTGGAAAGAGAGTTTTGTGATATCGCTATTGTGGTTGAAGATGTGAAATTCAGAGCACACAGATGTGTTCTCGCAGCCTGCAGCAGCACTTTAAAAAGCTTTTCAAGAAGCTTGAGGTTGCTAGTTCTTCAATCATAGAAATAGGTTTTCTTCGTTCTGATATATTTGAAGAGGTCCTGAACTACATGCACACAGCAAAGATTTCCGTGAAAAAAGATGTTAACTTAATGATGTCATCAGGCCAAATTCTTGGTATTCGATTTTTGGATAAACTCTGTTCTCAGAAGCATGACGTGTCTAGCCCTGATGAAAATAATGGCCAGTCAAAAAGTAAGTATTGCCTCAAAATAAATAGCCCTATTGGAGATGCTACTGACACCCAAGATGACGATGTAGAGGAAATTGGAGATAAGAATGACAGCCCTTCAGATGACACAGTAGAAGGCATGCCCTGAGGTCAGGAGGACAGCAAGTCACCCACGACGACGCTCAGGGTTCAGGAAGCCATCCTGAAGGAGTTGGGGAGTGAGGAAGTGCGAAAGGTGAATTGCTATGGCCAGGAAGTAGAGTCCATGGAAACCCCAGAATCAAAAGACTTGGGGTCTCAGACCCCTCAAGCCTTAACATTTAATGATGGGATGAGCGAGGTGAAGGATGAACAGACGCCAGCGACATGAAGTTTGAGTACTTGCTCTGTGGCCACCATCAGGAGCAGATTGCCTGTCAGGCTTGTGGGAAGACGTTTTCCGATGAAGTCCAGTTGAGGAAGCATGAAAAACTCCACACGGCAGACAGGCTGTTTTTTTGTGAGATGTGTACAAAAGGTTTTACCACACAGGCCCACCTGAAGGAACACCTAAAAATCCACACAGGATATAAGCCCTACAGTTGTGAGGTGTGTGGAAAATCGTTTATTCAAATTCCAGACTTAAAGAAGCATGAGCGAGTTCATAGTAACAAAAGACCATTCGCGTGCCACATGTGTGACAAAGCCTTCAAACACAAGTCCCACCTCAAAGATCACGAGCGGAGACACAGAGGAGAAAAGCCTTTCGTGTGGCTCCTGCACCAAGGCCTTTGCCAAGGCGTCGGATCTGAAAAGGCATGAGAACAATATGCACAGTAAGAGGAAGCAGGTGACCCCCAGTGCCATCCAAGTGAGACTGAGCAGTTGCAGGCGGCAGCCATGGCCACCAAAGCAGAGCAGCTGTGGGAAACGATTGCCTGTAGCTAGGAATGACGGGACTGGAACATTGGCCCACGTGGCGAGCCACGAGACTGAGTTTGGTTTGTTCAGAATCAGTGAACACCAGTCACTGTATTCTCGTGGAAACTTGTGGGACGTTGTACTCACTGGACTAATGGCAGTGCTTGGTTGGATGTTTATAAAACTTTTCAAGGAAATAATGTTCCTTGATTCTGACCAAAGAGTTTCATTGTCCCATCTGGTGTTTAGTATTACTGTCGCCAGTATGATTTTGAAAACTGTCCAGTTCAGAAGTGAGAGACTTCTGTTCCATTGTTACTTCCTCTCTACTTGTGCTTGTGAGCATGTTGCACAGAGTGATAATTGAGTAAATTGATTTCCTAATCATCAGGATTATTTGTGACTTATGGGCATAATAGCATTTTAAATAATGTAATAAAAGTGACTTCATGTAGAGGCAGAAAGTACTGCCATGTGGCTGACCAAGAACACTGCACAGATGTGAAAACAAGTTCTAGAAATGCAGAATGGTCCTTGTTTATTTTATATGACACTTGTTTCCACTGACTGGTGGACAAATAATGGTTGCTTTGCTGAAGTATTTCTTCATTTTTATTGTCCATATCTGTAACCAAAAGTTGAGGTCACAAGTCCCAAAGGCTGAACAAATCCTCTGGGGGTTTTGGCGGTGTGGAAATTCTTTGGGGCATTACTACTTTGTAACAAATGAGGTTTGTGAGCTAGCCCAGTGGTGAGAGTACTAGACAGGTAAAGGGGTAAAAGGCAGGTGCTTTCACATTTTCAACAGCTCCAAGATTTCTAATCAAAATAGTTCTTAACTGATTTTGAAATTACATTTTTTTAGGATCAAAATTGGGACAAGAACAGGTATACTTTGGATCCATTTGTATAATTTAACAAAATGCCATCAAGCTGCGGCTCTCTTGGTAGCACAGGATTTATCTAACAGAAGATGCACTATCCTTACTTACATTAACAAATTTTAAACTTTAAATGTGTAAATAGTATAGAAGTGTTGGTCTTATATATTTCAAGTAAAAGTAGACAGCTGCACTTTCTTTGCACATTTGAATTAAAATAACCTGTCAGCAACAAACATCAGACTTTTTAAACCAATACTAAAGATTGTCTGACCAAAAAAAAAGATTACTTTGTATTATGACTTACAAATTATTCATGATTGGGGCAGGTGGAATTCTAAAATTTTAAATAATTGGGTTCTGGAAGCATCTCTGCAGCAAGCTAATTAGTTCCAAGATTCATTTGTGAGTTTCTGGACCATGGCCATCAGTGCCCTTAAATGGCACCTTAAGGCAGTTTGTGGCCGTGACAGCCAGGACCCTGAAGGGGTGGGGAGATGGGGAGGAGCAGCTGGTTCCAATCCCTTCAGGCCTAGAGTTTTCAGTCACTACTCCTGTGTATCTGGGTTTTTCATTGGGTTCTGAAGGTTCAAGTCTGCCAGGATTCATTTGGGGCAGATGGAGGGACAATGCCTGCTCCTGTCTGAGAGTCTCCCCACTCTTAAAAAATTTATTTCAAAGTAGACAAAAACCACAACTGCTGATACAGTTCTAGAGTTGAAATTGGTTGATAACAAACCTCCAAAATTAAAATCAATAAGTATAAAAAAATCCATTTTTATGTGAAAATTGCTGTATCTCATCATGGGAGTCAGTCCTTGTCTGAAGATTTACTAAGCTGTTTGTTGCTAGTTGAACTTTCTGTGTTTTTGTTTTTGCTTGTTGAGTTTAGTTACTTTCCCATCTAATTTGGTGTGCTCCTACTGGATGTCAGTATTGAGAAATTAGGAGGCATTACCCGTGTGTCCTCACAGTCCACAGACTTCAGGATCTATGGTCTGGCAGTCTGCTCATTTTTTAATGGTTTTGGTGTTGTTGAGGACTGGAGTGATAGCATAGCGGGTAGGGCGTTTGCCTTGCACGTGACCAACCCAGGTTCAATTCCTACGTCCCTCTCAGAGAGCTAGCAAGCTACTGAGAGTATTCCACCCACACGGCAGAGCCTGGCAAGCTCCCTGTGGCATATTTGATGTGCCAAAAACAGTAACAACAAGTCTCACAATGGAGATGTTACTGGTGCATGCTCGAGCAAATCGATGAACAATGGGATGACAGTACTACAGAAAGTTGTTGTGATTGCTTACATGTCTTGGGTATTATCTCATTATCGCTTGTAAAAAACTTCTGCCAGGGGTGCACCCAGGGGAGATTCCCGGCGGCTCTCCCTGTCGGCTGCGCCCGGGTTTTCTGGGGTTTGGTCCCAGCCGGAGCGGCCCGGACCATGGGGCAGACAGAGGAGGAAACGAGGGCCAAGCCAGTTGATTGATCAGTTGCCGTTTATTCCATTCACTCCTGTTTCTCTGCTTCTCTCCCGGCTCTCAACCCCCAGCCCACTCTTCCAGCCTAGTTAAATCCCCCCAGCATGAAGGGGTTGGGGCTTACACATAGGTGTGGTCACCATCAATAGGGTTAAAGTTCTTTCCCTAGGGGATGCTGCTTCTAGGACAGATTCTCCTTCAGCAGGACGACCCACCCAAGGGCCAGTCCCACGAGTGTGTTTCTTCTCTCCTCCTCCAGCAAACATATAAGCATTCACAATATTAATCATTTTGTGTGGACACAATAAGAGATGCATTAAGCTTATATAATTGCTCTCCTGGGGCCATCTCGATCTCAGACTACAGTGCTCAGGCCAAATTAGCCTTTCCTATCCCTAGCATGGTCCTAGTTTCATTGTTACTTTTGGATCATGTCAGCATTTGTCCATGATCAAGCTCTTAACTACCTGAGGCTATGTTATCCTACAATCTCTGTGTCAGATGTATGGTGTGAATATTTACTCCAGTGCAGTGTCTTATTTTAGCCATTATATTTTTCTCGGTGTAGAAACTCTTTACTTTCATGTAGTCTCATTAATTGTTTTTGCTTCTATTTTCTTTGCCAATGACATTGGATCCTTGAAGATGTCTCTGATTGTCCTGGAAATGTCATGGAAAGTTCTGCTATGATTTTTTATATATACATATATATATATATATTATATATGTTGCTTTTTGGGTCACACCTGGCAATGCATAGGGGTCACTCCTGGCTTTGCACTCAGGAATTACCGCTGGCGGTGCTCAGGCAGGGGACCCTGATGCTGGGAATCGAACCCGGGTTGGCCGCTTGCAAGACAAATGTCCTACCAGCTGTGTTATCGTTCAAGCCACCTCTATGTATTTTTTAGAACAAAAACTTTTGGTCTGTTTTGAACAAAACCTGTATATGGAGAGATAAGGGTTTAGTTTCTTTTTTTTTAAGTTTTATTTTTATATGTGCTAACAGTTTTTAGCTGTAATGGAGCAAACAATGAACAATGGGATGACAGTGATACAGTGATACAATGATGTGCTAACAGATTTTCCCAGCACCTTTGTTGAAGATACTTTCTTTGCTCCTTTATTGTAAATTAACTGTCCAAATATCCGAGGGTATACTTCTGACTTCTTAGTTATTTTCCATTGGTCCAACAGTCTACCTTTTCCCCAGGACCATAGTATTTTGATTACTATAGATTTGTAGTATAATTCAGAATCAGGGAATGTGATGGTCTCCATCTTCTTATGATTGCTCTTTCTCCTTGTGTGTGTGTGTGTGTGTGTGTGTGTGTGTTTACACAGTCACAGATGGGATTATTTTTCTGATTTATTTCTCTTCTCCATCATTGTTTGCATATAAAGATGCTACAGATTTCTGTAGATTTATTTTGCAATTTGTTCCTTTAGAGTTTATAGGTTTATAGTTTCTAGGATATTTTTTCACAGTTATTGATAGCATGTCATTTGCCAATAATAAAAGTTTGGCTTCTCTTTACTGATTTAAAATAGATTAATTTATTGCCATATTTTTACATGATATCTGGGAGTTTGTGAATTTAGTCTTTGTTTCTTTGGTCTTCTATGCTTTTATCCTGCTTTTTATGTTGTGGGAAGGTTGCACTTGTTTGTGCCTTCTGAGTATCTTTGTCAAATAGTACCAGATCATTTACCCCTGATTTTTAAATTTATTTTTTATTTTTTATTGAATCACCATGTGAAAAGTTACAAAGCTTTCAGGCTTAAGTCTCAGTCATACAATGATCAAACACCCATCCCTTCACCAGTGCACATGTTCCACCACCAAGAACCCCCGTATACCTCCCATTCCATCCTATCCCCACCCCTCGCCTGTGTGGCTGATGATTTTCACTTTACTTTCTCTTTACTTTGGTTACATTCAATGTTTCAACAGAAAACTCACTATTATTATTTGGAATTCCCCCCCCCCCCGCCAAATCAGACCTGCTGAAAAGGCAGCATTTGATAATTTGTTTTCCATTGCTGAGAATGAAGAGCAAATGAGGTCTTGGATTTCTGTATTTTAGTATTTTAGTAACTATGTCCAGAGAAATTTCTGCCAGAAATTGCATCAATGCAAGCTCGTACCACTGTTTAGTGGTCTCCGGGCTCATGGGCGTTCAGCAATGGAGGGGCCACACATGTGTGGCCACTCTGGTCACATTTTGGTGGAGAGCGGCGCCGGTAATGCCCCCCGTCCCGAGATCTTCCGCACATCCCGTCACTGCAAGTTTGTACATCTCTTTAGTGGGTCTTATAAGATGGCACTCGCCACACCGCCACCAGGGAAAGGAAAAGCCGAGAGAGGAAAACCTTTCCCCTCCTGGGACGGCATGGGGCCATAGCTTAGTTCACAGTCTAGAGGCATTTCTGCAGGAAGCTGCTGGTGCCGAAAGTAGAGAGCTGGCCTCCGGGATCATGGGTGTTCAGCAGCGGAGGTACCCTGATATTTTGACTTTATATCCCCTCTTCAGTTTAAGCACAAGAGTCTAAAGAATATTATTCCAGATTCCGTTACTTTTGCAGGTAGGAGAGGTAAGTGAGTCCCATCAGGAGTAGATTACCTGGTTGATTTATGCAACACCGGAAGGAGCTTCTTTCCCTCCTCAGCGCAGTCACCAGGAAGTGCCTGGGAAGCCTGGCGCTGAGAGTCTGCTCTGCTCAGCTGCATGGTGGCGAACTCTCCCAGCCCCGCGAGGTAGTCCTCGAGTCTTCACACAGCACCTGGGTTCCACTTGTTCATGGTGGCGACCTCTCCCAGCCCCGCGAGGTAGTCCTCGAGTCTTCACACTGCACCTAGGAAACCTGGGGGAGAGAGTCTGCTCTGCTCAGCTGCATGGTGGTGACCCCTCCGCAGCCCCGTGAGGTAGCCCCTCGAGTCTTCACACTGCACCTGGGTTCTGCCCGGCGTAGGATATGATCCCTACCACCCAATTTCTTTTTTTTTTTTTGGTTTTTGGGTCACACCTGGCGATGCACAGGGGTTACTCCTGGCTCTTCACTCAGGAATTACCCCTGGCGGTGCTCAGGGGACCATATTGGATGCTGGGATTAGAACCCGGGTCGGCCGCGTGCAAGGCAAACGCCCTACCCGCTGTGCTATCGTTCCAGCCCCTTTACCACCCAATTTCTTAGAGAACCATGAAGCCTGGACTGGAGTGAGGACCTGCCCTTTGCAGGAAAGGAAAGTCAGTCCTAAATTCTACCCAGAAACATCGCCTTCCCTGAAAGAAAAGAATTCCAGGAGGAGACAAATAGTGTAGCAAAACAAGTTTATTTGGAAAATAAGGAGAGGGAAAGAAAGAGAGATATATGTCCATGGACTTCTCCACAGTGAAAATAAATGAAGTACACATCTTAGGCAAAGATGTGGGCAAATGAGCACGTTTGTCTCTGCCCAGTTAGTTTATATGCAGTTCCCCAAAGTCTGTTGGTAGCGGAGAGCTTGGAGCTGTTGATGGTCTCCTCCCACCCCTCGGCCTGTGCTGCACCTGGGGAGTCTTTCCTTCTGTGAGGTGTAGCCACGTTCTGTGTCTCAAGTTGTCCAGGTCTCCTTAGAAGGGTCCCGTATTTCAAAGGCCTTTGTGCGTTTGGGCTGGCTTAGATTCCAGGCAGTGTTTTTCCCAGTCCACATTATCAGAACCCCACCCCCAACCCCCACCCCCACCACCTTATCTCTCTGTCTGCAACGTTTTCTCCTTCCCCCCACATTTTATGTTACTACTTTGAGAAAGGGATTTCTTTGTCTTTTATAGAAGACAAGTGCCCTAGATTAGTAGTGATGAACTTCCCTATCTGTTATTTGTCTATAAAGCTCTGTATCACTTCTTTGAGTTTGATGACCTCTCTATATCCCATATGCAATATTCAAGTCTGGATGCCTGTTTCATCAAGCCTCTTGGCTATAGCACACCATTTCCATCTCGCCTATAGAGTTCGTTTGATAGAACTTCTGTGAGTTTTATGGGGTTCCCTTAAACAAAATTTTTTTTTATTTTTAATTAGTGAATCACCGTGAGGGCACAGTTACAGATTTATACACTTTTGTGCTTATGCTTCCCTCACACAAAGTTCGGGAACCCATCCCTTCACCAGTGTCCATTCTCCACCACCAGTAAACCCAGCATCCCTCCCACCCTCCCCAATCCCATCTCCCCCCACCCCACCCTGCCACTGTGGCAGGGCATTCCCTTCTGTTCTCTCTCTCTAATTAGCTGTTGTGTTTTGCAATAAAGGTGTTGAGTGGCCAGTGTGCTCAGTCTCTAACCCTCATTCAGCACGCAATTCCCTTCCCCCACATGGCCTTCGACTGCATTAAAGTTGGTGATCCCTTCTCTGAGTTGCCCTTTCCCCAGAATGTGAGGCCAGCCTCCAAGCCATGGAGTCAACCTCCTGGTACTTATTTCTACAATTCTTGGGTGTTAGTCTCCCACTCTGTTATTCTATATACCATAGATGAGTGCAATCTTTCTATATCTGTCTCTCTCTTTCTGACTCATTTCACTCAGCATGAAACTTTTCATGCCGATCCACTTAAATACAAAATTCATGACCTCCTTTTTTCTGACAGCTGCATAGTATTCCATTGTATAGATGTACCAAAGTTTCCTCAACCAGTCATCCGTTCTAGGGCATTCGGGTTTTTTCCAGATTCTGGCTATTGTAAACAGTGCTGCGATGAACATACATGTGCAGATGCCATTTCGATTATACTTTTTTGCCTCTCTGGGATATATTCCCAGCAGTGGTATTGCTGGGTCAAATGGGAGCTCAATATCTAATTTTTTGAGAATCGTCCATATTGTTTTCCAGAAGGGCTGAACCAGTCAGCATTCCCACCAGCAGTGTAGAAGGGTCCCTTTCTCCCCACATTCTCTCCAACAGCGGTTGCTTTTGTTCTTTTGGATGTGTGCTAGTCTCTGTGGTGTGAGGTGGTATCTTGTGGTTGTTTTGATCTGCATCTCTCTGATGATTAGTGATGTAGAGCACTTTTTCATGTGCCTTTTGGCCAAAGTGTGCCTTTTGGCCATTCGTATTTCTTCCTTGGTAAAGTTTCTGTTCATTTCTTCGCCCCATTTTTTGATGGGGTTGGATGTTTTCTTCTTGTAGAGTTCAACCAGTGCTTTATATACCATTGATATCAACCCCTTATCTGATGGGTATTGTGTAAATATCCTTTCCCATTCTGTGGATAGTCTTTGTATTCTGGTCACTGTATCTTTTGCGGTGCAGAAGCTTTTTAGTTGAATGTAGTCCCATTTGTTGATCTCTGTTTTTACTAGATTGCTTAGTTCTGTGCCACCTTTGAAGATACCTTTATCTTCAATATCATGGAGAGTTTTGCCGACCTTGTCTTCAATGTACCTTATGGTTTGTGGTCTAATGTTGAGGTCTTTAATTCATTTTGATCTGACTTTTGTGCATGGTGTCAGGTCAACTCTAAGCCCATTTTTTTGCATGTGGTTGTCCAGTTGTGCCAGCACCATTTGTTAAAGAGACTTTCCTTGCTCCACTTTACATCTCTTGCTCCCTTATCGAAGATTAGGTGGTCATACATTTGGGGTTGTGTATAGGGATATTCCACCCTGTTCCATTGGTCTGTGGCTCTGCCTTTGTTCCAGTACCATGCTGTTTTAATTGTTACTGCTTTGTAGTAAAGTTTGAGGTTGGGGAGGGTGATGCCTCCCATCGTCTTTTTCCCAAGAATTGTTAAACAAAATTTTTTACTTGTTGTATCTATTTTCTTTTTCTTTTTGTTCCATACCTGTTTTGATCATTCCTGAGATGATATATAGGGTGCTAGTGGATCTCCTAGTACTCTAGAGTGCTAAACCCTCAAATGAGGTTTTGTCCTTGAGTTAATCTCCTAGAACTTCCCCAAAAGAAGTGGCTTTACATCAGTTTGTTGTTATGACAATGTTCAACCCCACCTATGTGTATCTCACCCTTCAAGATTGCTATATAAATATGCTATAAGAGCAGAGCTCCTGCAGCCAAAGACCTCCGGAGCATAGCCACAGCCATGCTCAAGGCCCCTCTCCACACGTTCAGATGAGCCTCAGGCATGAAGGTACCGGCAGAAGAACCCAGGTGTGTGGTACCTGGGGCTGAGACCTCTAAGCCTGCTCGGATCGGGACTGGGCCTCTTATACCCAGATTTCCCATTTCCAGTAGCTAGGTGGTCACACCCAGGGACTGCCCCCGGTGCCTGTAATCCCACCAATGGCCAACATCCAGAGAAGCGCACGGCTGCAAAGCAGCCGTGTGACATCTTATAGCCTACTTCTCCCTCTGGGAGAACCTGGCAAGCTACCGAGAGTTTCCTGCCCACATAGGGGAGCCTTACAAACTCCCCATGGTGTATTCATGTGCCAAAACCAGTAACAATGCTGGGTCTCATTCCCCTCACCCTGAAAGAGCCTCCAATGCGGCATCGTTGGGAAGGACGAGTGAAGAGAGGTTTCTAAAATCTCATGACTAGGACAAATGGAGACATTACTGAGACTGCTCGAGAAATTCGACGATAAATGGGATGATAATGATGGTGATGATAAGAGGAAAGAAGGGATTATGGGACTACAACAAGACGAGGAAGAGGATAAAATGAGGGAGAGGACTTTGAGGTCCAGGAGACTAAGGGGGAGGCTGCTCTCAGCCACCGAATGCTCGAGTCCTGCATGCACCTACACTTTTTCTCTTTGAAACTCACAAGTACTCACTTGACTTTAGAAGATAGATTGGCTGAGACAGAACCCCTGGCCTAGGGCAGGATGTGAGGGGAAAGGTTGAAGGTCCCAGGCTTCCCAGCCTGTTGACTGTGAGTCTGCACCCTGCTGGGGAGGGTGGCTGGGCTATTTTCACTTTTTTCTTAAATCTTTTCCCCTTCTGTTCTTTTTGGATGGTCTTATGCATTCTGTGCTGGAATACATGGATTTGTTCCTCAGCTCTGTTAGGTGACTCCACTTCTGAGCCCCTGTGCTACTACTGTGCTTTCCACTTAGGTGATTTCTGCTAGTATTTTTCTCTTATTTTTCCTTTCCTTATTAGAACTGTCTTGTATTATTTTCTTCAATTTAGCGAACATTTTTCTGATATTACTGTAAGACTTCCTGCGAATGTTTAGCAAACTTCGTGTACCTGAGTCTTGGGTCCTTGCTAAACTTTAGTCTCTGTGCAGATGAATTTCTGTGCTTCTTCACTGTGTGTGCTTTGAGGGTGAGGATCTGGCATTTGGGGGAGCTCTCAGTACCATCTGGGGTTCATATTCACAGATTCTTACCAGAGCCCGGGGCTAGTTTGTGTGGCTCTGAACTATTACTTAGAATTTGTTGTCACAAGCTTATTGGACTTGTGCTTCTGCTTCTCTGGAAGGGCAGACTGTGTGCCAGTAATCATTCACAGTTGTTAGCATCTTATCAAAGTCACTATGTCAACTAACCCAAATGTGTAGCCCTTGGGATGTGACACTTGCTCGTAATATACAGCAGTTCTGTAGTCTTGGCAGGCCCAGTGTCCAGGAGTGTCTGCATTCACTTATATTTAGCTGCCTGTTTGTTCAAGTTCACCTGGGAAGTGTCCACAGCCTGCCAGTGAACCTGTTCCTACCAAACCTGATGCTCACCCATCAGTGCAAGCCACTGGAAGCAAAGAGAAGCAAGTGCAGAAGATTATCTGTCTGCTATTTTAAAACTCTTGCCTTTTGATGTCAGTACTTGTCTTCAGATGTATAATTCCCTTAAAAAAATTCAAAGTTCCTTGTCAGTAGACCAGGGGCCATCCATACACAAATGCAGTCTGGACCCTATATGGGGATTGACTCGTCCCACGATGTCTCTGGACTGAACACACTAACCTTAGGTCTCCCTCTGCACGGCATCTCTTAGCTATATTTTCAGGCTTGCTAGTGAGAAAGTGAGGATGTAGCTGCACCTGCCTCACTGCTACAACTGTCACTGTCACTGTCATCCCATTGCTCATCGATTTGTTCAAGCGGGCACCAGTAACATCTCTCATTGTGAGACTTATTGTTACTGTTTTTGGCATATCCAATATGCCATGGGTAGCTTGCCAGGCTCTGCCGTGTGGGCACGATACTCTCGGTAGCTTGCTGGGCTCTCCGAGAGGGGCGGAGTAATCGAACACGGGTTGGCGGCGTGAAAGGTGAACGCCCTACTGCTGTCCTATCACTCCAGCTCCGGGATACAACTAGGACCAGGAATTCTGTGTTTGCAGGTGAACCTCTGTGTTTGCTTGCCTCACACAGAGGCAAGCAGACATAATGATGAAGCAGTGTTTAAAACAAACCCCTAAGAATGCCCTGCCACAGTGGCAGGGCGGGGTGGGGGGAGATGGGATCGGGGAGGGTGGGAGGGATGCTGGGTTTACTGGTGGTGGAGAATGGGCACTGGTGAAGGGATGGGTTCCCGAACTTTGTATGAGGGAAGTATAAGCACAAAAGTGTATAAATCTGTAACTGTACCCTCACGGTGATTCTCTAATTAAAAATAAATAAATTATAAAAAAAAAAAAACAAAAAAAAACCCCTAAGCACAACTGGTGTCTTTTCGCATCGTCTCAAAAATATCATGCCCTTTGTCTTTCTAAGCTATACCTCAAAGGCACATACCTACCTGACCTTTTTTTTTTTTTTCTTAACCTGAACCATCATTTTTATTTCTAACTTTCTCAGACACCAGAAAATGGAGGAAACAACTAAAACCATGGTCGGTGCATACTGAGGTGGGGACCCCAGGGTGTGCCCTGGTTTCACTGCCTCGACTCTTAAGTCTCTCCTCCTCAGCCGGCTACCTTATGACTGAGCGGGCACTGGAAATCCCATTTTGGTCTCCACAGAAATTTAAATTATTTTTCTCACCTCCTACTTCTGCTTTTCTTCTAATGTTAAGATAAAAAGTGTTTCTATGACATGTGTGCATTTGTTGGCCCAGAGCTGCTTCCCCTTCTCCCCAGGATTCCCCAGCAGAAAGACAAGCAGGGAGGACCACTGCCTGGTGGTGAAAATGGCCTGTTTAATGAAGAGCTGCTAGCATACTTATAGTAACATCTGAATGGGGTTGAGGTAAGGACTAAGGTGTGATTGGTCATTTACATAGATAAACATTTGGTGGAGGAAATTATCTTGGAGAGATTAACTCAAGGAGACACTCTGTCTCCCAGGGACATCTACATTGCTTTTATTTTTCCCTTTAGCTGTACAAGTTATCAATACTTGCAGTTGTTTGGATAAACACAGTTAGAGACAAAGACCCCAACACTTAGTTCTCTGGGTTCTGAGAGCAAGCAGGCTTTTACCATAAATCCCAGACTAAGTCTTCAGGCCAGTTTAGTTTGTTCTTTCCCACGGGGGTCCTGTCTCTTAAGTTGTAACAGCTCACATTAAGACCATGTATTTATGCTTTCTAGAATGTCCCATTTCAATGCCAGGTAGCTTTGCCATTTGCCCCAGGTCCAATCAGTCCCAAGATGGGACCTCCCTTTCGGGGTGTTAGGAACTACAGCAACTGAAGCCTGAGTCAAGTATTTACAACCAAGTAATTATACCCAGGAGTAGATATATTTTAGAGTCAATCAACTCCCAAATATTAGGAGCATAGCATTAATGGTCTTTCTGTGTTTATCCAAAGAACATTGCTCTATAGTAGAATATAAAAAGGCTATAGGGGAAATAGAAAAGCAGATACAAATACACAGCACTTCAAATACAAAGCAGTACAGATACATAGTTCAGAATTACCAGAAAGTTCTGTCTTATAAGTAATCAAGACTGACTTGGGGAACTGAGACAATGAGAGGTAAAATACAAAGGAAAGGTTAAAGATAAACTTTAACTAAGTTAGGGATGCTGGCAAGGGCACAACAAGCTTCTCTGGGAGGAGAAAAAGGGGCAATTCACAGAGGAAGCCTAGAACACTGTGGGTTAATATCCAACATCTATTAACTGTGTGTTTGGTGATAAATCGTGAGTAAACCAGAAATGAGAGAAGCACAAGCAATAGTTGGCTTATCCCTGAGAGAAGAAAAGGGCCTGCCCCAGAGGCAGGCTGAGGTCAGGGCTGGCAGGAAACTGGGAACATCTGTGGTGGGAAATGTACACTGGTGATGGGATGGTGTTGGAACATTGTATAACTGAAACCCAGTCATAAACCACTTTGTGACTGTGTATCTCAAGTTGAAACAAGAAAGAAAGCTCTCTTACCCCTGTTGATTTCATTAGACAACCAAAGTCCATGTTGCCAGTGATCTTACCTTTTATCAACACCGTTATCCTGCCCCAGTGACTTCACCAACTCTCTGACTTTAGCAGGACACCACATGACTAGACCCATCTTCCTACACTGGCCTACTGCACTTTTCTGGCTATGCCTAGTTCCACTAGTTCCTTTATGAGCCCAAGCTTCAGTCTGTCAGTAAGATGGTTTTGGGGTAAGTCTGCCATCTTTTCAGGTTGCAAGTGACTGAATAAAATTTATTTTCTTGCACCAACCTATACCTACCCTTATCTCTCAAATATTGGCCTTCAAGCCGGAGCATCTGGGCTCAATTTGATAATAATCACCCACCTCCAACAATTCTAATGTATAACTGAGACAAAATACTGTATTCTTTAAGGTGCCTGACATAATAATTTCATGAAATTACTGCTCATGCCTGGTGATAATGTCTCTGGATCCTTCCCCACCTCCAATTCAGATTACAACAGAGTCTGAAGTTTGCTTTCATTTTCCAGATGTTCCAAAAATATCATTCACTTGCCTTCAGAGCCCAAGTTGTCAGTGAAGAAGTAGGCCCTGGGATATAGTTGGTTATGAAATTGAGTCTCCCTTGTGGCTCTGTTCTTCCACTGAGGTTTGCTGTTCCTTTCTTAGAATTCTCACTTTGTCCTGTTGATGTAGGCAGGAAGATAGGGAAAGGCCCTTGGCAATGAAAATTTAGATTTAACAGAGTCTCTGGGAAGGAGAATCTTAAGACTTGCAGATTCAAGAAAACAAAAGACCGGAGGAAACCATCAGCAGACCCTGAGGATAATGGACCCCTCCCCAGAAAGTTCCCCAGAGAAGGCCAACACCACTCCCAACCTCTCTGGTAACCTTCTTAGCAACGGATTTTTTCCTGGAAAGAAGCCCCACATGGGGGCAGGTTGAAGAAACCCTATAAAAGACACCTTGAACAAAGGAAACACACACATATGCTGCCTGAGCCCATGTGCTGCTTGTGCCCACGTGGCTGAGCATATGTGTCGCCCGAGCACATGTGTTGCCTGCATCTCCCTTCTTGAGATGTGTACTTTTGATATAGGCAGGTAGATAGGGAAAGGCCCCTGGCAATGAAACTTAGATCATCAAAGTCTCCGGGGAGGAGAATCCTGAGACTGACCCACCCTGTGGATACAGGAAACTCACCTGATAAGACCTTCAACAGACTTTGAGGATAATAGACCCCCCACCCTGTGGAAACGCACCTGATAAGACCTTCAACAGACTCTGAGGACAATAGACCCCTTTCCAGGGGGTTCCCCAAAGAAGGCCATCACCACTCCCAACCTCCGTGGGGCCCACCGACATCACTTTCATGCTTTCGTGTCCAGTGCTAGGATGTGTGTAGAGCTCTCACCACCCTTGGAGAAGCCAGCTTTCTCTCTTGAGCGAGTTACTCTTACTTTTCTCTCTTATCTCTTCCTCCTTCCCTCAAAAAGCCTCTAAATAAAATCTGTTTACTTCACTGCTTGTCTACGCCTTGTGAGGAACTGGCCCAGAACAGACCACAGGAATCAATTTAGCTTTCTCAAGACTCTTAACTTGATTTTCTGCCCCTGAGCAAGGAATTCGGATACAGGCACCCCGGGTCGCAAGAAGGGTGGTGGTCAGACCAGATAATCAGACCTATATCACAAGACCCTTATCACAAGACCCTTATCACAAGACCCAGGACTGCCCCCAGAACCGGGACATTCCTGAATATTGACGAGAATACTGATCTCTAAAACCATAGGCTAAGGAGTGATGTCCTTTTAAATGGATTGGTTAAGAAAGTTAATATTACAAATCTAATTGCTATGAAATGCGCGGGCTCTGCTGTAACGGCCAGGGAAGGCCTATATAAGATCTCCTTTGGAGAAGCTCGGGGTCTTTTGCCCAACCTGCTGGACCTGCGTGTCCGAGTAGGCGGCTGGACCCTGACTAGCCAGTCTTATAATAAACCCTGCTTGATGTTTGCAGTCTCTGGAGTCTCTTTGTCATTATAGGGAGATCTCGATCCGTGCCCTAACATCCTGAAATTCTTTTCTGCGAGTGAGACAAGAACCGCTTCACGTAACTCACCCGTGGGGCCCACCGACATCATTGTCTCTCAGATCCTACTCATTAATATTTAGTGTTGATATAACTGGAGCGATAGCACAGCGGGTAGGGCGTTTGCCTTGCATGTGGCTGACCCAGGTTCAATTCCTCCATCCCTCTTGGAGAGCCTGGCAAGCTACCGAGAGTATCCTGCCCACATGGCAGAGCCTGGCAAGCTACCCGTGGCTATTTGATAGGCCAAAAACAGTAATGACAAGTCTCACAATGGAGACATTATTAGTGCCCGCTTGAGCAAAATCGATAAACAACTGGACAACAGTACTGATGTTGATGGGCCCCATGGGTGACTTATGTGAAGCAGGGAGGAGAAAGAAGATCACTTTCTCCCCAACTGCATCCACCACTCAGGACCCAGGGTTACTGGGTTCTGGTTTCGCTCGTAGAAAAGGATTTCAGGAGTAGACAAGCAGTGAAGTAAACAAATTTTATTTAGAGGTTTCTGAGGGGAGGAGGAAGGGATAAGTGGGAGAGAGAATGCGCTCAAGAGAGAATGCAGGGCTTCTCCAAGGGTGGTGAGAGCTCTACACACATCCTAGCACTGGACACGAAAGCATGAAAGTACACATTTCAAGGGGGGAGATGTAGGCGGCACATGTGCTCGAGCACCACATGTGCTCGGCCACGTGGGCACAAGCAGCACATGGGCTCAGGCAGCATATGCGCACCCTTCCTTTGTTCAAGGTGTCTTTTATAGGGTCTCTTCAACCTGCCCCCATGTGGGGCTTCTTTCCAGGTAAAAGTCCGTTGCTAAGGAGGTTATCAGGGAGGCTGGGAGTGGTGATGGTCTTCTTTAGGCTGGTTCACATTTTAATCAGATTAAGGGAGAGGTCGAGGGAATTCAGGAACTTCATGGGGAGGGGTCCAACCTCCTCGGAGTCTGCTGAAGTCTTATCAGGTCTGTTTTCTGTATCCACAGGGTGGGTCAGTCTCAGGATTCTCCTTCCCAGAGACTTTGTTAATCTAAGTTTCATTGCCAAGGGCCTTTCCCTATCTACCTGCCTACATCAGTACTACAATAGTTGATATGACTCAAGTAAAGACTTATAGGAAGTGTCCAGGAATGATAAACAGGATGGGCCTGGGATGGGAGTTGGGGTTGGGTAAGTACTGGCCACCAATGGGCAATGCATGAAATAGTGAGGAGTGTGTAGCTGGCTAGGTTTGACCCATCTTCATGGGGAAGGCAAGTTATCCAGTAACACAGAGTGAGTTGATCGTCCAGACAATGGGAATACTAGACACATTCCTCAAAGAACTGCTGAGTAAGTTGATGAGACTCTGTAAAAAATCAGAGCTCAAAGCTGTTTCCCCTTTATTCTGTAGACCTCAGAGAATGAACCTTCTGAAAATGAAGCCCTGCAACCTGGTCATAATATCGTGGCTGCAGGCTATGCACTCTATGGCAGTGCAACTCTGGGACTCTTTCCATGGAGCAAGGAGTGGACCTCTTCATGCCTGATCCAGTAGGTACCCAGTGCATGGTGTCAGTATTGAACTTCGTGGCCTCTGTGTTTGAATCTCAGATCCTGAGATAATTTCCTGGTCTTTCCTAATACTTTCTTTTGGAGACAGGGCTCCAAAAACATAATGAACATTTGTCAATTTGAAAATAAATTTGAGATTCACTAGGGCAGTTGCATCAAGTCAGGCACTATCATTTAAAAGAAAATTATTGCTTGTTTTGGGTCCACATTTGGTTCTGCTCAGGGTTACTCCTGGCTCTGCACTCAGGAATCACTCCTGGCAGTGCTCAGAGGACCATATGGGACAATGGGGACCAAGCTCTTTACCCTCTGTACTATTTCTTTAACCCATGTGCACTGTCCTTGAGGAATTCATTATATAAAAATGCACTAAGTGTGCTCGCTTCGGCAGCACATATTGGATATGTGTTGGAATATCTATATTCCAACATGGGGGCAGATTGAAGAGACCCTATAAAAGACACCTTGAACAAAGGAAGGGTGTGCATATGCTGCCTGAGCCCATGTGCTGCTTGCGCCCACGTGGCCGAGCACATGTGGTGCTCGAGCACATGTGTCGCCTACATCTCCCCCCTTAAGATGTGTACTTTCATGCTTTCAGCACAATTGGAACAGATTGGATACAGAAAAGATTAGCATGGCCCCCACGCAAGGATGAAATGCAAATCCGAGAAGTGTTCCATATTTTTATAAGGAAATTCCTTAAAAAACTAGAAACTGAGCTTCCATATGACCCTGCATTACCACTTCTGGGCATATATCCTGAGGGTGCATAAAAGCACAGTAGAAATGACATCTGTACTTATATGTTCATTGCAGCACTGTTCACAATAGCTAGAACCCGAGTGCCCGAGAACAGACAACGGTTAAAGAAACTTTGGTACATCTACACAATGGAATACTATGCAGCTATTAGGAGAGATGAAGTCATGAAATTTGCTTGTAAGTGGATAGATATGGAGAGTATCATGCTAAGTGAAATGAGTCAGAAAGAGAGGGACAGACATAGGACTGCACTCATTTGTGGAGTAAAAAATAACATGAGACTGACACCTAAAGACAGTAGACACAAGGGCCAGGAAGATTGCTCCATAGTTGGAATCCTGCCTCATAAGCTGGGGGAGAAGGCAGTAATAGAGAAGGGATCACGGGGGCTTATCCTGAAGCCCCTGCCTGGCACCTTGCCGCCGCCGCCGTCCGATCCTGACCAATCTCCATCCTGCAGGTAAACAGGCAATCCCTTGGAGAGCCTGCCTCAGCGCGGAGAAGCCCCCTCCCCGCCCCCTGCCCGCCGAGGCTCGGGGCTTCTCCTGAAGCCCCTGCCTGGCACCTTTCCGCCGCCGCCGTCCGATCCTGAGCAATCTCCATCCTGCAGGTAAACAGGCAATCCCTTGGAGAGCCTGCCTCAGCGCGGAGAAGCCGCCTCCCCGCCCCCTGCCCGCCGAGGCTCAGGGCTTCTCCTGAAGCCCCTGCCTGGCACCTTTCCGCCGCCGCCGTCCGATCCTGACCAATCTCCATCCTGCAGGTAAACAGGCAATCCCTTGGAGAGCCAGCCTCAGCGCGGAGAAGCCCCCTCCCCGCCCCCTGCCCGCCGCGGCTCGGGGCTTCTCCTGAAGCCCCTGCCTGGCACCTTTCCGCTGCCTCCGTCGGATCCTGACCAATCTCTATCCTGCAGGTAAACAGGCAATCCCTTGGAGAGCCTGCCTCAGCGCGGAGAAGCCGCCTCCCCGCCCCCTGCCCGCCGAGGCTCAGGGCTTCTCCTGAAGCCCCTGCCTGGCACCTTTCCGCCGCCGCCGTCGGATCCTGACAAATCTCCATCCTGCAGGTAAACAGGCAATCCCTTGGAGAGCCTGCCTCAGCGCGGAGAAGGCCCCTCCCCGCCCCCTGCCCGCCGAGGCTCGGGGCTTCTCCTGAAGCCCCTGCCTGGCACCTTTCCGCCGCCGCCGTCCGATCCTGACCAATCTCCATCCTGCAGGTAAACAGGCAATCCCTTGGAGAGCCTGCCTCAGCGCGGAGAAGCCCCCTCCCCGCCCCCAGCCCGCCGAGGCTCGGGGCTTCTCCTGAAGCCCCTGCCTGGCACCTTTCCGCCGCCGCCGTCCGATCCTGAGCAATCTCCATCCTGCAGGTAAACAGGCAATCCCTTGGAGAGCCTGCCTCAGCGCGGAGAAGCCCCCTCCCCGCCCCCTGCCCGCCGCGGCTCGGGGCTTCTCCTGAAGCCCCTGCCTGGCACCTTTCCGCCGCCGCCGTCCGATCCTGACCAATCTCCATCCTGCAGGTAAACAGGCAATCCCTTGGAGAGCCTGCCTCAGCGCGGAGAAGCCCCCTCCCCGCCCCCAGCCCGCCGAGGCTCGGGGCTTCTCCTGAAGCCCCTGCCTGGCACCTTTCCGCCGCCGCCGTCCGATCCTGAGCAATCTCCATCCTGCAGGTAAACAGGCAATCCCTTGGAGAGCCTGCCTCAGCGCGGAGAAGCCCCCTCCCCGCCCCCTGCCCGCCGCGGCTCGGGGCTTCTCCTGAAGCCCCTGCCTGGCACCTTTCCGCCGCCGCCGTCCGATCCTGACCAATCTCCATCCTGCAGGTAAACAGGCAATCCCTTGGAGAGCCTGCCTCAGCGCGGAGAAGCCCCCTCCCCGCCCCTTGCCCGCCGCGGCTCGGGGCTTCTCCTGAAGCCCCTGCCTGGCACCTTTCCGCCGCCGCCATCGGATCCTGACCAATCTCCATCCTGCAGGTAAACAGGCAATCCCTTGGAGAGCCTGCCTCAGCGCGGAGAAGCCCCCTCCAAGCCCCCTGCCCGCCGAGGCTCAGGGCTTCTCCTGAAGCCCCTGCCTGGCAACTTTCCGCCGCCGCCGTCGGATTCTGACCAATCTCCATCCTGCAGGTAAACAGGCAATCCCTTGGAGAGCCTGCCTCAGCGCGGAGAAGCGCCCTCCCCGCCCCATGCCCGCCGCGGCTCGGGGCTTCTCCTGAAGCCCCTGCCTGGCACCTTTCCGCCGCCGCCGTCTGATCCTGACCAATCCCCACTCTGCTGCTTAGGGGCGTGTCCTCATCTCAGGGGGCGTGGCCTAAAAAGTGGGCGTGGCCTCTTTCCGGAGTGGTGGCCACTAATGCGGCCGCAGTTATTTTTTTTTTTTACCATTCCATGCCGTCTCCTTTGGCCACAATTGATAGAATTCATTCCTTCAAAGAACTCCCTGAGGCCCTCCCTTTCCCCCACTTCCCGCTGCCGTCTGCGTCTCCCGAGTTTCTGATGTCACTCCCTGCTTGCCCGGTGCACCCCATCTCCCGAACCGGCTTGTAACTGTGCACGTCCCCCCCATCAACAGGAAGACACTGGGGGCGTGGCCTGTGTCTTAGTAGGCGTGGTCTAAAGTGGGCGTGGCCTCCTCTCAGATCGGCCAATGCTAACGCGGCCGCAGTTATTCTTTGCTACCTCAGCTCAATCCGTACTGTGTATTCCTTTGAAAACTCACTTTTGCGATCTCAAACATTTACGCAAAATAGCCATTAGCTTAGGCTGACAGTATAAAAGCTATCAGTGAATAAGGGAAGTTTAGCACAATCGGAGCCCCTTCTTCCCACAAAAAGCAAGAGGAATAAATAACTACAAGGTTCCAACTCTGCACTTCCGTGACAATATGAAGAAACAGCGAAAATCCCCTCCACGAAGAGAGGGAGAAGAAAAGATACTAGAAACCTCAAAAGAGTCTCCCAACATCTACGACCTCTCAGATAAACAATTCAGAGAGGAAATATGGAGGAGAGTCGACCTACTCCAAGCAACTATGGAACAGACATCCAATAAATTAAGGGAGGAGATGAATCAAGCGCTGGAACGGTCTACCAAGAAAATACAGGAAGAAATGAGAGCAGAAATGAGAGCAGAAATTTCATACCTTCGAACGGAAGTCTCACAAATAGAGAAGGGATCACTAAGAAAATGATGGTTGGAGGGATTGGTCAGGACGAGAGATGTATGCTGAAAGTAGATAAAGGACCAAACATGATAACCTCTCTGTATATGTGTTGCAAACCATAATGCCCAAAAGTAGAGAGAGAGTATGGGGGAAATTGCCTGCCATGGAGCCAGTGGGAGGGTGGGAAAGGGGGGAGTATACTGGGGATATTGGTGGTGGGGAATGTGCACTGGTGGAGGGATGGGTGTTTGATCATTGTGTAATTGTAACTCAAGCATGAAAGCTTGTAACTGATCTCATGGTGATTCAATTAAAAAAATGCACTAAGCCTATTTGGTTTATAGGATACAATGATTTAAGAATGCCTGAAGCTAGAGGAATAATACAGCAAGTGGAACACTTGCCTTGAACGCAATGACCCAGGTTCAATCCTTAGCACCCCAAATGGTCCCTTGAGCGTGCAAGGAATGACCCCTGAGTGCAGAGCCAGGAGTAACCCTTGAGCATCACCAGGTGAGGCCTCCAAACAAACAAAATACAAACAGAAAAAAATGCCAATGCCAATGTTGGAACAATAGTACAGTGGGTAGGGCATTTGCCTTATCTTATACATGACTGACTCAGTGGGTTCGATCCCCAGCATCCATATGGTCCCTGAGCACTGCCAGAGGTAATTCCTGAGTGTAGAACCAGAAAAACCCTGAGCATACTGGTGTGGTCCAAAACACAGTGGGTAGGGCATTTGCCTTATCTTATACATGACTGACTCAGTGGGTTCAATCCCCAGCATCCGTATGGTCCCTGAGCACTGCCAGAGGTAATTCCTGAGTGTAGAACCAGGAGTAACCCTGAGCATCACTGGGTATGGCCCAAAAACAAAAACAACACAAAGAATGCCACTATATAACCAGACAGAAATACTTCTTTAGAGTAATACTGACTAATAGAACTTTCTACAATGATATTGCTGCCTGACTCATAATCAGAGGACTCAGAGCATTGTTAGATATTTTGACTGTAGTCTCTAAGAAACTGGATTTACAATTTTTTCATTTTAATTTACCTAAATTTGATTGACCTTTGATGTTATTGTTTTTATCAGTGGAAGTACAATAGAAAGTTTTTCTTTTAAAGATCAGATTTTGTTATTGCTTTCTTTTTTTCTTCCTCTTCATTTTCTGTTTTTCCCCTCATTTTTTGGGTCACACCTCATGGTACTCAGAGCCCTCGTGGTGCTCAGGAGACTGTTAGTTCTCCAAGTGTAGGGGGCTTGATGCATGTGGTTGGTGGTTGAGAGCCACCTCCAATTCCTCCCTGGCCTCCCCAGTAGAGGAACAGAGACAGGGGACCACAGACTGATGGTCAACATGACCCATTCAATGCAGAGCTGTTAGCATACTCACAGCACATCTGAAGGGATTCGAGGTATAGGACTGCATGCATGTGTGATTGATCATTTACAGAGGTAAAGCATTTTGGTGGAAGCAATTCTCCTGCGGGGATTAACTCAAGGAGATGCTCTGTCTCCAAGGGACTTCTATATCGATTTTCTCTTTCCCCTTAGCTGTACATCTTAAACAATCAAGTTTACTTCTTATTAATACTTGAAGTTTTTCATATGAATACAGTAAGAAATATAGATTCCAAAACTTAGTTCTCTGGGCTCTGAGAGCAAGCAAAGCTTTTACTGTAAATCCCAGACTAAGTCCTCAGGCCGGTCCAGCTTGTCCTTCCCCATAGAGGTCCTGTCTCTTAAGTCATAACAGCTTGCATCAAGACCATACTTTTATGCTTTCTAGACTGTCCCGTTTTGATGCCAGGGTGGCTTCACTATTCGGCCCGGGTCCATCCCAGTCCCACAGCAGGACCTTCCTTTGTGGGGTGTTGGGAACTACAGCAACTGGAGCCTGACTCAAGTAATTATGATGGAG
Source organism: Sorex araneus (assembly GCF_027595985.1). NCBI lineage: Eukaryota > Metazoa > Chordata > Mammalia > Eulipotyphla > Soricidae > Sorex > Sorex araneus. The sequence continues at coordinate 49,484,166 of NC_073303.1, forward strand.
GCCCAGGAGTAGATAGATATATTTCATAGTCAGTCAACTCCCAAATATTAGAAACAGCATTGATGGTCTTTCTGTGTTTAAGCAAAGAACATTGCTCTATGGCAAAATATGAAAAGTCTATAGGAGAAATAGAAAAGCAGGTAATTCACTACAAATACAAAGTCCAGAGTTACCAGAAAGTTTTGGCTTATAAGTAACCAAGACTGACTTGGAAAATTTTGACAATGAGAGGTAAAACACAAAGGAAAGGTTAAAGATAAACTCAGGGGACTAGGGGTGCTTGCAAGAGCACTGTAAGCTTCTCTGGGAGGAGGAAAAGGGGCAATTCTCCAATAAAGCCTAAAACACTTAGGGTCAGTGTCCAACAGGAGACCATGTGCTGTGTCAGGAATTGAACCAGGTTCAATTGTGCATACAGCACAAGCTCTATCCCCAGTACTACCTTTCCAGCCGCCTCTATGCTTTCTTTATGCATTTTATGGTTTCAAGTCTCATATCCATTCTTTTGTTTATTTAAATTTTTTCTATTCAATATCTTTCCTCTTGCTGTTGATGGCCTATATCTTTTGGGAAACAGCATTTTTTAAAAAAAATTTATTTTATTGAATCACTATGTGGAAAGTTACAAAGTTCTCAGACTTATGTCTCAGTTATACAATGCTCAAACACCCATCCTTTCACCAGTACCCATTATCCACCACCAAAAAAAAAAAACCAAAACAAAACAGTATACCTCCCACCCCCCCACCATCCAACCCCCTACGCCCCCTGCATAACTGATAAATTTCACTTCCTTTTCTCTTCACCTTGATTACATTCCATATTTCAATACAAAACTCACTATTGTTGTTGGAGTTTCAACACAGAACTCACTATTCTTGTTGGAGTTTATCTCCCAAGAATATGGCCCTATTGACAAGGAAACATTTGATAATTAGTTTTCCACTGATGAGAATGAAGAGTATAACCGGCCACGTGGTTTAGGATTTCTGTATTTTATAATTAAGTCCAGGGAGATTTAAGTTGGAAATTGAATCATTTCCCTTCCTGGAGCAGCATGGAGCAAAAGCTTAGTTCACAGTCTGGAGACATGGCTGCAAGCACTCGCTGGCACCCCAAGTAATATAGCTGGCTCTAGGGGCTGGAGTGATAGCACAGCGGGTAGGGCGTTTGCCTTGCACGCGGCCGACCCGGGTTCAAATCCCAGCATCCCATATGGTCCCCTGAGCACCGCCAGGGGTGATTCCTGAGTGCATGAGCCAGGAGTGACCCCTGTGCATCGCCGGGTGTGACCCAAAAAGCAAAAATATATATATATATATAGCTGGCTCTGGATCCTGGTCGTTCAGCAGCAAAGCGGCTGTGCAAAGGCATGGCCACCTGGGTCGAATCTCGGCGGAGCTTGAGCCCTCACCGGCCCCGGCCCGAGACTGCCCAGGCGTCCCGCTTGGGAAACAGGATTTAACTGGGGATAAGAACTTGGAGGATTCCTTATGTACGTGTGGCCTAGAAGACATTGAAAATTACAAATTTTAGACCAGGGATGTGGTTCAGTGGCAAAGTACATGTTTTCCTTAGGAAAGAAGTGAGGGCTGGAGCGATAGTACAGCAGGCAGGGCATTTGCCTTGCGTGTTGCCGACCGGGGTTCTGTCCCTGACATCCCATATGGTCCCCCTGAGCACCACCAGGAGTGATTCTTGAGTGCAGAGCCAGGGGTAACCCCTGAGCATCGCTGGGTGTGATCCAAAAAGAAAAAAAGAGGTGGTGCAGGGGGTTAGAGGGCAGTTTTTAAGCAAATACCTTAATTAAATCATGAGTTTTCTCGAGTCAGGAATTTAACCCAGCATAGGAGCATTTGCCTTGAATCTGCACTGTGTTCAATCCCCAGTACTGAAAAAAGGAAAAAGAGAAGTGCTTTCTATGTATGTTTTCCAGCAGCCATACTTTGTCTACTTTTCTTTTGTTACTGGATGGTATGCTGCTGGCCTCTGTCTCCTGATGTCTTTCTCCCTCTTGGTATCTCATATCCCTAGGCTCTTGGTGAATTTGTTCTGGTGGAAAAAGATGTCAAGGTAATTAATGAAAGATTTATAGTCTCGATGAGGGTTATACCAAGTATTTTGATGCTGCCACCACAGAATATGTGCAGAAAAAGACATTTCCTGAGGTGAGCAAAGAAAGTCTGATGCAATAGATCGGAAGTTGCCATTTATGTGGGTTTCTGATTTGTGGTAACTTTGTTGTTCCTGGTGTCTGTGTCTCCGGTCAGTTATGTGAACAATGTCTTTTATAACAAAACTGCCCACAAATCCATAGTTTGCAGAAATTGTTTCTAAAGAAGGCAGAGACCACATTTTTAGACCAGAACTTCTCTAATATTTTTGTTGCTAGTGACCTTTGTCTTGGTGGAAAAGTGACACTGGCTTTTTTGGGAGGCACTCCCAGGACACTATTTTTCCTCTATGCCTAAGTGACCAAAATTTATAAAGAGTATGTACAGGTTCACTAGCAACAAAAATATTAGGATGTCACTATAGCATTACTTTTTGTTATAAACAAATGGAGTACTGAAGTATTGATAAGTATAGTACCACTGGAATATTCCAATGAAATATTATGTTACACATTGTTTTATCCATATCCATTTATTAAACAAGGACTCCTTCACAATAATTTAGTACAATAATAGTAATGAGTGTTGAGAAAATTATTTTCCTCTACAACACAACAAAACTACAGATTTTGATACTATGAAAACAATCAGGACAAGTACCATGAAAATTTGGTCCTTCAAAGAAACGAAGAGGCATCTGTTACCAGGACAAAGTAGGAGCCAAGGCTCTAGGACCCTCTCCCAAAACTACGCCAAAGGGTCACAGGCACACCTAAGAGCCAGCCAGAGCCAGGTGGCACTCTGACCTGAGCCAGGCCAGTTATCAACCTCGCCCCTATCCTGCCACTCAGTGAGTATATGATACACCTTTATACACCCAGAAAGGAAAGTCTTCTATGTATTGTTGATAAAAAAAAAATCACAAAATAGTAAGTGAAGGAAATGAGTTACATACATATGTGTGTTTATGTATGAATGTATACAGTACAACACTAAATACACAGTACAAGGGGTTCTTAGGTAATATTTGTTCACCTTGCTTTATAATGTTGATGAGGGGAAAAAATCAGTTCTAGGCCAGGGCTATGGTCTGTGGAGTTTGCACATCTTCCCAGGTCTGCCTGCATTTTCTCCAGGTGCTCAGTTTCCTTCTGCTCCTCAGGACATGCCCTCGAGGCTCAATGCTTTGTGTCCCAGTCGCCCCAGTGGGGTTTAGAGATGTGAGTTGCTCCTTTGGTCAAAGGGACTCACAGGGCTGGAGCTGGTCTTCGCGCCTGAGCTGCCAGAGTAGGTCCTGGGTACCTGTGGCCTAGAACTGGAATAACGGGGATGAAAAATGTGTGAATGAAGACAAATTGCTGCAAATATTGTAAAATGTATGATAAACACATGGAACAGTGAGCTAAGTGGTAGGAAGGCACTCTGTGAACCTGCCAATACTGTTTGCTTTTTTACACTTGTTGGTAGCATGTGTTCCTTTCAATTCTGGTGTTGTTTATTCCCTGATTTAGCATCACTGCAATGAGTCATGAAGGCACCCTATTGGATGCCTGCTATCTGTGGCCACAGATAAAGAAAAATAAAATTTAGTAATAAAGCTAGAGGAAAACCTTTCAATTTTTCACCATTGAGTCTGATGTTTCCTGTGGACTTATGGTAAATGACTTTAACTGTGTTGAGGAAAGTTACCTTTCACTTCCATTTTATTGATTTTTTTTTTATCATGAATGGGTGTTGGTTCTTTCAAATGCTTTCTTGCATTTATTATATACTTTATCTAGTGATACTTGTATTTATTGATATACTTCAACCTTCATGACATTGAAGCTAAAGGTATCTTCAATGATTCAGAACCATTGGCCAAGTAAACTGAAATGAAGATAAACACATGGGATTATATCAAACTAAGAAGCTTCTGCATAGCAGGGGGTCGGAGCGTTAGTACAGTGGGTAGGGCATTTGCCTTGCACACGGCAGGCCTGGGTTCGATCCCCAGCATCCCATACGGTTTCCCAAGCACCGCCAATGGTAATACCTGAGTGCAGGACAGGAGTAACCCCTGAGCATTTCTGGGTGTGACCCAAAAAGCAGAAGAAAAAAAAAGAAACTTCTGCATAGCAAAGGAAATTATAGCCAGAAAAAAAAGACACCCCAACGATTGGGAGAGGATATTTGCTCACCACAAATTGGATAAAGAATTGATATACAAGATATATAAAGCACTGGTGGAACTCTACAGAGGAAAAAAATCCCTTCTAAATATGCGAGAAGAAACGAATAGAAACTTACTGCAAGAAGACCAAAAGATGTATGAAAGTTGCTCTGCATAACTTATCATCAGGAAAATGCAAACAAAAACAATAATAAATCATCTCACACCAGTGAAACTGGCACACATCTCAAAGAAAAAAGCAACCAGTATTGATGTGGATGTGGAGAAAGAGGGACCCTCATTCACTGCTGGTGGGAATGTCGACTGATCTTACCACTTTTGATAGCAATATGAACACCTCAAATAATAAGACTTGAGCTTCCTTATGACCCAGCAATTCCACTTATGGACATCTACCCTAAGGGTCCAGAAACTCAATTTAGAAAAGACATTTACAGATCAATGTTCATTGTAAGACTTTTCACTATAGTCAAATTCTGGAAACAATCCAAGTGCCTAAGATCAGAATGACTGATTAAAGAAACTGTGGCACATACAAACACACAATGGAATACTACTGTACTATATAAAAAAATAAAATGAAATTTTCTGCTATGTGAATGAGGCTGGAGAATGTCATACTGGTTGGAGTTAGAAAGAGAGGGACAGACACAGAATGATCTCTCATGTGATATATAAAGAAACATAATAATAGGGGCCCCGGGGAAGACAGCTTCCCTCCCAACCCCGAGCAGAGCTCCCGGCGGCCGAAGACCACCAGAACCTAGCTACAGCCATACTGGAGGCCCCTCTCCACATGTTCGGACAGGCCTCCTGCATGAAGGTTCTGGCAGAGGAACCCAGTGTGTGTAATCCTATCAACGGCCAACATCCAGAGAGAGACTTAAAAGCAAGCTCTCAGAAGATATCTTTAGCTGTCTTCTCCCTCTGGGAGAAATTGGCAATCTTCTGAGAGTTTCCTGCCCACATGGGACAGCCTTGCAAGCTTCCCATGGTGTATTCATATGCAAAATCCAGTAACAAGCTGGATCTCATTCCCCTGACCCTGAAGAGCCCCCAGTGCAACATCCTTAGGAGGGCCGAGTCGAGATGGACTTCTAAGATCTCAGGGAAAGGATGAAATGAGATGTTACTGAGCCTGCCTGAGAAATTGGTGATTAATGGGATTTCGTGATTCGTGAATAATAGGGGAATAACATATGCCCAAAGGCAAAAGAAGCTGAGAACTGGTCTTCAGTAAGAAACTTTCCATAGGGAGGGATATTGGGAGAGGGTTACTGTGTGGACGATGTACGATGGGATGTTTCATGTGTAAGATATTACTAATAACAAACACATGTAAAACACATGCCTAAAATAAAGTGAAATATTAAAAAATGAAACTAGATTAAGTCCTTACTCTGTCAACTAACACATTTATAAGGCTGATACATTTGGGGGGTACCAACCAAACTAAAGGCTGCTCTGCACTCTTCAATCTTAGTTGCAGAGAGAGGTACAACCTATGTTCTCCAAAGAGAAGAACACACATGATCGCTCTTTAGAGTTTTGTCAAGGTAATTGGAGAAGACTGTAGCAGTGCAGCTTCTTAGTTTTGGATAACACACAGAAGACTGACAACAAAATAGTGAGTGCATGTGTGATTTAAATGTATGTGTGCTTGTATGTAGGTGTATGTGTATGCTTGTATATATTTGCATGTGATGGTATGTTGGGAAGGCAGAGTGATGTTGCTTACTGTTAGGCTTCTTCACTCTGACAGTTTCAGTGAGGAACTTTCACAACTAACAGGAACTTATGAAAAACCTCAGGCCTTGGAATCTCATTCCTACATAGCTCCAATTCTGAGAAGGTTGCAAGTGCCTTGAAAAGGCGAAAGATATGGGGTATTTTAAGGCAGATATGTGGGGAAGGTTAGAACAATGCCCATAAGTAACACTCTCCTCCTTTTAGCCCAAAGCTACAATTCTGAACTAGAGTGGGGAGGTTTTTTGTCTGTTTTGTCTTTTTGTTTATGGTGCTGATAATTGAACCAATGCCTGTGGAGGTCAATGTGGAGGTCTAGTCCTGTTCAGCAGGGAGAACCTTTCCTAGGGCTGAGAAGGGGACACAGCCAAATGAACAGAGGCAGAGCCAGAGGAGGGAGAAAAGGCATTTATTCTATGGCAGTTACAGTATTTATACCTCCCTGCTGGGAGGAGGTGGTATGTATGTCAGGACCCTAATAGAAATGCAGGGTGTGGCATGGGCATTAGCTAGTGATAAACAAATGGTGATAGGATAAGATCAGTAAGGTAAAATGGCTCCCTACAAATGCCTCCCCCACACAAGGCTAGTACTCTACTAGTACATTCCTGATATAAATATATTTTTTAAGTCTATGGCTTTATTCTTCTGACTTTTTTTTTTTTGGTCTGTTTGAGAACTGCATTTGGTGGTACAAAGGGCTAGTCTCTGGTGATGCTCAGGGGACCATGTGGTGTCAGGTACCAAGACCCAGGCCTCCAGCAGGCAAAGCTTGCTCTCCAGCCCATTTGCCCATCTCCCTGATCCAAGGGTGGGGAGTTTTAAGCAAATAGTATTTGGAGGTTTGATATTAAAATTCCTTTGGTTCATTTGCTAATCTAGGCACCTGACAAAGAACTAACTCCAAATGGTTATCCTTCATTATTCTGATATTTTGCAGAATGTCCTTAGAACTTTGCTTGTCTAATGTTTTCTTCACTCAGGTTACAAAATTTAGGTGGTGGGAGGAGGGGGGAGGGGAAGAGAAGAGAGAAGAGAGGAGAAGAATGGGTGGGAGGGAGAAAGGGACCAGAATAAAGATCAAACAGCAGCTTGAGGCTGGGGGCCCTAGAAGCCAGGGGAGTGTTGGAGTGGGGACCCTAGAAGCCAGGGGCGAGGGGAGTGTTGGAGTGGGGGCCCTAGAAGCCAGGGGAGTGTTGGAGTGGGGGACCCTAGAAGCCAGGGGAGTGTTGGAATGGGGGCCCTGGAAGCCAGGGGAGTGTTGGAGTGGGGGCCCTGGAAGCCAGGGGAGTGTTGGAGTGGGGGCCCTAGAGGCCAGGGAGTGTTGGAGTGGACCATACACAGGAGAGAGCAGGTTCTGGGGAGGGTTTGGGCGGTTGTGCATCTACCCTCTAATCTACTGGAATGTATTTTGTTATAATGTAAAATAAAGTAAAACTAAGTATCAGCCCAGCTTGTGTAGAGTAAGTAAAGAAAATACAGCAATGAGAGCCGCTGTCAGGGGCCTGGAAGAACTCCACATATGAGGCCTGCTAGGCGGGAAGGAGCTGGGTCTGGCATGTGCAGGTCAGTGCCAGCTCTGGGCACCAGCGCCCTCGTTACCTAGGGTTACCTAGGGTTACCTAGGTGTTACCTAGGGACAGACCTGGGCTGGCAGAGGCCACAGCTCATGCCCTGCCTGGCGCTGACTCCCTGGCCTGATGTGCGCTCTCCTCTGCAGATATGGGTTCCACTTTTCTCTAGATATTTTTCTGTTTGTTTGTACAGAGGGAGGAATAAAAAGCTTTGCCCCGGAGCACATACTCTCATAAGAATAAACAACGCAGCAAGTAATGAATTCACACCCAATCCTCTCACCCAGTCCTCCAGGATCAGCTTCTTTGGGACCTTTCTCGATTCCACATCGAGGACAAAGACCAAACTCCCTAATTTCACCTAGCCCAACCCCCACCCAGACCCCAGCCTTTCATTCCCTCTTAACCTCTATTTTCTAAGCCATATTAAGTGCTTGTCATTTTAGCAGGAGAAGAGCAAATTTAATTGTGTCCATTCCAAAGGGCATTTAGGAATAGGAGACTGTCTTTGTTCATGAGTGTGTCGGGGTGGCCACTGCCGGCAGAGATGTTTGTTGGATACTTTGGGCTACAGAGACTCCATGGACAATTTCCTGCTGGGTACCACAGAATGGAGCCTTCTCGGAAATAATGCTCCAGGCACATCTTGGAAGAGTAATGCTCATCAGTTCCAGCCCACTACAATAAAACAAATATTATAATAAAGCAACATTTATATTGCAATAAAATTAATAAATTAAAATATGAGACTCAAAAAAGTGACCAAAAGTGGAAATCTTTTAAACCTGTAAGTCAAATTTATGAAGAATGAGAAGACAAAGTGGCTTGTGATAGTAATTCAGTGCAAAGTTTATACTTCTTTTTTTTCTTTTTGGGTCACACCCGTCAATGCACAGGGGTTATTCCTGGCTCTGCACTCAAGAATTACCCCTGGAAGTGCACAGGGGACCATATGGGAAGTTGGGAATCCAACCTGGGTCAGCCACATGCAAGGCAAATGCCCTACCCGCTGCTATTGTTCTAGCCCTAAGGTTTATATTTTTTCCCTCCCTAAATTTCCTCTCTTTGATAAGAAGTCAGCTCTCTCTGTTGCTGAGAATTATTGTCCTCCTGGATGGGCAGGGGCTATGCCTTCCATGAGGGTGACTCAGGGAGTCATGCTGTGGCCGCGCCTAGAAACTTTAACTCAAAATAGTCAATATGCCAAATGGAATATTTGGGGGAGGAAGCTTTTGCTCTTCAGAATGTATTTTCTTATTGTGTTCTGTTCTTCCAAGATTACAGGATATTGTGTCTGATTTTAAGTGATCTTACATTTAATGAGTTCAATCACTGTTGAGATTTGGGGTTCTGCACAGATGAAATGCTCGGGGAAGAGACTGCATGTGGTATTCGAACTTAGGTTGTTGCTGAATGACAGCTAAAGCCACTGCATCTTTCTCTCTGTTCCAGTCCTGTAGTGGCAGCACTCCAGCTGATGTGCAGAGCACTGTGTTCTATGGAGGATCTTCCTATACCCAGGAAACCAGAAAAGTTCTAAGGGCAAGGTAATTCTTTTTCCTTAAGTACATCTCATTCCTATCCTCCCTCAGTGAGCCTGCTGGAATTCCCTTCATACCCATTTTTTGGTGTTGTTGCAAAAGGGTTGGTATTATTGTGGATTTTTTCTGGTCTTTACTTCTTCTGGCCTCATGCTTATCATCCATCATGAGTTAGATGTGGGAAGTTCCTGATTTCCATATATGTGTCTGACTTTCCACTTCTACTGAAGTGAAGCTGAGTTGAGAGAATAGATTTCTTTGAGGATCTACTGAAACTTCTTAAAAAGAGATGCTCATAAGCATCATTGTATCACTGTATCACTGTCATCCCGTTGTTCATCGATTTGCTTGAACAGGTGCCAGTAATGTCTCCATTAATCCCTGTCATGTGCTAGTGTAGCCCGATGGCATTTTGGTGGCTCTTTCAGGGTCAGGGGAATGAGGAGCATCATTGTTACTGTTTTGGCATATCGAGTATGCCACGGATAGCTTGCCAGGCTCTGCTGTGTGGGCGGGATACTTTCGGTAGCTTCCTGGGCTCTCCAAGAGGCATGGAGGGCTCATAAGCATAAATATAAAAAATATTTTCATGGAATGCACAGATGCCCAAAGTCTACCCAAGAATCCTTTAGAATGTTCCCAACCTCAAACATAAGTACCTTTGCTCTCTAACCTCACTCAATATTTTTGGAAAAGGTAACTTTGAGATTTTATTTCCTTTCTATGATATAAAACCAAATATATCTATCATTTAAAACATCTTTTTATTATCAAATAAGGATCATGATCAAATGCATTTATCTTTGATAGATCCTCCTTAGAAGGGGGATCTATTTTCAACTTTAAAGTGAATTTTAGGAATCATAAATTAGCAAATAAAACTAAAGACCTTTTGCATTCTCTGACAAATAATTAGCCACTTGTTGTATAGGTCTCTCAGGGTAGATGATTTGAATTACTGAAATGCCACTATCAAATCCATGATCAGAAATTTACTGGGCTGGAGAGAAAGCAGAGCAGGTAAGGTGCTAACCTTGCATATGACCAACCAGTGTTGATCCCTGATATTGCATCTGGTCACCTGAGCTCTGCCAGGAGGGACTCTTAAGCCCAAGAAATCTAATATCACATGAGAGCAGATTTTAATATGCAAATTGCTGTATCACGCCTTCATTGAAGTATATTTGTGGAGTATAAACGTGATGTGTGTATGCTCATATATACTTACCTCAAGCATTTTTTCCTCCATGGTTGTGTTTATATTCATATTATTTCTGTTAAACTAGAAGTCTCAAGTAAGACTTTGTCGGGGTCCTGGCCAGTCGACCCCGGCACACTGGAGTATGAGCCCCCAAGTCACCGGACTTACTCCCTGTGAGAGAGGGAGTGGGAAGGGGAGAAGCCTCTGCCCTGGCCGTCTGCTCGCCGCAGGATTCCTACTGCCGAGAAACTAGCCGACCGAGAAGGTCACCGAGCAGAGCGGGGGAGCCTGGTGGTCAAGCAGACTCCATGTATTGACTCTTACCCAAGGGGGTTTTATGCACACAGTCTGGGGAGGGGGCATCCCATGCATGTATCACGTTTATCTCGCAGAGCTCAGTACAGATGCTAGTTAGTGATTTGTATTCCCCAATCTCAGGGCCGGGTTAACTAGCTCAGGTAAATGTTATCTGTCACACCCCTCATCCCACTGTCTCCTCAACCAGTGTGTGGAATGCTGGAGTGTGTGAAATGCAGGGCCCCTGGGCCCCTGTAAACAGGGCCGGCTCTTGCTTTCAGGGGCAGGGGGTTTAGTCAAAGTCTCAGGCCAGCTACTGAGAGACACCCCAACAAGACTTCAGCACCAACAAGTGGTGCTGAAGAAAAGAAATTGAGAGGTATAGATAAGATCAACTAGAAGATGGTAAATACTTTAATAGCACCAATCTTACTACTATTTTGCAACAACAGGGAAAGCATTGGCTAGTAAATTTCTACTTACTACCATGATTTAAAATGAGTCTGAAAACCACAGATAACTAAGAATTTTTCTAACATGAGTAATTCCATAACATATCTATCTTCATCTTGAACTCTCGCGAAACTTCAATAGGTTTGGTTACTGTGTGGATATGGTCTATCGTGCTGAATCCCCTTTGGAACCCGGCTTGCTCGCATGGTTGTCTTTCGTCTAGTGTTCTGCCTATTCTATTCAGGATGACACGAGTGAACAACTTGTAGATAACAGACAGCAGGCATATTGGGTGATAGCTGCCGATGTTGTGGATGTCTCCCTTCTTGTACAATAGAACGGTCCTGCTGGTTTTCCACTGGGATGGAACCTTGCATTTAGACAGGTAGTGTATGAAGAGTTGAGCCAGTGTATTGATGAGTACTGGCGGCAGATTCTTCAGGTGTTTGGGTCTGACCTTGTCCAGACCAGGTGCTGTACGCGTCTTTACCAGCGAAATGGCGTGTCGGATTTCAGAAGGGAGAATGTTGGGAACAACATATCCATCCTGCGGAATTTGGTTTGTGGGCAGGTGGACATGGCTGTCAAAGAAATCCGAGTAGAAGTCGTGAATAATTTTCTCCATTGCCTTTCTGGAGGATGTGATAGATCCATCAGGATGTCGGAGGACAGTCATCTTGGTCTTGTAGTTGGCGAAGGACAGGCGAGCGTTTCGAATACTTTTCCCGGCTTCTGCTGCAGTGGCCAACACTGCTGCTCTTCTCTCTTTGAGGTCTTCCTTTATTGAATCTCTGCACAGCTTTGTGAGCTCAGACTTTAGCTTGTGGTTGCCTAAGACTCACACAAAACCATGTTGACGAATGAGCTCGAGAGTTTCCGAAGACAGGCGTCTGTCTGTGGCTTTCTCACCCTCGGCATTCTTCGCACAGACATGGGGGTGCTGAACCAGTCGATCTTATTCCTTGTTGATGTTGTCAAGGATGGCATCTTCCCACATTGCCGCAATAGTGCCAAAGAGCTCCCAGTTGGTGGTCATTCTGGGAGTTGCCTTCTTAGACTTAAATTTTGCAGACTTTTCTCCCCACTCTGTGAAGTAGAATTTCGCATGAAGGAGATGGTGGTCTGATCCTGTTTGGAATTTTGGGACAACAGCGACATCGGTCAGGCAAAACCTTCGATTGAATATGATGTGGTCAATTTCATTGTGAAACTGTCCACCAGGAGACTCCCATGTCCAGCACTCCCATGAACGCTCTGTCTAATGTTCATCGACTTAAAGAAGGCCTTTGATTCTGTTGAGACTGAGGCAGTCATCAAAGCCCTGGCCAAACAGGGCATTCAAACTCAGTATATCAAAATCCTCCACGAGCTGTATTGTGGATTCACCACCAGGATCTCACCATTCTACAAGGAAGTGATCATTGATGTAAAGAGAGGGGTTCAGCAGGGTGATACCATTTCACCGAAACTCTTCAGTGCCGCCCTTGAGAACATCATGCGACGACTGGAATGGGAAGAAATGGGAGTTGAAGATAGATGGTCGGCAATTACACCACCTCTGCTTAGCTGATGACATTGTTCTCATAATGCCAAACATTAGTCAAGTGGCACAAATGCTGGCCGACTTCGACCACGAGTGTGGAATGGTTGGATTGCAGCTGAATCTCAACAAGACGATGTTCATGAAAAACGAACTGGTCCCTGAAGCTCCATTTGCTCTCAATGGAACGAACATCTCCGAATGCAGCAGCTATGTGTACCTGGGTCGAGAAATCAACATGAGGAATGACTTGGTGCCAGAACTGCACAGGAGGAAGAGAGCAGCGTGGAATGCATTCAAGAGCATCGAAGAGGTGATTAAGAGAAAGAAGAACCTCCAACTCCGGGCACATCTTTTCAATTCCACTTTTCTTCCTGCACTAACATATGCCTCAGAGACCTGGGCCCTATGCAAACAGGATGAGAATGATATTAGGGTATCCCAAAGAGGAATCGAAAGAGCTATTCTGGGAATATCATGTCTCACTCAAGTGAGAGAAGGAATCCGGAGTTCTGACCTCCATTGATGGTCAAAAATCAGGGATGCTGTCTCATTTGCCAAGGCATCAAAAATCAGATGGGCCGGTCATGTAATGCAATTCAGAGACGACCGCTGGACTTGAGCTTAACAGTCTGGATTCCACGGGACGTCAGAAGACCTCGTGGCTGCCCACCAACTAGATGGTCAGATTTCTTCGTCAAATCCCTGAATGATTGATTTGAGGCTCTTCCTATTTCTGGAACAAGCAGATATCACTGGGCTGCACTAGCACGTGACACGGACAAATGGAGACATTACTGGTGCCCGCTCGAGCAAATTGAAGATCAACGGGACTACAAGTGATCTATCTTCATAGCACTATAACTAGCACCCATATTGAAGATTTTTTTGGTTCCTAATCTCTTCTAACTCACACAGTCTCTGTATTGTCCATAGCAGAGAGAGAGACAGAACAGTACCAGCTTCTGCTAAGTGTGATGTTCTCTGTCAGCCTGTGTAAGGTTTCTCCTTTCCTTTCCTATGGACATATGCAAAGTGATATGGAGGTGCAAGCAACACGAATTAACTCCTTCCGACAAAGGTCCCACAAAGTCTAATTTGATAAAATCTGTGAAACTTTATTGTATGATACTCAAGTGTTGCTTCCCTCAAGCCCTGACAGCATGGAAAAGGGGAGAAAGAGCAAAATTCTTCGAGCCCCAAATCACAGCCTCCCTCATAAGCTTGTCCAGGACAGCTTGGCCTCTGGTGTTCCTTCTCTGGATAACAAAGCTGGCTGACCTTAGCATGCCCACATGACTGGCATTCCTCTGTTCTCTGCCAGGCTGCCAACTGAGGTCTAGGATGGGAACATCTTACACTGCTTGCTGTGTTACAAGGAGTAAAGAAATTCCGAAATTCTTCTTGGAATCCCAACTTGCTGTCTCCTGAGTGCTTAATTAATCTAACCAGGACCAGAAATATTTTGTTTCTCATCTTGAAAAAAAAATACATAAAAAAAAATCTGTGCACCCTTTAGCTATTTCTCAAACTGGTTTTAACATACTTAGAAACTGGATTTTCAAATAAAAACTGAAAGGAAAAGGCAGCAGATAGCAAAGGGGGAGTGCAAAGTAAAATGGAGGTGCAAGCAACGTGAGTTAACTTCTCCCAGAGGTCCAAAAGAAATACTATTTAATATCAGTAAACTATGTGCCCAGGTATGCACTTGGGATATGGATGAGTTTCTTCTCACTATCCTGGACACCAACCAATGTTATTGAGAAAGACCTTTTGGGGTAACCTCACAGTCCCATCAAGCTTGATTCTACAGCTTCTGGGCCTCACATCCAGCTGCCTGGAGGGCAAGATCTCAGGCAGCCACTTGCTCTCCTGACTTGCACTGCTGTACTGCTTCTCAGTAAGCTCTACAGGCATTGCTTTGGGATTTTTGACGCCTGCGAAGCTTGTCAACCTGATTCTGTTGCCTCACAGCTCTGGCTCTCGTGTGAGTGCAACCCTGTGGCTTATCATTGAGCAGGCAGGAGGATTAGCAACCACAGGCTGCAGCCTGTTCTGGGTATAAAGCCTGAGGCCACTCACCAGCGAGTCCCCCTCATTCTGGGGTCTCCATATGATATGCAGGAATATCTCTCTTGTGTACAGAAATGTCAGGCACATAGCAAATTTGACCTTCAACCTAAGAGACCTTGTCTCTTCGTAAGTACTCTTCGTAAGCACTCTATGTGCAAAGGCAAATGCACCAGAAGAGCTGCAACAAACTATTCATAACATCTTTAGTAATCAGAAGGGGTCAATGTAAGAAACTAAAAAATGAAATTTAAAAAACTGGGGAGTAAACATCTCTGTCTTTTTTTTTATTACTGTTGAGTCACCATGAGAACAGTTACAAAGCTTTCAGGTTTGTCTCAGTCATACAATGATCAAACCCACCCCTTCACAAGTGCACATGTTCCACCACCAAGAACCCCAGTATACGCCTCCTCCCACTCCCCACCCTGCCTGTGTGGCAGATGATTTTCACTTTACTCTCTCTTTACTTTGATTACATTCAATTTTCGACAGAAAATCCACTATTATTATTTGAAATTTTCCTTTTTTGGGGGGGTAACACCTGGCGATGCTCAGGGATTACTCCTGGCTCATGCACTCAGGAATTACTCCTGGTGGTGCTCAGGGACAATATGGGATGCTGGGAATTGAACCTTGCTCAGGCCCCTCTGATTGTCTTTTGTCATGTACAGTAGCAAACAGGGTCGCAGTTTCGAACATGCCAGTAGTTTTGGATTTGTGAGCAAAATGCACAGACAACAGTATATGAATACATATGTGAGCATATATATGTATTTATATCCTACATTTATGTATAGGATAACATTGGATTTGTCCTTTCAGCCTTGCTGCAGGGAACTTAGTTTACCTTAGAGCAATGGCCTTTGTGTATAGACATAGGAAGACAGTTAATATTGTGCTTGTAACTTGGGAGCTGATTGACTCCAATAATATTTACTCCTGGGCATCTGCTTCCTTGACTCAGTTGCCCTTAATTCCTAGCACCCCAAAAGCAGGGTCTCGACGAGGGATGAAATGGACCCAGGGCAAGCTGTGAGCTACCCTGGCATCGAAATGGGCCAGGCCAAAGTGCCACAATACTCAACTGTAAGTTGAGAGCATGGTCATAGACAAATGCTGTCATGATCCAAAAGTAACGACGACACTAGGACCCTGCTGAGGTTAGGAAGACTAACCTGACCTGAGGACTGTGGTCTGGAATATATAGTGAGATGTCCTCAGGAAGAACCGAACTTTTAGTCTGATATATCTCTTACTGTGCTCATACAGAATGACATTGCTAGAAATATTAGAAGTAAATTTACTATAACTCTTTAAGTGGATTACTAGCTGAGGAAGGAAGAAAGCGACACACCCTTGTTTGGATCTCACCCTTGAGTGGATCTCCTAGTAATCTGGAGTAATCTCCTAAAATGAGATTTTGTTAATCTCCTGGAGAAATGGTCTTACCCTTCTTTGTTGATTTGTTAATGTTCAACCCACCTTTGTGTCACCACCCTATGTAATTGCTATATTAACTAAGACTGTAAGGGGAGAAAAGACAGAGGCAAGACAGAAGGGAGAGGTAAGACAGAAGCAAGGAGAAGAGACAGAAGCAGAGAGAAGAAACGGAGGCAAGATAGAAGACACAGGAGAAGACACAGAAGCAGAGAGAAGACACAGAAGCAGAGACAGAGGTTGGAAGAGAGCAGAGGAGAGACTACAGAGACAGAGATGGAGATAGACAGAAGAGAGCACAGTGGCACACACAGAAGCAGAGCACAAAAAAGAGCCATTCCGATCTGGTCTATACACAGCAGCTCAAGAGCACAGAATGCAAGTGGAGAGAGAGAATGTGAGAGAGAGAGAGAGAGTGAGAGAGTGAGAGAGCACCGCCCTGAGAGCCTGCGAACAACACAACACACATCACATTGTCCCGTCCCACGCGCGTGTGCCTTTATATTTTTTAAATTCACATATTTTGACAGACAGTTAAAATTTAAATATTTAATTGATTGCAATTTATTAGATGAGTTTTCTAATTAAATATATTTTGAGTTACGAAATCTCATGACTATTCTAAAATTTCACCTGGACATATTAGAAAATAATTTTTTATTTACTTAAAGAAACATGATTTACGAAATTATTGGTAGTTGAATTTTAGGCGTATAATATTTCAACACCATTCTGCCCACCAGTGTCAACTTCCCTCCGCCAGTGCTCTCATGCTCCATCCCCTTCCCCCTGCCCCACCCCTGCTGCTACCGTGGCAGAGACATTCTGAAGAAGTTCCGCAGTTGCAGCTTAGATCATGTGTGCATGTTGCTGAACCCACGCTTTGGATGTACAGCTCTACGGCTCTCCCACGCCCCAGCCTAACCAGCGCCCTGCACCAGCGCCCCATCTCTTCTTTCTCATCTTCTTCCTTTCCCCTTCGATTTTTTTCCTTCTCTGTCTTTCTCCTCCCTAAGTCCTGGGGTCAAGGGTAGTCTTGACACTCCGCACTTTACTACATTAATTTCTTCATCCAGTAGTCTATATACCTCAGCTAAGTGACATCATCCTCTCTTTGTCTTTCTTCTGGCTTGCTTCACTCAACATGATATCTTCCAGATCCAGTGAGATCGCCACTAACTGTATGATTTCATCACTCCTTGTAGTTGAATTGTATTCCATTGCGTGTGTGTGTGTGTGTGTGTGTGTGTGTGTGGTGTGGGAGTGTCTGTGTGTCACATCTTCATAATCCATCTGTTGTGGTTGATTCCATATGTTAGCTATTATACTGAGGCAGCAGTGAATAACAATGTGTCCTTTTCCTTTTTTTTTTCTTTTTTGGTCTCCATGAGAAGCACATATTCTTATTTTGAATAAAAAATAATGTTAAGTTTTGTAGTGCTCAGAGTAAGTCATAGAAATTTGCATTTAACAGGAACTCAGTGCATTTGGCAAACATACACACAATGGTGGGCCCTTTTGAATGAATGTCTTTATGTCTTAAGGGTAGAGGCCCTCAAGATGCCCCACTATCTTTGATAAATGCCATTATTACTGGTGTGATATGGTATCTCATTGTTATCTTGATTTGGATGTAATGATACGTAATGATGGCAATTTTTCATGTGTCTATTGGCCATCTACCTGTTTTCCTCTGAGAAGTGTTTTCATTTACTCTTCTCATTTTTTTATATGGTTTTGGACTTTTTGTTGTTGATTCTTTTGAGTACTTTATATATCCTGGATATCAGCCCTTTATCTGGTGTGTTGAATATAAATTTTCTCCAGTTCAGTTAGCTGTCCTTCATTTTCATTTTGTTATATTTTAATTTCATTTTTATAAAGTCATTCACAATTTATTACATTCAATATTCCAACACCAATTCCACCACCATTACACCTTCCCACTGATGTGGGCAGGCAGGCAGGCAGGTAGGGAGGGCCCCTCCCAAGGCACTGACAGTAAATCTCCTGGGAAGTAACAGCCCTGACCTCTTGGAGAACTGGAGCCAGTCTGTAACAGACCCTGAGGAGGTTGGACCAAGCCCCTCCAACAGAAGCTGAGTTCATCATATTAGGAGTTAATATGCAAATATATGAAGAACCAACAGAAACCAAAGTCAGGAGAGGAATTTCAAAGAAGACCATCACACTCCCAACTCCCTTGGTAACCTCCCTAGCAATGACTTTTGTAAAAAACTAAAGCTCTTGACCTAGGTAGAAGCCCCACATGGGGGCAGGTTGGAGAAACCGTATAAAGGCCACCTTGAACAAATGAAGGGCACACATATGCTGCCTGATCCCATGTGCTGCTTGTGCCCATGTGGCCGAGCACATGTGGTGCCTGAGCACATGTGTCGCCCACATCTCCCCTCTTTTTTTTTTTTTCTTTTTGGGTCATACCTGGTGATACACAGGAGTCACTCCTGGCTCTGCACTCAGGAATTACCCCTGGTGGTGCTCAGGGGACCATATGGTATGTTGGGAATCAAACCTGGGTCAACTGCGTGCAAGGCAAGCACCCTACCCATTGTGCTATCGCTCCAGCCCCATCCTCTCTTGAGATGAGTGCTTTCATGCTTTTGAGTCTACTGCTGGGGTGTGTGTGGGTCTCTCCGCTCGTGGAGAAGCTCGGGTTCTCTCTTGAGCATGTTACTCTCTCCCACTTTCTCTCCCTCCTTTCCTTTAAAACCTCCAAACAAAAACTGTGTGATTTCACTGCTTGTCTTCTCCTGAAATTCCTTTCTGTGAGGAGACAAGAACCCAGTAACCCTGGGTCCCGGGTGGCAAGGTGGATTGGGAGAATGTGACCGTCTTTCTCCCCCCTTCACATGAGCCACCCGTGGGGCCCGCCGACGTCACTGCCACCATTATTCCCAATTTTCCCGACCAACAGCCAAGCCTGTCCCAATAGCAGGCCCTAAATAATTTATTTTGTATTGCTTGTCATGAATAATTAACTAAAAATGATCCAAAAAGATTTCCTTGGAAGAAAGTGTGTGAAGACTGTTGTATCTCACCACTAAGCCTTTGTATAAGAGATTTCTAACATGTTGTTACAGGTTAAACCTTGGATGTTATTTTATTTATTTATTTATTTATTTATTTATTTATTTATGCTTTTTGGGTCACACCCGGCAATGCACAGAAGTTACTCCTGGCTCATGCACTCAGGAATTACTCCTGGCAGTGCTCAGGGAACATATGGGATGCTGGGAATCGAACCCTGGTCAGCCGCTTGCAAGGCAAACGTCCTACCAGCTGTGCTATCACTCCAGTCCCTGTTATTATTTTCTTAATCGAGATTAGTTACCGTCTACTTTACATCCCATGCAATGTGGTGTACTAGTCCTGGTATATCAGTGGTGTAGAGTTTGAGCTTCAGGAATTCTATAATTTTGCATTTTACAATATTGTGAAATGGGGGCTATTGAACAGTTAAATAAAATAAGTTCTCAAATAAGACTGTACCAGACTCGAAGTTTCTGCACAGGAAAAAGAAAAAAAATCCAAAAATAAAATGGAAACCTAAAGAATTGGAGAAAATTTTTGCAAAAAGTTTTGTTCAGGGTCTAAAGCGATAGTACAGTGGGTAGGACATTTGCCTTGCACGTGGCTGACCTGGGTTCAATTTCCAGCTTTTCATATGGTCCCCTGTGCATTGCCACGTGTGACCCAAAAAAGAAAAAAATAGTTTTGTTTATCATATTAGGAGCTAATATGCAAATATATGAAGAACCAACAACTTAATTTTAAAAATACAAATTTGAAATGAGCAGAAATAAAATCATCTTTCCAAAGAGGATGTTAACAGCATATAAATAGTCAAACATTAGAGAAATGCAAATTAAAAACTATAATAAGATATTGATGTAGGCAGGTAGACAGGGAAAGGCCCTTGGCAATGAAATTAGGTCAACAGAATTTTGGGAAGGAAACAAGATCCTGAGGAAACTTGACCCCTTGCCAGGCAAATATCCTTAAACACATCTGCATCTTTTAATCCAATTAACTTGAGTGATTCAGCCCAGAGAAAACTCAAGAATGTTTCAGACCAAGACAACCCCAGAGGAGCCTATAAAACCCAGCCCCAAAGCCGTGGAGAAGCCTGTATTTTCTCTTGACCGCGTACTCCGCCCCCCACCCGCCCCCATTCTCTTTTCCCTTCCACACCTTCAAAAGCCCTCCAAGTCAAATCTGTCTTACTTCGCTGCTCGTCTGCTCCTGAAATTCTTTTCTGCGAGCGAGACAAAAGCCCTGAGGACCTGGGTCAGGCCTGGGCCTGGCCTCTCCTTTTCTGCAAAGCGCAAATGCTCGTTCCAGTCTGAGTCCGTGGCTCCCCGAGAAATCAGGCGGTTGGAATCAGCTTCCATACCTGGCAGACCAGGCGGACTTCAGATGTGGCCTGATGGCCACCTGGTGGGGCTGGGGGCTCAGGCCCAGGCCAAGCAGGGCCCGTTGCAGACTTTACCGTGCCAGGCTTCCCAGTGGTCCCCGGGGCAGAGGCGGAGTGGGAGGTGACCATCTTTCTCTCCTCACGACCCACGTGAGCCACCATGAGGTCGTCTGACATCGGTACTATATCTTTTAGAATACCATCAAGAATACCAGAGGCCACAGATATGATGATAC
This sequence comes from Sorex araneus, assembly GCF_027595985.1. Lineage (NCBI taxonomy): Eukaryota > Metazoa > Chordata > Mammalia > Eulipotyphla > Soricidae > Sorex > Sorex araneus. Next base: position 49,504,986 of record NC_073303.1, read on the forward strand.
TGATGTTGGTGGGCCCCACGGAAGCTCATGTGAAGTGAGAGGGGCAAGAGTCGCCTTCTCCCGATCCGCCTCTGCCACCCGGGACCCAGGGTCACTGGGTTCTTGTCTCTCCTCACAGAAAGGAATTTCAGGAGAAGACAAGCAGTGAAATTACAGTTTTTATTTGGAGGTTTTGAAGGAAGGAGGGAGAGAAAGTGGGAGAGAGTGGAGAGTAACATGCTCAGGAGAGAACCCGGGCTTCTCCAGGGGTGGAGAAAGCCCCTACACACCCCAGCATTAGACAGGAAAGCATGAAAGCACACATCTCAAGAGGGGAGATGCAGGCGACACATGTGCTCAGGCACCACATGTGCTCGGTCACATGGGCACAGGCAGCATATGGACTCAGGCAGCATATGTGTGCCCTTCATTTGTTCAAGGTGGCCTTTATATGGTTTCTCCAACCTGCCCCCATGTGGGGCTTCTACTTAGGTCAAAGTCATTTCTAGGGAGGTTACCAAGGGAGTTGAGAGTGTGATGGTCTTCTTTGAAATTCCTCTCCTGACTTTGGTTTCTGTTGGTTCTTCATATATTTGCATATTAACTCCTAATATGATGAACTCAGCTTCTGTTGGAGGGGCTTGGTCCAACCTCCTCAGGGTCTGTTACAGACTGGCTCCAGTTCTCCAAGAGGTCAGGGCTGTTACTTCCCAGGAGATTTACTGTCAGTGCCTTGGGAGGGGCCTTCCCTACCTGCCTGCCTTCATCAGTATTATGGTGAAAAGGAAGTCCTCATAAACTTGATGGAAATTGTCAACCAGTCTAGAAACTATAGAACTATCATAGGATTCTTTTATTGTTGTTTTTGGTCCACACCTGGTGATGTTCAGGGGTTACTCCAGGCTCCACACTCAGGAATTACTCCTTTTTTTCTCCCTTTTTTTGGGTCACACCTGGTGATGCACAGGGGTTACTCCTGGCTCTACACTGAGGAATTACCGCTGGCGGTGCTCAGGGGACCATATGGGATGCTGGGAATTGAACCCGGATCGGCTGCATGCAAGGCAAATGCCCTACCCACTGTGCTATTGCTCCAGCCCCTCAGGAATTACTCTTGGAAGTGCTTAGAAGACCACATGGAATACTGGGGATCGAACCCAGTTAGGGTGCAAGGAAGGCAAATGCCTTACCCGCTGCACACTTGCTCTGACCCCAAACCACTGTAAACCTCTCCAGCCCAGGATAAGTGGTTTATTTTAGAAAGATATGTAGATAAAAAATAACTATCACTCAATTATGAAGCAGGAGGATATATCCATTTGCAGAAACATGGATAGTCTGTCTAAACAACTGCCATACAATATTGCTCACATGTGGATTATAAGTATTATCACACCTATTTAAAAAATTAGAATAAAATGGTGATTACCAGGGAAGAAGGTGGGTTGTTTTTTTTTTTTTTTTTTTTTTGCTTTTTGGATCACAAACGGCAATGCACAGGGGTTACTCCTGGCTCTGCACTCAGGAATTACTCCTGGCTTACTCCTGGCTGTGCTCAGGAGACCATATGGAATGCTGGGAATTGAACCCGGGTCAGCCGCGTGCAAGGCAAACGCCCTTCCCACTGTGCTATCGCTCCAGCCCTCAGGGAAGGTGTTAGTGTAGAGGTATAGATCGGTGGAATAAGGGTACAAATATGTAACAAATAGAAATAGAAAAAAAACAGAAACAAATAGAAATAGAGATATAATGCACACTAAAATCAGCAATAATACTGTAACATTATAAACATTTTATGACTACACATTATTATATATAAAAATAGCATTATATATCTAAATTTTGTGAAAATGTGACATCAGGGCTGGAGTCATAGCGTGGCAGGTAAGGTGCTTGCCTCCAGGCAGCTGGCCTGGGTTCTATCCCCAGCATCCCTGTGATCCCTGTGCACTGCCAAGAGTAATTCCAGGAGTAACCCCTGAGCACCCCCGGGTTATATATGGGATATATGTGTATAGCACCAAAAGTATCAATAAAAATAATTAGCATTGGTATTCTTTTTGCTTTTTTTTTTTTTTTTAAATTCTCAAAATAAGGTTTTGTAATGTCCCAGTTCAGGAGTGTCCAGAGGATTTGGCCAGTCACCTAATCCTAAGGGAATCTGGAGAGATGACAGAAACCCTTTACGATTCAAGCCCTCCATTCAGTCTCCCTCCCTGTTGACCTGTAAATGCATTGCTAGGGGAGGGCTGCGTGATGGTGGAGGAGGGCAGTGCTGAGTTAGAGTTGGAGTCTCTGAACTATTGATCAGTAGCTAAAAGTTGGGTTTTGCTTGTTTGGGTCTTTTGTTTTGGGGCCACACCCAGCTCAGGGGTTACCCCTTGCTCTGCACTCAGGTATCACCGCTGGCAGGCTCAGGGACTCTGTCAGGGCAGGGTCTCAAGCAATGCAAGCGCTGTACCTGCTGTTCTATCGTTCCTGCCACCAGTTAAGTAGGACTGACACAGCAAGCTCTCACACAGGAGGAGGAGAAAGATCTCAGTCAGCGCAAGGACGAGAGAGCACTTAAAAGGGTCAGAGCATTACGTGCTTTGCACGCAACGGATCTAGGTTCTGTTCCTCAGATTCTCTGGTGTGAGCCTTCCAGTATCAGCATCACCTTCCCCTCTTCCAACATGAACCCAGGAGTAACCCCTGAGCACCGAGTATGTCCCACCTACTGCACACACGCAGCTCACACACATGCACTCACAGAATTAGTACAGTCTATTGGAACATAGCCGTGATGTTCCAGTAGAACTCAGCAGCTTTCTCAGGAAATGCTGGTGTAGGCTGCAGGTGTCTGAACGTGCCTGGGTGCACCATGCCCAGACCCTCACCTGGTCAGGCCGAGCAAACCTCAGCTGCCTCCTAGATGCTCTGGGGCTTTCAGGAAGTGACTGCCTGCTCAGGAAAGCCCCAGGTGCCAAGCAGACCTGCCTGGCTCTGCAAGACTTGCAGTGTCCCCTCCTCTCTGGTTAGAGTCTGAAGACGCCCCCCAACCTTACTGCCAGGTTGGAGGGAGTGTTCCGCAGGAGTTCTGTTGTGTCTCATTGCCCATGCCCCTTCTTTCCTGTCCCCTCCTCTTGTCACCAAGAAAGGGCCTGGGTCTGGCCTTGCTAAGAAGAAAGTCTGTTCCCAAATACCAGGACCTTGAAGTGAAGGGGCCCTGGTATTTGGGGGAAAACCAGAGACCTAAAACCCAAATAAGCCCTAAGGTTTGGAGGCCTTTGTCTTACATGAAAGGACCCTCTCAGGAGCCCAGAAAGCTATTGAGTTGCAGAATTCCAGGCTAAGTGCCACAGGCTTCCTGAAAGGTGCAGGGCTGGACCCCCTGGGTGGAGAGGCTGGAGCTGGACTACAAGGCCAGGTGGGGATATCAAAAGACCATCAGCTGCCTGAAACTTCCTCTTGGCAATCACTAGCTAAGGACTTGTGGGTGGAGGCGCAGATTGGGAGAAGTGTTTATAAAGCTAACTTGAACAACGAAGCAGAAGCGGGGCCAGACGGGAAGAATATAGGTAGGCCCAGACGCCCAGGCAGGGCAGATACTAAGCACTGGCTTCTCATGCATGCACATATGGCTGTGGCCAGAGAGTAGGAGAGCCGGGAGAGGATGACAGGAGCTCCTGGGTACAGGTACAGAACACAGGGACCTTGCCCATCCACATGTGGCTGCGGCTGGAGACTGCCGAAAGTGTCCATGGGATAGAGTGGGAGCCATGGTGGGTCCTGGCCGTCACTCTCCGGAGACGAGCAGACTGTGTGGGGCGAGACAGGGAGGTTGTCGTTGGACAAGGACACGTTGGGGGTGGGACAGGTGACATTGTTCACGGGTAAAGGAGGCGACCTGGGCCCATCCACTTAAATTGTACAATAAACTCTAACTTTTAACCTTCTGAGTTTTGTGTGCAAATATTTTATACAATTATCAAGAACCTACCAGCACAGGAAAAAAGATCCACTTCCATGCTAACAACCAACCTGCAACAACCTGAAAGCCTGACACCAACTTTCCTCTCCTGCAAAGGGCAATTTAGCTCCAGCCTGAGTCCATGGCTCCCCAGGAAATTGGGTGGCAGGTTCATCTCTGTGTGCAGGACGAAAGGAGAGGCAGCTTAGCAGCTGCCTCGTGGGGCTGGGGAGACGTGAGGCCTGCCCCATGCGGGGCCCATCCCAGTCTCTCTCCAGTCCTAAAGTCTCCCAGGCATTTGGGGGTGGCAGAGGTGGACAGAGAGAAAACAGTAGATCTTCCTGAGGCTACCAGCTCTCTCCACACTTCGCATAAAAGTCACGTGGCTATCCACACCAGCATCAGTACAGAATTACAACCCTCCTCGTCACTGAACATTGGATTTCCAGAGTGCATTCATCTTGCCTAACTAAACTTGGTACAGTTGACAGATATCTCTGCTTCTTTGCACTCGACAAAATATAAAATGCTTTTATTTTAAACTATTTGGTAGATTTTTCCAGTGAAGACAAATATGTGTGGAGAGTTTGGGGCAGGTTAACTACAATTAATTACATCACCGACTACTGAGGTGACATATTTCAGTACATTTTATCTGAGGTGTTGCTGCAGGTAAAGAGACAGGGACCCTTGGTAATGTAGACTGGGAAAAGATACTGCCTGGCACACAAACCAGCATAGATTTGTGAAGGCCTTTTGCAGAACCCTTTGGAGGATCCAGGAAGACCTCTGAGGGGCTGAACTCCAGGCCAGAAGATAGCGTGGGCCTCCCTGGGCTCCCTGGGACTGGGTGCAGTGCGTGAACAAAGGTCAGGTTGAGAATGTCAAGGGAGACCATCAACAGCTCCAAGCTTGCCTCTTTGCCTTAGCACAGATTTGGGAGTGGGGATATTTGGGAAAATGATGAAAAGACTCTTTACAAAGACATACAGCGGCAGAAGCATGTCCTCCAAGCCGAGGTTGTCTGCCTCTGCCGGAGATGTGTTATTATTCCTTTCTCTTACTCTATGGCCAGCATTTTCCATCTTGGGGGTTCACCTGCGTCTCTACAGGGGGTGTGCACTTGGCCCTTTCTACTCTGGAGAGGCCCACCCTCTCTCACTGGCATGACATTCTCTTTTTCTTCCCTCATACTTGCCAAATAAACTTATCTTCACTATTCCCGTCCTTCCCCAAATTCTTTTCTGAGGGTAGGCAACGCATCAGAGAGGAAATAAAAGTGGGCTCTGGTTCTCTGTTTCCTCCCACAAAGAACAATTCCTTGTGCCAGTCTGAGCCCATGACTTGCAGAGAAATCCTCTGGGATTCTTGCCAGGTGGAGATCAAGTGGGACTTGGGTGTAATTTGACTACTCCCTCCTGGAGCTGGGGAGATGGTATCAGGTCTACGCCATGGAAGAGCCTACAGCAAACATCATTGTTTCTGTCTTCACCCTTCAGGCCCTTCTCTGGGTGGCTGAGATCGGTAAAGAAGTGGTGGGCTTCTCTCTCAAGGCTGTCCCCTCTCTTTGGACTTCACATAAGTCACCTGAAGTGACTTATGGGAAAAAACCCAATTATTATTTTTTTTCAAATCTTTTTTTTCAGTTGGACACTGTGACTTACAACTTACACTACCCTCTATCAACTTCCCGAACACTCCAGTTTCCCTCCTTCCTACCCCTAAACCTTCTTAAGAGGCACTTTTTGGGGCTGGAGTGATAGCACAGTGGGTAGGGTGTTTGCCTTGCACTGCGGCCGACCCAAGTTCAATTCCCAACATCCCATATGATCCCCTGAGCACCGCCAGGGGTAATCCTGAGTGCAGAGCCAGGAGTAACCCCTGTGATGAAGAAAAAAAAAAAAAGGAGTAACCCCTGTGCATAGCCAGGTGTGACCCAAAAAGCAGAAAAAAAAAAAAAAGAGGCACTTTTTGAGATTTACTGTTGTAGTTTGGGCCCCATGCTTCAGTACTGACAAGTCTGGGTCTAGATCTCTACCTGTCGCTCACCTCCGAATGGCCCTGGCCCTTGCTGTCCCCCACCTGCATCCTCTTACTCTCTGTTTCTCGCCTTCTCTGGACTCTTCACTTTTCTAACCTAAGGCCAATGTTTTGCCCAATCTTGATATCCTGTGTCTGTGTTCCCTTGTCATGTTATTCTATGTGCCACAGACAAGTACGATCACTTGACATTGGCCCTTTTTCTTCTGGTTTACTTCACGTATCATGAGATCTCTGACAATGAGATGTCATCTCACACCTGTGAGAAATGCACCCAGCAGAAAGACTGGAAATGACCAGCATTGTTAGGGATGTGGTGAAAAAGAAACCCTTATTCACTGCTGGTGGGAGTGAGTGCTGATGGGAGGCACTCATCTGATAAAGTAAATGCCAGACCTTTGATTTTATTTCAAATATATACTAAAGGTTGTTTTCTCTTCGTCATTTAGCTTGATAACTTCCTGGAGCTTACCAGTTCGTCTCTCATTATGCCAATCAGTTTGTACATTGTGAATTTTTACTTAAGTTAGTACATAATCAGGTTCTATTTCATTCCTAAAAATTTCTTTTTAAAATTATTTATTTATCTTTTTTTTTTTTTTTTTGCTACACCCAGTGGTGCTCAGAATTTACTCCTGGCTTTGCACTCAGGAATCACTCCTAGTGGGTTCAGGGACCATATGTGGTGCCAGGGATCAAACCTGTGTCAGTCACACACATTATTCATGCCTACCCACAGCATGGACACCCTTTGCTGAGATTTTTTTATTTTTTCATTTGTTTTTAGATAGTTTGCAATTCTTTTAGTAGCATTTATAATAGTTATGTTTAAATCTTTATCAGATAGTTACATCTATTTTATGTCAATGTTATTGTTCTATTATTTGCTTTCCTCACATGAGTTGAGAATTTTATCAACATGATGTATAAATTTGAATTAAGATTCTAGTTTGCACTTAAATCTTCCATTATAGTGGATAATCAATCCTGGTCTGATTCTGTGTTCTATGATTAAAAAATAAATTTAGGGGGCTGGAGCGGGTAGGGCATTTGCCTTGCACACGGCCGACCCGGGTTCAAATCCCAGCATCCCATATGGTCCTCTGAGCACCGCCAGGGGTAATTCCTGAGTGCATGAGCCAGGAATGACCCCTGTGCATTGCCAGGTGTGACCCAAAAAGCAATAAATAAATAATAAATAAATAAATAAATAAATTTAGTTTTCAAGTACACTGCAGCACTAATTTAATCTGTTACTAGATTAGATTATTGCTCAATGCTATAATCCGAGTGAAGTACAGAGATATCTGAAATTTGATTAAAATTCCATGCCAATATTCAGTGCTCAAACATTTTTATGATAGTATTTCTTGTGAGTTTGGTCATAAAATGCTCAGATTTCTTCCCAGGACTTCATGCACAAATTAAAAAAATCCCTTTCTCTGAGTCAGTAATCTCTGTATGGCACTCCCCAGTATCTAATTAGAGGGTGCACCCCCCATTCCCTTTTGTTTTCTTGCAGAGTGGTAACAGTGCTGGCAGTCTTTGCACTGATGGAAGGAATGATTCTTGCCGTGATCTGTGCAGCTGGGCAGTGGAGAGGGCTGGTTTATTTAGTGAAGGGATGGACATCTGTAAAACACTAAGGCACACCGACGGGCGTGTGCACTCGCAGGCTCTCCAGGCGGCTGTCTCACTGCCCGCGTTCGGTGCTCTGGAACCGCTGTGTATGGGCTGGATCGGGACGGCCGTTGGCCAAGGACAGGCGAAGGAAGAACGAGGACCAAGCTGGTTGCTGATTAGTTACCCTTTATTCAATCTTCCATCTTTCTCATCTCCCGCACTCCCAGCTCCGTCCTCTCTCTGGATCTACTGCAGCCTCTCTGGTTTCTCTTGTCTCTCTCCTCCATTTCTCTCTCCCCCTTGCCCCGACACACAGCCAGGTAGCAAAATCAACATAAGAAAGCCCTTTTTGAGGGCCATTCCAAAGCCCTTCCTGACTCTTAAGGTGTTTTTCTCCTTTCCTTAGTCCAAACACTCATTAACATCTTAATACTAGCTATTTTTGCATGGACATAGCAAGAGATATATTGAGGCTGGTAAGGCAGCTCTCCTGGGAACATCTTGCCACAGACTCAGACTACAGCACTCAGGCCAGATTAATCATTCCTCACCCTAGCAGGGTCCAAATCTAGTTATCACTGTTTGGATCATGACAGCTTTTGTCCCTGTTCAAGCTCTTAACTTATAGTTAAGCATTAGGCACTTTGGCCAGGCCCATCTCGATGCCAGGGTAGCACACAACTCACCGCTTGCCCTGGGTCTGTCCCGTCCCTCGTTGGGACCCTGCTTTTGAGGGTGCTAAGGGCAGCTGAGGCTTAGGTTGAGAGAACAGATGCCCAGGAGGAAAATATCATGTAGAGTCAAATGACTCCCAGGTTACAAAAGCATAGCATTTGCTAAGTCTTCCTGTGTCCATACAAAAGGACATGGCTCTGAATAAACTATGCAAAGGACTCAAGGAAAAGAGAAAAACAATATTTACAAGTCAACAGAACACTAAGAAAGAAGCTACAAATAAACAAAGAGGAATGGGAGCACTGTAACGGGAGTAACCCAATAAACCTGAGGCCATGTTATCCTACAGACATCCAATTCTTTCCCATAATGCCCATGACTACAATGGAGTGCTACCTTCATGGTACCTCTCTCGAATAAGTGTCTGACTCCATTCTTAGTTACCACGATGGAGAAAAGTTGCTTCTCTGACATCGCAGGAGAAGTAGGATAACAGGGCTCTGCGCACCCTCCATGGTTTCAGTTCCCACGACAGTCAAGAGAAAGAGCTAATGATAATGTTGATATTAACAAGCCATGTATATATGCGTGTGTTTGTATATACACACACACACACATATATATATATACATATATATATATATTTAACTAAAGAACAAAGTACCAAAGTTTTTTTTTGTTTGTTTTTATTGAGTCATCATGAGATACAGTTACAAGCTTTCATGTTTGGGTTACAATCACACAATGATCAAACACCCATCCCTCCACCAGTGCACATTCCCCACCACCAATATCCCTGGTATATCCCCTCTTTCCCACCCTCCCCCTGACTCCATGGCAGACAATATCCCCCATGTTCTCTCTCTTCTTTTGGGTATTATGGTTTGCAATTTTTTTAAGTTAGACCTGTTACCGACTGGATTCCATGGGACGTCAAAAGACCTCATGGCCGCCCCCCAATGAGATGGTCAGACTTCTTGGTCAAAACCCTGAATCAATGGTTTGAGGCACTTCCTGTCCCTGGAATGAGCAGATATCATTGGGATACACTAACATGCGACAGGGACAGATAGAGACGTTACTGGCGCCCGCTCGAGAAAATCGAAGATCAACGGGAAGACAAGTAATACAAGTGATACAAGTGATGGTTTGCAATACAGATACTGAGAGGTTATCATGTTTGGTCCTTTATCTACTTCTGGCACACATCTCCCATCCCGACTGATTCTTCCCTCCAGCCATCTTTTTCTTAGTGATCCCTTCTCTATTCCATTTGCCTTCTCCCCTCCATTCATGAAGCAGTCTTCCAGTTATGGGGCAATCCTCCTGGCCCTTGTATCTACTGTCCTTGGTTGTCAGCTTCATGTTATGTTATTTTATACTCCACAAATGAGTGCAGTCCTTCTATTTCTGTCCTTCTCTTGCTGACTCATTTCACTTAGAATGATACAAAGTACCAAAGCTTACCTCAATGGAACACCAAAACAAAAAGGAGAAGCAACACTCAAAGGTTAGTGTAACCTTCACATGAGGGAGAACCAGTTTCAATACCTGGCACCACATGTTTTCTAAGTGTCATTACTGTTCGTTCCCCCCAAAATTGTCAGAAATGATGAAATGTTTATGAGTTATTGTCCCATTTATTCTTTTGCTAGAGAAAATGGATTTTCATCCACTTTTACTTTTATTCTGTTACTATTGGTGTTATTGGAGAGTCGGCAAGCTACCGAGAGTATCCTGCCCTCATGACAGAGCCTGGCAAGCTCCCCATGGTGGATTTGATATGCCAAAAACAGTAACAACAAGTCTCACAATGGAGACATTACTGGTGCCCTCTTGAGCAATCAATGAACAACGGGATGACAGTACTACAGTACTATGTTTATTAGGATTTTGTGTTATTTTTTATTTTTAAAATTAAAAAAATTATATTCTGATAGTTTCATTGTCAGATAGTTATTTTTAAAATATCATTTCTCTATCTTTAGTTTGTTGTTTTTAAAATTAATTCCTTTGGTGGGAAACACACCCAGTGATGTTCAGGGTTTTCTCTGGCTCTGCCATTGGGGATCATTCCTGGCAAGGCTTGGGGGTCCAAAGCCTGGCTGGGAACAAAGCCAGGTTGACCCTGTGCAAGGCAAATGCCCTACCTGCTGTACTATTGCTTTGACCCCAAGTTTGATTGTTTTTAATTAAGCTTTTAATTTGGAGATAGTCATAGATTGTAAGAAATATAGAGAGCTATCTCGTGAGTTTCCTCAATAATATTATCTTACAAAGCTACAGTGCAATAACTTAATGTAGATACTGACATTAATATTATTTAGAACATAAATTGATGTTGATATTATTGATATTCTCCAGATATAAAGCACTTCATCACATACTTTACTTTTTATTTTCTTAAGATTTAGCTACTGGGGCTGGAGTGATAGCACAGCGGGTAGGGAGTTTGCCTTGCACATGGCTGACCTGGGTTCAATTCCCAGCATCCCATATAGTTCCCTGAGCACTGCCAGGAGTAATTCCTGAGTGCATGAGCCAATAGTAACCTCTGTGCATTGACGGGTGTGACCCAAAAAGAAAAAAAAATCTAGCTACTATTTTTTTGTTTCTTTGGGGGCCACCCCCAGCTGTGTTCAGGGCTTACACCTGGCTTCATGCTCAGGGAACACTACTGGTGGGTTTGGGAGGCAAATGGAGTCTTAGAGATCAAACCCTGGTCAAACACATGCACTTTACCCATTGTACTATCTCTCTGGCCCCCAAACAGAACAATTCTAATTATGATAAAATGAAGTGACTTTTTTTTTTTGCTAATCTGCCTTCCTCATAATCATAAAAGAGAATTTACCTTTAGAAACATTTAGAAAAGTTCTTGTTTTTTGTTTTGGGGACACACCCAGTGATGCTCAAGCGTTACTACTGGCTCTGCATTCAGAATTACTACTCATGGTCCTTGGAGGGCCTTGTGGGTTGTGGTGGGTGAGAAGCTGAAAGAAGTTGATGATTTGGGGACAATAACTGTAGTAGCAGCAAATTTGTTTCATTACTCTAAATTCTAAAAAAGAACCACTAGCACAGAATCAATTAAAAAATTTTAAAAGATGGAAAGTTGGGATGGAGAGATAGTACAGTGCGCAGGACACTTGCATTGAAGTAGCCAACCCAGGTTTGATCCCCATGTGGCCCTCAGGCCCCACCAGGAGTGACCCCTGAACTCAGAGCCAGAAGTAAGCCCTGAGCATCCCTGGGTGTGGCTTCCAAACCAAACCAACAGAATAGTGGCAGGTTACCTCACCACTCCCAAAATATAAGGTGTGGGAGGAAACCATGTAGCAGACAGAGGCATCTTTGCAGGAGCAAGTCAGGAAAGCACTGTTTCAGAATGGCAGAAGAGGGGGAGCTTGTCATCTTCAGTCTCAGGCCCTGTTTTAGGATGAACTGAAGGGAGCAAAATAGTTAGCGCCACTGAATTTACTTTACCGGCTGAGTTCCCTTCTAGGACAGAGTCCCACACTGATAAGGAATCACTGGCAAAGAAATCAAAATGAAGCAGTTAACTGAGATGCGTAAAGAGAAGGTTTAAAATGAGAGAGGACAGTAAAGGCAGGGCCTCTCAGAAAGCAAAGCCCCCCAGGCACAAAAAGGAAGAAAGAGGGGGCGAGAGACAGATCCCACCTCTGCCCAGAGCAGGCACTGATCTGAGGGACCCTCATGGTCAGGCATAGGGTCAGTGGGTGGCACCCTGCACAAGCCTTTAGGCAGGTCAGGTCCCGTCTGGCCTTCATTCCTTTCGCCCTGACAGGGCTCAACTCCCAGCCAGCGTCAGCAGATGAGTGGAAGCTGGAGGGGACGACAGCCGGGTGCTCAGGAGGAGCTGACATTTTCCTACTTGGCGGTAACAAAGCAGTGCCAGACAGCCCTTTCCTCACTGTGGAGTCAGCAGTGGCAAGCTGTGTACTAGTCTGACAGTCCCCGGCAGAGAGGCAGCAAGGCAGGAGTCACTGCCCCACTTTTGTCAGGAAGCTGACAGGACGAATGAACTTTCACCCCACCCAGCTGCAGCAAAGCAGGGTGAGTCAGTGTCCTGTTTCCTCAGGATGGTCAGAGGAATTAACCAGGAGTGAGCAAACACACCCACCTGCCTTGCACTAGACACAAATATAATTAAATATAATACAACATTGACAGAAAATAGCTACGGTATAATAGTACCACACTTACTGGGTCAATATCCAGAAAAATCAGGACAGAAATGAGAAGAGACAATGAACAGACACCAAGATGCCATGATAAATCAAATACTAGAATGACCTGTCAAGGGTCTTAAAACAGACATTGTAAAAATATGTCAATAAACAATTAAAATATTTTGGAAACAAGCATGAAAAACAAACTAACCTAATAAATAAAAATATAAAAGAAACTTTATATTTAAAAATTTATGTACAGAAATATATATTTTATAAATGATGTATATGAGTATATCATTTATATGCAAGAAAAAGATATAAAAATAAAAGGATGAAAGAAATAAATTTAACTAAAAAATACAATAACTAAAGCTTGAAAATGAAATCTTTCCATAAGGGCTAGAAAGATAGTTTTTTTTATTTTTTATTTATTTATTTTTTAATTTTATTTTATTGAATCACCATGTGGAAAATTGCAATGCTTTCAGGCTTAAGTCTTAGTCATACAATGGTGAAACAACCATTCCTTCACCAGTGCCCATATCCCACCACCGAAGACAAAAAAAAAAACAAAACACAGTACACCTCCCATTCCGCCCCCCCACCTCCCCCCCACCCCCCGCCTTGTAACTGATAAATTTCACTTTACTTTCTATTTACTTTGGTTACATTCAATATTTCAACACAAACCTCACCATTATTATTAGGAGCACCCCACTAGAGTCAGACCTGTTGTTGAAGAGAAATGAGGTCGCGCGGCTGCAGTAGCGGCCGCGAGGTTTCGTATTTCTGTACTTTAACAACTAAGTCCAGGGAGATTTCTTCCGGATATTCGATCATTGCAAGCTTGTAAACCCCATCTGTTGTCGTCATAATATGGTGTCTCCACGCCCTTCATCCCCGGGAAGGGACAGGCGAGAGAGAGAAATGCCTTTCCCCTCCTGGGCGGGCATGGGGTCTCGGCTTAGTTCTCTGGCTGGAGACAATCTGCAAGGAGCTGCCCATGTTGAAGTTGGTTTAGCTGGGTCTGGATTCATGCTCGTGCAGCTGTGGAGGACTCCCGGGGTCACACTAGGGAGATAATTTAAAGGGCTGGAGTGCATGATTGGCTGCAGGGTACCAACGTTCTATCACTCACACCACATGATCTCTTGAGTATCATGCTGGGAGTGTCCCCGGCATACTTCTGGGTGTGGCCCAAAAACAAAAACAAAAACAAAATTTGCTCTATAAACTCAATATTTAGAGTCAACATAGAGAGCACTGCCTCCTCTCCTAAATACTGCCCTGTGCAGATCACTAAGGCAGGAAACTTGACTCTGAATAAATGGTTTATCTTATTCCCTCAGAGCACTGTTTTGGAATATCTTTTTTAAAAATCATGTGGCTTGTGCCAAATGTCTCAAGTGTAAGTTTTCATGCAAGATGCTTGATTGGTCAAGGAAAACCACTTAGGTGTTCATAATTTTCCATTCACAGACATTTGAATATTTTAAAACACCCAACTCTACTTTCAAGCCTGGTTTTAAAGATGGTTTAAGTGATCTGTAAGAGAAATATTACTAAACTATTTCTTTTTTGAGTGATGGGCAGAAAAAACTGAAATACACAGTGAAGCAAGTAGGGAAAAATTTGAACATCCTTATTATAACAGCTGTGGAAAATTTCAACTCAGAGCTATAAGAAAGGGTGAATCTAAGCCCTGAAATGTGAATTTTGTTGAAGACTGTTTGGTGTCAACTAAAATGATAAAACACAAAGCACTCTGCTAACCTCTATGAATGCTAGGTGTTATTGTTTTAATTTTTATTTGAGAAGTAATTTTAGGTTGGAGAATTAAACTGTAGATCATGAAATGTTCGGTGACTAGTTGATTCTAATCGTAAATCTTGAAGTCCTGAAAAGACTTCCTATTAAAAATTACAGGGTAGAGGGGCTGGAGCGATAGCACAGCGGGTAGGGCGTTTGCCTTGCATGCGGCTGACCCGGGTTCGATTCCCAGCATCCCATATGGTCCCCTGAGCACCGCCAGGGGTGATTCCTGAGTGCAGAGCCAGGATTAACCCCTGTGCATTGCCAGGTGTGACCCAAAAAGCAAAAAAAAAAAAATTACAGAGTAGAGAACCACAAAAGTATTTAAGAAAAATCATCTTCTCAAATATGGATACTTCTAACCTCTCCAGAATTTATAGTATTAATATACATTTTCAAGGCCAAGGAGATGGTTTAAGGACTGAAACTTATTCTTTGCATGTGGGAGTCCATGTTTAATCCTTGATATATATGGACCCCTCAACACAACTGGGAATGACTTCCCTCCCACCTAGCACTGCTGTGTGTGCCCCCCAAACAAACAAACAAACAAACAAAAAAAGAAAAAATTAAGAGAGTGTGTGTGTGTGTGTGTGTGTGTGTGTGTGTGTGTCTGTGTCTGCTTGAGATTGTAAGGTGGGGATACAGGCAAGAAAGGAGAAAGTGGAGGGCAAGAAAGAAGTGGGGGGGGGGCGCTGGAGCAATAGCACAGTGGGTAGGGCGTTTGCCTTGCACGCGGTCAACCCAGGTTCGATTCCCAGCATCCCATATGGTCCCCTGAGCACTGCCAGGGGTAATTCCTGAGTGCAGAGCCAGGAGTAACCTCTGTGCATCACCAGGTGTGACCCAAAAAGTAAAAAAAAAAAAAAAAAGAAAGAAATGGTGGTCTCATGCCTAGTATATAGAAAATCCTTAGTTGATGCTTAGCCCCCTGAACATCACCTGGTCGGGTTCTGGTAGCCGGAGAACCACCAGGCATCAGCCTCACAGCTTCATGTCCACGCATGGTACTATCAGGTCCAGACTGCCAGGCATGGCTGAGAGCAGCTCCGGATCCAGAAAGCACCACTGGGTGTGGCCTCCATAGAAGAGTCTTCTATCTGGGGTTCTAGAGTTGCTCTCTAGTCTAATTAAGGACACTAGTAACTGTCCATTTATAACAAGACCACTGACAATCCATGGCATGAGGTGGCATGAGATGCAAAATATCACAACTGGATACTCAAATACTAATGAGGCACAAAGTTCTAGGTGACCATGCATTAGAAACATGGGGTGTTTTTGTTAAATTATAGGTCCAAAATATGTGGTTCGCTTTGCAATTGTGATGAACAAAATGGAAAAAGGATACGCTCAGGGCCTCAAATTTCCTAAAGAGCCATATAAATGACATGAACGTTCTGGCCTGGAAAGAATTCTTGTCACCTGTAGCCACAAAGCTAAGATTTTTGGAAACCAGGCCCAAAGTCTCACCCTGCAAAGCAAATTGAACTTCCAATCTTGCTGGATTTGAGCAGCTGTTAAAGTGAGGACACTGACTGGGAAGAAAATTTGGAATAGGGATATATGGGCATACCTTGGTGGTGCTGGTGAAATGCATTGCCTAAACTTTTCTGTCTTCTCTTATGGCTTCACAAGCTTGCTAGGAAACAGCCCTTCACCTCCGTGTGAGAATGCCCATGGCAGCCCTTCACCTCCACAGAAGAATGTCCACCCTGCTGGGCCTAAGTAGCCTGTAATGGTCTCACGGATCACTTAGCTAGACACAGCTGGACTCCTAGGAGCCCGCACACAAGTCTTTGCTTCTGTGTTTGTTTATTTTGGTATTTGGGCCACACCTAGTAGTGCTCAGGGATTACTCCTAGCTCTGGACTCAGAAATCACTTCTGGCAAGGTAAGGGGAACATATGGGACGCCATAGTGTGTTGGGACAAGCTTGTTGTGAGCTTGTCTAAAGGGATTACTTCTTGGGGAAAACAGAGATAAGCAGTCCCAGGACTTGCTTCAATGCTTTTCCATCAGTGCGTTTTCAGGGTCTCAGGGTTCTGTTTTCTTCCCACTCTGCAGAAAATTATCCTTAGTTCTCAACTAAGAATAGTTAGTCCTCAATTATTTTCTCTTTTTCTTTTTTTTGGGTCACACCCGGCGATGCTCAGTGGTTACTCCTGGCTTTGCACTCAGGAATCACTCCTGGTGGTGCTCAGGGCACCATATGGGATGCTGGGAATCGAACCCGGGTCGGCCACGTGCAAGGCTAACTTCCTACCCGCTGTGCTATCGCTCCAGTCCCTAGTCCTCAATTTCTTAGTTCTCAATTTTTCAACTAAGAAAATTCTTCTTAGTTCTTAATCCCCAACACTTAGGGCAAGAGTCTTCCAACCATGACTTTGAGACACTCATTTGTGAATGAAGCCTCAGCATCCCTTCGGAGTTCTTCTCTGCAAATAAGAACTTCTTGCCCTGAACCTGGATTCATCAATGCATCGAGGTACTGGATCCTATGTTGCAGGCACCAAGTGGTGGTAGTTAATTGCCAAAGAGAGCTATCAATTTTAATCAATTAAAATAGTCTGACTTTTAGCAATGTGATTATGGTGTACCAAGAAGACAGGCAATCTTCTAATAATTCAGTGTACGTGGAAGAACTCTAGGTCAAATGAATATGTTTAACTTAAATGAAACAAAACAGTCACAACCTCTGTCAATTCCCAGACCTGAGACGGTTTATAGATCTAAAGGTTTTTTTTTTTTTTTTTTTTTTTTTTTTTTTTTGCCTTTTGGGTTACACCCGGCGATGGTCAGAGGTTACTCTGGATCATGCACTCAGGAATTACTCCTGGTGGTGCTTGGGGGACCCTATGGGATGCTGGGAATCGAACCTGGGTCGACCGAGTGCAAAGCAAATGCTCTACCCCCTGTGCCATTGCTCCAGCCCAAGATCTAAAAGTTTTTTTTTTTTAATTTATTTTATTGAATCACCAAGTGGAAAGTTACAAAGTTCTCAGGCTTATATCTCAGTTACACAATGCTCAAACATCCATCCCTTCACCAGTGCCCATATTCCACCACCAATAAAAACAAAAACAAAAGCAAAAACAAAACAAACAAACAAACAAAAAAAACAGTATACATCCCACCCCTCACCCCCCAACCCACCCCGTACGTGAGTGATAATTTCACTTCCTTTTCTCTTTACCTTGATTACATTTCAGATTTCAACACATAACTCACTATTGTTGTTAGAGTTTCAAAACAGACTCACTATGTTTGTTGGAATTTATCCCCTAAGAATACAGCTCTATTAACAGGGAAATATTTGATAATAAGTTTTCCACTGATGAGAATGAAGAGATAAAATGTTGCGCGGCCGGGGTAGTGGCCGCGCGGTTTACAATTTCTGTATTATAGTAATTAAGTCCGCGAAGATTTAAGTTTGAAAATGAATCATTTCCCTTCCTGGAACAGCATGTAGCCAAAGTTAGTTCACAGTCTCCATACATGGGTGCAAGCACTTGCTGGAACCCCAATTCCTAAAGCTGTCTCTGGTTCCCGCTCGTTCCACATCCACCGGCTCTGCAGAGGCATGGGCACCCGGGCCGAAAACCTGGCTGGCCGGAGCTGAGCACCGGCCCCGGCTGGGGCTGGCCCTGTATCCCGCGGCTGTTTCAAGTTCAAAGCACACATTTTTTTTTTTTTTTTCCGAGCCAAAAGTTCATACCTTCTCAACGGACCCACGGAATGTCGGACACCACGCCTTCTCCCGGAGGGGAGAGAGACCAAGAAGGAAGGTTATTTCCTCCGTTAGCCGGCGTGGGGCAAAAGCTTAGTTCACAGTCTCCATACATGGGTGCAAGCACTTGCTGGAACCCCAATTCCTAAAGCTGTCTCTGGTTACCGCTCGTTCCACATCCACCGGCTCTGCAGAGGCATGGGCACCTGGGCCGAAAACCCGGCCGGCCCCCAAGATCTAAAAGTTTTAAGTGAAAGGCAAATGGAGTCCCCACAACACTGCTAAAAATGCATACTAATTTTTCACCCAGCCTTCTTCAAAGGAAATGATAGTCCTTTACCATGTGACTGTGCACAGAGCAAGGAAGTCAAGAAGGAGATAATCAGGAGGTGGCATTGGTTCTGAACTGACACTAATTCCAAGAAGTCCAAGATATCACTGTCATACCCAGGTCAATTGGGACCTATGAAGGTCAGGTGAGGTGCTTTTGCTCAGGTATATCACATAGTGAGGCCAGTATAATTATCTCCATAATTACAGAAATGATAATCAGGATAGAAATATTCAGCCACCAACAATATTCCCATATTGATTCCTTGATTGTGGGAGAACTATCATAGAAAGGTTAAATAGAAGTCATTAGAACTGCCTCTACCTAACGGAATTGTAACCCAAATTGTCAAAAGCAATGCTGAATTCCTTGGAGGGGTTTTTAGAGACAAGTTCCTGGCATCTCTCTCTCTCTCTCTCTCTCTCTCTCTCTCTCTCTCTCTCTCTCTCTCTCTCTCTCTCTCTCTTGCCTTTTGGGTCCTGCCTGACTATGCTCAGTGGGTTACTCCTGGCTTTGAACTCAGGAATTACTCTTGGTGGTACCAAGGGGACATATGGATGCTGGGGATTGATCTGGGCCAGCTGTGTACAAGGCAAATGCCCTACCTGCTGTTCTATCAGCCCAGGGGCAGTGATTCTTACACCACCATTCAGTTCACCTTTTTGGTCTGTGAATGAAAGATAATTCTAGGGAAATATCAATTATCTTAGAACTAGTCACTTAGTGACTCCAACTGTAGTTGCTGCTCTAGAAGTTCTAGTTTGATCGAATCACACATCCCCTAGCTCCTATGCTATAGGTATTGATCTGGCAAGTGCTTTCCCACTCCTCCATAACAGTAACTCTCAGCGACAGATCAACTTTCCAGCACTGTGTATTTAGTCTTCATGTGTTATGATTGTCTTTTCTTTCCACAAGATGGTAGGTACACGGGTCCATTATCATCGACAGAATGCTAACTGAACCAAGTGAGTTAAGAATCAACAACTGGACACACACACAAATCTCGGACCTGAGCAACATACTGCGGAGATGGCTCTGGACTTTGCAATAGGCCACTTTCGCCGAGTCACTCCAGACGGGAGTAGGTGCCATCCCTTCGCCTGCCCCCTAGGACTCCCGGCGGCCTACATCTTCTAGAACTCAGTGAAAGCTCCAGGTATGTTGTGGCATTGGCAGGAAATGCCAGGCCTCACGGGACTGGGGAGTTGGCTCTTGTCCCCCGTCCCCTCCCGCCCCTTGCCCAGTGGGACTCTGAGATGACGCCCACACACAGCCACCTTCTACTTAAGCTCCCACATAGCCATGATCCAGAGACACACACATGAATCTCAGAACTGAGCAACTTGCTACAGAGATCTCTCCAGATCCTAATTATTAAAATTTTAGAATTCTTGCGGCTGCATAACATTATATTTTATCCATAACAAGCACGGTGGGATTGGTGTCAGAATAATGAATGTAACCAAAGTAGAGAGAGAGTATTGTGCAAATTGTCTGCCACATAGGCAGGAGGAGGTGTGGAATGGGGAGGTGGGGAATACTGGGGAATACTGGGGGGTTTGGTGGTGGAAAACATGCACTGGTGAAGCGATGGGTGTTTGATGATTGTATGATTGAAGTTCAAACATGAAAGCTTTGTTACTGTACCTCATGGTGAATCAATAAAAACGGGAAAAAAAGAATCAACAACTACTCTAGACTTTTTCAGAAGGTATTTGCATGTCAGAAGGCAGAAAAATCTTATTCAAAACCACAAAAAAACTTATGAGTTTTCCAACTCAGTATAGTTTCTAGGATGCTCAGTATTGTGGGACATGTTGAATGAAAGAAAAATATTTGCATCCTCTATGACTGGAGCAATAACACAGCAGGTAAGGTGTTTGCCTTGTACTCAGCTGACCCGGGTTCGATTCCTCCATCCCTGTCCCTTTCGGAGAGCCTGGCAAGCTACCAAGAGTATCCCGCCCACATGGCAGAGCCTGGCAAGCTACCTGTGGCATATTCAATATGCCAAAAACAGTAACAACAACAAGTCTCACAATTGAGGCATTACTGGTGCCTGCTCAAGCCTAATTGATGAACAATGGGACAACAGTGCAACAGTGCGATGATGCAGATGTCATTGCATTTGATCCCTTTTAAAATCAAAGTGTCACAATGTCTATTTGAATTTTGGGAGAAATTGAATTCATCATTTTGCAATGCTATTCTAAGTAACATTTGAACTTACTGAATAACATCCTTGGGGCCAGAGTAATAGTACAGGTAGGGTGTTTGCCTTGCACACGCTGACCAGGTTCAATCCCTGGCATCCCATATGGTCCCCAAGCATTGCCAGGAGTAATTCCTGAGTGCAGAGCCAGGAGTAACCCTTGTGCATCTCTGGGTGTGACCCAAAAAAGCAAAAAATAAAATAAGTGTCAGTGGCAGGGCTGGAGAGAGTACAAAGGGCTGAGCACGTGTGTCTTGCAGGCAGCTGCTGGTGTTGCATGCTCCTTGTGCAGTCCCAGGACAAGCAAGCACAGGAACGAATGGCCCCAAAATAACAGTGTCAGTGGCAGACAAAAGTGCTATTTGGGGGCTCTGCAGCCCCCTGTGGGTTGATCACAATGTAGAAACCAGTGCCCAAACACAGGCCACCTGGCTTACACTGTCCATTATTGCCGGGTGAATGTGCACTGCACAGCAGCACTTCAGGTGGAGGGGCCCTGCTTCCCGTTCCTGCCTTCCCTCCCCTAATCCGGCAGCTAAGGGAAACTTGACTCTGGTTTACGATGTTTCTGCATGTGAAGCAGGCAGGTACAGCAGCCTTGGGAGACAGGTTGACCAAGGTCTTGAAGGAACATGACTAGAAGGTTAATGACATTTCTGGAGATGCATGTTGATTGCTGTGAATAGGCAAAACTGCACGTTTCCCATGTAACTGTTCCTCCAAAGGTGGCCTCAGTGAATCAGGTGGATGCTTTCCAAATTCTGCAGATGCCAGGAAACTGCCCAGTGGTTAGATAGAGCTACACACCACACAAGAAAGGCTCTTTGTCACAATGAGTTATTTCTATTTTCTTTTTTTATAAAAAAAAAAACCAAAATCCCCCCCAAAACTATTTCTGCAATCTAAAAACAAGAAATAACATCTGGCTTACAGGAAGTGGGGATGGTTATACTTATGCTTCACATTAGTTTTATATTGATCAAATTTGTTTTCTCTTTTATTTTTTTGAAAACTACTTTTAGATAATAAATGAGGTTTGTAACTTTTCATAAGTTTGAAGCTGAAGGTTTGTGAAAGTTACACAAACTTTTTTTTTCTTTCCGGTTTTTGGGTCACACCTGGTGATGCACAGGGGTTACTCCTGGCTCTGCACTCAGGAATTACTGCTGGCGGTGCTCTGGGGACCATATGGGATGCTGGGATTTGAACCCGGGTCGGCCGCGTGCAAGGCAAATGCCCCACCCGCTATGCTATCACTCCAGCCCCAGTTACGCAAACTTTAAGTGATTATATTTTGATGTCTTAGGTCAAACTATACTTTGACAGACTTGAAACTTTATGATTGAAACTCAACTTCTAGTTCTGCACCTACATGTTTCTCCAGGGTCTGGAGCGGACCCGGGACTGTATGAAGAGCACTTGCCAGTATGCTGCTGCTGCTGCAGCTACCTGGTTTCATTGTGGCAGACGGAAGCTTTCAAGATCCCTTTACAGGTTTTATGAAGCATGATCCCATTTGGCTTTCATCTCTCATTCTCTTCACAATGGATGCTAGCTAGATCAAATATTTTAGCAGTTTATTCTTTAGCCTATTTGACTGACATCATAAGTTTCAGGTTTTTTCTATTTTGTCTGCAGAGCCGGGGGATTTATGCCAGAGCCCCACGTGTTCAGGCAAATACTCTACTGCTGTGCTATCTACATCCCTGACTCTGGGATCTGAGATTTCTAAATATAGACATTTATTTTAGCCTGCTAAATGTGGGTATATTGTTTTCTATTACAAATGAGACTTCCTGGAAGAGACAAGTCATATGATGTCAGAGAACTGGCAGAACAACGACAAAGACCAGAGCAACCCACTTGCAAACAGCTTAAGCATGTGCTGGAGGACCTGGTTCCAAGGCCTGCACGCCATAGTCGTTTACAAGGCTACCTACCACCTTGCATCACAGTTTTCTAGTCTTAAAGTCTATTTACTTCTCTAAAAAGTGGACTGTTTTTTATTTCTGCCCAATAGACTGTCAAATTCTGTGAGATTCAAGACACACTAGCTCTACACATCCAATAGGCACTGGACACAAAGTTGCGCATTTGTAACATGAAGACCTAGAAATCCTCCTTTCTTATGCATACTCTGTGGCCGAGCCATATTCCCCATCTGTGTTTCCCAACTATCCAAGAAAACTGATGTATTAAAGTCAGAAAGAAAGTACATCTCTACATATTGAATTAAAATTTATTTTAAAAGATAAAGCTTATACATTCTTTTAAAAAAGGATAATTCAAAAGTCTTAGAGTAAGTAATGAGTCCTCAACATTAGCTATTTATATCTAATTATAGTGGTAACATTTTACCCTTAGAAAAATGTCACAGAATTCAAATCACAACTTGGATCTTCAATGATTCAAGTATTTTATCTTATACATTTAAGAGTTTGGTCAGTTTTAAAATCAATTCCCCTCAGACATGCTGTCCTGTCTTCTGTGGTGGCTGGCCACCACCTCACACCTCAGGATAGCTGGCTGCTGTCGCGATTCCACAGTGGTTGTCTTGATCTTTGGCCATTTTCACATAACCATTCCAGCCCCATTCTGGCCCCCAGCTGAAAGAGCAAGTTTTTCATTTTTAACAAAGAATCAAATACACAATTTCATTTATAATACAGTTGAGTTCAAGTTGACTAACATGTATTAGACATGATTCTATGTGCAATTACATACATTTATATTTATTCCCCTGCGTCCTCAACTTTTTTTGACAGGAAACTGTAGGACTGGGGTTTCGATGTAGTGATCTGTCTGCTACAAGTCAACATATACTATATCTCAACCAAAGACTGTGAAAACTGATTGCAAAAATGCTCAAGACTGGGGTTGGAGTGATAGCACAGCGGGAAGGGCCTTTGCCTTGCACGTGGCTGACCCGGGTTCAATTCCCAGCATCCCATATGGTCCCCTGAGCCAGGAGTAACCCCTGTGCATCACCGGACATGACCCCAAAACAAAAACAAAAACAAACAAAAAAATGCTGAAGACTGGGGAGAGATGAAAATAGAGTAACAACAGCAGGGTACTGAGTGTTCACAGGAAGAAAGCAGAGAGGCCAGACTCCTGCATAATTGTTCAGACTTGCCTGTACCATTTTGAAATAATGGGGACAGGAAAAAGCAATCACCCTGAAATCTACAAGTGCAAAAGTCTTGATGGAAAACCCAGGGTCTGATGCATGTCTTTCTAAGAGGTTCATCATTTTTCACTTAAGATCTTCCCATTAGAGTGTTCCCAGCCCCAGATAGGAGACTGCGGAGGCGTCAGAAGTGCCCACTTGGAGTGCAGACAATATGCATATCAAGGAGGGATAGCCCCTTGGCCATGCAGGTGCCAGAGCTCACCCCCCCCCCGCCCCCCACACCAGTCTGAGTCCTTTTTTATGCTGATAACATGTAAAAAAAGGCCCCCAGATGTATTTCTTACTGACTTTTTCCACTCTGGGAAAGTCCTTGTTTTCTCTTGAACATGGTTTTTTTTTTTTCCTTTTTGGGTCACGTCCTGTGATGCACAAGGGTTACTGGGTTACTCCTGGCTCTGCACTCAGGAATTACTACTGGATGCTGGGAATCAAATCTGGGTCGGCCGTTGCGTGAAAGATAAACGCCCTACCTGCTGTGCCATTGCTCCAGCCCCTCTCTCTTGAATATGTATCTCTTTCTCTCTCCTCAATCTCTCTATGTAAATTTACTTAAAATTATTTTACTTCATAAAAAAAAAGTCAGTATCTCTACACACTCTAAGTGGGAGAAAGATTTTTCTAAGCTGGAAAGTTAATACTTATTTTCAAATATAGTATACAGAGCTCTATACCTGTTCTTGACAAGCCAATATTTATTTGAGTTTGCATCTGTTCCTTCATAGCCATAGCCGACAACCAGCACGCCGTGATCCAGGTCTTTACTGCTGCACTCTGGGTCATGATAGATACCTGAGGGAATAAACGCAGCATTGGAGTGAGAAGCTTCAAGGAGATAAGTGACAAAAACACACTCAAACCAATTCAAAGAAGCATCTTGGTTTCAAGAGGTAAAGAATACTCTTGGGCCCAGAAATATGACTCAAGTGGTAAAGAATATCCCTGCCATCTACGGGGTTGGTTCAGCCCCATGTTGAATGGTGCCCTGGCACCAGCTGCCATTCAGACAACCCCCACCCGCCACTCTCCCTGGGGCTGGCTATATGTGACCCCTTCCCCAGGCCCACCAGCACCACAGCAACAATGAGGCATCCCTCATGATTCAGAGAAATGTGATAAACTTCACAGAAGATTTAAGAACAACTGAGTAAAAGAGGGGAAGTCAGGTCAGCTCAATGGGAGTGCACTTGCTTTACATATGTCAGAGAAAAAAGAGGAAAAGTGAAACAACTCATCAGAAATCAATGAAAAGCAACTAAATCCAAGGTATTTTCTATTAATTTTCCCCCTTTTGCTAATAAAAAAAGGCAAAATTCTCAAGCGATTCAATAAAAAAGTTAAAAAGGCAAAATTTTGCCATTGGTAGAAAATGTCAAGAATGAGGGAATAGAAAATACAAAATAGAAAGAAAAAGAAGTACTTGATGATTTCACTTATGTGTATAATAAGTAAATAAAATTGATGAATAAGCAAAAAGAAACCACTGACTTAAATATAAATAATCAGAAAGAATGGGGGAGGGGCGCAGTGGGAGAATGAGGGAGAGTTTAAAGTCATAATGCTCATTTAAATGGGGAGAGGGCAGGACAGAAACTGGGACATTGGTGGTAGAAAATGTACATTGGTGAAGGCACAGGTGCTGGAACATTGAGTGACTGAGAGTCAATCATGTACTACTTTGTAACTTTATATCTCAGTGATTCAATTAAAAATATTTTTTTTTGTCTGAGGGCTAGTATGGTGGGTAGGGCAATAGCCTTGCACACATCTGACCCAGGTTTGGTCTCTAGCTTCCCATTTGGTCCCTCGAGTACCACCAGGAGTGATTACTGAATAGAGCCAGGAGTAACTCCTGAACATCGCTGGGTGTGATCCAACACCCACATACCTCCTCAATTTTTTGTTTTGGGCTAGAGAGACAGTAAATCAGGCTGGAAGCTTACCTGGCATATGGCAGACCCAGGTTCCAATCCCTGACACCCCATATGGTTCCCTGAGCTCTGCCAGGAGTGGTCTCTGGGCGCAGTGCCAGGAGTAAGCTCTGAGTACCACGGGGTGTGGCCCCCAAACAAAACAGAATTTGTTTTTTTTTAATTAAAAAAGATTAAATAAGATCTATTGGTATCAAGCTAAAGTGTTCATCTACTAGTCAATAATCATTGGCCTAGCATTAAATTCTTTTATTTATTTACTTTTTTTTGCTTTTTGGGTCACACCCGGCAATGCACAGGGGTCACTCCTGGCTCTACACTCAGGAATTACCCCTGGCAGTGCTCAGGGGACCATATGGGATGCTGGGAATTTAACCTGGGTCAGCTGTGTGCAAGGCAAACGCCCTATCCACTGTGCTATCGCTCCAGCCCCGTAGCATTGAATTCTTAAAAAAACCCAGCATATACATTAAAAAAAAATAAATAAATGACTTGAGCATCAGGTTCTCTAACACTACAGTCACTACAGCAAAACATTTTTGGAGAAAAGGTGCAGTACAGGAGTACAGTTATGTAAGTTAGAATTAAATTTAAAACCCACCATATTTCAATATTCATGAAAGGCAAACACCTGTGCTGACTCTGCATGAGGCCTTCTAGGTCCTAGGAAGCAGATATGCCCAGGGAACCAGGGTGGTGTCCCCAACGGTGTCCCCAGGAATTCCTGGAAGCAGCCAGACAAACTCCTACCTGAGTGGTAGAACTGGAAGGACGAATGGCCGGCATCAATGGCGACAGAGATGGGCCCTACAGTCGCCACTGCGAGCATGAGCTCCTTCTCCTTGCTCGGGACATCCACGAAGCCAGTGTCATTGGCAACAGAAAACTCAGGCTTGTAATTGCATGAACCTGTGTCCTTTGAGAAGTACCAGAAAGAGATTTATTACCATCCACATACTGAATCGAACATGATTCCAGAATGAGACTCAGGAGTGTGCAACTTAATGATCTAAAATTTAATTTTTTTAAGTTACCCATCGAAGTATTAGCAAGTAACTTCAAATGGAACCCCCTAAGTTCTGTCTATCCGTTAAGAAATTTCTCCCCTTACTGAGAAATTTGCCTTATGTGCGGAGTGGCATGTATATATTCCACATTCCATAAAATAACAGCTTATGTTGACCAGCTACTCAGAGAACTGGGTAAAAGCTGGCAATTCAAGTCAGTTCTGTTTGTGTGTAAAATATGACTGCTGTTATCTCTGAAAGTGTTCCCCTTTCAAAAAGCAGCTGGAATAAGATAAGTTCCACTTACCGTCCCGAGGTATGGATAGGACTCCTCGGAGTCCAGGCCTCCGTTGTCCTTCACATACTGGAAAGCATTGTCCATGAGGCCGCCATTGCAGCCAAGATTGCCCTGAGCACGAGAACAGTCCACCAGGTTCTGTTCACTCAATGAAACAAGCTTGCCAGTCTTCCGGAACATCTGTCCTTCGAGGGAACCCGTTGCACTGAAGGCCCAGCAAGAACCACACTGACCCTAAAAATACAAAGGCTGTCAGTTTACAAGGCAAACTGCAATGGCACGCCCGCAGAGCCAGGCGTTTGACCCAGCAGGGAATGGTGTACTTCCCAGAGCAGTTCCTGAACACAGGACGTGCTCCAGAAGCAGGATTAAACAAGAAACTAATGTCTTCCTTGAGGAAAATGACAAGCCATTTTTAAAACTGTAAAGGCCAGAAGCAAACTCAAAAGTGTTGGGGGTGGGCAGGAAAATGGGAAGACAGGGGCTACGTCCAAAACGGGGGACCAGGGACTGGCAGGTGAAAAGCACTTGCTCCATCTCTGGCACTGCAGTAAGTACAGACACGACTATAAAATACAATAGCAAGACATACGTCCCTGCTTTCTACCCCAGCAAGAAGCCAACTCCTTTTGGAGTTGTACTTTCCGACAGGACGTCTGAGCCTGGAAACTGTAGTACCTGGTTCTTCACAGGAGTCACGTAGCCTTTCTCGCGCCAGTCCACGGACTTGGGGGGGCGATGCAAGATAGGCGCACGGAACGTTTTCGTAGACTTGTTGTGCTTGTGCCTTTGGAATCCATTCATCACCTGTCTGAATTCCTCATTGGTCTTTAAAGAAAAGGAAGTGAAATATGTTTTAGAGCAAGAAAGAAACCTGGCGAAGGCATTGGGGATGCGGCCCCTGCAGCTCACCATGTCCCCGAAGGCGTTCATGGACATATTGAAGCTGTGCTGCCCTCGGCTGTACTCATGGTTGTGGAGCTGGATGGCCTTCATGTTCTTCTCCCACACCGCTCTCCTCCATCCTTCTTCATTCTAGGGACAAACACGCGGGCCCTCATCTCTGTCCACTCCGCCAGCCCGCAGTCGGGGCGACCAGTCGGCGACAAGGAAGAGAACCACGGGTGGCCGCACGCGTGCGCGCGCCTGTCCGGCTCCCGGGGCAGGGCTGGGCAGGGGCACTCGGGCTGCCTGTCCCCCAGGGCTGTACCGACCCGCACCCCCCGCAGGGCCGCTCCGAGGGGGCCCGGCGCCACCCACCGTGGCGTACAGCCGCCTGTGTGTGGCCTTCCACTGGTGCCACTGCGCATCGAGGCTCTGGTCCAGCTTCGGGGTGGCTGAGGCTACTGCCACGCAAAGGGCAGCCAGAAGGAGGGAGGGACTCATGCTCGGAAACCTGGGGAGGGGGTAAAGGACGCATCCGTCAGGAAGCCCACTGGGCCGCCGAGTTCACGCAGCAGCACGAGTCGCTGGCGCGGGCGGAGGCGCAGGCGGGGGCCGTGGGGGAAGGAAAACAGGCCAGTGCCGGTAAACAAGGCCGGCAGCGGGGGAAAACAGCTGACAACTGGCCTTGAGGCACGAGACGCTCTGTTGCAAAATCGCGGCCCAGACACGTCTCCGGGGTTGCCCGAGTCGGACCGTCGGAGCAATTCGGACCCGCGGATGCGCGTTAGAAGCACCCAGAAACCCCACTCCCCAGGGCCCCCCGCCTGTCCGAGTCCACGGCTGCGCCCACTACCCGCGGGCCTGTCTGCTCGGGTCCGGGGGGGGGGGGGTCACGTGCGCGCTGGGCAGCGTCCCGGGCCCGGCCCAGCGCGGCCCCGCACCCAGCTGCTGCACCGGCCAGGACGCCCAGGGGCCGGGCCCAGGCGGCTCGCGGGGCCGAGCGGCCGGGTCCACGGCTGAGCCTGAGCCGGCGGCCCACTGGGCTCGGGGCTCCGGCGCGGCCGGCGCCCTGGGGTCTCGAGCCGCACTCCGGGGCGTCCTCCCGCTGCCCGCGCCCCAAACCCTCCTCCGCCGCGGTCCGCAGAGCAGCACAGGCGAGCCCGTTCTCCCCAGCGCCCGCAGGATTGTCGCGCTGCCGGGGTGACCGGAGACGAGACCCCGGAGACGAGACCCCAGACTCACGTTAGCCCGCAGCCCCGCGGCGCAGGCGCAGATCACACTCGCTCACGGGTCCCCGCAGCCCACAGATGCCCGGCGCGGCCTTAAGGCCCGAGCGGCCCGAGTCGGGCCCCGCCCCCGCAGCTGCTCGCGCTCGCATTGGCTGCGGCTGCCCGTGGGCGGGGCCCAACGCTCCTGCCCCGCCCCGCCCCGGCCGATTCGGGCTGGCCCCCGAGCTGGGGCCGCGAGTGCCCGCGGCGGTGGGGGGAGAGGCGGGACCTGGGGGGGCGGCGCCGAGACGAGGTCCGGCCCTTCCTGGGACCCCCGCTCTCCAGCGCCCGGAGGGAGGCTCAAAGAAACTCGCCTTTGCCTGTCCTCGAGTGTGTGATCCTCTCCCACAGTTCTCGTGCTGGGCAGGAAACGTCTGGGGGGAGCACGGTTTGGGTCTGGTGGAGGCTCCTGTCCACCGGAGGTGAACTCGGGCGCCGGTCTCCTTGCCCACTCTGCAGCCTCGACAGTGACTCTACTGGCTGCAGTGTCCAGACGGATTTTTCCAAAGTTTGACACGTTATCTCTAGCTCAGGATGGACCGGAGGAGGGCCGCGGGGATGCTGCGGAGAGCCGCGGGGATGCTGCAGGGTGCGGAGAGCCGCGGGGAGGCTGCGGGGCGCGGAGAGCCGCGGGGAGGCTGCGGGGCGCGGAGAGCCGCGGGGAGGCTGCGGGGCGCGGAGAGCCGCGGGGAGGCTGCGGAGAGCCGCGGGGAGGCTGCGGAGAGCCGCGGGGAGGCTGCGGGGCGCGGAGAGCCGCGGGGAGGCTGCGGGGCGCGGAGAGCCGCGGGGAGGCTGCGGAGAGCCGCGGGGAGGCTGCGGGGTGCGGAGAGCCGCGGGGAGGCTGCGGGGCGCGGAGAGCCGTGGGTAGGCTACGGAGAACCACGGGGAGGCTGCGGGGCGCGGAGAGCCGCGGGGAGGCTGCGGGGCGCGGAGAGCCGCGGGGAGGCTGCGGGGCGCGGAGAGCCGCGGGGAGGCTGCGGGGCGCGGAGAGCCGCGGGGAGGCTGCGGGGCGCGGAGAGCCGCGGGGAGGCTGCGGGGTGCGGAGAGACGCGGGGAGGCTGCGGGGTGCGGAGAGACGCGGGAATGCTGCGGAGAGCCGCGGGGAGGCTGCGGGCTGCAAAGAAGCGCCGGGAAGCGTTTCCCACGCTTCCGGTCAGTGCTGGGAAGGAAAGCCCGGTGGTCTCCTGAAGACAGGCAGTTTGGAAGTTCCGCTCCTCCTAGGCGCAGGAATTCTTCCGGCTTTTTAGAGCCTATGTGAAAACCGATAGAAATTAATAGATCACAAAATGGCGGCCCAGTGCATGCCAGTTTGCAAAGATTAAATCGATAATTTGGAAAGAAGCATAATCAGACAAATGCATATCTTCAAATAAATGTATTATTATTATTATTATTATTATTATTTTTAATGTCCAGAGCAGGAAGTTTTCAGGCAGTTACAAAAGCTTATTGTCACGTGCCTGAACCCTTGTGGGAGTTTTTTTCCTTTTTTCCTTTTCTTCGTCACACCCGGCGGTACTTAGGGATTACTCTTGGCGGTGCTGTGGTGTCATACGGGACCCCGGGATTGAACCCGGGCAGGATGCGTGCAAGGCACACGGCTCCACCCGCTGTACTATCGTTCTAGCTCCTTGTGTTTTTTTCTTTTCCCCTTTTCCCTTTAAAAATTACTCATGAGAGGGAGGGTTGGCCCGGAGGGATAGTACAGTGGGTAGGGCTCTTGCTTTACATAGAGCCGAAGGAGGTTCAATCTCTGGCATCCCGTATTGTTCCCCAGAGCACCCCTAGGAGTGATTCCTGAGTGCAGAGCCAGGTGTGATCCCAAATTAAAAATACATTAATAAATTTTTAAAAATTACTCATAGGGGCCTGAAGCTCTAGTACAGTGGGTAGGGCGTTTGCCTTGCATGATGCCAACCTGGGTTCGATCCTCTGCATTCTATATGGTCCCCCAAGCACCATTGGGAGTTTCCTAAAAGCAGAGCCAGGAGTTAATTCCTGGCATCTCTGGTGTGACCCAGAAACCGAATCAAAACAACAACAAAAAAGTTACTCTTGGGGGCTGGAGAGATAGTATAGCGGGTAGGGCATTTGCCTTGCACGCAGCTGACCTGGGTTCGATTCCCAGCATCCCATATGGTCCCCCGAGCACCGCCAGGAGTGATTCCTGAGTGCAGAGCCAGGAGTCAGCCCTGAGCATCCCCAGGAATGACCCAAAAAGCCCCCCAAAAAAGAAAAGTTACTCTTGGGTATGGGAGAATACAGCCGGTAGGGTTTGTACCTTGCATACGCTGACCCAGGTTCAACCTTTGGCATCCCCCGTGGTCCCGGATCACAGCCAGAAGTGATCCCTGAATCCAGAGCCAGGAATAAATCCTGAGCTCCGCAGGGTGCCCTCCCCCCAAAAAAACCCCCAAAAAACTAAACTCATAAAAATACTCATAGTGTCCAACATAGGCATCACTCACATATAGAAATAAATGAACACAATCTATCTGAGAACAATTTGCTAAAAGGAGATAACTCAAAAATGGAGTGAGGCAAAGTCCAATAGGAAAATAGGAGGGAAGGGAATGGAGGGAGCTTCTGCTAATCCACACCGCCAAGAGTAATCCCCAAGTCTGTTGTGGGAAAAATAAGAAATGGCACATATGATTGGTTTGGGGTTACTAATTGGATTTACTGGGTTTTTTGGGGGTTGAAATTGTAGGCCAAAGTAGAAAGTTAGCTATTCAGCCAGGTCCTAGCCTAGTTGCTGCAAACTTCTTTCTTTCTTTCCTTCTTTCCTTCTTTCTTCCTTTCTTTCTTTCTTCCTTCCTTCCTTCCTTCCTTCCTTCCTTCCTTCCTTCCTTCCTTCCTTCCTTTCTTTCTTTCTTTCTTTCTTTCTTTCTTTCTTTCTTTCTTTCTTTCTTTCCTTCTTTCTTTCTTTCTCTCTCTTTCCTTTGTGGGTCAGAGGCACATTGTCATATATGTGTGACCATTAATCAATTTGTTTACTCAGTGATCACAAGAAATCCAAGTTATTCTAACACGTGGGTTTTACAGCTGCCCTTGGGCCACAGCTCTACAATATTGCATGCACAGGGTGGAAAAACCTGCTGCTGCTAATGTCTCTGCCTTGAGCAATAGTCTAACAGAGGCTGGCTGACAGGTGTTACTTCAAACAGTGCCATGGACTGTGTTTCTTGGATTGCAATACAAATGCAATGGAGGAAAATAGTTTCTTTTATAGCAAATATGCTCAAAATAAAAAAATAAACCAAGCAGTGTGTAAATTTGGTAAAACTATAGATGAAAGCCATTTAAGCAAGAGAGCAGGAGATAATTGCTTTTATTCATGTTATCTACTTATCACAATCACGATCACGAAATCCCATTGATTGTTGATTTCTCGAGCGGGCTCAGTAACCTCTCCATTCGTCCTATCCCTGAGATTTTAGGAGCTTCTCTCCACTGGGCCTTCCCAAGGATGTTGCATTGGAGGCTCTTTCAGGGTCAGGGGAATGAGATCCAGCTTGTTACTGGCTTTAGCATATGAATACAGCATGGGAAGCTTGCAAGGCTGTCCCATGTGGGTAGAAAACTCTCAGTAGCTTGCTAGTTTCTCCCAGAGGGAGAAGTAGGTTATAAGATATCATGCAGCTGCAAAGCGGCTGCGCGCTTCTGGGATCTTACTTTTAAGTCTCTGGATGTTGGCCTTTGATGGGATTACACACACCAGGGTTCCTCTGCCGGTACCTTCATGAGTGAGACTTGTCCGAACATGTGGAGAGGGGCCTTGAGCATGGCTATAGCTAGGTTCTGGTGGTCTTCGGCTGCCAAGATCTCTGCTTGGGGCGGGAAGGGAAGCTGGAGCCCATCCCCTCCGAGGGGCCCCGGGGAAGACAGCCAGGCATGCGGGCAAGAGACTCTCTGCCATCTGCTTCGTTATTAACATCTAGAAACGGAGTAAAATTTTCACTCTGTTTTTGGAGGACAAAACTAAGACCTATAAAGGAAAGCTAACAAGGGCCACATTCAGGGTAAGGGTGTGGCTGTGTGGTGATGGAAGCTGTTTCATTGTCCAGCAGGACCTGGACTATGTCACTGAGCTCACTGGGGCTGACTGTGACCCCGTGTACAAGGTGGCCATGTGGGAGAAGCAGATCTACACATGCACCTGAGATGGTCTTATCCGTCGCTATCAGGTGTCTGACCTCTAGGCCCTGGGAAGCAGAAGAATCCAGTCATCTACTTATAATTGGTTGAGTACGTTGTAGATGTATTGTTAATGATCATTAATTATGAAGAAAAATTAATGATCATTCTATTTCCAGTTCTTTGCAAAATAACTGATGATTATTAAAATGTTCACATTTTTGTAAGTTATCAAACCTTAGCTCTACCTTTGGTAAATGGAGTTAGAATAATTTTCCAATTTCTATTTAAAATGCAATATCTGGGGCTGGAGCAATAGCACAGCGAGTAGGGCGTTTTGCCTTGCAGGCAACCAACCCCGGTTCAATTCCCAGCATCCCATATGGTCCCCTGAGCACCGCCAGGAGTAATTCCTGAGTGCAAAGCTAGGAGGCAACTCCCTGTGCATTGCCGGGTGCGACCCAAAAAGCAAAAAAATAAAATAAAATGAAATGCAGTATCTGTGAAAATGCCTTTGTAAATTTCCTTTGCTTTCTAGGAATAAAAATGATTGCAATTTCTAGGGACTGGAGCAATAGCATAGTGGGTAGGGTGTTTGCCTTGCCAGGTGTGACCCAAAAAGCAAAAAAAAAGAAAAAAATTGCAATTTCTAATGGTTTGATTTATGATTTTCTATTTTAGGATGGAGCAAAACCAATAGACATTCAGTAGAATTTCTATTTTTTTTCCAAGCTAGACATATGTGGTATGAAGCTCTTCTTTGATGTAGGCCAGGGACAGCTAGCTGTGGCTCACAGTCACAAGATAAAATTGTGATGCTTAATAGGTGTATGAAGAGTGTTTTCTTTATATGATGCATTAATGGGAATAACGCAATTGTAAGTGGAGGAAGATCTAAATAATTCTTTACTCCATCTCTTCAAGTATTAAACCGAAGAGGAATGAATAAACTTTGTGTGATGGTTTTCCAGATCCAGAGGCCACTTACAACCTCTCACCAGTGTAACACTCTTTCATTTGTATCAATTAAATGGGCCAGTAAAAACTCTCACGAGTCGCTTATGAAATAACTTCTTTGACTTCCTGCAACTCTGCTTTTCTTGGTTGGTCAAGTAGTTTGTCATTTTGACTGAATAAATAGATAACTGGTTACAAGCTCGGGGAATCAGCAGTAGAACAACAGGTAGGGTGCTAGTCTTGTTCAGGTCTGACCCAGGTGCAGTCCTTGACAGCCCATATGGTTCCCTGGGCTCAAACAGAAATGACCACTAAGTGCAGAGACAAGAGCACGCCCTAAGCACCTCCATGGACCCCTCAAACAAACTAAATGACCCCCCCCCCAAATAAAATGCACAGTTAATTAAGCTCCGACTCTTTTTTTTTTCTTTTTGGATCCTACCCAGTGATGCTCAGGTGTTACTCCTGGCTCTGCAGGAGTAACTGTGCTCTGCAGAAATTACTCCAGGCAGTGCTGGGGGAACATCTGGGATGCTGGTAATTGAACCTGGGTAGGCTGCATGCAAGGCAAATGCCCTCCCTGCTGTCCTATTGTCTGGCCCCAGACCCTACTTTCTGTTTGTTGTCCTCTATCTTGTTTAAGCATTTACTTAGACATGTTATTCATGCAATTTTTACTAACAGTTTTTTTCATTTATTAAACTTAGACATTAACTACAGTGATCTTGCTTTTACTGCCTATAACTACAGATAATAACTGGTATATTTAAGTGGATATTGAAAAAGACATCACGGTGCACTAGATAACAAAGAAGTTAATTTTGTGGGATTTTCCCCCATTAAACTGTACTCTTCAAATTCTCCTTTGGATGCTAAAGAATCTCTTCCTCAAATCTGATAAAAAATCTTTCGTTTCTTACAGCTACTGTAACAAATTCCCACAATTGTGGCTTAAAACAATAGAAATCTATTCTCTTGTAATTATGGAAAAGTCCAGAATCAGCATCAGCTGGGCTGAAAGCCAAGTGTTGTCAGGGCTATGCTCCTTCCGAGGCCCTTGTTCCCTGTAGTCTGGGACCACCATTATCTTGCACCTCATTATTCACCTTGTCTTTTCTCCTGCTGTGCCTAAGCTCCTTCTTCCACACTTCTTAAGGACACTTGTGTTTGATTTAAGTCTCACCCATAGAAATCAAGTTAATCTCTTTTTCATCTTAAAATCTTTTACTTAATTACATTTGCAAAAGTCTTTGTTCTCTGAATCAATATTTCCATATTTTAGTAATTAAAGCCAGATATCTCTCATATCTCTCAGGGCCTTGATATAGCCTATGACACATAACACGAGCAACAATCAGTTTCTTGGCTAGACCGACAAAACTTTATGCTTACTCTAAAGGTTGAAATGACTGTGACTGCTGAATAAATCTTAAGCACTGAAATCCCACATGTGGCTTCTTTGCTCACACGCATGACCACAGACACTTCCTGCATTGACTCGCTTATTAGTGCAATGTTTGACCAGTTTCTCCCCCAGTCCAGCTTTTGAGACTCTCAATCAGCACTTATTACCTCCCACACCAAGGCCTGATTGTTTGTAGTGCAGGTGTGTGTGTGTGGGGGGGGGGGCTGAGTGATGGTCCATACCTGCCTGTGCTCAAGGCTTCCTCCTGGTTCTGAACTCAGGGGTTCATCATCTTCCCTTCCTGCTGTTCCCGTGTGCCCCCTCCCGCCTGGGTTCCCCACTCCCCTCTTTGACAAGCTTCTCACTGAAGACCGCGAATCAGTTTCTTTTTCATTTCTTGTTATTCCCTTATCCTGTCTCTTCATATCCCACATATGAGAGCCTGCTTTTTCCATCACTACCTATCCCATACTCTGCTTATAAAATTATTCCTATCCTACCTCTTTTCCTGAGATATTTCTGGTTTGACTTTGAGTGACATCCTAATGCAATGATTTCCATTAATAAAGTATAATCTTACTAATGTACAGTTCTCACATTTTCCCTGCTTTGCTATCCCATGCCATCGTTGTAGTGATCAAACAGAGAAACCTTTTATGTAGTTTAAGAGAGACACTTGCAAAATTACATCTTCATCTCTGAGTACTGGGTACTCCTAGAAATTAAAGCATTATTAAAAAGAATCCATGATGATAGTGATGATACCAATAGGTAAATAAATGCTGTCCATTCAATAACTCTTCAAAAAAAAAAAAAACCATGACAGTAGTCGTCAAACTTGAGTGTGCACCAGAGTCCCATGGAAGACCTGTAAAAACAAATTATTGCCTGCCACTCCTCAAGGTTTTGATTCGGTTGACCTGGGATGGGATTCCAAAATTGGATTTTCTAACAAGTTCCCAAGAGAGGCCCATGCTCCCACTGAAGGGACACGCTCTCTGAGAACTGTCTCCTCTGGACTGAGTGCTGTTAGATTCTCCACTGTATGAATGAGGACACAGCAGAGGAGTGCAGAGAACCAAGGTGTGGGAGTGATGGAGTTCGCCTGATTCCTACCTACTGTGAAGAAATAACTCAGATGTGTTCAGGCGAGAAAGGGCATAGACCAGGAATATGTGCTTTGGGGACTTTGCAGCTCCTCCCTCACCCTCTCCCCACCACTTACTTGGCAAACTGGACTCAGGATGTTGGAAGGCAGCAGAAGTGAAACATGAGTACTGAGGTCATTGTCAGATAAAGCATCCGAGCAGCCTGGGGCCAGACTCTTGACTTCATGTTGATGCTGGCTTCCCTGATGACCTGCTGGGAGGAGGAAAGGATGAGTCACACAGAAGATGTGTTGCTGGACTCCTGTACAGCCCCCCCTTCAGCTTCCAGGAGAGCATTTTACCTTCTGCCTCTTGGGTGGTTTTTTTTTTAAGCCTTTTGTATCACACCCAACAATGCTCATGGGTACTCCTGGCTCTGCACTCAGGAATTACTCCTGGAGGTGCTCAGGGGACCGTATGGGATGCCAGAGATTGAACCCAGGTTGGCCATGTGCAAGGCAAACACCCTACCTGCTGTGCTATCACTCTGGCACCTCTTGGGTGTTTTCTTGCCAGATTATTTCTCAGAAATAAAAACTTTACTTCTTACCTTTGATCAAGTCATTACCAGACCTTTTTTTTTTTAATTGCCAGATTTTTAAACCTACCTCTATTGCCAATGCTTCAATGATTTTGAGACACTCAGATATTAAAATGGTAAGATTCATTCATTTACCATTTTAAAAAACACACATTAAACAATCTTTAAAAATCTTGAGACCACAGAAAATAAATAGAACTGTATTATCAAGCACTTATAATTATCTATATAATCCTCTGTCCCCAAACCAAGGATATCTTTTCAATATAAACTTTGGGTTGTTATTCTGAGTCACTGGCTCCACTCTGGCAATGGTGTTTGTTTATTTTTACTTGTATTCTATGTGTTCTCCAAAACTTCAGGTTGTTCCTGTCCTCTTTCGGTTTCTGTCCTCAAAGGAGACATGTAGGTATGGTCTCAAGGACATTAAAACTCTTTCATCAAATCTGTAGTACCCTAAGAGGAACCCAGCTTTGTTTTTGTGAGAAACAACTTATGCTTTAAATACAGAATCCGATTTTTCCTTCAGCATTGCTGCTGTGGTCCACTGAAATTGCATGCAAGAGTTCAATATAAAGCATGCCGATCTTGTTCAAGGATGCAACTTTAACTTATAAGTCACAGCATTCTGTGCTCAGAAAAGAGATTCCTAAACATGTTTTGTGGCAGGGTCAGGGATGCTCATGGACCAGAGCATCCTGGCTGAGACATTGCTAAAAGTCTCTGTTGGGTGCTTTTCGGCAGACAGAACTCTCTGCCTGCATTCCTCAAGCCTTTTGTTTCCCTTCTCTGGTCTTTCTCACCAAATCCCATATCTCTTGCCCTCTTGCCCCCACCCCCATTTCTGCCCTTAACTTTGTATTCCCTGCTTCGCTTTGTTCTGGGCCCAATCTGAAAGAACAAGAGGTCTGTTGGGTCCACCAGAGCAAATAAATCCTGCTTTCAAAGCTTGGTGACTGCACACAGTGGTTTGGTTTTTCCCAGTCTGATCTGGCTGAAATTCTGCAACAATTTAGCCTAATTTCTTTTTCAGAAAAAAAGAAATACTCAAAACTCCCCACCCTGCCAAATCTGCCTTGTCTAAATATTAGATTAACAAAGCTTAGAGTCTGATTGTCCTGACCAAGGACTTCTGCCCAGCACCCCAGATTTGCTGACCATGGAGCAAGTGTCCTGAGGCAAGTTAATACCTACACTGTGGATAGAACTTTTATGTCTTCTAATTTACCCAGCACAACATCCTACACCTCAACCCTTTTATCGTTTTAAATTTTTTTGTGAACTCTGCATAGAAAACACATATGCTCAGTAATAGTGTCTAGTATTGTTTGTATGACTGGAAAGTGAATAGAATTTGGGAAAAGTTGAGCCATGTTGAAGTTTTGTTGTAGTTTTTATTTAACTTCTTTTTTCATTGCACTCAGGACTTACTCCTGATTCTGTGCTTAAGGGTCACTTCTGGTGCGGCTTCAGGGACCAACATGGGATGGATGGGATTGAATCTGGGCCAGGTACATGCAAGGCAAGCGATGTGGTATCTCTCTGGTCTAAAATGGAACTAAATAATAACTTGAACAATATGAGAAAAGTATTTTAGTTATACCAGGAAGACAAGTATAAGTTGTATTTCTCATCTCTCCAAGCAAAAGTGTTTTGAGAAGAGAATGCTTTGTTTTAGTATTTAGTCCAGCGTGTGCACTATAATGTGCAGTGAATATTGCAGAATGAGGATTATTGGGTTAAGAGTGGAAGAATGGCTGATTTCACTCCAACTCACTAGAGATACTGCTACTTGCCCAGAGTTTAGTGGGCCTAAGGTGGACATGAGAAACTTGAGAACAAACATCTAGAGTCTCCTCATAGAAGTGCCACTCCTGAGGAGCTCAGGAGGCCATATGTGAGCTAAGAATCAAACCCAGGTTGCCTGCATGCAAGGCAAGTGCCCTACCAACTGTGCTATTGCTCCAGCCCAGATCATCCTTATTTTTACCTGAATGTGCTGGGATGGTCACCCCTTTGGTTCACTTGGACATATCTATGAATGGATTTTAAAGTTTTCTAAGGGTAATAGACTTACAATAATATCAAATATTGAAAATGATCTCTCTGGACAAGAACTAAGTGCTGAAAGGAGATAAAGGGATATACATGATAACCCCTTTCAGTACTTTTATTGCAAACCATAATGCCCAAAAGAAGAGAGGGGGGCAGAGGGAGAGAGAGGGGGAGGGAGAGGGAGAGGGAGAGGGAGAGGGAGAGAAGAAAAGTGGTAGGCATGGGGTTTGGGGGTGGGGAGGGAACCCTGCAACATTGGTGGTGGGAAATGTATATGGGTGAAGGGATAGTTGTTGGAACATTATATGACTGAAACCCAATGAAAAACAACTTTGTAACTGGGAAAAAATGTAACTTAAAAAAAAGTAGTGTCAAATATGCTTTATTTTTCACTTGAGGAAAAGTTATAAATATGAGACAAAGAATTTTGAATTAGGCCTAAGTCATCCAGCACTGGTCTGCAGTGCTAGGCCTGAGTACAAAGTGATGTGAGGCCTGTAAGAGGGAATATTGTCACTATTTCTTTCTTTGAAAATAATCTTCACTCTGTTTCCTGCAGACACTGGATGAGAAGTGAGAAGGGCAGTGACTTAGAACAAAGACTTTACAGAGGAGTCTTCTAGAATTGGAATTCTGGATTCATTGTCTTTTATTTATTCTAGAACTCTTTGATAAGTCCATTTTATATTAGGCCCTTTGCTGAGAAATCAGTGATGAATAAATGATATTTCCCATGTTGCATGAGTTGACATCTAATAAAATAGTAGATATGAGTTCAATATTTCCTTGAATAATATATAGAATTGTGCTTTTTTCTTCCCAATTGACCAAATGACCTAAACAGCATCTCATTTTATGGGTCCCCAGGTGGTAAAATTTTCATTTTAGCTCAATGATAGACAAAATATCAGAAAGTACAGAAGTCTTTTCTTCAGATTTTGTTAGGAAATGATTGGTTCTAAAGAACATTTAAGACAAGTTGCTGATGGGGCTGGAGCAATAGCACAGTGGGTAGGGCGTTTGCTTTGCACGCGGCTGACCCGGGTTCGATTCCCAGCATCTCACATGGTCCCCCGAGCACCGCCAGGAATATTTCCTGAGTGCAGAGCCAGGAGTAACCCCTGTGCATCTCCCAAAAGCCAAAAAACAAAAACAAAATGAAAAAGACAAGATGCTGCCTTATGCCTGCACTCATGGGCCACATGTACCTGGCTGACTCAAGCACTTCTGTCCGCATCACAGAGCCTGTCATCTGTCCCTGGCTCTACTGTAACTCACTAGACTGTGACAGCATATCAGTCTCAAGCTTCAAGTATTCATCTTACTGCTTTATTGACTCACCTAGTGAGTCCCTGGGGGTCACTTTACTATGACCTCTGTCTGCCTCTTAGTCTTTCCTTTCTGGGTAGGGGCTGGGGACACACCCAACTCTACTCAGGGATTTCTCCTGGTTCCATGCTCAGGGGTCACTCCTGGCAAGATCAAGCTAGGTTAAGATGCTTGCCCAGCATGCCGCTGCAGCGATGACACCGATCTGAGTCCTTGCAGAGGTGTGGCTCTAGGTGCACCAACAGGTACTGCCCCCAAATCAAAGCAGCAGCGACAACAACAGATCAGGGCCAGAGAGGTAGCACAGTGGGTCATGTGCTTGCCTGCACTGGGCTGAATACGGCTTAGGCCTGGGTCACATATGGTCCCCCTACCCTCACCAGGAGTAATCCCTAACACAGACCCAAGACTAAGCTTTGTACACAGCTGCCTTGTGGACCCCAAATCAAGAAAAACAGCAGCAATAACAACAAAACTCATCGGAAAAATGAAGTCATGAAATTTTCTTATACATGGATGGACATGAAAAGTATCATGCTGGGTGATATGAGTCAGGGGAAGACAAAGCATGATTGCACCCATTTGCATGACACACACACACAGTATGTGAATAATACCCAAAGAAGATAGAAACAGGGGCCAGTAGAACTGGTTCAGGGTAGGAAGCTTATCACCAAGGGGGAGGTAGAGTGCAGTTAGGACAGAGAAGGGACCTCTGTGACATGAGGGTTGGAAATGATAGCTCTAGACAAAACTGAGTGCCGAAAGGAGGTAAAGTGATATGTATGATACCCTTTCAATAACAGTATTGCAAACTGCAGTGCTGAAAAAGAAAACAGAGAGAGAGGGATAAAGAAGAAAAGTGTCTGCCATACAGTCAAGTTTGGGGGAAGGGTAGGGTGTGGGTGGGAGAAAAACTGGGGACAGTGGTAGTGGGAAATGTATACTGCTGAAGGGATGGTTGTGGAACATTGCATGACGAAAACTCAATCATGAGAAACTTTGTAATTGTATGCCTCCTGGTGATTTAAAAATAATGGAAAAAATAAAAA
This sequence comes from Sorex araneus, assembly GCF_027595985.1. Taxonomy (NCBI): domain Eukaryota; kingdom Metazoa; phylum Chordata; class Mammalia; order Eulipotyphla; family Soricidae; genus Sorex; species Sorex araneus. The sequence goes on from NC_073303.1 coordinate 49,546,742, forward strand.
AATAACAACACCCCCAAATCCTAAAACAAGAAAAAATACCCCCAAACCCAAACATTTTGCACACTTCCTTTTGGTACATTGGATCTTTTCATTATAACTATAAAGAAGCTTATTTAAAGTGAAATATATTGTCTGCCGTGGCGTATTGGATATGACAAAAACAGTAACAATAAGTCTCACAATGAGAGACGTTACTGATGCCCACTCGAACAAATTGATGAGCAACGGGATGACAGTGACAGTGACAGATATTGTCTGCCATAGAGGCAGGAGGAGAGGTGGGATTGGGGGTATACTGAGGACATCGGTGGTGGAAGATGTACACTGATGGAGGGATGAGTGTTAGATCATTGTATGACTGAAACTGAAACATGAAAGCTTTGTAACTGTATCTCCCAGTGTTTAATAAAAAAATTAAAAATTAAAAAAATAAGTGAAATATATGAAGTTTGTTTTGTCTTGTTTTCTTTTTTTTGGGGTGTATGTCTGTGTGGCTGCTGATATTTATTTATTTATTTATTTATTTAATTGAATCACCATGTGGAAAATTACAATGCTTTCAAGCTTAAGTCTCAGTTATACAATGCTGAAACAACCATCCCTTCACCAGTGCCCATATTCCACCACAAAAACAAAAACAAAAACAAACCCAGTATACCTCCCATCCCTTCCCTACCTCACCTGGGTAACTGATAAATTTCACTTTACTTTCTCTTTGCTTTGGTTACATTCAACATTTCAACAAAAAACTCACTATTATTGTTAGAAGTTCCCCATTAGAGTCAGACCTGCGGTGAAGAGATATTGTGGCTGTGCGGTTTTGGATTTCTGTATTTTAGCAACTAAGTCCAGGGAAGTTTCTTCCAGAAATTGGATCATTGCAAGCTTGTATCTCTCATTAGTGGTCCTCATAATATAGCGGTCGCCACGCCCATCCCCCCGCCAAAGAAAAGGCAAGAGAGAGAAAAACCTTTCCCCTCCTGGGTAGGCATGGGGCCGCAGCTTAGTTCTCAGTCTGGAGACATTCTGCAAGGAGCTGCTGGTATCAAAAGTAATTTAGCTGGCCTCTGGAATCATGCTCGTGCAGCTGCTGTGAGGCCACACACATGCGGCCCCTGGGATCACATCTCAGCACCCTATTTATTTATTTTTGATTGAGATTGCTACCTTCTACCTTACACCCCATCAACTGTGATGTACTACTCTTGGTACATCAGTGCAGTTGAGTATGAAATCTCGTATGACCACAAATGCTTCTGTGTGCTCCAGGAATTCAAAAATTTTGAATAGGATGATACAACAACTGGAGATGACTTTGGGTCTGGAGGCATCTTTGCAATTTGTTGCTCTCTTCCGAGATTTACTTGTGAGTCTCTGATCATGGCCATTAATGAGCTTAAATGACAATGGAGATAGTTTGTGGGCGTGGCCACCAGGTTCCTGGAAAGACAGAAAAACGGGGGAGGTCACCATTCCGGACTCTGTGAGAGGCTGGAGATCCTGGTCACAAAAAGCCGCATACTGCGGTTTTCAGTGGATTCATTCTCATGGATGAGGCTTGTCCTGAGCCTGTGGAGATCAGCCACAAGCTTGGCAGTGACTGAGTTCTGGAGGTTTTTGGTTGCCAGGGCTCAATTGGGGCTGGTGCTGGGCTTGCCCGCCCCCACTCTGGGTTGCCCCAGAAGTGAGGTTCAGCCGAGTGTGGCATCTGGAGACACTATGTATTTTATTTTATTTTCTAAAATTTCTTGAGTATCTTTATACACAATGTTCCACTTGGAACAATAGACGGCTGTGAAGTCCCATCCATTGTCTGTTCTGTCATCTGCGGACATGCTCCCAGCATATGCAGGAGAGCATACTAGGTTTATTCAAACAGTGCCAGGTGTGTCCGAAGGGACTTAGGAAGGGGAAGAAGAGACAGACAGAGACAGAGTCCCTACTTTCATCCCTACTCCTTGCTTATGGCAGGTAGTTTCCCAACCATAAACGTACATCCCTGCTTTGATGACCTGAGACCAGCAACCTTCATAACAAAAGACTTGATATGTTTGCATCTCATTACTGACCATGAACACTCAGAAAATCTTCACAGGGCAAAGCATTCTCCACAATGTTCACTTCCAAATAGGTGAAAAGAAAGCACTGGCAAGTTTGTTGGGTGCAAGGACAGAGGATGAGGGGAGTCTACTGGGACAGATATATCGCTTCAGTCCTGTATAGCTCCAGAGATGACCTAAATGACATCCCCATTTATTTTCTTTCACAGGTGGCACTCAGGTAACACTTAGGTCTGAGTCCACCATCTGCCCAAAATTGTTCAGCTGAGAAATGAGCAAGTTTGTTCTATTGCACCCTGACTGGAGTATTTCTGGCTTTAGAAAAAGATCTGTAGGCCACAGAGGTTATAGTCTAGTCGTATCACTTCAGGTATATCTTCATGTGAGCCCTTTTTCTCCGTATGTAAGTGAACTGTTCTAAATTTACTATCAACAATTACACATTTCCTAGGGGAAAATAGTCCTTGTTTTTCAAATAGTCAATGCTAAGTAATGATTTTAGTTGCTTACAAACTGTTTAAATTTCATATAAAGCTTGAATAGTCTCAGATAGAAATAAATGGATTTTCTACTTATTTCCTTCTATTTTGTTTCTCTGTGGTACAAGAAGAAATTGAAAAGCAAGGAGTAATTTAGAATGTAAAAGTAGAATATCAACAATGAAAAATACTGACAATGGTTTAATTTCAGTACCCCTAACATTAAATTTTTGTTTGTTTGTTTTTTTGGCCACATCCGGAAGTATTCAGGGGTTACTCCTGGTTTCATGCTCAGGAATTACTCCTGGTGCTCCGGGGACCATATGGAATGCTGAGGGTTAAACCTGGGTTGTCCACGTGCAAGGCAAATACCCTACCCACTGTACTGTCTCTCAGGCCCATAACAGTTTTGATTAAAACTACAAATTTGAAAAATATAACCATTTTCCAATCATAATTTCAAATGTGCCTTAGTTTCAGAATTTTTCTAAGAAATGCTCCAAAACTCCCCTCTTTTCACCCGTAGAATCTTTCTTAGAATCTTTAAATTTTCTATATCTCAAGACACTTTCTGATTTCTCACTTGTTTGGGGGAAGTTAATTTCACGGGTCAAAAATATTTAGGCAACTGGGACCTTTCTCAGAGACTTTGGTGGAGGAGGTGATCTGCTGCATTCCCTGTTGCAACACAAATGCCCATTGTAGAGCTCAATGACGAGTTTCAATGTGCTCATTCTGGCGTGAGTGACCCAGGCAGTCTCAGCCTCCCAGGTATGTTTGTTCTATGCTTCATAGTTAAGCTCACAGCTCCAACAGTTTACTTTATAAACTGTACTCATTGTCTTCCTTGTGTCCCATCTAGCACCAGGTACAGTGTCATCTCTGTGTAGGTGCTCTACAAGTGCTAATTAATGGGGACCAGGATAATGATGTTGACAAATCGCCCCGTGAAACTAATGAGTCAGTTGGCGGAAGAGGTCACATACAGCAGTTATGTAATGTAGCTACTCCAAACAGGTAATGTTTCATACCTCAGAGCAACACAGAACACTTTGCCATTCAGTGCTTAGTCATTATTTTCAGGCAGAGCCAAAAAGGCTTTGTTGAAGAGACTAGAATTTTTGGGAAACGTTGACCCTACAGGCAGACTCCAAAAGAGACCTTCGAAGCTGGTTTTTTTTGTTTTCTTTGGCTTAGGCTACTGCCAAAACTTGGCTTTCTAATGTGTTGGCAGTCAAAATGAAACAAAACAAAAAAAGAATGAAACAAGAAGTTTTAATCAGGCAATAAAAGCATAGAAACTAATTTATATAAATATTACCATCTCAGTGCTGTTGTTCACACCCTCCTGTAGGTTAGAATCTTTAAAAATAAACTAAAGAAATAGACATTTTTAGAAAGAAAAAGGGAAAAAATAAAATCTTGATATTCCCATGAGATTACTTAGATTCAACTATTTTTGACCTTAAAAAAAAGTAATTTTAAGTGGTTTCACTTAGTAAATCATTAAACTTTTATTTCATAATATATATATAAAACATAGATAAATACTGAAGTATAGAAATAAATTTCTAATCACTGGCAAAGCTATTGTTGTTCTTATCTTTACATTTGTATTATTATTTTTTCAAGATGAAAATCGATTTGCACAGGTAAAGTATACATACCTGTTGGAATATTTCCCCTTTTCCAGCTGCCTTCTGGAGTTTTGTCACAGAAACCTTTTGTCACAGAACCCTAGCTGATCTTTGACCCCGCAGATCTAAGGTGCTAGCCAGGTTTGATTTGACATTGTAGATTCCAGGCTGCAGCCCAGCCTGGTCTTTGGGATGTAAATCCCAGTGCTTTCAGCACAAAGAAGGCTTCCGTTTTGTTTTTGTATCTTCTTTCCGGGGGGGGGGGGGGGGGGGGGGGGGGGCCTAGATTAGCCGGCCTGCAGATACAAGAGAATTATGTTGCCTCAATGTCCTTCCTGTAAGATCTTTTGGTGCTTTGGTGACGTCAATGTATTGCGCCCTTTGGAAGGGCCATGATCAATAAAAGGGGGTTCAGAGAGAAGGTAGGGGGCGCGGAAAGGATAGAGAGGATGGAGAGTGTATAGAGGGAAGACTGGAATAAACTGCAAGTGAGACCAACCATCATGGCTCCGTTCCTTCCTTCGCCTGCCACATCTTTGCCATCAACCTCCCCGGGGTGGGGGAAGCGGCCGGAGGCTACCGAACTCGGTTGGCGGGAGAGACAGCTGCTGCCCTAGGCCCTGTGCCTGGCTCGGTGCAGTGAGGCGTCCCTTCCCTCGCCCGCGCCTTTTCTTTTTATTTTTATACACATACCTTAAAATTATAAGCATTTCCAATTTTCTGGGCAAATAAATTATATTAATTTACCATTGATTTTTCACTTTTAACACAATCCCTAACTCTAAGTATTTTACAGTTTTGTAAAGCTATTAAATTAAAAATAGGTGCACTGATTTCTGTCTCAATAATAAGATAATATATGCTGTTATTACTAAAAAGAAGTTTTTATCCTAGAAATTCAGTTTTATTTTTTAGAAAAGTTAAGATAAAGCTCATTTTACAATTCAATACAAAAATTGACTTAATTCAGAACTGCTTTGAACATAAGGAGTTTTTTTCTATGAAAGGCTAAAGCCAGTACCTAATAACTTTGGATAATTAATCAGCAATCTTTATTATTTACCATTTTAGATTAGGAGTGGCAAATCCATTCTGATTCACAGACAGACAATAATTTGTGTTTCACAATTTTTAAAGGTTTTTAAGTTTTATAGCACAGCGGGTAGGGCGTTTGCCTTGCATGTGGCCGACCAGGCTTTGATTCTTCCGTCCCTCTCTGAGAGCCTGGCAAGCTACGGAGAGTATCCCGCCTGCACGGCAGAGCCTGGCAAGCTACCCCTGGCATATCCAATATAGCAAACACAGTAACAACAAATCTCACAATGGAGATGTTACTGGTGCCTGCTCAAGCAAATTGATGAGCAACGGGAGGACAGTGATACAGTGCTACAGTGCTAATTTCCTTTACAGAATCTCAACACCCTCTAGTTTCCAAAGTCCTCAGCAAATCAGTCCATTTCATCAGGTATTTGCATTTTCCTGCTCAGGGGGTAAGAAGGGCTCTGGAGCAATCTCCAGTTTGCCACCTCTCTCCTGGAGAATTCTGTTGTTTCATCTCTTCTGTATCTCCCAAGGCGTGATGAGAAACATTGAGCCAAGAAGTTGTGAGGGGACGTGCCACTCCCACAGTTTCCTTCTTCTGGTCTGGTTTGTTCTCAGTATGAGAAGAAGAAGTAATGCCTTCTTACTATTATGGAGATGAAATCAGCACACCTGTTTTTAATTTAACAGCTTTGAAAAAATGTAAGATATTTAGAGTTATCCATAGTGTTGTGAATAAAAATTTATTGGTAAATTTTTTTTTTGCCTAGAAAATTGGAAATACATATAGTTTTAAGTGCCTAGGAAAATCCATTTCATCCTGCAAAAGTAGTAATATAAAAACGAAGATGACGCAGGATATCATGGGATGGGGGTGTTACCAGCATGCTCTCCGCCCAGATGAGATCCGGAGCAGCTGCGCACGAAAACAGCCCCTCTGCTCCTTAAAGACTATGATCCAGGAGGTCTACTAACCCATTTTGGCACCCAGCGGCTTCTTATAGAAATGCATCTAGACTGTGAACTGAGCTAAAATATCAGAAATCCAAAACTGTGCAGCCACTGTTACAGCCGTGCAAGCTCATATAATCTTCATTTTCAAGCAATGGGAAACAAATTATTAAATGATGCCTTTTCAGTAGGTTTGATTGTCAGGGGGAAATTCCAAATAATAATAATCAGTTCTCTGTTGAAATATTGAAAGTATTCAAAGTATATAGAGAATAAAGTGAAGATCATTAGCCACTCAGGTGGGGGGGAGTGGGTGTGGGAGGGGGGTATTTTGGGGTTCTTGGTGGGAGAACATGTGCACTGGTGAAGGGATGGGGGTTTGATCATTATATGACTGAAACTTAAACCTGAAAGCTTTGTAACTTTTTTCACGGTGTTTCAATAAAATAAAAATTTAAGAAAATGAAGATGGTTTGTTCACTTTCTAAAAGATTTTTACTGTGGTAATTTGTAGTACAGTTTTTTGTGCCCCCTCCTCCAACACCCCCAGCAAAGAAGTTGGAAACAGCATAAATGTTTCTGACTAGGGAAATTTTTAGTTATAGTTACATACTATGGCTGAAAAAAGAATTCTATGTGAGTGTGACAGAAAGCATAAAAAATATAACTATAAAAAGAAACTTCAGAGCAAAAGGAAAAACTACAGTGGTGTAGAGGCCGACTGGCCCCAGTGGGGACCTGGAGACATTGGGGAGAGAAGAGAATGTGGTTGGAAACCTGGTTGTTGGAACATTATACACATGAAAACAAATCATTAATAAGTTTAACTTTGTAATTCACAGTGATTCAATAAAAAAAAAGAAACTCCACAGGACAGTCCCCAGCCAGCCAGCCAACCAAGCAACCAAGCAACCAGCTGGCCATCCAACCAATCACTACCCAAGCAAGCAAGCAACAAGCAACCCAACCAAAGATTGATGATTAAAATGTCAATTGTACTGAGGCTGAGAAATTCTTTGCTTTAAGAATGTGTAGTAACTGTCTACTAAAGAAAAGGGTATTGGGGATGTTCCTTTTATTCATTTTGCTATCATTCCAAGAAATTAATTTTTGCCATGTGTTCCTTTGAAATTAAAACAAGTGAGAATATTGTGGCCTTGGTTGGGAGAAGTTTTTAATCTTGTTTTTGGGCCACACCTGGTGGTGCTCAGGGGTTACTTCTGGTTCTGCTGAATCACTCCTGACTGGCTCAGAGGACCATAAGGGATACTGGGAATTGAACCTCGGTTGGCCGCATGCAAGGCAACCTCCCTACCTGCTATCAGGTAAGAGCAATGGCTCTTACCTCTGGAAGAAGTTTCAGTAAGATTGAAGGATTACTTGTTTTTATTCATAAAGACCCACTTCCATAGTTAAGAAAATGAACAGCAAATAAAGTAGCTATTTCAATAGCCTCAAGGTAAAATTCCACTGCTATTTGGAGGGGTCAGTCAATTGTAATAGAGAGAGAGACACACAGAGCCTGTACTACATAAGATAGCAGTCTGAAAGATGCCCACTGGCCCCAGAAAGTCAGCTTATCCGCACTGTCACAAAAGGCAGCTCCCATGGGCAGGAAAATCTTTTTCTGCCAAGGATCATTTAGCTACTTATAGCATCACTTGCAGACCATACAGTAAGGAGAACAGACAATCAATGAGAAGTGTTTGTGTCTGTCATGGCCTGGACCAGGTCCAGGTCACAAGATTTTTCGGGCCTTAAAAGACCTGTGGGATGGCTGATCTCATTCCTGTATTGGAAGAGAACAGAGAAGTTCCAGACAGAGCATGTGCAGACTGGTGGGATGAGAGGGTCAATGAATGTGTTGTAGCCTTGTTCTCAAAAAAAAAATGGATATATTATGGATATAGATTCCATGAATTTAAAGAAAAAACTTCTGATTAAATGTTCCATTTCCCTCTACAGAACACTTCAGTGCACTCTGCCCAAATGTGCTATGGGATGCAAAGGACAAAGAGAGACACATGCTCAATTGATGGGACACTGAAGCAGTCCTGGCTGAACAGCCAGTAGGACTTAGGACTTAAGTTCTTGCTGCTGCTGCTTCTCCTTCTTCTTCCCCATCTCCTCCTCTTTCTTCTCCTCCTTCTTCTCCTCCTCCTCCTCCTCCTCCTCCTCCTCCTCCTCCTCCTCCTTCTTCTTCTTCTTCTTCTTCTTCTTCTTCTTCTTCTTCTTCTTCTTCTTCTTCTTCTTCTTCTTCTTCTTCTTCTTCTTCTCCTCTTCCTCCTCCTCCTTCTTCTTCCTCCTCCTCCTTCTTCCTCCTCCTCTTTCTTCTTCCTCCTCCTCCCTCCTCTTCTCCTCCTCCTCCTCTTCTCCTCCTCCTCCTCCTCCTCCTCCTCCTCCTCCTCCTCCTTCTTCTTCTTCTTCTTCTTCTTCTTCTTCTTCTTCTTCTTCTTCTTCTTCTTCTTCTTCTTCTTCTTCTTCTTCTTCTTCTTCTTCTTCTTCTTCTTCTTCTTTCTTGTTTTAAAATTTTATTATAGAGTCTTAATTTACATAGCTACTGATAGTTGAGTTTTAGGCAAAACCAGACCCTTCACTATTGTTCCCGGATTCTCTCCTCCCTCCCTACACCAACCCCTACTCCACTTGCATCTGTCAACTTGACAGACACATTAGAAAGTTTAAGTAGTTGCCACTCAGATCTCATGTTTTCAGTTCTGTTGAATCGTCCATATTGTTTTCCAAAAGGCCTGCCCATATTTTAAATGGGATAGCAGCAGAGGCTGCTGATGGGCAGCTGAGATTGGGAACACAATGTAGCCATGGAATTCAATTGGGTGTCATGGAGATGGTTCTAGTCTTGACTTTGGAGAACCCAGTGAAATTGCAGTTGCTCTGACCATTGTGCCACTGCAGCTGGCCTGCCCTGGGAAGAGCTAGTCTGGACTGAGGAAGAGATGGGAATGCATAACTTCTGAGTGCAGGAGTGAGTGGTAGCCTGATTTGCTTGCAATTTGGTTTGATTCTATGGCTTCTTGATGGAATCTGCATGAGCCTCTATCTGCAGTTCCCTGGGATTCTCACATAGGACAGGCAAACCCAAGAGCACTGGGCTAATGGACCTACCATGACTAAGAGGCCCCTAGGAGAGAAGGACAAGACTCTCCCTTCTTGGTCTTGTGCCTGGAAATGGAGAGAAACCTGGAAGGGGAGGAACTCAACTCCTTCACATCAAAAATACTCTCTATCATCCCAGGAAGTCAAAAGTCAGCAGCTTCCCCCGGAAGGAACCTACTGGATCTGGGCCAGCTCTTTCCTTGGCCAGTAAGGACCTTTGTTGCTGGCAAATTCACTGATGCAAGGCCTATTTGGTGACTCTCTGAGCAGCACTTCTCTCCCTCAGACAATTTACTACATTTCTAATATTATCTCTTAGTCTGGGGTTTCTGTCACCTGGTTTTATCTAAGACCCCAAGGTCTTTTCTAAACCCATGCCACAAGCTAAGGATTTGGTAAGAAGTGAAATAGGAGGTGCTTTCTTCTTTCACTGTGGGGAAAATGTAGAGATTTCCCCTTTCAATAGAAGAGGAATGAAACTCCCTTAGGAAACACTTCTCTGTGGTGTTTCCATAAAACTTGGCTAACCTTTGGACCCAAGATCCTGGGAAAGGACAGATTCATCATTTGCAATGGAGCAAGGTCCAAACACTGACTGGAGAGCAATAGCCAATAGAGCATAGCATGGTGAGTGGGTGGGTGTTATAGTTGTACTCATAGCTGTCTTTTAATAGAGGGGACCATAAAATATTACACTTTTCTTCAATCAGATCAACTCTATGGATGCTCCAGTAAATGGCCAGAAAATAAAACTATAGCTTCTTCCTTCCTTCCTTCCTTCCTTCCTTCCTTCCTTCCTTCCTTCCTTCCTTCCTTCCTTCCTTCCTTCCTTCCTTCCTTCCTTCCTTCCTTCCTTCCTTCCTTCCCTCCTTTCTTCCCTCCTTCCTTCCCTCCTTCCTTCCTTTTCTCCTTCCTTCCCTCCTTTCCTCCTTCCTTCTCTCCTTCCTTCCTTTCTCTCTTTCTTTCTCTTTTTCTTCCTTCTTTTCTTTCCTTCATTTTTACTAAGATACTGTGATTTGCAAAGTTTTTCATAACAGAATTGTTTCAGGAATATAGTGTCTGGACAGTAATCCTACCACCATTGTTCCCTTCCCTCCACCAGTGTCCCCACATTTCTTACACCCCTCAGACTGCCCCCTTTGCAGGTATGTAACAAAGTTATTTCATATCACTCGCTTCATCAGAAGTGAAAGGAATGGCAAATGAAATTATCTGAAAATCAGTAAAAGTCAATTTGAAATTACCTGAAAATCAGTAAAAGTTCTACAACAAGATGATTGTTGCATGATTTAATCTATGTAAATAAAGAAACTCAAAATATTTAATACAATATAGTACACTTCCTATTCTTATTTACATAACAAAGTTTTAAACTGTCGTGTCTAAAATATAACGCATTAAATTTTATTTGTGGTTGGATTTTTTTTTTTTTTTTTTGGTTTTTGGGTCACACCCGGAGATGCACAGGGGTTACTCCTGGCTCTTCACTCAGGAATTACCCCTGGCGGTGCTCAGGGGACCATATGGGATGCTGGGATTAGAACCTGGGTCGCCGCGTGCAAGGCAAACGCCCTACCCGCTGTGCTATCGCTCCAGCCCCCCTGTGGTTGGATTTTATTGCAATAATTATGTCTCCCTGTCAAAGCTCTTAAAATATTCTGAACTAACATATCTTAGAGTTTCCATGAAATAGACAAAATCTACAAATGTAAAATTTACTAATAATGAAGAGTTTCCATGAAATAGACAAAATCTACAAATGTAAAATTTACTAATAATGAAGAGAATTAAGAAAACTTTTTTTTTGGCTTTTTTTGGGTCTCACCTGGCAATGCACAGGGGCCACTCCTGGCTCTGCCCCAGAGAAGTAAGAAAACTTTAATGAAGAAATATAAATAGGCCTATGAAAGTACAGAGTATTTTACCCTAAATAAGGGAATAATGGTTTTAAAACAGAAAATATTAAATGTCTGAAATAATAAGTAAAATATTGCAATAAAAATCTCTGAAAGTAAAAATATAACTGATCAGACATAGAATAATCAATGTAAATGAGATGTTAATTCATCATTGAAAATGTGCAAAGTACCTTGGCAAACTAGGAGCAAGCATAACTTTCCTAAGGGCAACCAGGTGCATGGGTTATTGAGAGCTATACACAGTGTTTGATGGGAAATTTATCCTGTCTTTTAAAGACAACAGAGAGCTTTTTTTGGGGGGGGGTCACACCTAGCGATGCACAGGGCTTACTCCTGGCTCTGCGCTCAGGAATTACTCCTGGTGGTGCTCAGGGGACCATATGAGATGCCGGGTCTGCCGTGTGCAAGGCCCTAGCTGCTGTGCTATCACTCCAGCCCCAACAGAGTGCTTTCCTGACCTGCTTTCGTAAAAGAAGCTGCTGGCTCTTTGATATTAAAGTTGAGAAACAGTGAATCAGTTCCCATCAGCCAACAGAGATATCTGTGCCCAGGGGACATTACTCTTTCATCTCCGCCAGCTCCCTCTTGCCACTTTCCACAAAACAACGCTTGATTGACTTTGCGTGGGCAACTTTGCATGTGTGTTTGTGGCTGTTTTGGTGTTTATAGTCAATTCATCTGTGTGTGGAACTCTGAGACATGAAAGACAGGCTAGGGTCAGACCTTGTCAAGTCAGACCTTCAAGTATAGACCTAGTCTAGCCACTCAACAGCTGTGTAAGCCGTATCTTTCCAAATAACAGACTCATACATAATCTACTGACTGTAAAGCCCATGTTGCTTTACTTACTTCCCTTAAACTTGTTGAACCACAGTTTAGCTAACATTTTTCTAAACAAGTCATTGAGAAGTTTTCAATCTAAATTTCATATTGGGAAAGAGTGAAGGAGCCATGCAGGGGTCGGAGTGATAGTACAGTTTGATCGAAGGTCCCCTTTGGTGTCCTGATTATTGTCGGGAGTACTTCCTAAGTGCAGAGCCAGGAGTAAGCTGTGAGCATTGCTGGGTGTGGTTACAAAACAAAACAACTAACTAAATTAATAAAAAGGCTGAGAAATGCTAAGCATTTAGGCACAAAAAAATGCCTAAGCTATTAAAGTGCTCTAGCAACTGGGATTCTCTTAAGTCTGTTTTTATTTGTTTCTGTTTTGGGGTCACATTTGGTGCTCCTGGCTCTGCACTCAGGGATTACTTCTGGCGGTTCTGGGCGACCATATGGGATACTGGGAATTGAACCCAGATTGGATATATGCTAGACATACAAATACCCTACTTGCTGTAGGGTATCGTGCAAGCCCCACCCTTAAGGCCTGTGCTGTTTAGAAATGACTACAGACCAAAGTAAAAAGGTTAAATGGGCTAATCTGGTTGAATACTAAAAAGTTAGATAGGAGATTACTTTGAAACAGTAGCAGAATTTTATTTTACAGGCCTAAACTAATTTAAATAAGAAATTAGATTGCTTTATAAATAACAGAGTTACTCATAAACATTAGCAATTCATATTTAATACTGGTGCTAAAAGTTTAGTAAAAACCCAAATGATTGGGGCCGGAGCGATAGCACAGCGAGTAGGGCATTCGCCTTGCACGCGGCCGACCCGGGTTCGATCCCTGGCATCCCATATGGTCCCCCAAGCACCGCCAGGAGTAATTCCTGAGTGCAAAGCCAGGAGTAACCCCTGAGCATCGCTGGGTGTGACCCAAAAAGCAAAAAAAAAAAAAAAAAAACCCCAAATGATTCCTTCTATAATTACGTATAAATGTTTACATTTGTTCTGCCTCTATATAAGATTATTATAAATCTGGCTTAGAAAAACTTGTGCCTTGTAATTGCAGTAAAAAGTGGTTCAAAGAATAACAATTTAGTTTAAAACATGTAGGCCTCCAGAGTCATAAAATAGTATGCACAGTTTTTTTTTTTTCCTAGCTGTGTTTAATTATCAGAACTATCCTATATTATCTGTTAGGGAATTTGACTTGGTCTCTGGAGGTTTTTGATTCGGCTATGCATCCTAAATTATTCATTCTAAAAATTTTCAAGTCAGGTTAACTTGGTTGAGAGGCAAAGTAGTAAACCACACTGTTAAAATATCTGTACTCTGAGATTGTTGGTAACCTAAAGTTCTAGAGTTACTTAGAAATAAACAATGGGAAATTTCTAAGAAAAAAAAAAAAGCCAAGCTAATCACTTGTTGGAGCTTGTGTTTGTGCTTCTGCTTGGAAACCAGTTCTGCTCTGTTTGAGTTTGTATCAGAACGTGGTTCTGACTTGCTCTGATCACTTTGTAACTGTGTTTGAGATTTGGCTTTTGTTATGCTTGGAATTCGGTTTTGCTTTTTCTGATTCACCAACATTGCTTGGTCTGTGCATGCTTTAGAATTTAAGATGAGATGTCTCACAATCACAATTTAAGATGAGATATGTCACAATCAGAACTTTAAAAAAATTTTATAAGGTGGTTCACAATATTTGATTACAGTTAATATTCAAACACCACTCCCACCACCACCAAATTTAAGATGTTTCCATCCCAAGCCCCAATCCCTGTCCCAAGGCACAACTGAAATAATATATTTTGTATTGTCTGTTATGAAAAACCACTAAATGCTACAAAAGTATCCATAGAGGAAACAGTGTGAAGATTGTTCTATTTTGGCAGGGGCCATTAAGACATTCTTTAGAATATCACTAATGTGTTGTTAAAGGTTGAGTGACATGAGTTTTCCTATATATCTAAAACTATGTACATATGCATATAATTATATATATGTGTATATATATATATGTATTTCCCTCTATGATTGGTTGCCTACTATTTGAACCCCATCAAATGGGTAGGGAGTGTCTTCTGATGCGTCATGCGGCCGTGAATGCGGTTGCGTGGTCCAGGAATACGGTAGGTGAGGCTCGGCTGTAGCCTGTGGGGAACGGCCTTGAGCATGGTGGTGGTTGGGTTCTAGAGGTTTTCGGCTGCTGGGCTGGGTCCGTTGGGGCGGGGCGGGCTCTCACCCGCCTCCCCCTCTGGAGTGCCCCAGTGAAACAGCCAATCAGAACTGTTTCATCAAAGATCTGGGAAGTGAGATGAGAGGCCATATATATGCTCAGACTTTTATGTTATTGAAAAGTACAAACTCTTAACAGAAGGACTTTCACTTAATGCATAAAAGGGGAGGAATGGTACTACTCTTGTCCCCGGCAGTAAAACCTGAAGAAATAGGATAAAGGACAGAAGTTCTACGGGAATTTTGAAGGCATTACTCTCTTCTGCATATGTCTTTGTACCTTTTCTGTGATACCTCAGCAGCCATCAACCAGTACTCCCTCTACCACCCTCTCTCACTGCCTGCAACAGTGACCCACAGCTGGAGACAGAACTGCTGCTCTCCTCAGAGCCAGTGAGAGCTGGGGATGGTGCTACACCACTGTCTTCAGTGGTTACAGTTTTGAAGATTGAAAGTTGATATTTAAAGGTTAAAAGTCCTAAGAATAAAAAGTCCTTATGAATAAAAATAAAAGGAGTATCAAGAAAACAAAATATGTATTTGTGGACAAAAGGGATTTAAAAAAAGAAAAATTTTGGTAAATAAGTTTTGTCTCAAGGAATATTGGTCATTTCTCTAGTGAAATGGGACTTAAGATTTCATCCTATTTCTCTGGATTATGTATTTTCAAAGGTTGCTTTAAATATACAAACTTAAACTATTAATAAAGATTGTTTGACAATCTTAGCTTTGTACTGGAGATGAAAGAAATTGACGTTAAAGTCATTTTAAAGAATACAAACTGAATAATTTTTTTTTCTTTTTGGGTAGCACCTGGTGATGCACAGGGGTTACTCCTGGCTCTGTACTCAGGAATTACCCCTGGCAGTGCTCAGGGATATGGGATGCTGGAAATAGAACCCGGGTTGGCCGTGTGCAAGGCAAACACCTTACCCTCTGTGCTATTGCTCCAGCCCCTCATTCTCAATTCTTTCTTGACTCTAAGTCAAGAAAGAATTCTTTGACTCTAAGTCAAGGAAGAATTTCCTTCTTTGACTCTAAGTCAATTTCTTTGACTCTAAGTTAAGAAAGAATCGACCCGGGTTCGATTCCCAGCATCCCATATGGTTCCCTGAGCAACACCAGGAGTGATTCCTGAGTGCAGAGCCAGGAGTAACCCCTGTGCATCGCCAAGTGTGACCCCAAAAGCAAAACAACAAAAAATAAAAAACAAAAAGCCAACAATTGGGAATGAGAGGGTGGGTGAAGAATAAAGGAAAATGTCTATGTATGGAATATGTTTTTTTGAATAAGGAAGAATAATGAATGAAGTTGTAAGCAGGAAATGTCTCAGTGAAAGGAGATTTGTGAAGAGATTTGTGAAGAGATTTGTGATCTTGAAAAAAAAAAGAGCTTTATATGGAGAAGCTGATTGTATCAAGCTGATTGTTTTTAGAATAACTTTAATTAAATGGGTAATTAAGTATTGTTTTATAATAACATGAAATTTTGTGAAGATTTGTAAACTTTATGAAAAGCTGGACTCATGCTTTATTGACAAAAAATTAGAATTCCTGCATGAGAATAAGCAATTAGAGATATGTATAATTTTAAATAACTTGATTTGGGACCATAACCGTCATTTATACTTTAGGATTCAACAGTTTATGCAATGATAGATTGCATCTTATTGTAAGTAAAATTCTTGCTTTTCTCTTTTCTTTAGGCATTTTGTGTTTTTCTGCTTCACGGCAATGTCTGTCTGCATAGATACAGGAAGACAATATTTTGCCTTTGTAAATAAATAAATTGGAACTAATTAACTCTAAAATGCTAGTATTGCAGGTGGGTCCTAATGGTAAATAAAAGCCCTGGGCATTTATCAAATTAATTCAAGCTTAAGCTTCAGTGGACCTGAGATTGGCCTTAATCCCTAACACCCCAGATTGTTGATTCTGCCAAGATGCGGATGGACCAGGGCAGATGTCGTACATCCTGGCCTCAACTCCGAAAGTAAACCAAGTAACACAGCTGAAGCTGGTCAAGAACGCTGCTGCAGGAGAGGTTCTGACTCAGGGAAAACCAAGCAACTGACAAGGACCCTGTGGGGTGGTGAAAAGCCAAAGCAAAAGGGTTTGAGGTCTGTAGTTTGGAGAATATGACAGGGTGTCCCCAAGAAAAGTTATCATGCTCTAAATGTTTTATTCCTGAGCTCAGAGAGGCCATTTAAGCTCAATCTAGTTACAGATAAAAAGTATCTGATATTTCTTCTTTTTATATTTCTTATTTTGAATATGCAAAGTGACTGATAATGTTTATCAGAAGTGAATTTAACCTGTTACTGTAATTTTTTAGTAGATTACCAATACATGTGAAAATTGTTTTTAAATGAGAAAACTATGTTTCAGCAACTTGCCTTTCTCTAGAAGTTAGATCCAAGATCTTGATAGGTGGCTGAATAAGTGAATTCTAGTAGGCTTGATTTAAAGATACCTACTGGGGGTAATTCAAATGAAACTTGGTTTACTGATGGCAGCAGCCTAGTTTATGAGGGAGAGTAGGAGGCATGCTTAATATATGTTCAATCTTTGACTTGGTAAAGGTGAATCTCCCCTGCCATTCAGACTCAGCTTGCAGCAAAAGACCTTTGAAGAATTGGAAATGGACCACACTGAGATGAAACCCAGTCAGGGAAACGGCTGCAAGTTTCCTCCAAGTATTTCCATTTGAATTCATCTTTTCTGTGTGAAACCAATCCATTTGCCTGGCAACTGAAGAGAGTGAAAATCCAATTCTGACTCAGTCAACCCCCTGGGGTTGACTGTCAAGAGTCAACCTGACTGACTGTCAAGACTGACAGTCAAGAGAGAGACTCAAAGGTGCCTTGGAGGTCACCTCACCCAGCAACCTTGCTCTGACCACATACTGGAAGTGGGTGAGTAAATACAAGGTTGAAGACTGAGGAGCACAGCAGAGACCACAGCATCCTCATTGTCATCCTCTTCTTAGTAGCTTAAGGGACACTGCTCCTTTCTCTTTCTGTGGGACTCTCTGATAGAGTACCCCCACATCTTGAGAATTTATGCTATCTGCAAATGCCCCCCTTCCCTAGTATTCTATAGATATTCTATATATCTATAAATATTCTACATCTATATCTATCTGTAGATAGATATAGATATATATTTATATATAGAAATTCTATAGATCTATAGAATATTCTGTAAATATTCTATAAAATAGAACTTCCAGCATTTTTTCATGTGCCTTTTGGATATTCGAATTTCTTCTTAGAGAAAGCTTCTGTTCATTTCATTGCCCCATTTTTCTGATGGGATTGGATGTTTTCTTTTTGTAGAGTTCAACCAGTGCCTTGTATATCCTTGATATTAACCCAATATCAGAGGGATATTGGGTGAATATCCTTTCCCATTCTGTAGGCTATTTTTGTATTCAGGTCACTCTTTCTTTCTTTCTTTCTTTCTTTCTTTCTTTCTTTCTTTCTTTCTTTCTTTCTTTCTTTCTTTCTTTCTTTCTTTCTTTCTTTCTTTCTCTTTTTGGGTGATACACCCGATGATACACAGGGGTTACTCCTGGCTCATGCATTTTTCAGGAAGCAAGAAAGGACCAACATAACTTGACCTCACAAAATAAGATCTTAGAAAAGGACCACCAAAAGGAGCCCAGTCCAGGCAGGAGGAAGGAAATAATAAAAATTAGAGGAGAAATTAACAACATGGAAACCCAAAAAACTACCCAAAAGGTCAATGAAACCAAGAGTTGGTTCTTTGAAAGAATAAAAAAGATTGATAAATGACTAGCAAGACTCACAAGGAAAGGGAGAGAGAGAGAACCCTAATAAACTGAGTCAGAAATGAGAAGGGGACACCACAACAGAAACCAAAGAAATTCGGAAGATCATCAGAGATTACTTTGGAAGCCTGTATGCTACGAAACAAGAGAACCTAGAAGAAATGGATAAATTCCTGGATTCTTACAACCTCCCAAGGCTGATCCAAGAAGATTTGGAATACCTGAATAGACCTATCACCATCAAAGAAATCAAAACAGTAATCAAAAGTCTTCCCA
Organism: Sorex araneus; assembly: GCF_027595985.1. NCBI lineage: Eukaryota > Metazoa > Chordata > Mammalia > Eulipotyphla > Soricidae > Sorex > Sorex araneus. The sequence continues at coordinate 49,565,077 of NC_073303.1, forward strand.
AAAACAAAGGTCCAAGTCCATATGAATTCACTAGAGAATTCCTCCAAACATTTAAAGAGGACCTATTGCCAGTCCTTTTCAAGCTTTTCCAGAAAATTGAAGAAACAGAAACTCTTCCAAATAGTTTCTATGAGGAAATATCACCCTAAAACAAAAAGCAAACAGAGACACCACGAAAAAAAGAAAATTACCAGCCGATATTCTTTTTTTTAAAAAAATTTATTCTTTTATTGAATCACCATGAGGAAAGTTACAAAGCTTTCAGGTTTAAGTCTCAGTTATACAATGGTCAAACATCATCCCTTCACCAGTGCACATATTCCACCACCAAGAATCACAGTATACCTCCCCCCTCCCCCAACCTCCCCAGTCCCCCACCCCGCATGTATAACTGGTAAATTTCACTTTACTTTCACTTTACTTTGATTACATTCAATATTTCAACAAAAAACTCACTATTATTGATTTGGAGTTTCTCCCCCCTAAAGTCGACCTGCTGAAAAGAAAGCATTTGATAATTTGTTTTACATTGCTGAGAATGAAGAGATATGAGGTCGAGAGGCCACATGAGCAGCCACACAGGTTTGAATTTCTGTATTTTAGTACTTTAGTAACTAAGTCCAGAGAAATATCTGCCAGAAATTGCATCATTCTAAGCTTGTACTTCTCAGCTACTTTATATTCCACATATGAATGCAATATTTCTATGTCTGTCTCTTTCTTTCCGACTCATTTCACTCAGCATGATACTTTTCATGTTGATCCACTTATATGCGAATTTCATGACTTCATGTTTTCTGACAGCAACGTAGTATTCCATTGTGTAGATATACCAGAGTTTCTTTAACCAGTCATCTGTTTTTGGGCACTCTGGTTTTTTCCATATTGTGGCTATTATAAACTGCGGCAATGAACATAGAAATGCAGATGTCATCTCTATTATACTTTTTTGCCTCTCTGGGACATATTCCCAGGAGTCGTATTGCTGGGTCAAATGGAAGCTCAATTTCTAACATTTTGAGAATCGTCCATATTGTTTTCCAAAAGGGCTGAACCAGTTGGCATTCCCACCAGCAGTGAAGGAGGGTCCTTTTCTCCCCACATCCACGCCAACACCGGTTGCTTTTTTTTGGGGGGATGTGGGCCAGTCTCTGTGGTGTGAGATGATATCTCATTGTTGTTTTGATCTGCATCTCCCTGATGATTAGTGATGTTGAACATTTTCTCATGTGCCTCTCAGCCATTCGGATTTCTTCTTTGGGAAAGTTTCTGTTCATTTCATCACCCCATTTTTTGATCGGGTTGGCAGTTTTCTTCTTGTGAAGTTCAACCAGTGCATTGTATATCCTTGTTATCAACCCTTTATCAGATGGGTACTGTGTAACTATCCTTTCCCTTTCTGTAGATTGTCTTTGTATTTTGGTCACTATTTATTTTGAGGTGCAGAAGCTTCTTAGTTTGAGATAGTCCCATTTATTTATCTCTGTTTTCACTTGCTTGGCCAGTGGCGTGTCAGCTTTGAAGATACCGTTGGCTTCAATGTCGTGGAGGGTTTTGCCAACCTAGTCTTCAATGTACCTTAGGGATTCTGGTCTGACGTTGAGGTCTTTAATCCATTTTGATATGACTTTTGTACATGGTGATAGGTGGAGGTCTAAGCCCATTTTTTTGCATGCAGCTGTCCAGTTTTGCCAACACAATTTGTTAAACATGCTTTCCTTGCTCCACTTCACATTTCTTGCTCCCTTATCAAAGATTAGATGATCATATATTTGGGGGTATGTGTCAGAGTATTCAACCCTGTTCCATTGGTCTACAGCTCTGCCTTTGTTCCAGTACTATGCTATTTTAATGACTACCACTTTGTAGTAGAGTTGGAAATTGGGGAGGTTGATTCCTCCCATTTTCTTTTTCCCAGTAATTGCTTTAGCTATTCGTGGGGGCTTATTGTTTTTTAAAAAATTTTTTAAAAAAATTATTTATTTTTAATTAGTGAATCAACGTGAGGGTACAGTTACAGTTTTATACATTTTTGTGCTCGTGTTTTCCCCGTACAAAGTTCAAGAACCCATCCCTTCACCAGTGCCCATTCCCTACCACCAGTAAACCCAGCATCTCTCCCGCCCTCCCCAGTCCCGTCTCCCCCCACCCCACACTGCCACTATGGCAGGGTATTCCCTTTTGATCTCTCTCTCTGATTAGGTGTTGTGGTTTGCAATAAAGGTGTTCAGTGGCCATTGTGTTCAGTCTCTAGTCTATATTCGGCACGCATCACCCTTCCCCCGCATGACCTCCGACCACATTTTACTTGGTGTTCCCTTCTCTGAGTTGCCCAGAATGAGAGACCAGCCTCCAAGCCATGGGGACAACCTCCTGGTACTTATTTCTACTAATCTTGGGTGTGAGTCTTATAGTCTATTATTCAATGCTCCACAGATGAATGCAATCTTTCTATGTCTGTCTCTCTCTTTCTGACTCATTTCACTTAGCATGATACTTTCCATGCTGATCCACTTATATGCAAACGTCATGACCTCATTTTTTCTAACAGTTGCGTAGTATTCCATTGTATAGATGTACCAGAGTTTCTTCAACCAGTCATCTGTTCTAGGGCACTCGGGTTTTTTCCAGATTCTGGCTATTGTAAACAGTGCTGCGATGAACATATAAGTGCAGATGTCATTTCGACTATACTTTTTGGCTTTTCTGGGATATATTCCCAGCAGTGGTATTGCTGGGTCAAATGGGAATTCAACCTCTAATTTTTTGAGAATCGTCCATATTGTTTTCCAAAAGGGCTGAACTAGTCGGCATTCTCGTGGGGGCTTATTGTTCCATATGAATTTCAGGAGCGCTTGCTCCATTTCTTTGAAGAATGTCAAGGTTATCCCTATAGGGATCGCATTGAATTTGTACAATGCTTTGGGGAGTATTGCCATTTTGACAATATTAATTCTTCCAATCCATGAGCAGGGGATGTCTTTCCATTTCCTCGTGTCCTCTTTTATTTCCTGAAGTAGCGTTTTGTAGTTTTCATTATTCAAGTCTTTTACCTCCTTTGTTAAGCTGATTCCGAGGTACTTGATTTTTTGAGGCGCAATTGTGAATGGGATTGCTTTTTTCATATCATTTTTTCTCTCATTATTTGCATATAGGAAAGCCATGGACTTTTGGGTATTGATTCTATAGCCTGCAATATTACTATTACTATACGAGTCTATTGCTTCTAGGAGTTTCTTGGTAGAGGTTTTAGGGTTCTCTAGGTATAGTATCATATCATCTGTGAATAGTGAGAGCTTGATTTCTTTCTTTCCTATCTAAATGCCCTTAATATCTTTTTCTTGCCTAATCGCTATTGCAAGTACTTCCAGTACTATATTGAACAGAAGTGGAGAGAGTGGGCATCCTTGTCTCGTCCCTGTTCTCAGAGGGAAGGCTCTTAGTTTTTCCCCATTGAGGACGATGCTTCCCATAGGCTTGTGATAAACGGCTTTGACTCTATTGAGGAAGGTCCCTTCTATACCCATTTTGGTGAGCATTTTCATCATAAACGGGTGCTGGATCTTGTCAAATGCTTTCTCTGCATCTATTGATATGATTGTATGATTTTTATCTTTTTTTTTGTTTATATGATGGATTATGTTGATTGATTTCCGGATGTTAAACCGTCCTTGCATCCCTAGGATGAATCCCACTTGGTCGTGGTGTATGATCTTTTTGATGAGTTGTTGAATTCTATTTGCTAATATTTTGTTGAGAATCTTCGCATCTGTGTTCATCAGGGATATTGGCCTGTAATTTTCTTTTTTTGTGGTGTCTTTGTTTGCTTTTGGTATTAGGGAGATATGAGCCTCATAGGAACTGATTGGGAGGTTTTCTGTTTCTTCAATTTCTTGGAAAAGCTTGAGAAGGACTGGCACTAGGTCCTCTTTAAATATTTGGAAGAACTCGCTAGTGAATCCGTCTGGACCTGGGCTTTTGTTTTTGGGAAGACTTTTGATTACCATTTCAATTTCCTTGATGTTAATTGGACTATTCAGGTACTCCAGGTCTTCTTGGTTCAGCCTTGGGAGATTATCGGAGTTGAGGAATTTATCCATTTCTTCTCGGTTCTCTTGTTTGGTGGCATACAGATTTTCGAAGTAGTCTCTGATGATCTTTTGAAACTTCATTGGTTTCTGTTGTGATGTCCCCCGCTTCATTTCTGATTCGGCTTATAAGGGTTCTCTCTCTCTCTCTCTTTCTTTGTGAGTCTTGCTAGTGGTTTATCAATCTTGTTTATTTTCTTGAAGAACCATCTCTTGGTTTCATTGATCTTTTGGATTGTCTTTTGGGTTTCCATGTCGTTAATTTCTGCTCTAAGTTTTATTATCTCTTTCCTTCTGCCTGGTTTGGGCTCCTTTTTTTGGTCCTTTTCTTAGGTCTTGAGCTGTGAAGTCAAGTTATTTATGTGGGCCCTTTCTTCTTTCCTGAGATATGCTTGCAGAGCTATAAATTTTCCCCTTAATATGGCTTTACCTGCGTCCCACAAGTTCTGGTAGCTCGTGCCTTCATTCTCATTTGTTTCCAGGTACCTTTTGATTTCTTCCTGGATTTCCTTCCTGACCCACTCATTGTTCAATGTCGAGCTATTTAATTTCCAGGTGTTTGATTTGGTTTTCTGCATCTGTCCATGATTAACTTTTATCTTCAGTGCATCATGGTCTGAAAAGATAGCTGGGACAATGTCTATCTTGTTGGTTCTGTTGAGGTATGCTGTGTGGCCCAGCGCATGGTCTATTTTTGAAAATGTTCCATGTGCAATGGAAAAGAATGTGTATTCCTTTTTGGGGGGACATAAAGCCCTGTATAGATCTATTAGCCCTCTCTCTTCTATTTATTCCTTCAAAGCCAGTATTTCCTTGGTGAGTTTTAATCTTCTTGATCTATCCAGAGGTGATAGGGCAGTGTTGAAGTCTCCAACTACTATTGTATTGCTCACAATGTCCTTCTTAAGGTCTCTTAGCAGCTGTTGTAGGTATTTAGCTGGTCCCTCATTGGGTGTGTAGACGTTTAGGAGTGTAATTTCTTCCTGATGTATATATCCAGTGATTAATAAAAAGTGACCTTCACTATCCCTTCTAATCTTTTTCAACCTGAAGTCTATGTTGTCTGATACTAGTAGAGCCACTCCAGCTTTCTTGAGGGAGTTGTTTGCTTGCAGGATTGTTTTCCATCCTTTGACTTTGAGTCTGTGTTTGTTCTGGCTATTCAGATGTGTTTCTTGCAGGCAGCAGAATGTTGGGTTCAGTCTCTGAATCCATTTTGCCAGTCTGTGTCTCTTAATTGGCGAATTTAGACCATTGACATTAAGGGAGATTATTGTTATGGGATTTTGCACCATCTTTGTGTAAGGGTTTGTTGTGCTTGTAGGGGTTCTTCTTGTCTTACAATAGCCCCTTTAGTGTTTCTTTTAGGTTTGGTTTTGAGTCTATGAAGTTTCTGAGCTGTTGTTTATCCCAAAAGTAGTGTATGATTCCTTCTAGTTTGAATGAGAGTTTAGCCGGATAAAGTATTCTTGGTGAAGCGTTGATTTCATTGAGTTTTTTCATTATATCCCACCATTGCCTTCGGGCTTGGAAGGTTTCCTCTGATAGATCTGCTGTGAATCTAAGGGGTGCTCCTTTGTATGCAATTTCCTTCTTGGACCTTGCTGCTTGCAGTATTGTGTCTCTCTGAACGATGTCCATCATTGTAACTATGATATGTCTTGGGGTTTTTCTGTTAGGATCTCTTTTAGCTGGCAGCCTTCAGGCACCTTGAATCTGGATGCCTGCATTGTCCAGCTCTGGGAACTTTTGAGCAATGATTTGTTTGACTGTGGCTTTTTCGTTGGGGTTGGTTCCCTGTCCTTCTGGTACTCCAATGATTCTAATGTTGTTCCTCTTGAAATCATCCCCTAGGATTCTGATTCTCCCTAGAGCTATTTTGAGGTCTCTTGCCATGGTTTGTTGTTGTCTGTAGGCTTCTTGCAGCTCATCTTCAAGCATACTGATTCTGTCTTCCACTGCAGTCATTCTATTGTTGAGGGCAGCCAGAGAGTTTTTTGATTTCATCTAGAGAATTCATTTCTTTTTGTAGGTTTTTTATTTCTGCTCTGATTTCTTCCCGTATTTTGTCGGCTGTCTGTTGTATTGTTTCTGCCAGGTCCTCCTTTAAGTTGTCAATCTTTGCATTGAGTTCATTGAACATCTTGAGGATTTCAACTCTGAATTCTTTATCAGAGAGGTCAAGTTTGTAGGAAACGCCAATTGAGGTTTCTGGACTCCTTTCATCGTCCTCTGTTTGCGGTGGGGATTTGCGGTGTTTCTTCATGTTGTTGTGGTGCTATGGAAGAGGGACCTTGAAGATCAGTATCCCTGTTCCCTATTGTTGCGAAAAAGGATTGTGGATAGGCTCAGTCAATGGTGGTTGCCTTTTTATTTCTCCCTTCTAGAACCTGGCCTCCCACTGAGATGTTCCTTCAATCCTTATGTGAAGTCTTGTGCTTTATTGTCCTACTGTTCGCGAATAGCTAAGATGTTAGTCTTGGACATGATGTTGAGGAGAATATCTGCCTGCACATAAGCATTGGCCGGCGGAACAAAGGCCACGCTCACTTTGTCTAGGCCACACCCCCTGACGATTAGGCCACGCCCTTTCCCACAACCTGACAGTGGGTCAGGGGGTTGAGGGTGGTGTGCCGGTCACTCGGTTGGCAGTCCGGAGGGGAGGGAAGCCTGGGGTGCTCAGGGCCGAGGAGCAGGCTGGGTCCAGAAGGGCGGGTCGAGGGGGCGTCACACACCTGAGCCTGAAGACAAAACTGCTGCGGCGCTTGGGGTCCCCGTGCTGGCCACTAGGCCGACCAGCCGATATTCTTGATGAACACAGATGCAAAGGTCTGTGTGCCCAAAGTTCCCATCTCAGAGAGCAGTGTACCCATGAGTTTTACCCATGACTTGCCTCTTCTTGGATTTAGTTGCTAATCTGTAGTGCTGGGCTGGTTGGGTGAGTTTGCGTGGCTCTGGCTGTGGAATGTGGTTTCCTCTGATTTTCAATAAAACTTTTTTGTTTTAGAACTTGAGTTTAGAATAATTATTTGCAATATCTTCATTCTTGTAAATATTCAAAAACGAGTCTCCACACACAACCACTGACATGCTACTAGCTACGTAGCATGTACTAGCTACGTACATGCTATGTAGCCCAGAGCTACGTCCTCTGAACTTCGTGTCCGTACATGCACCACATATGTAGCTGTGCAACAGCTCTCTGCATCAAATACCACACAGCACAAAGTTACACTTCCTGTCACTGGATAAAGACAGGCAAGGAAGGCAGAGAGTAACTCCCAGCCTGATTCCTCAGGGTCTCCCTGGAAGACAAAGTACAAAGATCTGCCCTCAGAACAGCAGTAGCACTACAGACCTAAAGGCAAACACGTGGACAGCTGAAATTCACGGACATGTGAGTTTCATGTTCTCCATGCTGAGAACTCTGGGGCGCCCTGGCGGGGCAGTGGGCTGAGTCCCTGCCCTGCCACAGCCCAGCTCCACAGCCTCACTAAAAATCTCTGCGGACTCATCCCAGTTATGCAGATACTGAAGCTTCTGGACCGTGTGACCATGAAATTCCACAGTACTGAAATTCCAGTAGGATCATACCAAATTAGGTAAGAAAGTCACATAGAATCCTACTGAGCTTGGCAAACAAAAGCAGTAACACAGAGACTAGCGACAAAAACGGAAAACCCTCTGGTGAGAAATAATAATCTTCACATATTTTATTTTACCGAAGTATTTTTGATAATTCCTTTAACTGTTTAAAGCACCAAAACACAAATTATTATGTGTTTACTGAGAGGGCTTAGGGTATGGTGGGAAAATGGGAACAATAGTAGAGGGAAGGTCACTCAGGTGGTATGATTGGTGTTGAAAAATCAAAAGATCTTAGCAACTGTATTATGAATAACTTTATAAACCGTGGTATTTAAATAAAGTAAAAAAATTCAAAGTGATATTTTATAACTTGCAACCCCTCCCATTCTGATGCATTCAGCAAGCACTTAGGAAAAAATCCCTTTGGAAGGGTTACTGCATTCAATAATCAATTTGCTTTACTGAAGTGTGCACTAAGAGAAAGAGAAGGAGAAGAAAGGGTATGTATGTGTGTGTATGTGCTGTGCTCTCTATGTATGTGTGTGTACTGTGTGTGTGTGTGCTGTGGTATATGTGTGTATACTGTGTGTGTGGTCTGTGTGTGCTGTGTATGTGCTGTGCTGTATGTGTGCTCTCTGTGTGTGTGCTGTGTGTGTTCTGTGTGTGCTGTGTATGTGTGCTGTCTGTGTGTTCTGTGCGTGCTGTGTGTGTTCCGTGTGTGTGTTCTGTGTGTGTGCACTGTGTGTGTTGTGTGTGTGTGCTGTGTATGTGTGTGTGCTGTGTGTGTGCTGTCACAAACTGCAGCCAATCTGGAAAGCTGAGTAAAAGCAGCAGCAGCAGCAACAGTGTGGGCTCCCTGCAAGGTGGATCAAGAGTCGCCCACTTCCCCGGTCAGTAGTGAGGCAGAGTCTGCTTCCCCAGAGTCTGCAGAGAGTTCACGTACCCTGGGATCTGTTCACCCAGAACTTCTCCCTGTGAGTAGGAAACACAGTTCAGGAATTCAATTATTTTCTTTGTTGGCAACAGATAGCCGATCAGCTGTTGGATTTCAGATCATTCCATTAGACAACAAAACCTTTCCCGGTGACGTTTCAGTGGGACCCACAGTACCCAGGAAGCTTTCAGGCTTTGTGCTCCAGACAGGGGTGTCTTGCATTTGCAGCCACGGCAGACTCTGCTCTTGGTCAGGCAAAGCTTGGCTGAGGTTGCAGTGTCAGGTTTCTGCTTGGAGTCACGTCCAGGAAGTAAGAGGTCCAGGGAACTTAGAAAATAAAACAGAACAAAACAAAACAAAAAATCCCCCAAACAGCATAACCCACAGAAACATTTCAGACTAAGTGACAAGGGAGGCTTCCTAAACTCTTGTTATCTTAGAAGTGAAGTGTACCGATTCAAAAATATGCAGAGACCAAAAAAATCACGAGCTTCTAAATATCACATGTCTGATTTATAAGAGCTCATTAGTAACTGGAAACTAAAAGGACAGTTGCTCATGCCTGGCCGCGTTGGGTCTAAGCCAGGAAGTGGTGAAATAATTTATCAGGAGACTGAGATGGTTTAGGCAAGAGCAAAGTAAAGTTAATTTGATTTATTTGGAGTAGGGAATTGGTCACACCCTTCTGTGTTCAGGGGACACTCCTGAATCTGTGCTCAGAAATCACTTCTGGCCAATCTTGGGAGACAGGCAGTGCCAGAGAAGGAACCTAGGGTTAGCAATGAGGAAGGCAAGCACCTTGAACCTTGCATTATCTCTTTGAGCCCTATTGGTTTTATTCCTTCCTTAAGAATTCCATTGCCTCAGGGGCTGGAATGATAGCACAGCGGGTAGGGCCTTTGATTTGTACTGGCCAACCCGGGTTTGATTCCCAGCATCCCATATGGCCCCCTGAGCACCGCCAGGGGTAATTTCTGAGTGCAGAGCCAGGAGTAACTCCTGTGCATCGCCAGGTGTGACCCAAAAAGAAAAAAAAAAAGAATTCCATTGCCTATTGTCTGCCGTGGAGGCTGGGGGAGGGTGGGAAAGGGGGGGGATATATGGGGATATTGGTGGTGGGGAATGTGCACTGGTGGAGGGATGGGTGTTTGATCATTGTGTGATTGTAACCCAAACATGAAAGCCTGTAACTATCTCACAGTGATTCAATATTTTTTTTCTTTTTTTAAATTCCATTGCCATGATCCTGTCTCTGTCTACGTGCCTACATCACTTTCACACTTTTGTATCTAATGCTGGGATGAGTACTGGGTCTCTTTCTCTCTTCTGAAAAGTTCTCTCTGGAGTGCATTACTCTCTCCCCTCGTCTCTCCTCTTTCTCGAAAATCCACAAATAAAATCTCTTTTTTTACTTCACGTCAACTCCTGTGAAAAAGGCAAAGTACCTGAAAGGTCTGGGTAACTCTAGGACTGACTTTCCTTTCTTGCAAAGAGCAATTCCTCACTCCAGGCGTAGTCCAAAGCTTCTCGAGAAATCAGGTGGTAGAAAGTGACTCCCGTGTCATGCAGAACAAATGGGACTTGTAGGACTTGAAGTCCTGGCATGCAGGAGCTCATCAAAGACTTTGCCAGTCTAGACTCCGAAGTCAGTCCCTGGGTGGCAGACATGGATCAGGAGAAAGTGGCAGATCCTCAAGGCTGCTGTCTCTCTCCTTTCCACTTCACGTAAGTCATCTGGGGGGTCCACTGGTATCAATATGTAAAAAAAAAAAAGAATTTATATCCGTATCTCACACTATGCACAAAAGTGAGTACAGAATGGTTTAAAGACCTTGATATCAGACCCAAACCTGTAAATTAAATTGAAGAAAGCAGGAAGAGTCCTTTATGACACTGAATTTAGAGGGAGCTTCAATGACTCAGTGCCATTGCCCAAGCTAGTGGGGCAACATCAAATTAGGAGGCCATCGCACTACTGTTAAGTTGAAAGAAATTATATTGGGTTAAATGGTTGGCAGCCCACTCCTGACTTTTGTAACCTCACCTTGTTCTGCTTCTGTAACCATGCTTATGCCCCTGAACTGTATATAACAATGCACTGTGCTTGAGTCCTGTCACATACATCCTGATATCTGCCTGTCGGTTGGGCTGGAATTCACGTACGTGCCTAAAAGATAGAGACCCGCTCCCAGAAGGAGTTGCTGAGAACAAGGAGCCCAGATAGTGACTCCATTCCCACGGCCCAGCAGATAGTGACCCTGACCCAGTAGATAATGACTCCGGCCCAGCAGATGGTGACTCCGGCCTGGCAGATAGCGACTCCGGTCCCACGGCTCTACAGATAGTAACTCCTGACGCAGGGCAAGGAGAATGAAAGAATGTCTTCAGGCACCCGAATTCCAAGATAGTGGCTCCGGATGAGGCTACGTGACAAATGTGACTGGCCCAGTGGACTCAAGCCCTATAAAAAGGCTGCCCTAGCTAGCACAAACCGCTGCATCTACTAGAGGTGCAGCCCCAGCATGTTGGTTTGAATAAACTTTTGTCTTGCAAGACTGGCCCGTCTCTACTTCTTGTGGCTCCGGACCCAACACTACAAAAGAAATAGTGGTCAGAGTAAAAAGATTTTCCACCCCACAACTGAAAGTAGATATGTATACAAAGCACTTGTAAAACCGAACAAGAGAAATAAGCCTCATTTACAAATTTTTATAGGGAGAAAAACTGAACAGAAACTTCCTCAAAGAAGGAAGAAGGTCACATACAGATGACCAAAAGATATATGAAAAATTATCTGAATTACTTTTTATCAGGGAAACGCAAATAAAAATAACAATTAGATAACATCTCACACCAGTGAAACTGGCAAACACCAAAAAGAACAAAACACCTAATGTTCGCATGGATTTAGGGAAAAATGAAACATCATCCACTGCTGGAAGTAATGTCAACTGGCCCAGCCAGTTTTGGAAAACAAAATGGACACTCATCAAAAAACTAAGAACTGAGCCCAGTATGACCCAACAATTTCAACTCTTGGTATCTATCACAAGGGTTCTAAACTCTATTCTGAAAACCACATTTGCACCCATGTGCTCATTGAAACACTATTCACAATAGCCAAAATCTGAAAACAACAAAGTGTTCAATAACAGATGACTGAATAAAGAAGTTATGATATACGTACACAATAGAGTATCACTTAGCCATAAGAAAAGGTGAAATCATGCAATTTGCTTCTAAGTGGATGAATCTGGATAGTATCATTCTGGGTGAAATTAATTAGAAGGAGGGAGAGAGAAACAGAACTGTCTCTCTCATGTATATAATATAGAGGAATTATATATATATATATAGAGAGCGATAGCACAGTGGGTAGGGCGTTTGCCTTGCATGCGGCCAACCCGGGTTCGATTCCTCCATCCCTCTTGCAGAGCCTGGCAAGCTACCCGTGGCATATTCAGCATGCCAAAAATAGTAACAACAAGTCTCACAATGGAAACGTTACCGGTGACAATGATAGTGAGATATAAATATATGTGTGTGTATATACATATACATATATATGGGAATAACAAATGACCAAAGGCAATAAAAACTGAAAACTGGCCTAGAGAACTAAACTTTTCATGGTGGTAGGGATGGAAGGTAATGAGTTGATTGGGGAGATATTCTGGTGAAGGGTTTGATGTTGCAACATTGTATGCATGGAACCCTATCATTAATAGTATTGCAAATCAAGGAATCTAAATTTAATAACAATAAGAAGTCTTGCTTTCAAAATTTCAGAAAAGGATTTCTGATTAGCAATCATCTTTCTTTTTATTTTGTATATTATTTTTCAGACAAAATAGCGGGCAAAAATTAGAGGGATTGATTCAGTTGTGGGAACTTAAATTTCAGTACTCAAAGACCACGTTTCAAAACTCTAAACCACAGCACGATGCAAGGAAGCTCTACATTTGGAGCCCTTTTTTCATTTGTTTTTATCTTTACTAATTTTCAGAGATATAAAATTATAAGCATAAAATATTATAGATTAAAATGTTTTTTATTTGCTTCTGGGCATCCTGCAATGCTCAGGCTTATTCCTGGCTCTGGACTCAGGGATCACTCATGACAGGGCTCAGGGAATCGCATATGGTGCTGGGATTGAACAAAGCAATCGCCCTACCTGCTATAGCATCAATATGGCAGTCATATATTGAACTCTAATCTCAATATGCAACATATCATTCTTTTTTAGAAAACTCATGTACACATGCAATAGCCATAACACATGAAACACTTAAAAAATCCTCCTTCCCCCACGTTTTATTTACTCAAAGATTCCAGTGGCAAACATAATAGTTGCCAACTTTTGACTATAATTGGGTAGAGGCTGTAATATCTAGGCAAGTTTTGCCCCTTTCCTCCTCCTCCCTGTTAGTCTAAGCTTTACTTAAGTACTACTGCCCAATTTATTTATTTATTTGTTTGTTTATTATAGGAGTGAGCAACACAGATTCCTAACTTTTTTTAACTTAGAAGTCACCTCAGGAATTGTTTCCCACCTTTCCTCCTTTCAGATGGGGAGGAAAGGCAGCACCAAGACTGTGTGTTTTCATTTTGTCTTGTGAGTCATTTGGGCCCTTCTGAAAGGTTTTTACTGATTTATCCTTCTGCCAGCAGCATTTGAGAGTATATAGTTTTTTGGTTTATAGTATATAGTTTGCCTGAGTAGGCTGGAAATGAATGTACTTATATGAGAACTTGGCTTTCCATTATTTATATTTTCCAACTGAGATTTATATATATATCTCACTGTATCACTGTCATCACTGTCATCCCATTGATCATCGATTTGCTTGAGCGGGCACCAGTAACGTCTCCATTCGTCCTAGCCCTGAGATTTTAGCAGCCTCTCTTTACTCGTTCTTCCCAGCGTTGCCACATTGGAGGCTCTTTCAGGGTAAGGGGAATGAGACCCATCATTGTTACTGTATTTGGCATATCGAATATGCCACAGAGAACTTGCCAGGCTCTGCCGGATAGGCAGGATGCTCTCTGTACCTTGCCAGGTTTCTGAGAGGCTGAACTAGGCTATAAGAGGTCGTGTGGCCACGGATGAGGCCCATAGATATGGGTCTCCCATTAAAAGCACTTTAAGTGTACAGCTCAATAGCAAATACTGCATTCATAATGTTGAGCATCCATCACCTCCATTTCTAAAATCTTTTCATCAGTCTGAACTCTGTTCCCCGGGCTAGAGGGCTAGAGCCATGGTAGAGTGGCTACGGCACTTGCCTTACATGTGTCCCAACCAGTTTCGATCCCTGGCGCCCCGAGCCAACCCAAAGTGGGTGAGTCAGTGCAGTGCAGAGCCCTCAGTGCAGAGCCAGGAGTGCTGAATGTGACTAAAAACACAAAAACAAAACAAAAAACAAACCCAAATCAAAATCTCTGTATCCATTTAGCCCTGGCAACCTCTCATTTTTGTCCTGTTTTGATTTTGTTGCAGTGGGCAGCATCTCATTGCAAGTGGAGTTTAGTAGCAGGGGACGAATTGGCCTGAAACAAGCAGTTTTACTTAAAAGAAGGAAAGAGGAATCAGGCTCAAAAGCTGAGGAGGCACCAGCAGGGTCCCAGAGGAGCTTGGGGCTGAGGAGGGGCTGCCACCCTTCTATATCTTTGTACCTTTGTAACCGTGGGACTTGCGGGCATTCTTCTCATATTACCAGTCATAAACTTTCCTTTAACAAATTGTGGATAACTTTGTTTTACTTGGTTACTGAGGCTGATGACTGCAGGATATTGACAGGCCTATGAGATGCTAAATCAAGCAAGGATATTTTAGCTGACTCATTTTGACATGTTACCAGGTCTGGCCTTGTAACTTTATTGATCTTTATTCCCAAGGAATTGAAAGAGCTATGCTAGGAATATCATGTCTCACTCAAGTGAGAGAAGGAATCTGGAGTTCCGACCTCTGTTGATGGTCAAGAATCAGGGACACTGTCTCGTTTGCCAAGACATCAAAAATCAGATGGGCCAAACATGTAATGCGATTCAGAGACGACTGCTCGACTAGAGCTGTTACCAACTGGATTCCATGGGACGTCAAAAGACCGAGTGGCCGCCCACCAATGAGATGGTCATACTTCTCCATCAAAACCCTGAATGAACGATTTGAGGCTCTTCTTGTTCCTGGAGTGAGCAGATATCACTGGGCTACACTAGCACTTGACAGGGACAAACGGAGATATTACTGGCACCCCCTTGAGCAAATCGAAGATCAATGGGAAGACAAGTAACAAGTGATTCCCAGGGAAAAAGTTCTTTCCCTAATTTTTCCTATTTCTCCTCTCCCTAGTTATTATTATATCAATTTGCCCTAACTTCATGAAATTAGAATTATATAATATGTGATTTTCTTTTGCATGTGTCTGTCTTAGCATAATGTTTTTAGTTTTATTTATATTGTGACATGTATCAGAATCTCACGCTATTTTAGTCTGAAAAACATTTCACTGTATGTGAGCCTCACATTTTATCCCCTCATTTGTTAATGGACACCTAATTTGACAGACACCTTTTGCCTAGTGTAAAGGCAAATTTAAAGTAGGCATAATTGTAAATGAACCAGAAATGTAAAATGTAAAACTGTAAATGAACATCTGTATAGAAGTGTGGAGCAGGGCAACGGGCTCTGGAGCAGGAAAAACCTGATCTTGCAAAACAGCCCTGAAGTGAGACCTGGTAAGAGGGAGTAACTGGACAAAGATAGCAAAGCAGGGTGCCTGAATCATGTGTTCAGGCTGAAGGTCTTCAGCCTCACTCGACTCCCTAGTCACGTACACCGAAAATGCAGAAACCATCATGTGTGCTTTAAGCAAGTCATCCTAACCACAACATACAGCCACATAACCACAACATTAAAGGGGTTGGACTGGGGGCAAAATAGAGAGGAAAAGGTGATAGGCCAATAGTATTAAGATCTCCGTGATATCTACGTGATTGGACCTGTAAGCCAAGACCCTCTATAAAAATGTGTGTTTTGGCAATAAAGTGAGCTGTGATAACTGCTCCTGGAGGGTTTTCTCTGTCCTCATCCTCCTTCCCCCACAGTCAGGCTCCTGCCCAGCTGGTGCACAACATGTCTGGGCATGTCGGGGATAACTTCCCCCAACATAAGAGTAACCAAGTCATTGATTTCAATTATTTGGGGAATATAACTAAACGTGGAATATTAAACCACTAAGACTAGTCTTAGGAGCAATGATCCACTGGTAATATTTTCAGGATTTGGATGATATTATATTCATGGTTACTCTTCCTAATAAAAGAAGGATATAGAGTAAAATCAGCACAGAGAAAGGAGACATAGGAGGGTGAGGAAGTACAAAGGAAAGCAAATAGAGCTCCCAAGAATTCTCTGTATTTGAACTCGCATAGGATAAGTTTTATTCCTCTTGTAGTGATATGTGACAACATAAAAAAAGTTTTGCCAACAAGAAGAACGTGTTAGAAATTCAGTGCCTGCTATGAACCAAGTATTTGTGTCATATAGAAATCCACTGAAACTTTAATCACCATTATGATATTCGGAGATGGGATTTTCCAAGGAATTAGGGCACAAAAAGCAGCTTAGCAAGTGAAAACAGAGATAAACAAATAGGACTATCTTAAACTAAGAAGCTTCTGCACCTCAAAAGAAACAGTGACCAAAATACAAAAACAGTCTACAGAATGGGAAAGGATATTCACCAAATACCCATCTGATAAGGGGTTGATACCTAGGATATACAAGGCACTGGTTGAACACTACAAGAAGAAAACATCCAACCCCATCAGAAAATGGGGGGTGGAAATGAACAGAAATTTTTTCAAAGAAGAAGTCCGAATGGCTAAAAGACACATTAGAAAATGCTCTACATCACTAATCATCAGGGAGATGTACATTAAAACAACAATGAGATATCATTTCACACCACAGAGACTGGCCCACATCCAAAAGAATAAAAACAACCGGTGTTGGCGCAAATGTGGGGAGAAAGGGACTCTCCTTTTCTGCTGGTGGGAATGCCGACTGGTTCAGCCCTTTTGGAAAACAATATGGACAATTCTCAAAAAATTAGAAATTGAGCTCCCATTTGACCCAGCAGTAGCACTCCTGGGAATATATCCTGGAGAGACAAAAATGTATAGTAGAGATGACATCTGCATTTCTATGTTCATTGCAGCACTGTTTACAATAGCCACAATCTGGAAAACACCAGAGTACCCAAAAACAGACGACTGATTAAAGAAACTTTGGTACATCTACACAATGGCATACTATGCAGCTGTTAGAAAAGATGAAGTCATGAAATTTGCATATAAGTGGATCAACATGGAAAGTATCATGTTGAGTGAAATGAGTCAGAAAGAGAGAGATAGACATAGAAAGATCGCATTCATTTGTGGAATATAAAGTAACTGAGTGGGAGACTAACACCCAAGAGTAGTAGAGATAAGGACCAGGAGGTCTACTCCACAGTTTGGAATCTGGCCTCACATGCTAGGGGAAAAGGCATCTCAGATAGAGAAGTAGAGCATGTTGGGAGGACCCAGTCAGGTTGAAAGATGCATGCTGAAAGTAGACTAGAGACTGAACATGATGGCCACCCAATACCTCTATTGCAAACTACAACACCCAATAGGAGAGAGAACAAAAAGGAATGCCCTGCTGCAGAGGCAGGGTGGGGTGGTGGATGGGGTGGGGGTGGTGGGAGGGATACTTGGAACATTGGTGGAGGAGAATGGGCACTGGTGGAGGGATAGGTAAAAGATCACTGTATGACTGAAATGCAAACACGAAAGTTCATAAGTTTGTAACTGTATCTCACGGTCATTCACTAATAAGTTTTTTTTTTTTTTTTTAAACAGTTTAGGATTGTTGATGGTCTTCCTTTGGTACTTTCATCATGGCCATCATTCCAGCTTTCCACTAACCCTCCGTAGGTAGTCCAACTATTCTCTTGGCCTGAGAGTCTATATTTTGAAGATTTTCTGAGTTCTCTGTTGGTTTCTATATTTAAGACACCCTCATGCATTTGAGCTGATTTTGGTTCCAGTGTCTGTCAATACACATTATCAAGGCTTCCCTATATCTTATCTGGAGCAGTGATGTGTTGTTTGTACTTGATTGAGTAAAGACATAGATCAAATATTTAATTCTATATATTCTACATTTTTAAAAGTTCAACTACATTATTGTTTTAAAAATAAAAGTTATGCTTATTTATCATAATAGGTATGTAAGTATATTAAGAGTGCTATAGCACTGCACTGTTGTCCCGTTTTTCATTGATTTGCTCGAGCAGGCACAGGTAACGTCTCCATTGTGAGACTTGTTGTTACTGGTTTTGGCGTATCGAATACGCCATGGGTAGCTTGCCAGCATTTGGTGGTCTCAGGCTGCTTCACCCACCCTGGAGCAGCTGATGGTGATAGGCAGACAAAGGGGGAAACGAGGGCCAGGCTGGTTGGTATCAGTTGCAGTTTATTCCAATCTCGTCTCCATTCCTCTTCCTCACCCCCCCTTCCTGATCCTCCTCATCCTCCTCTTGGATCCTACTCCTTCATTCTTCGCCTGGGTTCTCCTTGGTTCTCTCTCTACATCCTGTGAGGACTGGCCCAGGAATTCCAGGACAGGCCATAGGAATCTATTTAACTGTCTTAAGATTCTTTTTACAGGAACCTGCATTGTGAAATAACTTGTCTATCTGTCCCTGAGCAAGGAATTTGGAACCAGGCGCCCTGGGTCGCAAAAAGGGTGGTGGTCAGACCAGATAACTGGATGCATATCACAAGACCCATGTCACAAGACCCAGGACTGCCCCAGAACCGGGACATTCCTGAGTATTGGCGCGAATACTGTTCTCTAAAACCATAGGCTAAGGGGTGATGTCATTTTAAATAGATTGGTTAAGAAAGTTTGCAACATTACAAATCTATTGGCTATGAAATGTGCGGGCTCTGCTGTAACGGTCGGGGAAGGCCTATATAAGATCTCCTTTGGAGAAGCTCGGGGTCTTGCCCAACCTGCTGGACCTGCGTGTCCGTGTAGGCGGCTGGACCCTGGCTAGCCAGTCTCACAATAAACCCTGCTTGCTGTTTGCAGTCTCTGGACTCTTTGTTGGTAAGGGAGATTTCCATCCGCGCCCTAACAATCCTACTTCCATCTCCTCGTTCTCCTCCTTCATTCGTCTCCATTCTCCTTCTGGATCCCCCAGCCCACTCTTACAGCTTAATTATATCCCAAATCATGAGGGGTTGGGGTAAAGATTACACATAGGTGTCGTCGTCGTACAATCAACAGAGGTAAAGTCCTTTCCTCAGGGGTGTTGGGGCTGGACTGAGCTACCAGGGCGAGCCCGTGTAGACTGCACCGTACTACGGACAGGAACATAGGGACCCATGAAAATGGGCGAGATTTCTCCTGTGTCCTGACTGGTTTGGATGAAGCTGAACATTTTCCCCCTTTAAGCTTTCAGAAAAATAATTTCAGTATATTGAAAAGAGCAGTTTTCCTTCTCTCACAGAAGCCTGGCTGGTCTTTGACATGCAGATCTCAGGTGTTAGACAGGCCTGACCTTTGAGTCTTTGGGATGTAGATTTCAGATGCCTGCCCAGTTTGTGTTTGAAGTGGCAGCACAGCCTAGTCTTTGGGATGTAAATCCAGGTGCCTGTAGCCCAAGAAAGGTTTCAGTTTTGGTTTTGTATCTTTTCCATCTCAGTTCTGTATCTTTTTCCTGAGGCTACAGGCCTACCGGTACAAGGAAACAGTATGTTTCTGCTGTCTCAATGTTTTTCCTGTAACTTCTTTTGATGCCTTTGGTGACATCACTGTATTGTGCCCTTTAGAGGTTCCTTGATCAATAAAAGGAGATCACGGGGTTGTCTACCTTTGCCAAGAGCCAGAGAGAGCCTTGGACCTCCATGAAACACATTTCTTTTGCGTTCCTTATCTTAGTGCCTTCAACCGCAGGAATGTTCATGCAACACAGGGGAAGTCTCTTCTAGGACAAACTCTCATTCAGCAGGACGACCCACCCAAGGGTAAGAAATCATCCATGGATGTGTTTCTCCTTTCCTTAGTCCAACAAACATATAAACATTCATAATATTAGTCATTTTGTATGGACACAGTAAGAGATTCATTAAGCTTATAGGATGGCTCTCCAGGGGGTATCTCGCTATAGATCTCAGACTACACTGCTCAGGCCAGATTAATCTTTCCTAACCCTAGCAGGCCCTCGGAGCGGGTGGCGGGTTGAGTTTCCCTCCCTGCCCCAAGCAGAGCCCCAGAAGCCGAATACCTATGGAACCCAGCCACAGCCATGCTCAAAGCCACTCTCCACAAGCTCCGACGTGCCTCATGCATGAAGGAACTGGCAGAAGAACCTAGGTGTGCAGAACCCGGGGCTGAGATCTCCAAGCCTGCTCGGATTGGGACTGGGCCTTCTCCACCCAGATCCGTCATTTTCCAGTAGCTTGGCAGTCACACCCACAAACTGCCCCAGTGTTGTGTAATCCCATCAACAGCCAAAATCCAGAGACTATAAAACAAAGCTCCCGGAACTGCACGGCTGCATTCGAGGCCGCACAACCTCTTATTGTTTAGTTCTCCCTCTTGGAGAACCTGGCAAGCTACCAAGAGTATCCTGCCTGCAAAGCAGAACCTGGCAAGTTCTCTGTGGCATATTTGATATGCCAAAAACAGTAACAATGATGGTTATTATTCCCCTGACCCTGAAAGAGCCTCCAATGTGGCACCACTGGGAAGAACGAGTAAAGAGAGGCTGCTGAAATCTCAGGGCTAGGATGAATGGAGATGCTATTGGTGTCCGCGCAAGCAAATCTATGTACAACAGGATGACAGCAATACAGTGATACAGTGAACCCTAGCAGGGTTAGTCATAATCTAGTTGTTACTTTTTGGATCATGATAGAATTTGTCCATGATCATGCTCTTAACTTATAGTTAAGTATTATGGTGCTTTGGCCTGGCCCATTTCGATGCCAGAGCAGCTCACAGTTTGTCCTGGGTCCATCCAGTCCCTCATTGGGATTCTGATTTTGGGGTGCTAGGAAGTAAGGGCAACTGAGGCTTAAGTCAAGAGAACAGATGCCTAGGAGTGAATATTATTCAGAGTCAACTAACTCCCAAGTTACAAAAGCATAGTATTAACTGTCTTCCTTGTCTATACAAAAAGGACATTGCTCTGGGGGCTGGAGCAATAGCACACCGGGAAGGACGTTTGCCTTGCATGCAGCCAACCCGGGTTCGATTCCCAGCATTCCATATGGTCCTCTGAGCACCGCCAAGGGTAATTTCTGAGTTCAGAGCCAGGAGTAACCCCTATGCATCTTTGGGTGTGACCCAAAAAGCAAAAAAAAAAAAAAAAAAAAAAAGGACATTGCTCTGAAGTAAAAGAACATAAGGACCCGCCCTGACGAGACCCCGAGTTGCCTTCCACAAATGATCCCTTCAGCTCCTGAATGGCCGTGATCCCAGAGGCACACAAACCAATCTCAGAAACCAGCTACTTTTGGCAGAAGTGCTCCTAGACTGTGAATTAAGCTATGGCACTGTGGGTGTTTGATCATTGTATGACTGAGACTTAAACCTGAAGTTTTGTAACTTTTCTCATGGTGATTCAATAAAAAATAAATAGAAAGAAAGAAAGAAAGAAAGAAAGAAAGAAAGAAAGAAAGAAAGAAAGAAAGAAAGAAGGAAAGAAAGAAGGAAAGAAGGAAGGAAAGAAGGAAGGAAGGAAGGAAGGAAGGAAGGAAGGAAGGAAGGAAGGAAGGAAGGAAGGAAGGAAGGAAGGAAGGAAGGAAGGAAGGAAGGAAGGAAGGAAGAAGAAAAATCACTGGGTAAGTGATGTTTTGATATGGTAATAGAGACCAGGAGACTCCAGGCCAGTGAAAGCCCTACTGTGCAATGCCCACTGGCTGGTGCTGTGTGGTCAGAGACGTGGGTCCTTATCAGTGCTAAAGTGTTCTTAAGGTTACTCTGTACAAATTATAACGAAAATAATTCACAGGGGGAAACTTTTCCAAAGGAGAGGGAGTCACACTCCTCAAAGTGCAAACCTAAGGTCAGTCTGTTTCAGTTGTTTTTGATTCTAGAGAGTGCTCTAAAAAACTGTAGGGAAATGAAAAGCATACAACGATAAAAACTTTGACAATTGCATGATTATTCTCCAACCTTCTGCTCTAAGTTGGTGTTTGTCATACAAGGTCAGGTGTGTCCATTGTAGGCAAAAAATGATTGCAACTTATTTTCTGGCCTATTTAGTCACTTCTATACTTTTGGTAGGCAAATTCAGCCTATTGATATTTAAAGGTACTATTAATAGGAAGGCCATTGTTCTAAGAATATTTTGATTATTTTTGCCATGCAACAAGGAGTGCACTCGATATCTATTGCAGAACTGACCTAGATACAACAACTGGTATTTGAACACTTCTTACCACTCTCTCAAATCTGAGTGATGAGCTCACAAGATATAGTGTCTTGGCTGCATTTTTTTCCATCCAGTACTTTGCACATATGATTTTATTCTCTTCATGCTTGTAGATTTTCTTTTGAAAAAAACTGATATGAATATTATAATTTTCTCCTTGTATTTGAAGCTTTGCTTGTATCTTGTCAGTATAGAGTCTGTCTCTCTTTGGGTTTTGCCATTTTGTGTCTTGGTGGTGATTGGTTTAGGTTTATTGTGTTTGGCACTCTTTGGGTCTCATGACAAGTGCATATCTTCCCTATCAGATTGGGAAAGTTTTCAGCTATTATCTCTTCCATTAGCTACTCTACCTCCCCTTTCCCTTTTCCCTCTCCTCCTAGAATTTCTATTATTCAAAGATTGTTTCTCTTGATATTGCTATTAAATCTTTTAAAATTTCTTCATTCTTTTGGAATCTATTTTGTATCTCTTCTAATTTATTGAGAATGTTATATGCCTTGTTCTTGAAGTCAATTTGATTTTCAGCATCTTTCAGTCTGTTGCTGAGCCCTGCTTATTATATTCTTTAGTTCCTTCAATTCTGAGTCTATGAATTCTTTGATTTTTTAAAGTAAGCATCTGTTGAGTGTATCTAATCTCTTTCCCCATTATATCTTCTGATCAGTGGATATCAAAAAGATTGTTGTTCTTGGGCCAAACAAATAGTACAACTAAGGCTCTTGCCTTGCAAGCCAGTTGATCCAGGTTCTAGCCCTGGTACCATATATCAAGGGAAGGGAAGGGAGTGATCTATTAGCACAAAGCCAAGAGAAAGCCCTGAACTATTAGGATGTCCCAAATTAAGCCTCCCCTCATAATAGCATTGTTGCTCTGATGTCTTTCTGGAACAACATCCAAAGCACTGGTTACTGATTGACTTTTCTGAGCTTATATCCCCATTTGTTAATAAAATGTAGATTTCTTGTTTTTTTATGATTCTTGATGCCTTATGGGAACAAATGTAGAGTTTTGAGTTCCAAGGGGTCTCCTTATCAAAACCAGTTTTGTGCCTTTCACTCTGATGGATATACACCCGAATGACATGGGGTGATTTGTGACACTTACATCCTGTTGCTGCTATAGCACCAAGGTCTAGCTATCTTGGGCTTGGGCCCAGGGTTCATAATTGCTGTTGTCTGACAGTTGATCTGGCATCACAGTCCAATTAATTTAATGACTGTACATTGTGGTCACCTGTACCAAATCACAGCTTTTCAGCAAGCTGTGATTTTTACAGCCATGAGGGTACGTCTGCATTTGCAATGACAGGTTTGAGGAAAGCTACATGGTTCATGGCCTAAGGGTGGAATCACACTTGGTGTCTGGCACAGCTGGTACCTGTTGTGCCTGAGAGAAAGTAATCTCAGTTGCTTTCTCTGGGGGGTTGCTCTCTCTGTGGCCTGGGGAAAATTGTACACTGCTTGATCCCAGCTCCTGAACTCTTCCTGACACGGTGTGGACTGACACAAATTTGAGCCTTTTGGGGTCCTTTCTTCTAGACACCTAATCTCCAACTTTTCTTGGGGATTAATACTTAGGTTGGAGATTTAATTTTTGTGCCCAATTTGTGAGTGCTTCCTTTGATTCTGAGCTGGCTCCTTATAAAAAACTGTGACTGTATGTTAGCTGGACCCTGAAGGGTTTTTTTTTTGGGTGAAGGTGAGGATCTGTGCATGTTGGGGCAAGGCCAAGACTGAGCCCGTACAAGCAAAATTGTGGCTAAATCATTTGATGGCAGAACTGAGGCTGGGACTTTGTTGGATAGTGCTAACCTAAAGAGTATTTGCTCAAGAACCACCATGACAATAATAGTTAGAAATGATCACTCTGGACAAGAACTGAGTTTGAAAGCAGGTAAAGGCGATGACTTCTCAGTATCTGTATTGTGAACCATTATGTCCAAAAGGTAAGACAGAAAGAGAAAGAGAGAGAGAGAGAGAGAGAGAGAGAGAGAGAGAGAGAGAGAGAGAGAGAGAGAGAGAGAGAGAGAGAGAGAGAGAGAGAGAGAGAGAGAGAGAGAAAAATGTTTGCCATAGAGGTAGGTGGAGGGGTGGGGGGTGGAGGGTGGGAGGGACTCTGGGGACACTGGTGGGAAACATACACTGGTGATGGAACTGGTATTGGAACATTGTAGGGCTGAAGCCCAACCATAAACAACTATAACTGTATCTCACTGTGATTCAATAATAAGAAAGAAAGGGGGAAAAAAGAAAAGAATATTGGCTCTCAAACTGGGCCAGATCTGGTCATATCACACTTGGTTGTTCTTCAGAAGTCTTAAAAATATTTGGCTCTTGAGATTCTATACACAAATCAGTTTTTTAGAAATCCTCTTTGTTCTGCAGGAATCTGTGTGGTGGAAGGTAAGATGAGGCCAACTCCATTTAAACAGAAGCCTGTTGGGCTGATATTGCAGTCTTTTGAGTGTGGCTCACCTGGAAAAGGTTGTTCCTTTCTTATGCCAGGAGAGGCAGGAGATTGAGTCTGTTTTGTTTTAGTAAGCTCTGCAGAGTGATATTCTGCCAGTCCTTCGCATTAGTCTCCGTGCTGCCTTTTCTGTTAGGGACTTGCAGTCCCTTTTCTCTTCCAAACTCTTCCTCTCCCACCCCCACTCAGCGTAAGGGCTCCTTAGGTCTGCTTTCGCAGAAAGAGCTCCCTGAAGTGATTGCAGTTTTCTCCAGTGAATTATCATACTGAAACCCCTCACATGATGCTATGTTCCATTCAATTTTTGTTTGTTGTAGGATAACATTGGTTTGTCCTTTCTGCCTTGCCATAGGGAGCTTGGGTTTGTTGGATTACACCCATCACAGTGTTCCCAAGGCACTCTCATTCCTCTGTTTATCTGTAACCTCTTTCTTTGTGCTCTGCCTCCCCAACTGGTCAATCACCTTTATCTCCTAGTCAGACTCTGTTAACTTCTAAATATTGTTTTTTTCTTCTCCTCATTTCCTTTGCATAGTTAGTTGAGAGCAATGACCTTTTTGTATTGACACAGGAAGACAGTTAATGCTATGCTTTTGTAACATGGGAGTTAATTGATTCCAAATAATATTCACTCCTGGGCATCTGTTCTCTCAACTTAAGCGTCAGTTGCCCTTACTTCCTAGCACCCCAAAAGTAGGGTCCCGACGAGGGATTGGATGGATCCAGGCAAGCTGTGAGCAACACTGGCATTGAAATGGGCCAGGCCACGTGCCATAATACTTAACTATAAGTTAAGAGCATGGTCATAGACAAATGCTGTCATGATCCAAAAAGTAACAACTCGATTACTACCCTGCTAGGGTTAGGAAAGACTAATCTGGCCTGAGCACTGAAGTTCTGAGATCTATAGCGAAAAGTCCCCAGGAAAGCCACACTACAAGCTCAATGTATCTCTTACTGTGTCCATGCAAAATGACTCATATTAAGAAGTAGAATTAGAATGAATGTTTAAATGGCTATTGGACTGAGGAAAGGAGAAAAACCCTAGGTGGTATTTTGTCCCTGAGTTGATCTCCTGGCTGCAAGAAGGGCTTTCATATGTTGATTTTGCTACTGAACCTGGATGTATGCCTGCTATTGCCAAGGTTTGGAGGTTGTGAGACTCTAGAGAGATGAGGACTGAGAGTCGGAATGCGGAGAGACTAGCAAGGGGGACAGGAGGAGATGGAAATGAGGGGCAGGGTGAGGCTGGAACAGGCACGTGGGGAGAATGGAATAAACAGCAACTGATCACCAACCCGCCTGGCCCTCGTTTCCTCTTTCTTCCACCCTTGGCATTGGCCATCTTGGGTGGGGAAGTGGCCCAAGAACACCAACCGCAGGTGATGAGAGAGCCGTGGGCTTCCCATTCATTTTATGAACACAGTTTGTGCTGATTCCGTGGAAGTAGTCACAGAGCTATTCTTTGCAGCTAGCTTGACCCTGCCCTCTGAAAACTCAGTATTTCAGGGCTGGAGTGATAGCACAGCTGGTAGGGCAGTTGCCTTGCATGAAGCCAACCCAGGTTCGATTCCCAGCATCCATATGGTCCCCTGAGCACCGCCAGGGGTAACTCCTGAGTGCAGAGCCAATAATCTCTGTACATCTCTGGGTGTGACCCAAAAAGTGAAATAAATAAATAAATAAATAAAACTCAGTATTTTTATTTTCATATACGCATGAATATATATGTATATGTACACATTTACATATATATCCCCATTTACATGGGAGAAATTGATCTCTTAAATACATATACATATATATATATTCCAGTACAGATCAAATCAAAAGAATAGTAAGTTTTTAAAATACATATATATATATATATCCATATATTTATGTTAGAGCCTGGCAAGCTACCTGTGGTGTATTCGATATGCCAAAAACAGTAGCAACCAGTCTCACAAAGACTTGTTGTGGTGCCCACTCAAGCAAATTGATGAACAACGGGACAACAGTGCTACAGTGAAGTGCTATATATTAAATGTAGTAGCACTGTAGCACTCTCATCCCATTGTTCACCGATTTGCTCGAGCGGGCACCAGTAATGTCTCCATTGTGAGACTTGTTGTTACTGTTTTTGGCATATTGAATACGCCACGAGGAGCTCGCCAGACTCTGCCATGTGGGCGGGAACTCTCAGTAGCTTGCCGGGCTATATATATATATATATATATATATATATATATACATATATATATATATATATATGGGGGGTAGTGGGGGAACAATAAGGTGAACCAGGGCATTTGAGGAGGGACCTGGGAATATTGGTGGTTGTAATTTGAGGGAACTGTATGCATAAAACCACAACTGTCAATCAACAAATAGTGAAGTGGAGGTATGAAGGAACCAAAGATCAGACCAGAGGTGATGTAAGGGCAGCAGTAGATGGCTATGGGCACCTTGGTGATAGTGGTGTACAGCAACTTTACTTATCAATACTATACATATAAACACTATTACGACTATGCCACTAAATGATAATTTTAAAGAAAAATGTATATAATGACAATTATAAAACCATGTGAAGTATTAAAAATAGTCAAACAATTTTAAAAATAAAAAGTAGCTCATTTCAAGAGTTACACAGAATTGTTATATGTGATAGGTGAAGAGATAGAAAATGTAATATAACATATTGTAAGAAATTAGGCTTAAACAAATATCACTTTTTGCAACGATATAACTGTATTTAAATGGGAAATTCTATTTTTTTAAATAAATAGTGTTGGAACAACGGAACCCTTCCAAAAAATCAAAAGAAACACTTCCAAGAAAAAGCAACTTTGGAGCTGGAGCAATAGCACAGTGGGTAGGGCATTTGCTTTGCACGCAGCCAACCCGGGTTTGAATCCCAGCATCCCATATGGTCCCCCGAGCACCACCAGGAGTAATTCCTGAGTGCATGAGCCAGGAGTGACGCCTGTGCATCGCCAGGTGTGACCCAAAAACCAAAAAAAAAAAAAAAAAGAAAAAGCAACATTGACATTACCTCAAATGACACAAAATTTATGTCACAATGGATCCTAGAAAGACCAGGGCTTTGGCATGATGCTAAAGCAAGTGCCTTGCCTGTGTGCAGCCACTGTATGGGTTGTGTAATGGTTGTGTAGATCCCTGACACCAAAAAAGGGGATTGCAGAAATAGAAAGAAGATACAAAGGGTCGAATCATATATGGTACAACTTACATGAAATGTCCAGAATAAGCAAACTCACAAAAACAGAAAACAGCAGTTGTTTTCTGTTTTTTTTTAGGTTTGCTATAGGGTTAGTGACGGGATAAGAGTCCAGAGGTATCCATCAAAAATTATTTTAGTTTGCATATAAGTGGATCAACATGGAGAGTATCGTGCTAAGAGAAATGAGTCAGAGAGAGGGAAAAATATAGAATGACTGTACTCATTTGTGGAATATAAAGTAATATAATGGGAGACTAACACCCAAGGATAGCAGAGATAAGGACCAGGAGGATTGATTCACGGCTTGGAAGCCAGACTCACATGCTTGAGGAAAAGGCAGCTGGGATAGAGAAGGGACCTCTAAGTGAGTGATGCTTGGAGGACTCGCTAGGGATGGGAGATGCGTGCTAAAAGTAGACTATGGACCAAACATGACGGCCACTTACTACCTGTATTGCAAGCCATAACACCCGAAAGGAGAGATAGAGTAAGAGGGAATGTGCCTACCACAGAGGTGTGGGGGAGAGGGGACAGGGAGTGGTAGGAGGGATACCGGGAACATTGGTGGTGGAGAACGGGCACTGCTGGAGGGATGGGTATGACCATTGTCTGACTGAAATGTAATCACGAGAGTTCGTAAGTCTATAACTGTATCTCACCATGATTCATTAAAAATAAATAAATAAAAGTTTTAGGTTTGCTATAAGTGTCCACTAAATCTTAGGAGAGTGACAGTGTATAAAAAGATTTAAGAGAACCTTAGATGGTCTTCAAAGGGCTGCTTATAAGAGTATCTTGGAAATGGCATCTGGAAACAAATTTTCTAGATGGAAACAAATTTTTTAGCATTTTCATTTCTCTAATTGATAAAAGTGGTTTACTACGCCCAAACTGTATGTACAATGATTTATATTTAATATCTTTTATCTGGATGTCCATCTGACTAGCCACCAATAAAAAATTTGAACATATTCTTAGTTTGGACCACTGTAATAAATTACATAGACTGGGTGTCTAAAACAGCAAAAACTTGTATTTATCACTGTTCTAGAGGCTGGGACGTCCAAGATTAGAGCCATAGAAAGAGTCTGGAGAGTTCCTGGGTCCTGGGTGACATGGAGCCTCCTTCCCAGGGCTTCTTCCTCCTCCGAGCAGCACACATAAGCTATCTGCTGCTGCTTCTCTGGGTACAGTGTCATCAGAAGTATTCAGCCTCAAGACCTAACTATCTCCTTAAAATTGTATAAAAAGGAATATTTAGGTTGACTGAATTGATGCTATATGACTCTACTTTACTGAACTTTTACCTAAAAAATAAAGTAAAATCACCAAGAGGAGCACCATCCCTGCTCCACAGATTCCCGAGTAAATTTCCCAGGAGATGCATGCCAAGCAGCTGAAAATTTTGGAATCACTGATCTCCACAGCTGAAAACTCTGGGGCGCCCTCTGGAAGTGGGTGTGCTGAAAACCCACCCAGGGAAAATACTGGTAGGTGTCCACACGCCAACACTGCATCCATGCCAAGGGTTCAAGTTCTCTGCTTCATGAATATTCTCTGCAGAAACGCCAAACTGTGAATTATTTTAGGTACCCTGGGGCTCGGGCTGGAGCGATAGCACGGCGGTTGGGCGTTCACCTTTCATGTGGCCGACCCGTGTTGGATTCCTCCGCCCCTCTCGGAGAGTCCGGCAAGCTACCGAAAGTATGGAGACCGCACGGCAGAGCCTGGCAAGCTACCCATGCGTATTGGATATTCCAAAAATAGTAACAATAAGTCTCTCAATGAGAGACGTTACTGGTGCCTGCTTGAACAAATTGATGAGCAACAGGTTGACAGCTTGTTCTCTCACCCTGGTGCCCAGGCTGAGAACTCTGGTGTTTTTTCGGAGTCAAGTGGGTAGCCTCCTCCCAAAGCCCCATACATTAGGAAGCCTGAGCACCCCCGCCCACAACCACTACCATGTTGACTCGTTGGCCCAGACCCTAGATCCTGAGGTCTCTGGACTGTGCAGCCATGCAACAAACAGCTTAATAAAGGCTGAGGCAAGGTACAAACAAGAAACATCTCTGCAGTCATGTAAACTCATCTTCCAGAAACTAAAATAAATCTTGAAAGAGATCAACCAATTTCTCAAACTCCTTTCCTGCCTGAGATATCTGCGGCACTCTCAGAGTAGGGTGAGCCAGTGACTGCCCAAATAAAGGCCCAGTAGCTACTGTTCCCCTACTCCAAAATCACTATCATGCCTCCAGCATGTCCCCATCAACTCAGGACTGAGATTCACAGAGAGATTAACCTGCTGAAAGCTCAGGTACATGAGTCCCTGTGACTGAAAATTCCAGGCCTTCTCAGAGTTGGGATGACCTACCTACCTCCACCTCTCTGTACTTCCCAAAGCCTGGCAGTCAGGACCATATCCCATTATGAAGTAAATTTGTTATGTGCCTAAGGGGACAGACTGTGGTTGAAAGGAAAACTGGGAATATCAAGGAAGGAAGGTCATTCTGGTGATTTTGGAACACTATACACCTGAAACAACTGTATTATGCACAATGTTATAGATTACGTTGTTTTAATAAAATAAATTAAAAAATAAAGTAATAAAATAAATGCCTAGACAAGGACTTAACCATACAATCAGATATAATAATTTTCACACAAATTTATTTATACCTATTGATTTTAATATTGCAATTTTATTATCTAATAAGTTTTAATTCTATTATAGTATCAACAGTTGTAGCTTTATTCTACATTACACTAAATTTTTAAAAATCCCTGAGTTAGAGCACAGTAGTGGTGGTAGACTTCGATTCTCCACTCTCATCATTGGGCAGGTCAGCCAGGCAGACATTAGTAAGGAAGTAAGAGTGCAACTGAAGATCTGGAAGTTCTGGGTATAATACACATATTCAGGACATAACATACACACAAAAAACCTGAATATATATTCTTATCCATTGCACATGTGACATTCTCTAAGATAAATCACAAGCTGGTACATAATTTGAACATCCATAAATTACCAAAAATAGAAATCATACCAAGTATCTTCTCAGACCACAAAGCCAAAAAAAAGTAGAAATTAATCACAAAGAAATTAATTGACAGATGAAGTAAACAGTCATTGATTACCAAACCAAAAAAATTAATTGACAAAAAAGAGTAAATACCTGGAAACTAAACAACACAATGTTAAATAACAAAACAATATGCTAAATAACAAATGCATTAAAGAGGAAATCAAGGAAGAAAGCAAGAGATTTCTCAAAATAAATGAGAAGGAAGACACCAGTCTGTAAAAAACTAAGGCACACCGAGGGGCACTCGCACTCGCGGGCTCTCTGGGCAGCTCTGTCTCACCGCCCGCCCGCGTTTGGTGCCCTGGAACCGCTGTGTGTGCTGTCGGTCAAGGGCAAGCGACGGAAGGAAGAAGGCCAAACTGGTTGCTCAATCAGTTTATTTCATTCTTTCTCTGGGGGGCTGGAGCAATAGCACAGCAGATAGGGCATTTGCCTTGCACATGGCCGACCCGGGTTCGATTCCCAGCATCCCATATGGTCCCCTGAGCACCGCCAGGGGTGATTCCTGAGTGCAGAGCCAGGAGTAACCCCTGTGCATCGCGAGGTGTGACCCAAAAAGCAAAAAAATAAAAAAAAATTAAAAAAAATTTCATTCTTTCTCTCTGCTTCTCTCCCGGCTCTAGATCTCTCTCAGGATCTCTGGATCTGGCCCCCCAACCCACTCTTTTTTTTCTCTTTTTGGGTCACACCCGGCAATGCACAGGGGTTACTCCTGGTTCTACACTCAGGAATTATTCCTGGCGGTGCTCAGGGGACCATATGGGATGCTGGGATTCAAACCCGGGTAGGCCGCGTGCAAGGCAAATGCTCTACCCGCTGTGCTATTGCTCCACCCCCCCAACCCACTCTTACAGCCTAGTTAAATCTCCACAGCATGAGGGGGTTGGGGTGTACACATAGGTGTGGTCACCATCAATAGGGTTGAGGTTCCTTTCCCTTAGGGGATGCTTCTCCTAGGACTTAATTCTCTTTCAGCAGGAGGATCCACCCAAGGGCGGAGTCCCATGAATGTGTTTCTCTTTTCCTCAGCCAGCAAACATATAAGAACTCATAATATTAATCATTTTGTATGGACACAATAAGAGATGCATTAAAGCTTATGGAATTGCTCTCCTGGGGCCATCTCAATCTCAGACTACAGTGCTCAGGCCAGATCAATCTTTCCTATCCCTAGCAGGGTCCTAGTCTCATCATTACTTTTGGATCATGACAGCATTTGTCTATGATCAAGGTCTTAACTTATAGTTAAGAATTAGACACTTTGGCTAGGCCCATCTCGATGCCAGGGTAGCACATAACTCACCGCTTGCCCTGGATCCTTCTCGTCCCTCGTCAGGACCCTGCTTTTGGGGTGCTAGGAACTGAGGGCAACTGAGGCTTAAGTGGAGAAAGCGGATGCCCGGGAGGGAATAATATTCAAGGCCAATTAAATCCCAAGTTACAAAAGCATAATATTGTCTTTTCGTGTCCATACAAAAAGGACATTGCTTTAAAGTAAATTATTCAAAAGGCACAAGAAGAGGAGAAAGGCAATATTAACTTATATAATATAAATTCAGTGTCCTAGGAAGGTCTGACCTTACAAATTAGCAGAGTCAGATTAAGGGAAAGCCGCGGATTAACTCTTTTGGGGAAGAGAGCATGGAGAAGTGATTATAGCTATACAAAGGGATGGGAGAGATTCCGGAACACCTTGATGGGTGAGACTGGGGTAAGCCTAAACTCCGGGGAAAACCAGGACAAGCTACTCATGGCAAGGAGGGAGAGGACAAAGTAATGTCATCCTACACCAGTCTATGAAACAGAACCAAATCAGTAATAGGTAGTAAATGTAAAGCTATTTAATCACTCACCAGGGAGAAAGAAAGTCTCAAAAGAATAATATAACCTGTTAGCCAGAGATACTAAAAAAGGAACAACAAATTAATTCCAAAGAAAATAAGTAATAGCAAATAACAAAAATTAGAGCAGAAAGCAATGAGATAGAATACAAGTACACGGATTAAAAAAAGAGAGAGGGCGAGAGCTAGTTCATTGAACAAGTAAATAAGATTGTCAAACCCTTAGCTAGAATCACTAAGACATAAAAAGACAAATAAATGGGTCAGTAGAGGGTATGGTGCTGCCAGCAGATCAACCTGTACCTGTGGGGCGAATGCATCATCAGCCTGATGTGCCTTCAGGCTTCCTGCTACCCCAAAATTGCTGCTGTGCCTTTGGCCGGACCCCAGCAACTTGGGATCAAATTTACCAAGAAATTAAAAGGCCAAAAGTTAGGTATGTGGGAGACACACCCACAAAACACCTCTGGCTTAACTATGCAAGCTCATTATTGGCCTTATTTCAGAGGCCCATAGATAAATCTCTAAAGAGACCAAAAGCCACAGTTAATCTCAGACCCACACATGACTGAACAGTTTGGGGTAAATTGGAGGGGGGCAGGTTGGCCTGTGCCTGCCCAAGCAGAGCCCCCAGCAGCTGCTTGCTTCCACAATCCAAAATCGCTGCCGTAATCCCGGCCTGACTCCACCGTCTCAGGACAGACCTACCAAGATATTATCTGCTGAAAATTCTGGTATGTGGGTTTTGTGACTGAAATCTCCAGGATTTCACTGACTTGGGATGGGCTAACTCCCCCTACTTCCCAATACACATGGAATCACTGGCAGTCACTCCCATGAACCAATTCCAGCACCACCCTGTAATCTCTACTGCCGGCCTTGCTTCAGAGACCCATAAATAAATCTCGAAAAAGATCAAAAGCCAGAGACACAACAGCGAGTTCTGGAAGACACCACAGAACCAGCGATCTCTCCAGGTCCCATACTGAGCCAATTTCACCAGGACACCCCAGATGGAGCAAGTGCAGTCTCCCACCAACTCCAGATGGAATCCCAGGTATGCAGGTTCCAGGATTAAATCTCCATGCCGTAAGGCAGCAAAGGCGCCAGGCTGTCCCTTCTGAGCTCCCTGCTTGCTAGTCGGCCTGGATGTCACCCGCACAATGTGCCTCTGGGAGCCATCTTAGCACATCAACAGCCCTGGTTCAAAGACACCCAGTTGAATCCCAAAATGGATTAGTGCTCTACAGAAATGTCTCTGGAGCCCAACCATTTACAATCTAGGATTCCAGAAACACAGCCGCAGCACCCAAGATATTCAAAATGAGCAATGGACAACAAATGATCTAGCAACTGCCCCTGGCAGGCAGGCTTGAATGGTGGTGGGAATATCTGAGCAAAAGATAATGCCCAAAAGTAGAGAGAGTATTGGGGAAATTGCCTGCCATGGAGGCAGGGTAGGAACTGGGAGGGGTGGGGGAGATACCGGAGACACTGGTGGTGGAAAGTGTGCACTGGTGAAGGAATGGGTGTTCAGTCATTGTACGACTGAATCTCGAGCATAAAAGCTTTGTAAGCTGTATATCACGTGATTTCATATACATATATATGAAGAAATGTGGAATTCATGCCCAATTAATCAGCTTAATCAATGGCTGAATTAAAAGCAGTACTCCTACATTAAAAATAAATAAGTCAGAAATAACAAGAGAGAGGGGCTGGAGTGATAACACAGTGGGTAGGGCGTTTGCCTTGCACACAGCCGACCTGGGTTTGAGTCCCAGTGTCCCATATGGTCTCCTGAGCACCGCCAGGAGTAATTCCTGAGTGCAGAGCCAGGAGTAATCCCTGTGCATCGCTGGGTGTGACCCAAAAAGCAAAAAAGAAAAAAAAATAACAAGAGAGAATCAAAAAAAATTTTTTAAAGTTTAATTTTACTTTGTTTTATTGAATCACTGTGAGATAGACCCTCACAAAGCTGTTCATGATTAGATTTTAGTCATACATTGTTCCAACACCCATCCCTCCACCAGTGCACATTTACCAGCATCAGTGTCCCCAGTTTCCCTCCCATTATCCCTCACCTCCCACCCCTCAGTCTGCCTCTGTAGCACACGCTTATTCTTAATCAGTAGATCCAAAAGGTTTAACTCTTATTAGTGTGTGTGCACTGAATGAAGGGTCAGCAAAGTTTATAAAGCTACTGTTAGTGGACCTGAGACACATTGATATCAACTCAATAATTGCGGGATACTGAATTCAGGTTTTGCCATAAAGCTATAATAATCAAAACTGTGGCCAGTAATTAAAACTGTGAAAGAGAATTGAGAGCCAAGAGCTAAACCCTCATATTTATGGACAGTTAATCAACACCAAAGATGCTTGATTCATAAAGATGAGCAAGGAAATACTCTTCAACAAATGTTTTTGGAAAAACTGGATAACCACATGCAAATAAATAAGACAGAAATTCACACCATTCATGAAAGTTAGTTCAGGATAGCTTAAAGACCTTGAGATTAGACCAGAATTAATAAAACACACTGAAGTAGAACTTCAGATACAAACCTCACAGATATCTTCAAGATTTTAGACCACTGACAAAGACAACAAAACAAAAATAAACAAGAGCGATTATATTATATTTAAAGGATTATGCTTGACTAAAAAAACTTGGGTTAAAATAAATACACCTTAGTAAATAAGAGAAAATATTTGCACACATGGCATCAGATAAAAGAGTAATATCTAAAATATATATATATATGCAAACACACAGACATATTCATAGATACACATATGTATATATATGTAGTGATATGTATATATACATATATATATAATATCACTCAATAGGTCAACAGCAGAAAATAATAAATCCCAGCTGAATGAATCCAAAAATAAAAAAAATTATTGCCAATTATTATAAGGGAAATACAAATAAAAAAGACAACTAGACACAATATCACAGTGATGTGACTTTGCATGAATAAAATCAGATAGGCACTTAATTTTTTTATTCAATCCCCCAGCCAGATAATCACCCTTTCCTCTGTCCAACAGGGTCTTAAACGGTGAGACAGACAGACACTGTGGCTTGTCCAGGCTGCAAGCTGCTTCAACAGTCCCAAACAAAGGGCTATGCGGCCATTTATTGAAACAAGTTATTCTCCCTCACCCTTGCTCTCTGGTTCCAGGTGCATGAGCCACTGTTAGTGTAAACAGGCACATTAACACAGTGGGCAGGTAAGTTAAGAGTCAACAGTTACATCAAGAATTAACAAGTACCTTAAGAGCAATGACTGGGACATTTATATTGTTGTGACCACAGGTGATAAACAATCAGCAGTACCTTTAAAGTATAGCATTGAAGTTAGAGTAGCCTCCTATTCAATTCTTGCTGGGGCACACCTACGTAAACTCTCATTGTCTGAACTAAACTAAACTTGTTTTTCCCTTTGGTTTTGAGCCACAATCAGCAGTGCCCAGAGTTTACTCCTGGGTCTGTGCTCAGGAATCATTCCTGGAAGATTTCTGGGCACCATAGGGGATGCCAGGATCAAATCTGGGTAGGCTACATGCTAGGTAAATTGGCCAAGAGCAAGGCAAGTGCCCTATTTTCTGTACTATTGCTTCCACCCTAAACTAAATTTGCATACCCGGGGGGGCTATCCTGGTCTTGGGGTGATTATTAAGTGGATGATTTCCCACAGTGATAATGGCATATATCAAAAAATCTGGAAAACACTACTGGTGGTGGAGATTTAGTGAAAAAAGGACCTGCATTCACCATTGGTGCAAATGTTATCTGATTCAGTCTCTGTAGAAAGCAGTATGTAGATTTCTCATGAAAATAAGACAAGAGCTTCCATAGAACTCAGTGATTTCTCTTCTTGGCAGCTGCTCCTCCCTAAACAGAATAACATTATGTTAGTTGAGTATATAGTGCAATAGCCAGATGCGGAAACAACCCAACGTCCAATGAATGGATAAGGAAGTTGTATATACACAGTGGAATACCATGCAGCAGTTAGAAAAGATAAACTCATGCAGCTCACTGCAATGTTAATGGAACTAGAGGGAGAAGGGCAAATATCAGATAATTTCATTCACTTGTTACACAAAGAGAGACAAGCGATATAAAATAAACTATTGTGTGGGAACAAGTAATGTAAAATAGTTGTGGGGCATGCTTGAGGGGTGGTTGGGAAGATGGAGACAGTGGTGGAGGTGAGGTGACAGTGGTGATGAGACTGGTGCTAGAATATGAATGCCTGGAACAAATCATCATAAACAAGTTTCTTAAAGTATTATTAAAAATAATTGGGGGGAAAACTTATTAAATTTACACACCAAACAAATGCTAATATAACTCTGTCACCATCCATTGGGCATCCTCCACCTATTCAATCTTCTCTCCTTTCTTTTTAAGAAAGCTCAGTGTTGCAGAGTTCAAAGATTTATTTTCATTTGGCTTTAATCTATTTTATTGATTTTTAATCATAAATTCATAAACATAAATGAGAAAATATAATATATTTTTTACCTTATGAGTTATTTTCCTTAGCGTGAACCTCTCCTGTCCCAGTTCTGTGTTTGTAAAAGTCCAGGATTTTCTTTTATTATAGCTGAACAGAATTTCATTGTGCACTTCTTTTTTATCCACTCGTATATCATTGGGAATTTAGGTTGTTTCTATGTCTTGGTTATTCTAATAAGCATTGCAATAATTACAAATGTACGTTTATTTTTGGGTAAGTTCTTATTCTGTGTTCATCAAACGAATACCTAGAAGTACAATTGCTGGATGATATGATTAATATACTTAGAATACTTTGCAAATTCTCTATTATGTTTTCCATAAAGGACTCGCGATTTTATGGTCTCATCAAAAAAGTACAAGGTTTACTTTTCTCCATGCATTTCCTGGCCTTTTTATAGGTCATTCCTATAAGTGTGGAGTAAAAAACCTGATAGTAATTTGATTTGCATTTATCTGATAAGTGACAGTGTACTTCTTATGGGCCCTTGGCTATTTGCATGTCTTCTATGGTGAAATTTTTGCTCGGCTCTTCTTATTAAAAACAAAGTAATTTATTTTGCTGATTACTTAAATGGACTAAGGCAGTACACGTTAAGTGAAGAATATAAGATCCCCAAGAGTTATTGCAACATACTTTTTGTTGTAGGAAAGGCCAGATGTGACAAGTTATCTTTAACTTATGGAAAGTACAATACATCCCTACCAGTGGACCCCTAGAAATTTTACCTGTGTTAAATGTCCTTGAATTTTCTTCTTCTTTATCTTTTTTGGTCACACCCAGTGATCAGGGGTTACTCCTGGCTTTGCACTCAGGAATCACTCCTGGCAGTGCTCGGGGGACCATATGGGATGCTGGGAATTGAACCTAAGTTGGCGGTGTGCAAGGCAAACACCCTACCTGTTGTACTATAGCTCCAGCCTTGAATTTTCATTGAATAACCAAAGTAATAGAAACCTTTCTATCATTATAGCTGTATTATTAAATCCAAACTCTCTTTAGTAGGCCATATCAATAATTTAGTCTGGTCAACTTTAGTTCCTTTATCTCACATCTGTAGTTTTATTTCTTATATGTTTCCAAAATTTCTATCTATATGAGCCCCAAACCTCATATTTGTTTTGTTTTGGGGTCACACCCAGCAATGTTCAGGGCTTACTATTAGATGTGCACTTAGGGATCATTTTGGGAGGTTGAAGGCACCAAAGGGGTGTTAGCGATCGAATCTGCATTGGTTGCATGCAAGGCAAGTGCCCTAACTACTGTACTATTTCTTTGGCTCCCTGTAGTATATCTTCTTACTGATTCAACACTTCAAATCTTACCTTTTAGAATATTTTGGGACTTTGGTTAAATATAGTTGTAGAGGCAAAGATGGATGATAAAAAGGTATTCAGAATGTGGATACCTTTTCACGGTTTTAGAACATAATAATTAGTCACATACTTAGTAATTAATGACTGAATATTGGTGAATGCAGATGATATTATAGCTTCTGGGTTATACTTTAATTTATAAGAATATGAATTTTGTTCAGAAAAACCAATTAGTTCCTTTGAACTTACCCTATGCCTCTGTGTCTATGACTCTACTATACATTTATATTCTGATAAATTTATTTAAAATTTGTATAAAATTTTATAGACTGTGTTTTCTATGGTATTGAACTTAATCTTTAGGGTCTGGCATCCTTCTGAGAATGCAAAACTTCAAAATTTCACTGAAATGCTAAAGAGTTCAAAAAGATCTTTTTCCTTGGCTCATCATAAGAACACATATCTCTTAGAAGTGGTGACAGCTACTAGTATGATTTTGTTCTCAGTCCCACAGTAGGCAAAGTCTGCAAGGTCTCATGGAGTTTGCATACGGATAATTAGCCCTTCTCCTGGCCGAGATTCCATGCTGGCATAAAACAAAAATATAGTTGGTATGCCACATACTATGTGTAATAACACACAGATATATTTGGCACAATTTAAAATGAGCCCCTTTCCATCATACCTGAGTTTCTAACAGGACAATGTTTGCTGGGGTCTATGGATGGACACAGTATGGTCACCAAAAACCAAGACCGACCTTTCAGTCAGGCGCACCAATTTCTGAGAAAGAAGGGTGAGAGATAGGCTAGAAGGCTGGAATCAGATAAAAACTCCTACACAATGAGATTCAAAGAGTTTCCAGATTGTTGAAATACATGACTCAGGATGGTGCAGGCATGCCTAAGGAGACACAGGACCTGCACACACCAACTTAAAACTTTTCAATCCACTGTTACTCATTTGAATGTTGTGTAACAGGTCTAGATTGCTGAGAACATGCACATACCAACTTCTGACTGATACTAAAGAAAGCACTTGGAGGACCAGCAGTAAGAGGTGCGGGAGTATTGTTTACTTACAGAGGTATCAGTGGTGGCCAGCTGGCTAAGAGAATCTGATATTGTCAGGAGGGCATCACGTATAAGACAGATGAAAGCAAAACAAAGGACAGCTGCGTGCAACACTGCCTTAAGAAAGAGTGGAAGGATGACTTTGGGTATGATCAATGTGCCTATTCTTAACCTGGGAATGATTTGATCAGGATATTTCCCAGGGTCAGGTTTGTCTTCCCACACAGGAGGCAGGAACCTGAGGGAGTGCGGTGAGCAGGGGGGGTGTGGAGTGTTGGTGAGGGTGTCAGGGAAGAAGCTGCTGTTCTTTAGTTTCCTCATGTAGCTTTATTATAAGCTGGAAATCATAATTAAAAAGCTCTGTGACCTATTCTAACATATTATTGAACTTTGGTTGAATATTTGTTAGAAATAATTGAATCTTAATTGAAAAATAACAGAAATCTCTCAGTTTTGTAACCAGGTTGAACAAAAACGTGAGTATCTTGCAGACCTGTCCGATACTTGTGGCTGCATTTGAGGAGAAGTATTGCATGAGGCTGATCCTTAAAACTGTGTCATGAGTAAAAGCAGTAAAAATTCTAAACTCTGCCTTCACATTTGAGTTGTACTCAGACTTGAATTCCAATTATTTCAGCAGTTCAGAAGAACCAATTAGTCCCTTTGAGCTTACCCTCATTGTGCCAAAGAAGACGTAGTCAAACCAAAAAAGTAAGCCCTTCTACCAACAGCTTAATTAAAACAATTGATACATACTGTTGTGTGAGTTTGAGTTATGCAGTGTAATGATTTAAGAGTTTCTTAAACACATTAATAAACACATCAATCATCTTACATAGCACTCCGTGTGTGTCTCTCAGTGTGTGTGTGTGTGTGTGTGTGTGTGTGTGTGTGTTTTGTTCTATGAAATCATCTCCACCAAGAGAACAAAACCTCCTGCAAGAGATCTAAGTTCAATCACTGTTCTGAATCTACTTGCTTCCAAAGAATGACCCTAGATTATGCGGATTTTTATCTATAGGAACTTTACTTATACTAACTTTAATACAAATTCATTAAGAATTTTAAGGGGGAACAAATGTCTAAATATTTTGATAAGTAAAACACATTTTTGAACAAAAGTATGCGGGGCTAATCTACTAAACTAAACACTACAGGCATAAAGGGTACTGTGTTTAGAACAAGTATGAATGGGGAGGTAGAGCAAAATCGAAGCACAGTAAAAGGAAGCAGAATACAACTTGAAATCATATGGTTAAATCTGACGCAATTTGAGTGTATGTGTGCATGTACACACACAAACATGCAGCAGGTCAAAGATTAACTTTAATTTCTTAAATTTATCACCGTGAGATAAAGTAACAGACTTACAAATTTTCATGCTTGTGTTTCAGTCATACAATGACCGAGTACCATCCCTCCACCAGTGCCCATTTTCCACCACCAATGGTCCCAGCATCCCTCCCACCACCCCCATCCTGTTCCCTTCACCCCACCCCGCCTCTGTGGCAGGGCATTCCCTTTTGCGCTCTCTCTCTCTCTCTCTCTCTCTCTCTCTCTCTCTCTCTCTCTCTCTCCTTTTGGATGTTGTGGTTTGCTACAGAGGTATTAAGTAGGCATCATGTTCAGTCTATAGTCTATTTTCAGGCCATATCTCCCATCCCTAGTGGGCCTGCCTAGCACCCTTTGCTTGGTGATCCCTTCTCTATCAGAGCTGCTTCTTCACCTAGCACGTGAGGCCAGCTTCCAAGCTGTGGAGTAATCCTCTTGGTACTTAAAAGATTAACATTAATTAATGCAAACATTTCTAAGTTAGTGACATGACTAAATGAAGAAATGGAGAAGGGAAAAATTCTTTTAATTTTTTTTGGGGGGGGTCACACCCGGCTATGCACAGGGGCTACTCCTGGCTCTACACTCAGGAATCGTCCCTGGCAGTGCTCAGGGGACCATATGGGATGCTGGGAATCGAACCCGGGTCGGCCGCGTGCAAGGCAAATGCCCTACCCACTGTGCTATTGCTCCAGCCCCTAGAAGGGAAAAATTCTTAACCATAAACATAGAAAGAGTGAGGTAATTTTAAAAATGACTTTAGGACAAGTCTATCATCATCATCATCATCATCATCATCATCATCCCGTTGATCGTCAATTTTCTCGAGTGGTCTCAGTAATGTCTCCATTCGTCCTAGGCCTGAGGTTTTGAAAGCCTCTCTTTACTTGTCCTTCCCAACAGTGCCGCATTAGAGGCTCTTTCAGGGTCAGGGGAATGAGACCCAGCATTGTTACTTGTTTTGGCATATTAGTACCCCATGGGGATCTTGTCAGACTCTCCCATGTGGACAGGAAACTCCTGGTAGCTTGCCAGGTTCTCCGAGAGGGAGAACTAAGTTATCAGGTGTCTGGGAGCTTGGTTTTATAGTCTCTGGATGTTGACAGTTGATGGGATTACATGGCGTGGGGGGTAGGGGGACAGTTTCTGGGTGTGACTGGAAAATGGGTGAATCTCGGTGAAAGAGGCCCAGTCCCAATCCGAACAGCTTGGCAGGTAAGAGGCACCGAATAGCTACCTGTTACACGAATGAGTAAATTAACTATTGCAATAAGGTAGGCTTAATATTTTAGTGGACTTGGTTAGTGATTATAGCATCCTCAAAGTGAAAACGTGGCCTTTTTAAAAATGTAATGTTTTCAATTGTTTGTGCTTTTGGTGTATAGACCTCTGCTGTCCCTAGTAAGCCAAGAATCCAAGAATTTTTAAAAGTGTAGCACTTGTATTCCCATTGTTCATTGATTTGCTCGAGTGGGCACCAGTAACGTCTCCATTGTGAGACTTGTTATTGTTTTTGGCATATTGAGTATGCCATGGGTAGTTTGTCAGGCTCTGCCATGAGGGCGGGATACTCTTGGTAGCTTTCGAGGCTCTTTGAGAGGGATGGAGGGATCGAACCTGGGTCTACTGTGTGCAAGACAAATGCCCTACCTACTGTGTTATTGCTCCAGCCCTTTAAAACTACCAGAAAATAATATTGGTATTTAAAATTTTTTAAAGATGGTAAAAATAGTTCCACATGCCTTCCACAAACCCTCCACTACTGTCGAAAGATTTCTGACAAGCCTCCTAGTGCACATCACTCATGACAACTCTATAGTTGCCAAAATATTTTTATAAATTGATTTCAATAAGGGCCATCAAAAACCCCTAAAACAACTTGAGAAATAATTTGGATTGTTTTTTAGCCTAAACTTCTCTTCACATATTTATTAACACAAAGGTGAAGAAACATGGAAGGCATCACTTAACTAAAAGTACATCATCAGTAATGTCATTGGCAGAATAATTCTTCCACCATAATGAGAAGAACTTAGCAGAATTTCTGTGAGGTATTTATGCAAAAGCACCATAACCCAAATCTAATGTCTTTCTATCTTTTACACACACAAGGCAAATTTATTTATTTATTTAATTTATTTTTTTATTTAAAAAAATTTTAAGACTTTAATTTTTTTAAATTTATTTTATTGAATCACCATGTAGAAAGTTACAAAGTTCTCAGACTTATGTCTCAGTTATACAATACTCAAACACCCATCCCTTCACCAGTGCCCATATTCCACCACCAAAATCTCCAGTATACCTCCCACCCCCCGCCCTCCACCCCCGCCTGCGTAACTGATAAATTTCACTTCATTTTCTTTTTACCTGGATTACATTCCATATTTCAACATAAAACTCACTATTGTTGTTGGAGTTTCCCCCCAACAAAGACAGCCCTACTACCAAGGAAGCATTTGATAATTAGTTTTCCATTGCTGAGAATGAAGAGATATGAAGTCCCGCTGTTCCAAGTACATAATTTTTTTCCCCCTTCCTGCGCCACCAAGTTAGTGCCTGCTTAATAGACCTCATAACATGGCGGATGCCACACCGCGTTTCTCCCCAAAAAGGGAAAAGAACCGAGAAAGAAGGATATTTCCTCTCCTTGGCCGGCATGGGGCTATGGCTTAGTTCACAGCCTAGAGAAATGGTTGCTACTTTGATTACCTTCAACATTTCAACAAAAACTCACTATTATTGTTTGGAGTTTCCCCCCAAAGTCAGATCCGCTAAAAAGGAACCGTTTCAGATTGCTGACAATTAAGAGATATTAGGTTGCGCAGCCACTATTGCGGCCGCACGGTTTTGGATTTCTGTATAAAGTCCAGAGAAAATTCTGCCAGAAATTGCATCACTGCAAGCTTTTAGTTCCCTTTTGTGGTGCCCATAAGATGGAAAAGCCTGGAGAGAGAAACCCTTCCCCACTGTCGCCGCATGGGGTAGAGGCTCAGTTCACAGTGTGGAGGCATTTCTGCGAGCTCGCACAGCAAATTTAAACTGAAGGACATTCAACAGGACATGTCTTAAAATTTTCAAATAGAACATTGTTATAAAATATAAAGAAAGGATGTTTGAGACTAGAAAAATTATTACATAAAGAAATGTATAATATTATATTTATTAAGATTTTTCTATAAGGAAAATCACTTAATTAGAAAAATATAAATATGGCCTGTAGATTATATACCATTATTTTACCACATTTGATTTATGATTTTGATAAAGTTACTATGACATTTAAGAAAATTACTTTTGTTTAAAATATACGGTTTGAAGTAATGAGGCTGCTTCATACCTGGCAATTACTTTTTTAACACTTCAAACCATATGAACTCTAGTCATCCATTTATCCATCTAAAGGGATGATAAACCAGGTTATAAAAAGCTACCACTACACACACACTTGGCAAATTTGAAATGAATTTAAATTTTAAATTTAAATTTGGGGTGAATCAGCATGAAAATCATGCTTTGATTTTTGCTGTTGCTTATTCTCTTAAGTAGGTGTGATTTATAAAGTTATCCATAGTTGAGTTTCAGGTATACAATATTCCAGAATCAATCCCACCACTAGCGTGGGATTAATACCCGCCATAGTGTCCACCCCACAGCCTGCCTTCTTTTTTTTTTTTTTTTTGCTTTTCGGGTCACACCTGGCGATGCACAGGGGTTACTCCTGGCTCTGCACTCAGGAATTACCCCTGGCCGTGCTCAGGGGACCATATGGGATGCTGGGATTTGAACCCGGGTCGGCCGCGTGCAAGGCAAACACCCTACCCGCTGTGCTATCTCTCCAGCCCCCAGCCTGCCTTCTTG
This sequence comes from Sorex araneus, assembly GCF_027595985.1. Taxonomy (NCBI): domain Eukaryota; kingdom Metazoa; phylum Chordata; class Mammalia; order Eulipotyphla; family Soricidae; genus Sorex; species Sorex araneus. Next base: position 49,609,925 of record NC_073303.1, read on the forward strand.
ACAGACACATTTTAAAGTTCAGTTGCAGTTTTTTGGATTTTATGCTTTCAGAGTTGTTCTCTCTACCCCACCTATGTGCCCGAGGCCCCCGCCGACCCTGCTACCTCCTGTCCATCTTTTCTCTTTTTACTCCCCCCTTCAACTTCCCTGGAGTTTCCCCTGAGCACATGTGTGGCCCACATCTCCACTCTTGAGATGTGTACCTTCATGCTTCCATATCTAACGCTGGGGTGTGTGTAGTGGCTTCTCTGCCTTTGGAGAACCCACGCTCTCTCTTGAGCATGTTACTTGCTACTGTCTTCTACTTTTCTCTTCCTCCTCTCCTTCAAAAACCTCCAAATAAAATCTGATTTTAGTTAAAAAAAATTATTAAGCTTTGTGTTGCTTCAGGAGGTGTCACATAGTCCAGATACCTCCTGGTCTGGGGGAGTGAGTCAACAAGGTGACAGATGTGGGAGGTGGTCGGGGTCGCTAGGATTTCCAGAAGTTTGTGGGGTGGGGAGAGGCTACCTACTCCAACTCCAGAGAGAACCCCAGAGTTCTCAGCCCCTGCGCGGGTACCTGAAATTATTCAGAGACTGCCATCTCTGCAGAGAATATTCGTGAGGCGGTGGAGTTGAACCCTTGGTGTAGCTGCAGTGGTGGGGATGGGTACAGCTGCCAGAACCGTGGCTGGCAGATGTTCAGCCACTGCCTCCCATGGGCACTCTGTCCCTCTCGGTTTCTTCTCTTAAATTTCCAGTGCTGGGCAACAGCTCAAAATTCACACACACAAGGCTCAGTTCTGCCACTGAGCCACATGCCAAGCACAGCACACACTTTCTATTCTTTCTTCAACTTTTCTATTAATAATACAAGATTTTAAATTATTAAAAAACTCCCATAAATCAAGGTTCTTACAAAGTATGTGTTTACTGCTTATATAAGAAAACCACAGAGAAGATAGGGCCAAGACGCAGGGAAAGGTACACTATGAATTGCGCTGAGTTAAAAATGCAAAAGAAGATCTAAGGATCTCTGTGGCACCCACAGAAAAGAGCATGGCAATAAGTTGGTAAGATTCCTCAGAAATCTATACCTGCTCCTTTACCATTTATAGACAAATTTCATTTTATTTTTTATGATTTTTATACAATTTATTTTCATAAAGTAGTTCACAGTAGTTCATTACAGATAATATTCAAACACCCACCCAAACAGTGCTCATCTTCCCACCACAATAAGAGGGAATGTTGTATTTCATTCTGGGGCCATTTAAGCCCATATATACAAGAATACAAGCAAGTATGTTAAACCCAAACACAGGTGTGCTACTTTAGGTACATACATCAATGAGCTCCAGGAAATACTGCATCGCTCTCTTCCAGGAGCTTTATTTTATAGTCTCTGGATCTTGACCATTGATGTGATTACATGGCGTTGGAGAGGGGGAGATGTGGGGGATAGGTGGGGGGCATACCTGTTTGTGGGTGTGACTGCCAAGCTACTGGAAAACTGGGGATTTGGGTGGAGGAGGCCCAGTCCCCATCCAAGCAGGCTTGGAGATCTCAGCCACGGGTCCCGTATACCTGGGTTCCTCTGTAGGTTCCTTCATGGGTGAGGATCCTCTGAGCATGTGGAGAGTGGCTTTGAGCATGGCTGTGACTGGGTTCTGGAGGTTTTTGGCTTCTGGGGCTCTGCTTGGGGCAGGGAGGGAGACTCAACCTGTTATAGGCAAATTTCATGACTTCATTTTCCCCAACAGCTTTGAAATGCTCTTAAAAAAAGACTCCTCAGAAAGTTTCCATGAAAAAAGCTGTTTACAAGTACCTCAACCTTTAAGGATTGGCTGCAGGGCTGGGTGGGGAGGAGTGTGAAGCTGAAGGGATGCCCAGCCCCTGTGTGAATAGTGTAGCTGTGGGCTGCCAGTGCACCTTTGGCCTTTAATGGATGGGAGAGATAGTGCAGCAGCTGGCGCTTGCCTTGCACACACTGACCAAGGTTTGATCCCTAGCAGGCCAGAAGTGATCTCTGAGCACAGACCCAGGAGTAAGCCTTGAGCACTGCCATGTGTGGCCAAAATTAAATTAAACTAAATTGAATCAAATCAATCTCCACTTGTTGAAACCACTGACATGGAAGCCTTCTGCCAGCACTTCACTAGAGGCTTCTGTACTTAGGTGGTATTAGACAAAGACAAAAGAAAATACCTTCCCACCAAACTCCACTTCCAAGCAGCATCCACCCACCTAAAGTCACAGGGCCAGTGCGAGTCACAGGTCTTTGCATGAAAGGAGCTGGTGCAGAGTCCAGAAGCTCAAGCAAAAGCAACAAACACCACACAAACAAGTGAAGGTGCAGGACTCAGGTGGGACTGATCATACTCTTTCTATTGCTATCCAAGCGTTCACAAAACAAGAGTCTCACCACATCTCTCCTGCACAGGAGACATAATGGAGATGCACACCAAAGTGCAAGGGGGAAGATAACATGAGGCAGGTTTCCCCCACCCACCCATGGGCTTTATAACCTCTCAGGTAATGATTTCAGAGTGTTCACAGTGAAGTTGTTTAATGAACTGAAAGAAGCAATAAAACAGGCCCTCCAATAATAACAGAGAACTATGAGAGAGGATACAAGGATACAAGGATATCAGAAAACGGCAATCAGAAATGACAGAATGGAAGATCAAGTAACAGAGTTACAGAAGTTGAGGAACTAATTAGTGTAATCGAAGATATAGAAAATCATCAATAAAGAACAGAAGATAGGCAATTTAGAAGAAATAAAAATATACAAGGGAATGACGGGTTTAATAAAAAAATTGTTTTATTAAGAAGTTTAATGTGAGAATTATAGAATGTGAGAATTATAGAAATGTCTGAGGAACAAGAAGGAGAAATTGACATATCTCTCCAGCCCATACATAGAACAATGAATTATAACTAAGAATTTTCTGTAGCTGAAGATTGAAGCATTTACACAGATTCAAGAAACTAAAAGAATTCCAGTTAAAATAAGTCCAAATATAAAAACTATAAGACACATTACAATTAAGAGGCAAAACCAAAGATAGAAATACTCTCTCCTAACTGCATTATTTTTTTCTTAATTTTCACAATGAAGATGTTACTGGTGCCTGCTCAAACAAATCGATGAGCAACGGGATGACAGTGACAGTGAATTTTATTTATTTTATTAATCTTTAAAAATTAAATCACCATGAGATAAGCAGTTACAGAGTTGTCCATGATTGGGTTTAAGTCATACAATGTTTCAACACCTGTCCCTTCACCTGCATACATTTCCTACCACCAATGTCCCCAATTTCCCTTCTTCCAACCCCCTACCCCTAGTCTGTCTCTAACACAGACACTTTTATCTCACTGAGAGAAATATCTTGAGAGCAGCAAGGTCAAAGAAGGAAGTTCCATATGAAAGGAGTCTGCCAGAGGATTTACAGCAGATCTATCAATGACACTGTATGGGGCAGAAGAATGTTGTTATATAGTAATAAGATGAATGAAATGAATATACCAACAAGAATACTCTACCAAGCTAAGTTGCCGATTAAATAGAGCTTAAGAAGTTCACAGCATGAAACCAGTTTTGCAATGCACATTATGTGATCTCTATAAAAGACAAGACAAACCTCACAAACACATAATTTTTACATTATGAAAATAAATTATATAATTTTAACAATCTAGCTTAACTCACCAATCAATTGGCACAGATTAGCAGGGTGAATCAGAAAACTTAACCCAATTTTCTGCTGTCTACTAGTGACACATCTGAGCTGTCATGATCAACATAGTTTCAAAATAAAAGGAAAATAATTTTACAGGAAACCATTATTAAAAGCTGGAACAGGGGTTGTAGAGATAGTGCAGTGGGTAGGGCAGTTGCATTGCTTGTGGCCACCTGGGCTTAATCCCTGGTACTCCATATGGTTCCCTGAGTTATGCAATGAACAATCCCTACTTAAACACCACGGAGAGTGGTCCGAAAACCAAAACCAACCAAACAACAACAACAACAAAAGCAAAAAAGGGAAAAGGAAAAGCAGCTGGGACAGCTATACTTCAACAACATAGAGTTCAAATTAAATAAGTTATGAATTTACACGTCTACAAGGGACAGTAATGGTCATTATTATATTATGGTCATTTAATGATAAAGGGATCTATAAAATAAGACTTTACAGTCATAAACATATATGTATCTTCTTCTTCCTCCTCCTCTTCTTCTTCTTCTTCTTCTTCTTCTTCTTCTTCTTCTTCTTCTTCTTCTTCTTCTTCTTCTTCTTCTTCTTCTTCTTCTTCTTCTTCTTCTTCTTCTTTTTTATTTGCATGTGGTTGATCAGTTTTCTCAACACAATTTGTTGAAAAGCTTTGCTCCATTTCATTTTTTACTTCTTTATCAAATATTACTTGACCTGAGTGTATATCACTGTATTTTGAATTCTCTTCCTTTGATGTGCAGATCTGTCTTTATTTCAGTGTCCAATATATTCTGAGTATCAATTGGGAGATGAATTTTTTCCTATGTGTTATAATCACTGGAGTTCTCCATTATGTAAGTTCTCTGCATTACCATAACACAACTTTTCAACTATTTTTTCTCCATATTCAAAGGGTATTTCCCAGTGTAAATTAACTGAAGTGCATTCCCCCCCCCTTGTTTTCCTCCTGGGTCACTTCCCTGAATTTTGATGATCCTACCGAAATCAGTCATTTTTTTTCATTTCATTCATATTTATGAATTTTATAATTGCTCTTGTTCTTTGAATGATTTGTGAGGCAGTGAGGGTTGCTTTACTACATTTTTGAATATTGATTATTTTTATAAAATTTCTGCTTTATATGTGCACTTTTAAGACAATTGTTATAGAACCCTTGTGTGTTTATTATATCCAAATGCTTATGCTAAAGAGTGGTTTGCTTGATGATATATAACTTTTCTTATGATTGGGAACATTTACCTCATTGTTACATTCAGAATATTTGTCTTGTATATAATTACTTTCACCCTAATACCAATGATCTGTTTCTCACATACATTAAAATCAATGCACTTCTTTCATGAGATTTATAGTGTGGGGGACTCAGCCTTTTCCCATTCTGAGAAGGCCCCAGAGTTCTCAGCTCAGAGAATGATCATCTATGTGTATATTTCAGTGCTTGGTATCTCTGAGACTTGTCCCCAAATTCCCACTCTCTTTGAAAAGTTTCTAAAAAAGGTTTGCAGCAAGAAATATTTATATACATCCATACATATATACATACATAAAATTGATAGTATTCATCTGTAAGATTCAAAATAATCGTATCTCAATATCCTAAATCTAATTAATTGCATATGCAAAAATATTTTTTCAAATTCAATAATATTCAGTTTGGGGTCAAAGAGATAGCATAATATGTAGGGTTCTTGTCTTGAAGGTGGCCAACCCAACTTCAATCCCCATCACCATATATGCTCCCCTAAGTACCACTAGGAGTAAGTTCTCAGTGCAGAGGGGGAATAAGCCGGCACTTACTCCTGACTCTGCATTCGGGAATAACTCAAAAACAAGCCAAAACAAAGCAGGACAAAAACATCCAAGACCACAAAACCAAAACCGTAAAACCGGTTTCCAGAGGTCATAATCTGGGTAGTTCTTTGGTACTCTCTTCAGCACACCATACTGTGTCATGCTTTTCATTTCACTCTGGACATTTCGACATAACTTTAAACAAAGCTACTATCTTGTAAAAAGCTTTTAGGCAAATGTCACCAGTTGATTAATACAATGTTGAATTTATTTTAGATTCCAAGATGAGCACTATCAAATGAAATGTATGTAAGAGAGAAGAGTTCACTTTTAACAGATAATTAGAATTTTGAAGCATGATTTATGGGTCAAAAGAGCTAATGAATGTTTCTGAGAATAATAAAAAGAGAAGCAGACTAAGATGATGGGATAGTACCACAAAAGAACTGAATTTTATTTTATAAATGCAGAGCCTTTACAGAGTATATATACAGAATATGTCATTTCTCATTCATTTACTTATGTGGTTTGCTGTTTCACAAACATGATATATAATAAATGTGCACATCCTCAAATAAGAGCTGGTGACATTTGCTGCACCTAAACAAAAATTGTAAGAATTGTGAATGTCAATGGACTTAACTTCCCCATAAAGAGGTACAGAGTCTGGTGGGAGGGAAACTGGGGCCATTGGTGGTGGGTGTTGGATCATTGTAGGACGGAAACCCGATCATGAAATGTGTATCTCACGGTGACTCAAAAAAATGCATTGGCACATCTTGAAAAAAAGTTAAAAAAGAATATTTAACTTAAAAAAAAAGAGGTACAGAGTGGATCAAGAAACATTTGATTCTTAAAGGATATGAACTTGAATTCCAGAGATAAAAACAGGCTCAAGGTGAATGAATAGTAAACAGGTGAAAAAACCAGGAACAGGCACACTTATATCAGGCTAAATAATTTTCAAGTTAAAGAAAGTGATAAGAGATTGTGATGTACTTTATGTAATGGCTAGGAAATCAGTAGGTCAAGATGTTCTGACTGTTATCAAATGAAGGGACAGCAAAACTCAGAAAGATATTACCCACAGACCTAAAAAGCCACATTGATGGAAACATAGTGGGAAATTTTAGTATCCCTTATTTGCCGTTAGACAGATCAATGATTACATCTGTAAGGTATACTGTATATTGGTACATATATGCCATTATATCTTTAAAGTATACTGAGACAGAGTATCAGTAAGTAAATGAGAACTCTAAATGAGCAACTGGAAGAACTGGGATTAATTGACATGCACAAAGTCTTTCATACCCCAAAACTGAAAACACATTCAAGGACTTAATTCAAACATGCATAAAATAACAGAAAAAGAAATCTCATCAAGTATCTTATGAAGGTTGAAATTAGCAGTTAGAATATGTGGCATAACTCTACAGCTGGACACATACACAATAGGCTGCTAAGTAGCATCTAAATCATATGGAGTTAATGGAAATTTTAAGAGATACCTGAAAATGAACCAGAATTCAGAAGTAAAATATCAGAATCTATTGGACATATCAGGGCAGCACTCAGGGAAAGCCACAGCAATACAACACAAGGAAAGTCTAGGCCTGCATTAGAAGAAAAAAAGTTCTAATTTTTCTAATAAGGAGAACTTATCCTCTGGTTTCTGATATAACCTCTACCGCTTGGAAAGCTGATGGGATGCAGCTGTCTAGAGACACACATAAATAAAAATCCTGGTGGGTGCCGAGAGGGATGTCTGGGTGGCTCTCACCAGCCCTGGACCTGCTCCCAGGCTCCAGAGAAGGCTTCCCCTCCCACAGTCCCCTTCCACGGCTCAGTGTGGCGGGGCACTTCCCCGCGCCTGCCATTCAACACTGGAAAAGAGTGACCTTCTCTTCCCACCACCACTTGCACTCTGGGCCTTCAGAAGTAACCAAAGTCCCTGGCATCTCCCCTGAACATTTTCCCTTTGTAACTGAGTCGCAGCTTGCTTGCTTAGCCGGCACATGAAGCCAGCACCCGCCGGGGTCGGTCTTCCTCATGCACACATCCCAGGAACTCAGGTCGGCACTCCAGGGGGCCCACGTGTCAGAATTTACGAATGAGAAAGGTTGGTTGAAATAAGGGGTCAGAGGACAAGTTTCTTCATGGGAAGAGAAAGAAAGAAAAAGTCAATTCAACAATTGACAAGATAAACTTGATTTATTTTGCTGCTCTGACTAGTGCCATCCTTAAAGAGTTTGTAGAGACCTAGCCACCTTGCATGAGGCAAATATGCAAAGAGACAAATAAAGGTGGTTTCTGAGCAGTCAGTTGTAGATTCAGGCAAGAAATATAATCTCAATTACTCATATTCAAAGCTGCCTTTAGAAATTTATCCACTAGGTGTCAGCAGAATATGGAAGTTTAATGTGAGGGCCACCCGAAAGCCTGTTCCCTTTGTTGGCCTGGGAGGATGAGTGTATTGATTTCTTCTGTTAATGCCACATTATTTATCATCATTTTATTATATATAATGACATGTAATATCTTAACGTTATTGCATTGTGTATGCTATATATATATCACATACAATGCCCACGTTTATACTTTGTATATACAATCCCAATATAGTATCACTTTCTTCCTGCCCACAGATAACAATATAACAGAAGCAGTAGGTCAGTAATGCTGTGCACTGAGGAGGCCTCGGGGGTTCTCTGCTCCACTTAGCATTCCTCTCTTTCAATCTGATAGGCCTGTCAGTGACGGCCACTTGGCGGGTGACAGTCTGCTAGTTCATGCAGTATTCGTTCCTTTCCTGGTTTCATGCTACTCTATACTGGCTTTATTTGCTCTGAAAGCAGCTGGACTTTTTCCCAGGGAAGATGAGAAATCTAAAACTGGACCCAATTCTTTTATGACCAATTCAGCAGAAAGAAGGTATTCACTCTCTCACAGTTTGGAGATCAGTTCAGAGAAAGACTCTCCACAGGACCATCACTGAGTATTTTTGAACTAGAACTCTGAGCTCAGGTTCCAGGCCCAAGTGTTGGCAGCCTTTAGAGCTTTTCTTTCAGGAAATATTTGATTAAACAGAACCATTCTCCACAAATTTTACATAAACTTTAAAATTTTACTGGTTTGGAATACTGTAAGATTTGAGGAACACAGTTTCACATCTCAATGCATGACAAAGACTCACTTCATCTGCCACCAAAGCTCCAGCATCATGCCACAGTCAAAACGACCGCTTACGGTCCACCACCCACTTCTCTCCTCTCCCAAGGCCATGTTTTTATTTCTTTGTTCTATTTTCTGTTATTTTACGTTTTAGAGTTTAAGGAATTTTCATATACTTGCCAGAGTTCTCTTTTCTATATTTCTTTTTTTTTTAAAAAAAATTCTACATAGGAATAAAATTCTACAGTAATTGTCTTTTACTTCCTGACATTTTGTTTTCTTTTGCAGCCACAGCATTGCTCAGAAGTTGCTACTGGCACTGCACTCAGAGATCATTCATGTTGAGTTTGGGGGACCGCGTGAGATGCTGGGACTGGAACCCAAGTTGCTGAGGGTAAGGCAAGCACCCTATCTGGTGTACTATCTTTCCTGCCCCTTTTAATTTGTGGCTTATTTCACTTAGCACAATCACCTTGAGTTTCATTTGTGCTGTCTTCCAGGCACCCACGTTTCAGGTAGTAATATAAAATTACCTAGTTCATCATAGAAACAAAATTTCAGGAATTTAGAGGGAAAATATTTCCTGGTTTGTAGGATAACATTGCTAGTAGTAGCTTAGGTTTATTTGGGTTACTCCCATCACAGTGCTCCCATTTCTCTGTGTTTATTTGTAATTTCTTTCTTTGTGCTCTGTTGACATGTAAATATTGTTTTTCTTTTCTACTGAAGTCCTTTGTATATTTTATTCAGAGCCATGTTCTTTTGTATGGACACATTAAGAGATACGTTGAAGCTTGTAGGGCAGCTCTCCTGGGAACATCTTGCCACAGACTCAGGCTACAGTGCTCAGGCCAGCTTAATCATTCCTAACCCTAGCAGGGTCCAAATCTAGTTATTACTTTTTGGATCATGACAGCATTTTTTTTTATTAATTTATTTATTTTTAATTAGTGAATCACCATGAGGGTACAGTTACAGATTTATACATTTTTGTGCTCATGTTTCCCCCATACAAAGTTTGAGAACCCATCCCTTCACCAGTGCCCATTCTCCACCACCGGTAAACCCAATATCCCTCCTACCATCCCCAATCCCATCTCCCCCCACCCCAACCTGCCACTGTGGCAGGGCATTTCCTTTTGTTCTCTCTCTCTCATTAGGTGTTATGGTTGGCAATAGAGGTGTTGAGTGGCCACTGTGTTCAGTCTCTAGTCTACATTCAGCCCGCATCACCCTTCCCCCGCATGGCCTCCGACCGCATTATACTTGATGATCCCTTCTCTGAGTTGCCCTCTCCCCAGAATGTGAGGCCAGCCTCCAGACCATGGAGTCAACCTCCTGGTACTTATTTCTACAATTCTTTTGTGCTAGTCTCTCACTCTGTTTTTCTATATTCCACAGATGAGTGCAATCTTTCTATGTCTGTTTCTCTCTTTCTGACTCATTTCACTCAGCATGAAACTTTCCATGCCGATCAACTTATATGCAAAATTCATGATCTCCTTTTTTCTAACAGCTGCATAGTATTCCATTGTATAGTTGTACGAAAGTTTCTTCAACCAGTCATCCGTTCTAGGGCATTCGGGTTTTTTCCAGATTCTGTCTATTGTAAACAGTGCTGCGATGAACATATAAGTGCAGATGTCATTTCGACTGCGATGAACTATAAGTGCAGATGACCTCTTCCTTGGGAAAGTTTCTGTTCATTTCTTCACCCCATTTTCTGATGGGGTTGGATGTTTTCTTCTTGTAGAGTTCAACCAGTGCTTTATATACCATTGATATCAACCCCTTATCTGATGGGTATTGTGTAAATATCCTTTCCCATTCTGTAGATAGTCTTTGTATTCTGTTCACTGTATCTTTTGCGGTTCAGAAGCTTTTTAGTTTAATGTAGTCCCATCTGTTGATCTCTGTTTCTACTAGATTGCTTAGTTATCTTTGAAGATACCTTTATCTTCAATATCATGGAGGGTTTTGCCAACCTTGTCTTCAATGAACCTTATGGTTTGTGGTCTGATGTTGAGGTCTTTAATCCATTTTGATCTGACTTTTGTGCATGGTGTCATGACAGCATTTGTACATGACCAAGCTCTTAACTTTTAGTTAAGCATTAGGCACTTTGACCAGGCCCATCTTGATACCAGGGTAGCACATAACTCACTGCTTGCCCTGGATCCATCCCACCCCTCATCGGGACCCTGCGTTTGGGGGTACTAGGAAGTAAGGGCATCTGAGGCTTAGGTCGAGAGAACAGATGCCCAGGAGGAAAATATCACTTAGAGTCAAATGACTCCCAGGTTACAAAAGCGTAGCATTTACTACTGTCTTCCTTTGCCCATACAAAAGGACATGGCTCTGAGTAAACTATGCAAAGGGATTAAGGAGAAGAGAAAAACAGTATTTACAAGACAACAGAGCACAAAGAAAGAAGTTACAAATAAACACAGAGGAATGGGAGCACTGTTATGGGAGTAACCCAAATAAACCTAAGCTACCTTTGTCAATGTTATCCTACACTGGTTAGAGGAAAGTTGTGTGAATGACTTTGAGAATAACTTCATTTAGCTCGTGTCTTCATTCTCATTTGCTTCCAGGTATCATTTGATTTCTTCCTTTATTTCCTCTCTGATCCACTCGTTGTTCAACAATGAGTTGTTTCATTTACAGGTGTTTGATCTGATTCTCCAGTTCTGTGTGTGATTAACTTCTATCTTCAGTGCATCGTGGTCTGAAAAGATAGTTGATAAAATTTCTGTCATTCTGATTCTATTGAGGTATGTTTTGTGCCCCAGCACATGGTCTATGTTGGAAAAGGTTCCATGTGCACTGGAAAAGAATGTGTATTTGTTTTTTGGGGGGATGGAAAGCCCTGTATGCATCTATTAGCCCTCTTTCTTCCGTTTCTTCATTCAAAGCCAGAACTTCCTTGCTGAGTTTTAATCTTGTTGATCTATCCAGAGGTGATAAGGCAGTGTTAAAGTCTCCGATGATTTGTTGCTATCAATGTCCTCTTTGGAGTCTATTAGTTATTTTAAGTATTTTGCTCATCCCTCATTGGGTGCATATATGTTTAGGAGTGTGATTTCTTCCTGATGTACATTATCTCTTGATTATTAAAAAATGGCCTTTGCTGTCCCTTCTAATCTTTTTTTAGCCTAAAATCTATGTTGTCAGATATATGACTAGTATGACCACCCCAGCTTTTTTGAGGGTGCTATCAGTGTCTATCAGCTATCAGTTCACTATCACTGTCCCCCTCTCACTGCATGGGAGGATTCTGGACAGTCGATGGTGGTCACCTTTTCCCTTTCTAGAATACTAACTTCCTCTTTGGTTTGCCTCTGTGACTTATGTGAAGCCTCTAGTGCAGCGTTACAGGATGTGTTATTTTGTATTAGGCTTGTTCAGATTCTTGTGTTCACTGTTTTTTTTTTTTTTTTTTGGTGAGATTGTAATAGGCTAGAGGACTATTGGCCTAATGTGTTTGTGACAGCCAGGCTGTCCTGCTCAGGATGAGGTAATTGAAGTTGAGATGTGAGTCCAAAGCTCTGGGAGAGGGAAAATAACTGCAGCTGAGTGAACAGTTGGCCCCGGAGGCCGCGCCCCCGATAATGTACCTGTGGGGGAGAATGCCGAGTCGTGCCTCTGCAGGACTAAAGTCCCACTCTGACATGGTCCTCAATCTTGCCTGGATCCCCTCTTGCCTAGGCGCTTGGGGGGCACCTTCACCAAGAGGGGATCCTGCAGTTCCCTGGGCCTGCTGACTGGGCATGCCTCCCCAAGGATAATTTCATTTAAAGTAGTTTCATAGTGATATATTTCATTTAGAATTTGAACCCTTATTTATTAAATTTATTATAATCTGCAGTCACTTAGTCAAATTTGCATTGGTCAATATTTTGTTCTGGGATCCATTTTTTTTCCCCCTAGCTGATATTTGAATAGAACAATGTCTGACATAGAGTGCTTCATTACTTCCAGCATGCAAAGGGGATAAAGTTCAGATGATTGGCTTGGTCAAGGATCTGGTGGAGCATGGCTATGGCAGAGATCTCAAGCCAGGAAGGAGAGAAAAGATAATATATAAAGCCTGGGATTGCCTGTCTCTGCCTTAAGCTGAGTGGACATCCAAAGTGACCTCATCTTTTGAAAGTACTGAATACCCTTGCATAAATAGGCACTTGGAAAACCTATATAGTAGTTCTAATATAACCCCTTTCTTTGTGTATTGTGAGAGTCACTTGCCTGCATGCCTGGCTGTCTTCCCCAGGGCCCCTCGGAGGGGATGGGCTCCAGCTTCCCTCCCTGCCCTGAGTAGAGCTCCCGGCAGCCTGAAGACCACCGGAACCTAGCTACAGCCATGCTTAAGGCCCCTCTCCACACGTTCGACAAGACTCACGCATGAAGGTACTGGCAGAGGAACCCAGATGTGTGTAATCCCATCAATGGCCAACATCCAGAGACTTAAAAGCAAGCTCCAGAAAGCGATATCTTATAACCTACCTTTCCATCTGGTAGAAACAAGCAAGCTACTGAGAGCTTCCTGCACATGGGACAGCCTTGCAAGCTTCCCATGGTGTATCCATACGCCAAAGCCAGTAACCAGCTGAATTTATTCCCCTGACCCTGAAGAAGGCTCCAATTTGGCATCGTTGGGAAGACCAAGAAGAGAGAGGCTTCTAAAATCTCAGGAATAGGACAAATGTAGAGGTTACTGAGACCACTCGAGCAACTTGGTGATCAACGGGATTTCATGATTGTGATCGTGATCTTTGTGTATTATCAGCTTTAAAATATCTTAGATATTTTTATTTTATTAAATAACCATAATTTACAAAGTTTTCCATAGGTGAATTTTAAATGTACAATGTACCAGTAACAATCCTGCCACCAGTGTCAACTTCCTTCCACCAGTGTCCTCAGGTTCCCTCCCACCCTGTAGGATAACATTGGTTTTTCTTTTCTGCCTTGCCACAGGAAGCTTAGGTTTATTGGGTTACTCCCACCACAGTGCTCCCATTCCTTTGTGTTTATTTGTAACTTCTTTCTTTGTGCTCGGTTAACTTGTAAATATTGTTTTTCTCTTATCCTTAAGTCCTTTGCATAGTTAATTCAGAGCAATGTTCTTTTTGTATGGGCACAGGAAGACAGTTAATGCTATGCTTTTTCAACATGGGAGTTAATTGACTCAGTGATATTTACCTCCCGGACATCTGTTCTCTCAATCTAAGCCTCAGTTGCCCTTACTTCCTAGTACCCCCCAAAAGCAGGGTCCTGACGAGGGACTGGATGGACCCAGGGCAAGCAGTGAGTTGTGTGCTACCCTGGCATCGAAATGGGCCTGGCTAAAGTGCCTAATGCTTAACTATAAGTTAAGAGCATGGTCATGGACAAATGTTGTCATGATCCAAAAAGTAATAGCTAGATTTGGACCCTGCTAGGGTTAGGAATGGTTAAGCTGTCCTGAGCACTGTAACCTGAGTCTGTGGCAAGATGTTCCCACAGGAGAGCTGCCCTACAAGCCTCAATGTATCTATTACTGTGTCTATACAAAATAACTAATATTAAGAAGTAGAATTAAAATGTTAATCAAGATGGTAATTAAGTTATTGGACTGAGGAGAAGTGGAATACCTCTAAGTGGTGTTTCTACCTTTGGGCCTGAGGGGCAGTCGGGAAGGGCTTTCTTTTTTTTTAAAGTTTAAAATTTTTATTTTTTGGTTTATTTATTTATTTTTAATTTATTTTATTGAATCACCATGTGGAAAGTTACAAAGTTCTCAGGCTTATGTCTCAGTTATACAATGCTCAAACACCCGTCATTTCACGAGTGCCCATATTCCACCACCAAAAAAACCCCCCCAAAACCCATATACCTCCCACCCCCACCCCCAAACCCCCCTGCATAACTGATAAATTTAATTTCATTTTCTCTTTACCTTGATTACATTCCATATTTCAACACAAAACTCACTATTGCTGTTGGAGTTTTAACACAGAACTTACTGTTCTTGTTGGAGTTTATCCCCCAAGAATACGGCCCTATTGACAAGGAAACATTTGATAATTAGTTTTCCACTGATGAGAATGAAGAGATATAAAGTTGCGCGGCTGCAGTAGCGGCCGTGCGGTTTAGGATTTCTGTATTTTAGTAATTAAGTCCAGGGAGATTTAAGTTGGAAATTGCATCATTTCCCTTCCTGGGGCAGCATGGAGCAAAAGCTTAGTTCACAGTCTGGAGACATGGCTGCAAGCACTTGCTGGGACCCCAAGTAATACAGCTGGCTCTGGATCCTGGTCATTCAGCAGCAAAGTGGCTGTGCAAAGGCATAGCCACCTGGGTTGAATCTCGGCGGAGTGCAAGCCGGCACCGGCCCCGGCCCGAGACTGCCGGGAAGGGCTTTCTTATGTTGATTTTGCTACCAGACTGGGTGTAGCGTTGGCCGAGAACACAAGGTGTGGAGAGATGAGAGAGTGAGAGTTGTTGGGAGACAGAGCAGGGAGCAAGATGGAGCATGGAGAGATGAGCGGGAGAGAGAGGAGACAGGACTGAGAGACAGGAGGAGCAGTGTGAGGCTAGAATGGGGGGCTCAGAGAGACTGGAACAGGCGCGGGGGGAGAATGGAATAAATAGCAACTGATCAACCAACCGGCTTGGTCCTCGTTTCCTCCTCCATCCACCCCATGACTCAGGCCGCCCCGCTGGGCGAGTGGCCTGGGACCACCCACACCCAGGTGGCCAGGGAGAGAGCCACCAAGGTTCCCCTGGCCGCCCCGGAGATTAAACAACACCCCACCCATTTCCCAACTTGCCCCCTTTTCAGGGACATTTTTCAGTTTAATTGTTGAAGTTTATATCTCTTTTTTTCAGTTCTTGACTCTGTATGGGAGTATTACGCTATTCCGCTCCTCTAAAGGGCAGATGTATGAAATCTGCTTGACCCCTGCTCCCCATTGCTCCTTCTCTCTCTGCTCTTCCCCCTCAGTTTCTTTCCTTCTCTGTCCTCCCTACACTCTGGAGCCAAGGGTGGTCTAGGTTCTTCTTCCCCTTCAAACACTGCATTCCCTCATCCAGAAATTCTATATACCACATATAAGCGAGATCATCTTGTGTTTTGCTTTAGCCTTTCACTTGACTTTTTATTTGCCTTAATGTATGATATGAGTTTCTTCACTGTATCACTGTCATCCCATTGTTCATTGATTTACTCGAGCGGGCACCAGTAACGTCTCTATTCTTCCCAGCCCTGAGATTTTAGCAACCTCTCCTTACTTGTCTTTCCTAACGATTGGAGACTCTTTCAGGGTCAGGTGAATGAGACCCATCTTTACTGTTTCGGGCATATCGAATATGCCACGGGTAGCTTGCCAGGCTCTGCCTGTGCAAGTGGGATACTCTCGTTAGCTTGTCAGGCTCTCCAAGAAGTGTGTATATATCTGTTATTGTATTTGGCATATGAATACGCTGCGGGAGCTTGCCAGGCTCTCCCCCGTACCGGGAAGTAAACTCTCGGTAGCTTGCCAGGTTCCCCAAGGAGAATTAGGCTATCAGATGTCGATTCTGGGAGCTTGGCTTTATAGTCTCTGGATGTAGGTCATTGATGGGATTACACGGGCGCCAGGGGCAGTTTCTGGGTGTGACTGTCTAGCTACTGGAAAATGGGGAATCTGGGTGGAAGAGGCCCAGTCCCGATTTGAGCAGCCTTGGAGATCTCCGCCCCGGGTCCTGCATACTTGGGTTCCACTGCCGGTTCCTTCATGGGTGAGGCTCATCTGAAAGTGTGGAGAGTGGCCTTGGGGATGGCAGTGACTGGGTTCCAGAGGTCTTCAACTGCTGACGCTCTGCTCGGCGCAGGGAGGGAAACTCAACCCACCCCCTCTGAAAGACCCCGGTGAAGACAGCCAGGTTCGTGGGCAAGAGACTCTGTGTTGCTCTCTTCTGAGAGCTTGGTTTTATAGTCTCTGAGTTTCTTAAATTCATAAAATAGTGGATGCCTCTTTGTCAGTAAGGATATAGTCACTCTATGTCTTTTGATTGTTGAGCTGAATAACAGCATGCAAAACTTTGACTATCCTTAACCTACTTCGAAAATGCTGTTTAACTGGAAATAAAGTTTTTGCTTTCTGTACGGAAATGAGGTTTGATATTGAAAAATAGTCTAGGACCAGCTCTTAGACCTCTTCTGTCTCTAACCTAGGGTTTTATGTTAAACGCTGAGGTGATCAGTGCACTGAATTTTCAATTCCATCTTGGTCTAGGGACTCTTCCTTCACTTCTGATGTCCTTCCTTCAGTCTGAGGTGCTCAAGCCAGGAAGTCCCACTCCTAGTTACTGCAGGCACATGTGACCCGGCCCGAGATGCTGGTGAGAGAATACTGGCCCACCACCAGCAGCGGTTCTTTGAGACATGAGCCTGTACTGAGTCTTTTTTTGAACTGATCTCCAGACTTCGAGAGAGAAGATATCTTCTTTCTGCTGGATTGGTCATAAAGTAATGGGATCTGGCTTTAGATTTCTCACCCTCTCTGGGGAAAAGTTCAACTGCTTTTGGAGCAAACAAAGCCAACACCGATTAACATAAAGCCAGGAAAGGAGAGGAGCACTGCATGAGCTAGAGGACTGTCCCACACAGAATGCTCATTTACATGGACAAGCCTATCAGCTGAGAAAAAGAGAGAGATGCTAAGTGAGCAGAGACAATAAAGTACAGGATAAAGAGAAAATGACTTCAGAGCAAAATAGTGAGTCCAGTGAGACACAAGTGAATCTTGATAATAAAATTTCTTTCTCTGATTTAATATCTCTAATGTGAATCTTTAACTTTTAGCCAAAAAACTGTCTTCTAATTATAGAATGTATTCTGATCTACGGATGATAATGATTTTGAGACAATTTAAATTTTTTCATAATTCTTCTAGGGTGGATCTTTTTCTCTTGCAGAAATAGAACCTCTTGCTTGACCTACATATGACTAAGCTCTGAAACACCATTTTTTTCTGTTCAAATTATAAAAACCTCCAAAACTCAAAAGGTTTTTCAATTTTATTGCAAAATAAACATGGAATATTTTAATCCTGAAGAAGTGAGTCAGAATTACCAAAGGATCATACATCATGCATTCAGGGCGAATACTCTATCTGAATAGAGATATTAATAGAGATAGAATACTCTATATCTGAGCCACATCCCCATCCCTATCATTGTTTCTTATGGCAGATGTAGAGGACATAAAATATTTAGAACTTTGAGCCAGGAGGACTCACAAGGTACATATGCTTTGCTCAGTGAAATCATTAGAAGACCGCTGTTTTCTTCCATTATTCAAGTTGTATGGTTTTTAAGAGTTGAATTACACATTAGCATGGAAAAACAAATCATCATTATCATCATCATCATCATCATAATCATCATCATCATCCCGTTGATGGTCGAATTTCTCGAACAGTCTCAGTAATGTCTCCATTCATCCTAGCCCTGAGATTTTTAGAAGCCTCTCTTTATTCATCTTTTCCAATGGTGCCGCATTGTAAGCTCTTTCAGGGTCAGGGGAATGAGACCCATCATTGTTACTAGTTTTGGCATATGAATATGCCATGGGGAGTTTGCGAGGCTCTCCCATGTGGGCAGGAAACTCTCAGTAGCTTGCCAGGCTCTCCCAGAGGGAGAACTAGCCTATAAGATGTCGTGAGATCGCTTCTTGGCCATGCACTTCTAGAAGCTTGGTTTTATAGTCTCTGGATGTTGGCCATTGGTGGGATTACACTGTGCCGGGGGTAGTCCCTGGGTGTGACTGCCTAGCTACTGGAAAATGGGGAATCTGGGCGGAAGAGACCCAGTCTCGGTCTGAGCAGGCTTGGAGGTCTCAGCCCCGGGTCCCACACACCTGAGTTTCTCTGCCGGTTCCTTCATGTGTGAGGCTCTTCCAAATGTGTGGAGAGGGACTTTGAGCATGGCTGTGGCTAAGGCTCCAGAGGTGTTTGGCCGTGGGAGCTCTGCTAGGGGTGGGGAGGGAAACTGAAGCTCACCCCCTCTGAGGGGCCTTGGGGAAGACAGTCAGGCATGGGGGCAAGAGACTCTTGGAAAAACAAATAACAGGGTAGAATTTCCTAAACTACCTGGACAAAAAGCAATTTTCATTAGTGAATCTGTCCCAAAAGAAATATTTGGAGAGTAATACAAATTTCATTTAGAAAACTCATTCTTTGGAAGCAGACAAACTAATTTGCTTGTACTGGCTATATAGATGGAATACAATCCCCTCCAAATCAGAAAAAACTTGTGACTAATCACTGCTCCACTTCTGCTTTTTAAAAAAGTTTTATCACAAGCAATTATAAACCAATTAGAAAAGAGCTCCAACTGGTAGCCATTTTCTAGAAACTAGCAAGAAGCACCAGGTATGAGTTACGTTGATGGTAAATCCCAAGTCTCTCGGGACAGGGGAGGAGTTGGCCCTCCTTCCCCTGCCCTGGTGGGATGCCGAGATAATGTTACATCTGATGACTACTTAATCTCCCACATGGCCATGATCCAGAGACACACAAAGGAATCTCGGACCATAGTAACTTGTGGCAGCGATTTCTTCAGATGCTAATTATTAAAATCTTAGAATTCCTAGAGCGCACAGCTGCAAGAGTGGCCACGTGACATTATATTATATCCACAACAAGCAATACAAAACACATTGCTAGCAATTGTATTTTTGGCAGGAAACCTTGCATATGGACAGGTAGCATGTAAAGAGCCAATACAGTGTATTGATGAGTACTGGCGGTAGATTCTTCAGGTGTTCGGGTCTGACCTTGTCCAACCCCGTGCTGTTTGCATCTTTACCAGCGAAATGGCGTGTTGGATTTCAGAAGGGAGAACGTTGGGAACAACATATCCATCCTGTGGAATTTGGTTTGTGGGCAGGTGGACATGGCTGTCAAAGAGATCCGAGTAGAAGTCGTGAATAATTTTCTTCATTGCCTTTCTGGAGGATGTGATAGATCCATCAGGACGTAGGAGTGCAGTCATCTTGGTCTTGTAGTTGGCGAAGGACAGGCAAGCATTGCAAAAACTTTTCCTAGCTCATTCCAAGCCACACTGGCAAATGAGCTTGAGAGTTTCCGAAGACTCTCATTTGTAAGTTATATAATTTGTAAATTATGTAATTTGTAAATTACAAAAAAAAATTGTAAATAATGTTTAATATTTACTTCATTTAATCTTAACTTTGTCAACAAGACTAGTCATTAGTGGTGTGGCCAGAGAAATAGTACAGGGGTAGGACACATGCCTTGCCCAGGGCCAACCCGGGTTCAAACACCAATATCCAATATGGTCCCCACAAGCCCTAGCCAAACAGGGCATTCAAACTCAGTATATCAAAATCCTCCTCGAGCTGTATTGTGAATTCACCACCAGGATCTCACATTCAACAAGGAAGTGATCATTGATGTAAAGAGAGGAGTGCGGCAGGGTGATACCATTTCACCGAAACTCTTCAGTGTCGCCCTTATGCGACTACTGGAATGGGAAGGAATGGGAGTGAAGATAGACGATTGGCAATTACACCACCTCCGCTTCGCTGATGACATCGTTCTCATAACACCAACCATTAGCCAAGCGGCACAAATGCTGACCGATTTCGACCACGAGTGTGGAAAGGTCGGATTGCAGCTGAATCTCAAAAAGACGATATTCATGAAAAACGAACTGGTCCCTGAAGCTCCATTTGCTTTCAATGGAACGAACATCTCCGAATGCAACAGCTATGTGTACCTCAACATGAGGAACAACTTGGCTCCAGAACTATACAGGAGGAAGAGAGTAGTGGGGAATGCCTTCAAGAGTGTCGCAGAAGTGGTTAAGAGGAGAAAGAACCTCTGGCTCCAGGCACATCTTTTCAACTCCACCATTCTTCCTGCACTAACATACGCCTCAGAGACCTGGGCCCTACGAAAACAGGATGAGAGTGCTATTCAAGTATCCCAAAGGGGAATTGAAAGAGCTATGCTTTGAGTATCACATTCCACTCAAGTGGGAGAAGGAATCTGGAGTTCTGACCTCCATTGACGATCAAGAATCAGGGACACTGTCTCGTTTGCCAAGGCATTGAAAATCAGATGGGCCAGACACATAATGCGATTCAGAGATGACCGCTGGACTAGAGCTGTTACTGATTGGATTCCATGGGATGTCAAAGACCACGTGGTCGCCCACCTACGAGATGGTCAGACTTTTTCGTCAAGACCCTGAATGAATGATTTCAGGCTCTTCGTGTTCCTGGAGCGAGCAGATACCACTGGGCTACACTAGCACATGACAGGGACGAATTGAGACAAGTGATACAAATGATACAAGTGACAAGTGAAGTTATTTACAAAAAATACAGAGGTGTCTGGGAGATAATACTGTGGGTAAAGTGCTTGTTTTGCACACTGACAACCTGCGTTTGATCTCCGGCATCCCTTATGGTCCCCAGCACCGCCAGGTGTAATTCCAGGAGTAACCCCAGAGCATCACCACATGTTCCCCTAAAACAAAACAGAACAAAAAAAAACATAGAGATAATTTCTTCTTGTCAAGAGAAATTGTATTGTAAGTGAAAATCAGAGTGAAAACAAATGTTAAGCCGTGGTGAATTGCTGACCTCAGCTGGCACAGAGAGACAGTGAAAGTGAAGGAAATAGGAATTTATTGAGGTGTGCTCCCTCAGTAACTTGTTCATGTTATCAGTAGGGGGTGAGGAAGCATGGAATGCAGACTGGTAGCTTCCTGGTGCCAGGTGGGCCGTAAGTCAGAGCAGGAGACAAGGCGCTCTTTGAATCTGGGAGTGTGTTGTTTCATCAGCCAGTTGCCATTTGGTATGATTGCCATTGCCATTTGCCTGAGCAAATTTTACAAGCCATGACAGTATTGATGATAGTGATAATCATTTTGATGATGATTATGACAATAAAGTAGATCACTTTTTCTGTGAACAATTTTCAGGTAGGTATAAGGTGAAGGAATTAAAAATAGAATGATGGAAGCCTGGGAAGACTTTGAAAACCAAAGCTGGGTTAGATAGAAGTAAGGCTGTGTGTGCACAGTGCATGAGCAGCACTGCTCCTGACTCTGCTCTGGTTGGAGCATTGTCAGCTGGAGTCAATCAGAGGGGAACTGAGGCTTACAGGACTGCAACACGGGGGAATGCAGCCGAAGCGATGACAGACAGACTTGTAAATACAGCAGAGTAAAACAATGTGGATATTCACAGAAACTATAGACTGAGGTACATTTTTTTGTCATTGGGACTGGCTGAGTGTAGGAAAGGTGAGTGTAGGTTGGTGATGGTGAGAGGAAGGATTCATCCATGACCTGACCAATGCCCTTTTCCTCTCATCACCTCCCCAGCCTGCCAAGAGTTCATGGCATTCCGTAAGCATGATCTAATCCTGCAGTGGCAATGTTAATGCATTTTGCTTTTGACTTTGGTCCAAAAGATTAGTGTGCTGTTCACAGTGATTTCATAAAGATGTGGGGACAGACAGGATTTAGAGAAAATCCAGATCACGCAGTCTACCAGAAGCTATTCTTGGAAACAGAGGGCACCAGCTTTCTCTCCAAGATTAAGTGTAACAGTGGAAAATTGGAACAAAAACCAGAGAAAAGATTGTATCTGTGAAAACATTCTGCACTGGAATTTGTGGGGTGGCTTATGGCCCTGGGGTTTTTAGGGTTTTGTGGTTTACCAGACAGTCTATATAATTATGTGATAAATGCTTTGACTTTTGTTCAGCCAGTGAATTATGGACTTACTAAATAGTCACAAAAAAAAAGTATGCAGCAAGTGCTAAGTCTTCAGTCACATCAAACGATATTCTAATCCTATATTGGCATTTCCCAATGGAGTCAAGTGACCATAAGATCATTACGTGTACCAAAAGAAAAGTGAAATTTATCAGTTACACAGGCGGGGTGGGGGGCTGGGGAGGTGGGGGGTGGGGGGAGGTATACTGTGATTCTTGGTGGTGGAATATGTGCACTGGTGAAGGGATGGGTGTTCGAGCATTGTACCTGAAAGCTTTGTAACTTTCCACATGGTGATTCAATAAAAGAATAAATTTTAAAAAAAGATCATTATGTGTACCATTTCAAGTGTACCTTTGTAGAAAATATCCCCCTAACTGCCCCCCATTAGATATTTCCCTTGGTAAACAGTTTAGGCTTTTAATACAAAGGGTTTGTAAATGTGTTTCTAGGAAAAAATAGAATAGATAACAGTCTGAGCAAAAGTGTGCCTAGGAAAGAATAATATAAAAAGTTTAGGGCCTTTTAGATGCTTGCTGATTGGCTATGTGAAATGTTCCAGCCTTTGTTCTTTCTGTACCCATTGTATGTTGATGTGTTTACTAACTATCCTTAATGTCTGTCAACTCACATGTTGAGAGCCCTTTGGGGGAGTGAAATTGTGTTAAACCTATGGCCTACCTGTGAGGCCACTGGTGGCTGCCCAGATGATCCTAAAGCCTGGACAGTCCACTTGTGTTTGACTCATTCTCTATAATCAACCATCTCTGAATGGAAGTTGAAAGTGCCAATCCTGTTGGCAATAGTCATACCTTTATAATAGTAATTGCCTCTAACATGCAGTTGTTAATGACATGTGACAAAAGCTGGAGTGAGAAGATCAAGAATTTTCATCTCATATCTGACTGAGGGCTCTTGGACAAGCTACTTGACCTCTGAGTATTTTCCCCTCGTTTATAAAATTAGGACGATGTTGATCCCAGGCCTGGTGTTATGAATAAAACTTTTTTTTTTTTTTGCTTTTTGGGTCACTCCTGGCTCTGCATTCAGGAATTACCCTTGATGGTGCTCAGGGGACCATATGGGATGCTGGGAATCGAACCCGGTTGGCCACGTGCAAGGCAAACACCCTACCTGCTGTGCTATCACTCCAGCCCCTGAATAAAACCTTCAATGTGTCATGTAAGCATAAGATTTTTTAATGTAGCTCAAGACTTTGGTCCTTGATCCTGTAAAATCCTATGCAACCCCTGACTGGCTGTAGCAGGACTTTCTACAGTCAGGGTTACAAGCTTTCCATAAATCAAATTGCAAAGAAAATCATTATCACATTTCAATATCCATCTTGAATGGGTAGTATGACAGGATTAGGCTTATGAAAATTAAACTTAATTTTCAGAAATTATACTGCTTCTAAATTATACTGAATCTAAACCAATGAATTCAAATCTTGATATATAGGGTTGAAGGAAAACCTATTATTTTAAACATTATCAGATATTCTCTATTTTCAGGAAAATTAAAATATAAATTAATAACTCTTTTGTTTGATAAAAATAACCTCACTATTGGTTTTAAAAATGAAGCTAATGGCTGGCCTGGGTTTGATCTCTGACATTTCATATGGTGCCCCAAGCACCTCAAGGAGTAATTCCTGAGTACAGAGCCAGGAGTAAGCCCTGAGCATCGCTGGGTGTAACCCAAAAAGAAAAGAAGAGAAAAAAATGCTAAAAATGAAGCTAAGATTCAAACCTAGCATAGGGTTTAAGACAATGTAATAAACCACATCAACAAGAAGAAATATTAAGTCTCGTGATCGCATCAGCAGATGCTAAAAAGCCTTTGATGAAGTCCGGAGAACTCAGTAGGCTGAACACATCTTTGCAGGCAGGAGGCCTGGACCTGATCTCTGAACTGTGTGGTTCCCTAAGAAAACCAGGAGTAGTCCCTGAGCATGATTAGGTATGGCCTAAAGAAGAAAAACATTCCTTCCCCCTAGCCAAAGAAAAAGATAATGAATTATTTTTTATAAGATCCAGATCCATTTATGATAAAACACTGAAACAGTTGGGAATATGATCCATTTATGATAAAACACTAAACAGTTGGGAATAGAGTTATTATACCTCATTGTAATACACAGGTGACAAAACCCCAGCTAACACTACACTGAGTAAGAGAAAACGGAAAGCTTTTCCTTAAGGCCTGGCACTTGAAAAGGCTGTCTACTCTTACCACTACCTGGGTGGATGTAAAGGCTGGTCAGTGGAAAGACAAGTCACCTGACTATAGACTTTGCTTGTCTCGCCTCTGGTGAGGGGAGTGGAGCTGGGGATGGAGTCAATCAAATAGTGACTAATTCTACCAACCATGGCTACATAAAAAGAAAATCTCCAGATATTAAAATTTGGTGGAACTTCCTGGTAGATGAACACATTAACGTGCGGGGAGGGTGATTCAGTGAATTTCACAGAGAGGAGACAGAACATGTGTATGAAACTACCTTAGATCTTGCCCCTATGCCTCATCATTTGGCTGCCATATTCAGATTATCTGTAATAAATATATTTATAAGACTAATGCTTCTTTGAGTTTTGTGAGTCACTTAGTGAATTGTTAAAACTAAGGAGCGGTCAAGGGAACTTTCTGGACTTGTTGCAGGGTCTCTTTAGAATTATGGCTGGTATCTGAAAATGGAAATCATATTGGAGGAAGATTTGGAGGTCTTTGGAGTCTGTTGGAACTCCAGGTGTCTGCATAAGAATTTTGTCATATTGCTGTATACATGTAACAAAGCCGTACTCACAGGAGGATCATGTTTTACCTTCTCTGCCCTGATGTCTCTGGGGCTCCTGCTGGATAATATACCTTATGCAGGCCCTAAAATGAGTATTTTTGCCCATTTTCTTCCACATCCTCTGTCTCTAGAAGCATAGAGGTATTGGGAAAAATTATAAATGTGTTTACTATAATCTTCAGTTATTGTTATGCTATTGAAAGAACTTAAAACTTTTTAAAGTAATCAGAAAGTCAAAATTTCTCAAGAAGTCTGAAAATCATATTTTCACAGCTGGTACTGATGCATTCAGAGTATGGACTATTTATAAAGAAGCATAGTAAGGAATTTACAACTTGCCAATGGTATTAGACCCTGAAAGTTGACCTACAGAACTAAATGTGCCAACGTGGAAGGTAGGAGAGTGTAAGGGGACCTTGAGACTTTGAATGCTAACATCCTTGGGTTGGAACATTGTATGCTTGAAACTTTATCATTAGCAGTATTATACATTTCTTTGTCTAAGCCAATTTTTTAAAGGAAAATATACACTCTTTCTTTAAAAAAAGCTGTCTTTCACAGGAAGAAGAGTTAAAATGATCAATCCCCATTGTGAACTTTTCTATCTGCTACACAAGATAATTGAGAATAAAGTATGTTGAATACCCTTCTTTTCTATCGTGCATATCTTCTCTTTGGGAATAGCATATTCTCTGGAAGGACCTGCCATCTTCTACTTCAGCACGAAAGCAGGTTCCTCATCTGATTTCGTGTTAGAACTAGCAGGGGAGGCCTACAGCTATTCTTGCTTTAGAAACATTTGCTGACCATGGCTACTTAACTCTTGAGTTATCTCCAGAAGACTCTGTATCCTGTGTCTTCTTGAAGCCAACGAGTGGGTTAACACTAGGAAGCAGGGCTTTATTCTATGGCCCCTAATACACCCTTGGGGCACATTCTGTCTTAATCTTACAATTAGAAACTAGCTTTTACTATTAGAAAGACAGTTGTCAATTTTTTGTGATTCAGTTTTCTGATTCCAATTAATTATCTCCAAATTAATATGAACTTATACAATTTTCATAAATGTATAAATTGTATACATTTTATACATAACTGAATACATTTTGTACAAATATACAGATTGTATACATTTTATATACTTTGTACAATTATATGTAATTAAATTTATACATTTATATAAATTTTTTTTAATTTTTTATTGTGGAAAGTTACAAAGTTACAAAGTTTTCAGGTTTAAATCTCAGTTATA
Source organism: Sorex araneus (assembly GCF_027595985.1). Taxonomy (NCBI): domain Eukaryota; kingdom Metazoa; phylum Chordata; class Mammalia; order Eulipotyphla; family Soricidae; genus Sorex; species Sorex araneus. The sequence goes on from NC_073303.1 coordinate 49,636,445, forward strand.
CAATGCTCGAATACCCATCCCTTCACCAGTGCACATATTCCACCACCAAGAATCCCAGTATAGCTCCACCCCGCCCCCTCACACCCCAAACACCCCCACGCCCCTAGCCCCCCCACCCTAAGCCCCCCCCGCCTGTGTAACTAATAAATTTCACTTTACTTTCACTTTGATTGCATACAATATTTCAACAAAACTCACTATTATTGTTTGGAGAGTCTCTCCCCTAAAGTCAGACCTGCTGAAAAGGAAGCATTAGGTAATTTGTTTTCCATTGCTGAGGATGAAGAAGTGTGAGGTCGAGTGACCACACTTAGCGGCCTCTCAGTTTTGGGTTTCTGTAATTTAGTATTTTAGTAACTAAGTCCAGAGAGATATCTGCCAGAAGTTGCATCGTTGCCAACTTGTACTTCTCAGTTACATTATATTCCACATATGAGTGCAATCTTTCTATGTCTGTCTCTTTCTTTCTGACTCATTTCACTCAACATGATACTTTCCATGTTGATCCACTTGTATGCAAATTTCATGACTTCATGTTTCCTGACAGCTACATAGTATTCCATTGTGTAAATATACCAGAGTTTCTTTAGCCAATCATCTGTTTTCGGGCACTCTGGTTTTTTCCATATTGTGGCTATTGTGAACAGAGCGGCAATGAACATGGAAATGCAGATGTCATCTCTACTATACCTTTTTGCCTCTCCGGGATATATTCCCAGGAGTGGTATTGCTGGGTCAAATGGGAGCTCAATTTCTAACTTTTTGAGAATCGTCCATATTGTTTTCCAAAAGGGCTGAACCAGTCGGCATTCCCACCAGCAGTGAAGGAGAGTCCCTTTCTCCCCACATCCACGCCAACACCGGTTGCTTTTGTTTTTGGGGATGTGGGCCAGTCTCTGTGGTGTGAGATGATATCTCATTGTTGTTTTGATCTGCATTTCCCTGATGATTAGTGATGTTGAACATTTTCTCATGTGCCTCTTAGCCATTCGGATTTCTTCTTTGGAAAAGTTTCTGTTCATTTCATCAGCCCATTTTTTGATCGGGTTGGCAGTTTTCTTCTTGTGGAGTTCAACCAGTGCATTGTATATCCATTTATATAAATTTTACAAAACAAAAATATACGTCTAAGGACCTCAGGGATATTGCTCAGTGTTTTCACACCTGCTTTTCATGTCTAAAGTCATAACTTGGATCCCAAGCATTGCTTCATGTATGATCACTAGTATTTTCATGATCTCTGCTGCAAAAACAAGTAGAACCTCCAGTGCACTACAACCAAATGTGGAATCACTACAGCCAAGTGGAGAAGTAGCAAAAGGAAAAATTTGACACCCAGATAGCACAACAACATAGGGGATGGAAGGAGAAAGACACACAACTGAGCGAATTTCACAAAGAAAAGAATCATTGACATTAAAAGAGACACAACATGTTTGCCCCTCCCCTTCTTAATAATCCTTCATTTTTTATTAGTAGCCTTCTTCTTGACATTTAAGTAGTTACTGCCATTTTTTTATATTGGGAAATATGCTTTTCCAGGACTGGGGAGACAGCTCAAGGGTGAATCACATGCTTTCCACATGCAAGCCCCTGAGTTTGATTAATTTAAATTAATTTCCTTCACTTCATATAATATTCATTTATGTTAAAAATTTCATACACTCCTCTTGTTTAATAGCATCTGAGTCAATTGCAGATATAGCCCACCTGGTAATGCTGACATGAAGTTGTTGTGCAGTCTCCTAAGGCACACATGAGCTGCCAGACCATGCTCCATGGTCATCCTCATTCCAGTAGATGGTATTGGGTCTTTGTCCCAAACTGCTGTGTTAAGTCACATTTCCGTACTTCATAACTTTGTCTACTGTTGGTATTGAATACCAATATTATTGGTACTCTTGGCACGGCAGAGCCTCGCAAGCTACCTGTGATGTATTTGATATGCCAAAAACAGTAACAACAACGTGCTCTTCATGTTTCTGGAGGGAGCAGACATCACTGAGCTACACTAGTACATGAGAGGGACAAATGAAGATGTTACTGGCGCCTGCTTGAGCAAATTGATGAACAATGGGATGACAGTGATACAGTGATTGGTATTGAAACTGTGACCCCAAATGGACAGAACACCTGACATTGATGTTGTGTGAACGTTTGTTCAGTTGGAGGCAGAGACAAAGAACGTGCGAGAAATTATATTTCATGGGAGGCCCGGATTCGTTCAGATCTTGTGACAAAAGGTAGAGCATTCTGAGATCTCCTTTTATTACCTTAGTGCCTCTAAAGGGTGCAATACAGTGACATCATCAAAAGAAGTTACAGGAAGAGCATTGAGGTAGCAAGGCAAGTACTGTTTCCTTGTGTCTTCAATTTAGTGGGTGTAGGCCTCAGGAAAAAAGATGCAAAACTGAAACTGAAACCAAAACCTTTCCTGGGCTACAAGCACCTGGAATCTACATCCCAAAGACTAGTCTGGGCTAGCACCTGGAATCTGCATGGCAAAGACCAGGCTTGGCTTCTGTGAGAAAACGAAAACTGACTCTTTGAATAAACTGAAATTTATGAAATTATTTACTGAAGGCAGCTTAAGGGAAAAGATTTTCAGCTTCATCCAAACCATCAGGACACACGAGAAATCTTGCCCATTTTCATGGGTCCCTATGTTGCTGCCCATGTGTAGTGCAGTCTACATGATGGCTCAGTCAAGCCCGAACACATTAATAAACTTGGTTAGACAAACATTAATGACAAAACAGGAGGAGGCTGATGTGATAGAGCTCATGACCAAAAGGCTAAAGCCATGCATTAGATTCCTAGTATCACATAAAACACCGCCCACCCAGAAGCACCACCAGGTATGGCCTTGGTAGACCCTCAACACTATCCTCTCCACACTGACACATACTGTCAGTCTGTCTGAGAGTTGGTAGGTATTGTCAGGAGTAGTCCCAGATCCTCGAGCATTCCCTACAAAATACTGTGTGCATTCCCTACAAAAATTAACAATGACAATTTTTTTTGTGAGGTTCCATAATCTACAATATGCAGAGATCATTCTGGTGTGCTCTGGGACTACATGTGGTGCTGATAAGTAAACTGGGATCAACTGTGTCCAAGGCAGGCAGTTTACCTCTGCACGATCTAAATGCCTAGAACTCTAAATCTTTTCTAATAAGTGTCTCTCTTACTACCCCTCACAGTGTTTCCAGTCATAAAATCTCCATGTGCTACTGTGTTTTCTGATTAAAATTGTCTGTACCAAAAGGCAGTCTGAGGTCTTACTCATTAGCTTGGGAGAGAAGAGTTATTTATAAGTTTGTAATCAAATTGATCTTATTTCAAAATTTTATTTTATTAAGCACCATGACTTACAAAGCTATTCATAATTAAGTTTCTGACATACAATATACTATGACCAATCCTGCCACAAGTGTCAATTTCCTTCAAGCAGTGTTCCTAGATTCTCTCTCTTACTCACCGACCCCAGACCCAGCCTGCCATCTTGACAGGCATCCTTTGGCTATTAAAGTTTGGGTCTTGTGATTTCAGTGTTGTTGACTCTGTGATTTGGATATCTAGCTTTATCATTTCTTAACACCACCAGTGTGCATGGGACTCCTTGGCCTCTATCCCCATTGCTTCTAATCTATCTATTCTCCCCCTTTTTTCTCTTCCCTATACTCTCGGGCCAAGGGTTATCTAAGCACCCGCCTTTAAAACATTGCATTCCTTCATCCAGTAACTCTAAATGCCACATGTAAATGATATCATCCTATGTTTGTCCTTCTTCTGGCTTATTTCATTTAACAGGATATCTTCCAGTTCAATCCGTGTTTCAGCAAATTGCGTGATTTTATCACTCCTCACAGTTGTGTAGTGTCCTATTGTGTACATATACGTATCACATCTTCATGATCCACTGCTTTATTGTTGGACATCCAGGTTTATTCCGAAACAACAATAAAACTATTGCACTGGTGCTACAATGAATAATGGTGTGCATATGTTCTTTTCAGTGATTCAATGCCACTGGCAAAGGTGAAAGACTCAAATATAAAGAAATGGGACTACATCAAATTAAAGAGTTTCTATATGGAAAAAGAAGCATGGGTTAAAACTGAAAGATAGCTAACTGAATGGGAGAAAATATTTGTGCTTAACACTTTAGATAAGGGGTTTATATCCAAGATATTTAAAGCACACACAAAGATCAGCAACCTCCATCCCCAAGTCCTATTAAACATGGGGAGAGGAAATGAACAGGGATGTACTTCTCTGAGGAAGACCAACAGATCAACAAAAGACACATGAAAAAAAGCTCTTCAACACTTATTATTACGGAACTCCAAATCAAGATGACAGTGAGATGTCATCTCACACCAGTGAGGGTGGCACATAGCAAAAACACTTGGAACAATCTGTGCTGGTGGGATGTGGTGAAACGGGAATTCTCATCCACTGCTGTTGAGAATTTTGTCTGGTTTAACCCTCAAAGTAAACAATATGGAGATTTCTCAGTAAACTTAGAACTGATCTACCCTAACACCCAACAATACCACTTTTGAGTATATGCCTGCAGGACAGAAAAAACACTGATTCAAATAGCTTTTTGAAGAGACACCCTGAGACACCCTCTACTTTAACTTCTTCATGGGTACTGCTATATTGAGTCATTTGTGCAGAAACCAAAAAAGAGGTAAAAGATAGGGTGAAACACAAGTAAAACTATGCTTTAAATTTAGCTGATGAGTTTACCTCCAAGTAGCTGTGATTTAAGATTTTGCCTTTTTATTTTCCAGTTTGTCTTTCACAAAAGGTTTGTTAAATAAAAAGTGTTAACTCATTTTAAAATTTAAATAAGTGAGTTTAAAGGTAATATTTTGACATAGGTTAAAGGCAAATTCTTCATGCTTTGATCCCTCTATTTCATCACTTATACCACATTGCCATTTTGGTATGTTATCCCCCTTAAAAAGAATAGAGAGTAACCCAAGGGGAAAATTTTTCAAATAAAGCAGATTAGATAAGAGTTTTCACAGATATATTCCCTGATGATTGTAGAGTGCTTTTCCCATAATTTTTCTGGTTGCTTTGCTCAGCTACCAAGAGAATAATTTAAAAAAATTTTTTTAATTGAATCACCATGAGCTACAGTTACAAAGCTTTCATGTTTGAGTTTCATTCTTACAATGATTGAACACCCATCCTTCCACCAGTGCACATTTTCCATCACCAATGTCCCCAGTATCCTTACCCCCACAAGTCCCACCTCTCCCCCTGCCTCTCTGGCAGACAAATGCCTTATCCCCCCCTACTTATGGGTATTATGGTTTGCAATATAGATATCGGATAATGAGAGGCCATCATGTTTGGTCCTTTATCTACTTTCAGCACACATCTCCCATCCCGAACGATCCCTCCAACCATCATTGACTTAGTAATCCCTTCTCTATTCCTTCTGGCTTCTCCCCCAGCTCATAAGGCAGGCTCCCAACTGTGGAGTAATCTTTCTGGATCTTGTCTCTACTATCCTTGGGTGTTAAGTCTCATATTATAATATTTTATATTCCACAAATTAGTGCAGTCATTCTATGTCTGTCCCTCTCTTTCTGACTCATTTCACTTAACATATACTCTCATGACCATTGACTTTTAAGCAAATTTCATGACTTAGTATTTCCTAACAGCTGCATAGTATTCCATTGTGTAGACGTACAAAGTTTCTTTAACCAGTCATCTGTTCTCGGGCGCTTGGTTTTTTTTTTTCCAGATTCTTGCTATTGTAAACAGTGCTGCAATGGACATATAAGTGCAGATGTCATTTCTACTATACTTTTTTTTTCTTTTTGAGTCACACCTGGCGATGCACAGGGGTTACTCCTGGCTCATGCCTCAAGAATTACTCTTGACGGTGCTTGGGGGACCATATGGGATGCTGGGAATCGAACCCGGGTCGGCCGAGTGCAAAGCAAATGCCCTACCCGCTGGTGCTATCACTCCAGCCCCATCTACTATATATTTTTTTGCATCTTTGGGATATATTCCCAGAAGTGGTATTGCTGGTCAAATGAGATCTCAATTTCCAGTTTTTTGAGAAACATCCATATTGTTTTCCAAAAAGGCTGAGACAGTCAGCATTTCTACCAACAATGAAAGAGAGTCCCTTTCTCCCCACATCCACGCCAACACCGATTGTTTTTATTCTATAGGATGTGGGCCAGTCTCTGTGGTGTGAGATGGTATCTCATTGTTGTTTTGATCTGCATCTCCCAAATGATTAGTGATGAAGAGCAGTATTTCATATGTCTTTTGGCCATTCGAATTTCGTCTTTGAGAAAGTTTCTGTTCATTTCATCACCCTGAAATTCTGATGGGATTGGATGCTTTCTTCCTGCAGAGTTCAACCAATGCCTTCTACATTCTTCATATTAACCCCTATTGGAGGAGTACTGGGTGAATATCCTTTCCCATTCTGTAGGCTGTCTTTGTATTCTGGTTGCTGTTTCTTTTGAGGTGCAGAAGCTTCTTAGTTTAAGAGTGCCATTTGTTTATCTCTGCTTCCACTTGCTTGGTCAGTGGAATTTCATCTTTGAAGACACCTTTGGCTTCAATGTCACAGGGGTTTTGTGGACCTTTTCTTCAATGTACCTCATAGATTCTGGTCTGATGTTGAGGTCTGTAATCCATTTTGATACCAAGAGCGTTCTTAGAAAATTAATGCTCTTTGAAAATCTTTGATTGAGTCTCCACTGTCTTTTTTGCATGCTTTTTCCTTTTATTATCATTTTCTTTTCTTTTTCTAATTTAGTCACTAAATTGCAAAATTATCCACTGATTTCTTCTCAGTTATACAGAATTCCAAAACCAATACCTTCACCAGTGCTGACTCCCCGCCACCAATTCCTTCCTACCCACCCCCTTTGCCTCCCACCCACCAGTGTGCCTCTCATGAGAGGGACTTAACAGTACTGTTACTGATAATGTTCATGCACATTTTACTATTGTTCAGCTCCCCCTCCTCCCCGTTAGACATGTCTTTCCCCCATAGCTGTAGCCTTCCACAGTCCTCTGTCAACTTCCCAGCCCCCAAGTGACATATTTTCACTAAAGACCAATTTTTATGTTCTTTGTTTTGATTGCCTCTGGGAATTTGTTATCCACCATGATGTTTCTTTATATCCCACATATGAGAGAGACCAGTATCTCCCTCTGACTAACCATACTCAGCGTAATAGTCTCCAGATCCATCTACATAGTAACAAATTTTAGGATTTTACTTTTTCTTATGGCTGAGTAATATTCTGTTGTGTATATGTACCATAGGTTTTTAATCCAGCATCTCTTCTTAGACACTTTGGTTATTTCCTGAGTTTGGTTATTGTGGATAGTGCTGCAAGGAACTTAGGGATGCAATTTGTTTTCTCCATTTTTTGGGGGGGGGCTGGGGGGCTTGAAATATACTCCAAGAAGTGAAATTTCTGGGTCAAATGGGAGCTCATTGTTTTGATTTTCATCTCCGTGATTACTGTGATGTTGAGCATCTTTTCAGGCACCTTTTGGCCATTTTTTAAAATTTATTTATTTTTAATTAGTGAATCACCATGAGGGTACAGTTACAGATTTATACATTTTTGTGCTCATGTTTCCCCCATACAAAGTTTGAGAACCCATCCCTTCACCAGTGCCCATTCTCCACCACCAGTACACCCAACATCCCTCCTACCCTCCCCATTCCCGTCTCTCCCCACCCCACCCTGCCACTATGGCAGGGTATTCCCTTTTGTTCTCTTTCTCTAATTCAGTGTTGTGGTCTGCAATAAAAGTGTTGAGCAGCCATTGTGTTCAGTCTCTAGTCTATATTCGGCCCGCAGCACCTTTCCCCCGCATGACCTCTGACCACATTTTACTTGGTGTTCCCTTCTCTGAGTTGCCCAGAATGAGAGACCAGCCTCCAAGCCATGGAGTCAACCTCCTGGTACTTATTTCTACTATTCTTGGGTGTTAGACTCCTAATCTATTATTCTATATTCCACAGATGAGTGCAATCTTTCTATGTCTGTCTCTCTCTTTCTGACTCATTTCATTAGCATGATACTTTCCATGCTGATCCACTTATATGCAAACTTCATGACCTCATTTTTTCTAACAGCTGCATAGTATTTCATTGTATAGATGTACCAAAGTTTCTTCAACCAGTCATCTGTTCTAGGGCACTTGGGCTTTTTCCAGATTCTGGCTATTGTAAACAGTGCTGCGATGAACTATAAGTGCAGATGTCATTTCGACTATACATTTTTGCTTCTCTGGGATATATTCCCAGCAGTGGTATTACTGGGTCAAATGGGAGCTCAATTTCTAATTTTTTTGAGAATCGTCCATATTGTTTTCGAAAAGGGCTGAACCAGTTGGCATTCCCACCAGCAGTGTAGAAGGGTCCCTTTCTCCCCACATCCTCTCCAACAGCGGTTGCTTTTGTTCTTTTGGATGTGTGCCAGTCTCTGTGGTGTAAGGTGGTATCTCATGGTTGTTTTGATCTGCATCTCCCTGATGATCAGTGATGTAGAGCACTTTTTCATGTGCCTTTTGGCCATTCGTATCTCTTCCTTGGGAAAGTTTCTGTTCATTTCTTTGCCCTATGTTCTGATGGGGTTGAATGTTTTCTTCTTGTAGAGTTCTACCAGTGCTTTATATACCATTGATATCAACCCCTTATCTGATGGATATTGTGTAAATATCCTTTCCCATTCTGTGGATAGTCTTTGCATTCTGTTCACTGTATATTTTGCGGTGCAGAAGCTTTTTAGTTTAATGTAGTCCCATTTGTTTATCTCTGTTTCCACTTGGTTGGCCAGTTGCATGTCATCTTTGAAGATACCTTTATCTTCAATATCGTGGAGGGTTTTGCCGACCTTGTCTTCAATGAACCTTATGGTTTGTGATCTGATGTTGAGGTCTTTAATCCATTTTTATCTGACTTTTGTGCACGGTGTCAGGTCGAGGTCTAAGCCCATTCTTTTGCATGTGGTTGTCCAGTTGTGCCAGCACCATTTGTTAAAGAGGCTTTCCTTGCTCCACTTCACATCTCTTGCTCCCTTATCAAAGATTAGATGATCATACATTTGGGGTTGTGTGTAGGGATATTCCACCCTGTTCCATTGGTCTAAGGCTCTGCCTTTGTTCCAGTACCATGCTGTTTTAATTGTTACTGCTTTGTAATAAAGTTTGAGGTTGGGGAGGGTGATGCCTCCCATCGTCTTTTTTCCCAAGAATTGTTTTAGCTATCCATGGGCGTTTGTTATTCCATATGAAATTTTGGATTGCTTGATCCATTTCTTTGAAGAATGTCATGGGTATCCTTATAGGGATCGCGTTGAATCTGTTTAATGCTTTGGGGAGTATTGCCATTTTGACAATATTGAATCTCCCTATCCACGAGCAGGGTATATGTTTCCATTTCCTCATGTCCTCTTTGATTTCATGGAGTAGCGTTTTATAGTTTTCTTTGCAGAGGTCCTTTACTTCTTTAGTTAAGCTGATTCCAAGGTATTTGATTTTCTGGGGCACGATTGTGAATGGGATTGCTTTTTTCATGTCCCTTTCCTCTGTCTCATTGTTTGCATATAGGAAGGCCATGGATTTTTGGGTATTGATTTTATAGTCTGCGACTTAACTGTACCGGTCAATTGTTTCTAAGAGTTTCTTACTAGAGCTTTTAGGCTTCTCTAGGTATAGTATCATATTGTCTGTGAGTAGTGAGAGCTTGATTTCTTCCTTTCCGATCTGAATCCCCTTAATATCTTTTTCTTGCCTGATGGCTATTGCTAATACTTCCAGTACTATATTAAAGAGAAGTGGTGAGAGTGGGCATCCTTGTCTTGTCCCCGATCTTAGAGAAAAGGCCCTTAGTTTTTCTCCATTGATGATAATGCTTGCCATAGGTTTGTGGTAGATGGCTTTGACTATTTTGAGGAAAGTTCCTCCAAAACCCATGTTGGTGAGAGTTTTTATCATGAATGGGTGTTGGATCTTGTCAAATGCTTTCTCTGCATCTATTGATATGATCATATGGTTTTTATCTTTACTTTGTTGATATGATGGATTATGTTGATTGATTTCCGAATGTTAAACCATCCTCGCATCCCCGGGATGAATCCCACTTGGTCATGGTGTATGATCTTTTTGATTAGTTCTTGGATTCTATTTGCTAGTATTTTGTTGAGGATCTTCGCATCAGTGTTCATCAAGGTATTTATTTAATTTTGATTTGAATTTTGTGCATAGAGTTAGAAAGGGGTCTGAGTTCTTTTTTTTTTTTTTTGGCATGTTGCTGGCCAGTCTTTTCATCTCATAATTTGTTCAAGAGGCTTTTCTTGCTTTTTCTTATACTTTTTTTCTTCTTTACTAAAGATTAGCTACTCATTTACCTGAGGTTCTGTTTCTTAGTTTTTAATTCTATTGCAATGATCTGAGAGTCTGTCATTCCAGCACTACGCTGGTTTAATAACTACAGCTTTAGTAGCACACTTTTTGGTTGGGGAGAGTAATGCATCTCATTTTATGTCCTTTTTATAAATTAAAACCCCATGATTTACAAGGTTATTTATAGTTGGGTTTTAGACATACTATGCTCCAGAACCAATTCCACCACCAGTATCAACTTCCCTTCACCAGGGTTCCCAGGTTTTCTCTCACGTACTCACCATTCCCAGCTTATATCTTGACACATTCCTTTTTAATTTTGACAATGAAGTTTGAATTTATTATTCCCAGAGTTGTTGACATTGTGGTTTGGATATTGAGCTATATTAATAAATCCTTTGCACCGCTGATATGCGAGTCCCCTTGACCCCTTCTCCAATTGCTTCCCATCTCTCTTTTCTTCCCTATAAATTTATTTCCTTCTTTCTCCTTTCCCCTTCTATACTTTGGGGTTAAAGGCAATCTAGGCATCCCACCCCTTTCAAACGTTGCATTCCCTCATCCAATTATTCTAGATATAGCACATTCTATATACCACATACATAAGTGAGATCATCCAGTGTTTGCCCTTCCTCTGGCTTAATTCATTAACATAATACCATCTTGTTCCATCAGTTTTGCAGTAAATTGTGTGATTTCATCTTTCCTTATATCTGTGTGGTATTGCATTGTGTATATATACCACATCTTCATGATCCATACTACGTGCTGCAATGAATAATGGTGTGGATATTGCTTTTTTTCCCCTAGACTATCTTTTTTTTCTTTTTTATTCCTCCCCTACTTTTAAAATTAAAAACACTGTGAGTCACAAAGTTATTCATACTTTTTGGCATACAAACTTCCATCACTGATCTCACCGCCAGTGTTGTGTATATGTCTTTTTGAACTAATATTTTTGTGTCTTGTGACAGATACCCAGAAGTGGAATTGCTAGGTTATATGGCAGCTCAATTGTTGGCTTACTGTGTTATTTCCATGCTTTCTCAGTTTTCTTTTCCCTGTAGGAGTTCTTTGGCTATTTCTTGGGGTGGTGGTTTGTTATTCCATATAAATTTCAGGAGTATTTTATCTATTTGTTTAAAAAATGTCATGGGTATTTTTAATTGGCATTTTTCTATTTATTTATGTAATCACTGTGAGATACAAACTAACAAAGTTGTTAATGTTTGGGTTTCAGTCATACAATGTTCCAACACCCTTCCCTTCACCAGTGCACATTTCCCACCACCAATGTCCTCAGTTTCTGTCCTGCCACATGCCTTCAGACTGCCTGCACTTCTTTATCTTTCCTTTAAGACATCATGGTTTGCAATGTAGGCACCTGAAGTTTATCATGAATGTCACTCTACCTCCTTTCAGAACTCAGTTCTTGTCTAGAGTGATCATTTACAGCTATCTTTGCCATAGTGGTCCCTTTTCTATCCTTATTTTCCTTGCCTCACCTCCCTTTTGGCAAGCTTCCAACAATGGACCAGTCATCCTAGCCCTCATTTGCACTGTCTTTGGGTAACAGTCTTATACTTTTTTTTTTATCCTGCAAATAAGTGCATTAAGTGTGTGTCTGTCTCTTTCCCTCTCCCCCATTTCACTGAGCATAATATTCTCCAAGTCCATCCATTTATAAGCAAATTTCATGACTTCATTGTCCTGAAGGCTGCATAGTATTCCATTGTGTAGATGTAACACAGTAACACAGTTTCTTTATTTAGTCATCTGTTCTTGGGCACTCGGATTGTTTCCAAATCCTGGCTATTGTGAATAGTGCTGCGAAGAACTTAGAAGTGCAGATGGCATTTCTGCTGTGTGTTTTTGGACCCCGGATATGTTCGCAGAAATCGTATTGCTGGATCATATTGAAGCTAAATAGTGCCAGAGATCTTACTTGACTCAACCAGGCAAGTGTCCTATCTGCTGAAATATCTATATACCCCATGTACTAGATTTCTAATTAAAGGATATTCTAGACTTAAGTTTTACAGCGAATAACATATGTACACATTGATAAAAAGGGCAACAGGTAGAGTAAACTATTAAAAGATGAAGTGAAAAGAAACCTCTCACTGAAAGTGGCCAGGAAACAGAGTGCTGGAACTCTCCACCCTTCAAATGGCAAGGAATGAAGTGGGAGCTGCAGGCGCCCTTTGGAGAAAGGGCATCCCTACTAACTTTTGGCTTAAATGGATATTTTTCCAAGCTTTCTGGAAAATAGTCTTGTAACTTTTTAAGAGTAGAAACTGTAATCTTGTTTCTTCAAATTTTCATAAAAATGTATTTATATTTTCTACAAATTCCTTATATTTTCCATAAAAGTAAAGAATATCTGGGAAGGTTGTTTATTGCTATATTGTTTAGTTGGCAAAACTCTGGAAATAGCACACCTATGCACTTCTAAAGAATTGTTGACTGTATTTTGGAACATACACATCTTAGTATAATATGACCCTGTTAAAAATTTAAACTTTTTCTAAGTGGACCTGAAAATGGTTATTTGTAAGAGGTTTGGCTGAGTTAGGAAAGTGATGTGCAGAACTTGTGACTTGATCCTAGTTTTCAAAGTTTGTCTACCTTGGGCACATCCCAACAAAGTTCTTTAGACATAGAGTATGTATATACAAGTGTGTGTGTGAGTGTGAGTGAATGTGTGAGAGCACAGGTTTATGTGTGACTGTGAACACTGTATGAGTTTGTGTATGGGAGTTTGTAAGTGTGACTGTGTAGTCTGGTTTGTGAACATGGTATAGGAGAGGCACAGATATCAAAGTTGTTAAATGGTAGAAAGTAGAGGAAAAATGGAGGAAACAAGTTAAGACAGGCATAAAATAATTAGTGAAACTAATGAAATCATATATCATCATATATTGGTATGTGATCATATTTATTTTCATACAATTGTATTTTCATACAATTACATACATATGTGTATTATGACTTTTTTTTAAAAGTTCCAAATATAGTCGGTCTGTTTCCTCTGAGAGCATAGTCCTGTTCTTTGGTAGATAAATACAGGATCTATGGCCAGGACCCCAGAAGCTCTTGCTCTCTTCTGTGTGGACTTTCTTCTCATTTTGTGTCAGACCCATGGTTCTAGTTTTTCATCTTCCCTGGATCCTTACCCTGCAGACCTTCTGATCTTCTTTGGAAATTCACCCATATAGTTATCTTCTCCTGAGAGCATTTATCCCTCCCTATTTTCCAGATGATTTTATGCATTTCTATGGGTCTCAGAGTAAAAATCAGTTTCTCAGAGGGTATTCCAGAAGATTATTTTGTATATAGTGCCAAAGTCCCGTGTGCTAAAATTCATCATTAGCTTCTCTTCTGCAAACTTTGCACAGGTTTTGTGAACTGGAGTTCCTTTTTTATTGCATGATAGTTGGATGTTGGCCTGTAGCAGAGGTCTGAGCATTGTACATTAAATCTCATAATTGTGATGATAGGAAATTACCTTTTAAACCCTTTGCCATCAGATGTTTTTCTTAGCTGTGAGAAACCCTTTGAGGTGGTGGTATGTATTTATGGGGGCCTGGGTATCCTCCCAGGCATAATCTCAGATAATCTCCCACCTCACCCTTGGAATGTTTTGTCTGTTCCTTGGTGGTCCCTGTGTTTCATGGATTTTAGGTCCCACTGCACTCCTGACTCTCAGAGAAATTACTCTCTAGAGGAGCCCTATTGCTTGAAATCATGCTGTGGGTCTGAGAAGAAACAGCAGTGAAGGTAATTTTAATTTCCAGAAATTTCTGTGGGGTAACAGGAATTAACATTTTCTGTAGCATCAGAGAACTACCGAAGATGACCATAAAGGAGTTCACACAAAGCAAACACCAATGAGGGAGTAATAAGCAACTTTATTAAGCAGTATCTTGCTTTTACTACATGTTTCTACTTAAATATGGTTATGAAAAAAACAAAAACACAGTTAATGGGAAGAAAAAATTAATTCAGTTTATTTACAAACCACATTGTTAGTAAATTATCTTTTAAAAATAAAATTGTAAGTGATTTAATGTATATTTTCACGGAAAGGGAGGATAGGAAGAAAAGATTATATAAAAATCTTTCCAGATGACCCATAAAACCAGGTACTCATCAATGTAATTAGCTGTTTTAATAATCATAAAACACTTAGTTTTAAAAATAAGAAAATAATGTGGAAATTAATTCACTGAGCTGCATATTCCCTTTTCAATCATACTCTGGGCAGAGAGGATGGAGGTGGATTTGGACTGCTGTGAGCACTGGGAGGGTAAGGGGGTTGAGATTTAAATCATTTTATAAGTGGAGAGCAAATAGCATCATTGCGTTGTGAATCCTTGCTTAGTGAATCAATTTAACTTTGGTGTTAGTTTTTTATTCGAGGAGGATGCTATGGTGTCTGTCTGCTTTCCCTTCTCATCAGGGTTGTCCAACATCATCAATCTTTTCTCTAGTCTCTGTTTCCATTCTTCTCTGAGCCTGGGAAGTAAAGCAATATGCACAATTAGTTGGTGCATAGTTAAATTCTTCATACATGTAATATGCAGCAATATGGGGAAATACATGAATAATACATGAATTAATCCATCTGGCAATAGCAAGGGACCACACTAATTTGGTGCCACAGACCTAACCAATTACAGCTTTTTGTCATGGTTACTACCCAGATCTGATGAACTTTGGCTCTACAATTGAGACCAGAAAATTGCAAGTGCAGACTTCTACAAGCTACAAGGATCAACTTGGTCAAAATCTGTATTTGGGTACCCAGGACAATCCCCAATTGCTCCTCAAGCAAGCACTTCCACTGTAGCTCAGGCAAGCTATAATTCCATGCAGTAGTCTCTGTTTCCATTCTTCTCTGCAACTACAAATTCCCAAGGGCCATGCAGGCCTATACAACCTAAGAGTTGCAGGCACTGTTCAATTTTCAAAAGTGAGACTTATGTCAACTCATACTTGCATTCCTTTAATCCTAATAGAGCACCTGGCAATGAAAAAAGGAGAAATTCAGCAATATTTATAGATGGGGACAAAAGCCCAGAAAGGTTCTCAAGTGTATTATATTATTCATAACTTTTCAAAGAGGAAAACTTAAAAGCAACAATGCCATCAATGTTAAATGGAATGAAGAAATCAGTGGAAGAGAACATAAATAAACTCAGGGAAAATCTGAGAGTATTAAAAATAAAAGCTTCTCAAACAGAAATGAGTAAGCTAAAGAGAATAATAGCTTAGTTAAAAATAAACAAAATAAAATAAAACCCAAAATCACTACCTGGAGTTGGCAGTAGAATAGAATTAGCTGTAACTCTAATTACTGACCTAGAGGACAATGTGCTGGACATCATTAATAATGAACAAGAAACAGAAAAAGAAGTAAAAATCATGAAGAGAACACAAGAGATCAGTACTCTCTTCTAACGGTATCACTGTATCACTGTCCCTGTCATCCCATTGTTCATCAATTTATTTGATTTATTGGGTACCAGTGATGTCTCTATTCGTCCCAGCCCTGAGATTTTAGCAGCCTCTCCTGACTCGTTTTTTCCCAATGATTGGAGGCTCTTTTCAGGGTCAGGGGAATGAGACCTGTTATTGTTAATGTTTTTGGCATATTGAATATGCCACGGGGAGCTTGCCAGGCCCTTCGGTGCAGGTGGTATATCCTCGTAGCTTGCCGGGCTCTCCGAGAGGCAGTACTCTTGTAACAGTACTAAGAACAATTTCTATATCACAGCACTTCCAGAAGTAGAAGGGGCAAATCGTTGATGAAAGAAACAATAGCTGAAAACGTCTTCAGTCTGAGAAGGGAGTCAGGGGTACTTCAGAAATCACAGAGTCACTGTCACTGTCACTGTCATTGTCATTCCATTGCTCATCGATTTGTTCGAGCAGGCACCAGTAACATCTCTCATTGTGAGATTTATTGTTACTGTTTTTGGCATATCCAATACGCCATGGGTAGCTTGCCAGGCTCTGCCGTGCGGGCACTATACTCTTGATAGCTTGCCGGGCTCTCCGAGAGGGGCGGAGGAATCGAACACGGGTTGGCCTCGTGAAAGGAGAATGCCTAACAGCTATGCTATCACTCCAGCCCCACAGAGTCATAAATAGAATAAACAAAACAAAGTAATGATGAGCATTTTTTCATGTGCCTTTTGGCCAACCATTGGTCTTATTTAGAGAAGTCCCTATTCGTTTCTTGTTTCTACTTTTATGAGTTTTTATTATTTTGTTGTTGTTGCTGTTGATCTTTGTGAATACTCTATATCTTGGATATATTTATCTAATGTGTTGACCACAAATGTTTTCTCCCATTCTCTCAATTAGCTGTCTTTTAGTTTTGACCCACGTTTACTTATTTTTATTATTTTTTATTTTAAAACGAATCACCATGATGTACAGTTACTTATGAACTTTCATGATTATGTTTCAATCATACAATGATCGGGTACCCACCCTTCCACCAGTGCATATTTTCCACCACCAATGTTGCCAGTATCCCTTGCACCACACCCACCCCATCCCCACACCTGCCTCTGTGCAGGCACATTCCCTTTTATTCTCTCTCTCTATCTCATTTTGTGTATTAAGGTTTGCAATGCAGTTAGTAGCTGGCCAACATGTTTGGTGTATAGTCTACTTTCAGCAAGCATCTCCTATCCCAAGAGAGCCTTTCAAGCATCATTCAAGCATCAAGTGGTTCCTTCCCTACCCCAGCTATCATTTCCCCAGTATGTGAGGTCAGATTCCAAGCCGTGAGCAATCCTTCTGGCCCTTATCTCTATTATCCTTGGGTGTTAGTCTTCCATTCTGTTACTTTATATTCCACAAATGAGTGCAGCCATTCTATGTCTGTCCCTCTCTTTCTGACTCATTTCACTTAGCAAGATAATATCCATGTTGATTCACTCATATAAAAATTCCATGATTTCATCTTTTCTAACAGCTTCATAGTATTCAATTGTGTAGATGTACCAAAGTTTCTTTAATCAGTCATCTGTTCTAGGGCACTCAGGTTTTTTCCAGCTTCTGACTATTGTTAGTAGTGCTGCAATAAACATATAAATGCAGATGTAATTTGCATCTCTGGGATATATTCCCAGAAGTTGTATTGCTGGGTCAAATGGGAGCTCAATTTCTAGTTTTTTGAGAAATATCCATATTGTTTTCCAATTAGGCTGAACCAGTTGGCATTCCTATTAGCAGTGAAGGAGAGTCCCCTTCTCCCCACATCCACGCCAACACCGATTGTTTTTGTTCTATAGGATGTGGGCCAGTCTCTGTGGTGTGAGATGATATCTCATTGTTGTTTTAATCTGCATCTCCCTGATGACTAGTGATGTAGAGCATTTTCTCATGTGTCTTTTAGCCATTCGGATTTCTTCTTTGAGAAAGTTTCTATTCATTTTATTGCCCCATTTTCTGATGGGGTTGGATGTTTTCTTCATGTAAAGTTCAACCAGTGCCTTGTATATCCTTGATATTAACCCTGTATCAGAAGAGTAGTACTGCACTTAGCACTGTTGTCCTGTTGTTCATCGATTTGCTCGAGCAGGCACCAGTAATGTCTTCATTGTGAGACTTGTTGGCATATCAAATGGTTTTTGGCATATCGAATACGCCACAAGTAGCTTGCCAGGCTTTGCCATGAGGGAAGGATACTCTTGGTAGCTTGCCAGGCTCTCTGATAGGGACAGAGGAATCAAACCTAGGTCGACTGCATGCAAGGCAAATGCTCTACCTGCTGTGCTATCGCTCCAGCCAATCAGAAGAAGGGCATCACTGTATCACTGTCATTGTCATCCCGTTGTTCATCGATTTACTCAAGCGGGCCCCAGTTAACTTCTCCATTCATCCCAGCCCTGTGATTTTAGCAGCCTCTCCTTATTTGTCTTTTCAAATGATTGGAGGCTCTTTCAGGGTCAGGGGAATGAGGCCTGTTATTATTACTGTTTTTGGCATATCGAATACTCCATGGGGAACTTGCCAGGCACTGCCATGTGGTCAGAAGGGTATTGGGTGAATATCTTTTCCATTTCCATAGACTGTATGTATTCTGGTCACTGTTTATTTTGAGGTGCAGAAGCTTCTTGGTTTAAGATGGTTCCATATGTTTATCTATGTTTCCACTAGCTTAGTCAGTGGCGTTTCGTCTTTGGAGATACCGTTAGCTTCAATGTTGTGGAGGGTTTTGCCGACCTTGTTTTCAATGTACCTTATGGATTCTGGTCTGATGTTGAGGTCTTTAATCCATTTTGATCTGACTTTTATGCACGATGTTACATAGAGTTCTGAGTCCATTTTTTTGCATGTAGCTGTCTAGTTTTTTCTTTTTTGGCTTTTTGGGTCACACCCAACGATGCACAGGGGTCAGTCCTGACTCTGCACTCAGGAATTACCCCTGGTGGTGCTCAGGAGGCCATATGGGATACTGGGAATCGACCCGGATTGGCCGCGTCTAAGGCAAATGCCCTACCTGCTGTGCTATCGCTCCAACCCCATAGCTGTCCAGTTTTGCCAGCACCATTTGTTAAGGAGGCTTTCCTTGCTCCACTTTATATTTCTTGTCCCCTTATCAAAGATTAGATGATCATATATTTGAGGGTGTGTTATAGGAATATTCAATCCTATTCCACTGGTCTGTGGATCTGTCTTTGTTCCAGAACCATGCTGTTTTAATTATAACCGCTTTGTAGTAGAGATTGAGGTTGGGGAATGTGATGCCTCCTATCGTTTTTTGACCAAGACTTGCTTTAGCTATTCATGGGAGCTTGTTGTTCCACATGAATTTCAGGAATGTTTGATGAATTTCTTTGAAGAATGTTGTGGGTACCCTTATAGAGGTAACATTGAATCTGTATAATACATTGGGCAGTATTGCATTTTGACAATGCTAATTATCCCAATCCATGAGCAGGGGATTTGTTTTTCATTTTCGTGTACTCTTTTATTTCTTGAATTAGCATTTTGTAGTTTTCTTTGTATAGGTTCTTTACCTCCTTAGTTAAGCTGATTCTGAGGTACTTGATGTTCTGAGGCATGGTTGTGAATGGATTGCTTTTTTCATATTGCTTTCTTCTCTCTCATTATTTACATATAGGAAGGCCATGGACTTTTTGGTATTGATTTTGTAGCCTGTGACTTTACTATAGAAGTCTATTGTTTGTAGGAGCTTCTTGGTAGAGACTTTCAGGTTCTACCATTTGTTAATATTTTGTTGAGGACCTTTGCATCAACAATTTTTTGTTGAGGATATTTTGTTGAGGATCTCCGCATCCAGCTTTAACAGGGATATCAGACTGTAATTTTTAATTTTTTTTGTGGTGTCTCTGTTTGTTTTTGGTATTAGGGAGATATGTGCCTCACATAAACTGTTTGGGAGTGTTTCTTTTCCTTCAATTTTCTGGAAAATCTTGAAAAAGACTGGCAATAGGTGTTGGGGAACAGTTTTCCCCCTGGACACGTTGCACACCAGGTCCAGGCAGTCATGGGGCTAAAGGACAATGGGTGTGTGGAGAAACACCCTCTGGGAGAAGCTGATAGCTGTTCACCTTTTTGCCAAATACACATATTTTATACGGGGTCTCGGCTTAACAGGATGGTCCAATCAAAGAAAGTTTAGCAGTATTGGCCTATCACCTCTCCAACTCTGCTTTGCCCCAGTCCAATCCCAATCAAGACCCAATGCTGCAGTTAGGATGACTTGCTAAGTATGAGTGACAGTTTCTGTGTCTAGGGCTCATATGATTAGGAGGTCGAGTGAGTCTCACGGCTGAACACCCAGTGCTGGCTGACACCCTGTTCCTGCCAACACTGCCCAGATACTCCCTCTTGCGAGGCTTTGCTTCCAGGCTGCTTTGCAAGGTCAGGTCTTATCAGCACCAGTGTCTGTCACCATGCTCCACAAATAGGTCCTCTTTAAATGTTTGGAAGAATTCGCTAGTGAAATATCTGGACCTGGGGTTTTGTTTCTGGGAAGATTTTGATTACTGTTTCAATTTTCTTGACAGTAATAGGTCTATTCAGGTATTCCAAATCTTCTTGGCTCAGCCTTGGGAGGTTGTAGGAGTCCAGGAATTTATCCATTTCTTCTAGGTTTTCTTGTCTTGTGGTATACAGACTTTCAATGTAATCTCTGATGATCTTTTGAATTTCTTTGGTTTCTGTTGTGATATCCCCTTCCTCATTTCTGATTCAGTTTATTAGGGTTCTCTCTTTCTCTTCCTTTGTAGTCTTCCTAGTGGTTTATCAATCTTATTTATATTCTCAAAGAACCAGCTCTTGGTTTCATTGACCTTTTGATTGTTTTTTGGGTTTCCACGTCATTAATTTCTGCTCTAAGTTTTATTATTTACTTCCTCCTACTTGGTTGGGGCTCTTTTTGTTGGTCCTATTCTAAGATCTTGAGCTGTGAGGTCAATTTATTTATGTGGGCCCTTTCTTTCTTCCTGAGAAATGCTTGCAGAATTATAAATTTCCCCCTTAACACTACTTTACTTGTGTCCCACAAGTTCTTGGAGCTTGTGTCTTTATTCTGACTTGTTTACAGGTAATTTTTGATTTCTTCCTTGATTTCCTCTCTGAGCCACTTATTGTTCAACATTGAGTTGTTTAATTTCCAGGTGTTTTATTTGACTCTCAGCATCTGTGTGATTAACATCTATCTTTAGTGGATCATGGTCAAGAAGAGAGTTGATACAATTTCTATCTTCCTGATCCTATTGAGGTATGTTTTGTGGCCCAGCATATGGTCTATCTTGGAGAATGTTCCATATGCACTGGAGAAGAATGTGTATTTGTTTTTTGGGGGATGGAAAGCCCTGTATGCATCTATTAGCCTCTTTCTTCCGTTTCTTCCTTCAAAGCTAGTACTTCCTTGCTGAGTTTTAATCTTGCTGATCTATCTAGAGGTGATAAGGCAGTGTTGAAGTCTCCAACTACTATTGTATTGCTACCATTGTCCTCTTTGAAGTCTATTGGCACTTGTTTTAAATATTTTGCTGGAACCTCATTGGGTTGCATGTATGTTTAGGAGTGTGCTTTCTTCCTGCTGTACATATCGCTTGATTAATATAAAGTGGCTTTCGCTGTCTCTTCTAATCTTTTTTGCCCTGAAATCTATGTTGTCGGATACTAGTATGGCCACCCCAACCTTTTTGAGGGAGTTGTTTCCTTGAAGGATTGTTTTTTTTTCATCCTTTGACTTTGAGTCTGTATTTGCTCTGACTACTCAGATATGTTTCTTGTAGGAAACAGAATGTTAGGTTCAGTTTCTGAATCCATTTGCCACTCTGTGTCTCTTATTTGGTGCATTTAGATCATTGATATTGAGAGAGATTATTGTCATGGGATTTTGTGCCACTTTTCTGTAGAAGTTTGTTGTGCTTGTAGGGGTTTATCTTGTCTTACAGAAGCCCCCTGAGCCCTTATTTTAAGGTTGGTTTTGAGTCTGTGAAGTTCTTGAGCTGCTGTTTATGCATGAAATGGTGTGTAGTTCCTTTGAGTTTGAGTGAGAGGTTAGCCAGATAGAATATTCTTGGTGAGGCGTTCATTTTGTTGAGTTTTTTTCACTATATCCCACAATTGTCTTTGGGCTCAGATGGTTTCCTCTTTGTAAATCATGGTGTGTTAGCTAAAAAATAAACTAAATAATAAAAATAAAACCAAAACAGAAAAAAAACCATGACACACAATAATCAAAATGACAAGAATGAGAGTTTTTTTTTTTTTTTGCTTTTTGGGTCACACCCAGCGATGCTCAGGGGTTACCTCTGGCTTTGCACTCAGGAATTACTCCTGGCGGTGCTTGGGGGACCATATGGGATGCCGGGGATCGAACCCGGGTCGGCCACGTGCAAGGCAAATGCCCTACCCCTGTGCTATCGCTCCGGCCCCAAGAATGAGAGTTTTTAAAGAAGCAAGAGAAGAGCAAAGACTCAGATATAAAGAAATTCCCATAAGACAAAATCAATATTCTTCCATGAAATTCTGTGGGTTAGAAGGGAGTGACATGGCATATGCATGGTCTGTAATTAGAAGACCCTTGAAACAAGAATCCTCTATCAATGCAGATTATCATTCATATTTGCAGGAGTAGTAAAAATATTTTCAGACAAACAACAGCTAAAGATACCCAATGCATCCAAATCAGTTCTACAAAAACACTAAGTATCTTTTAATAAGAGGTTATGAAGGCCAATGAGAAATAGATTCTACATAAAAGGTATAAAATGGGGGATAAAAGAAGAGAAAAAAGGGGGTGATAGAATTAATTCAAGACATACCTTCTTTAAAGGTAAAAGAGAAAAGAAGCTTAGATCTAAGCTTTAAGTGTAAACATGATATCCTCCAAGCAGATGCATAGTCAAATTATAATAGCAGCAGATTTATTTTAGTTTATAATGTAATTTTATTTAAAACATTTTATTAATATTATTTACAATACTGTAAATTATACTCTCTATGCATACATCATTTTAGCTCCAAATCCACTCCCAGAGACTTTCACCAGTGTCCCAAGGGCTTTTCTCAGCCATCTTTTTCCCATGAAAGCTCAGTTAATATGGACAAAAAAGTTAAGATGATTTTAATCACTTGTAATTCCCTTACTAAGTTTACTTTTATTTTACACAAGAAAGAGATTTTTTTTAAAAAACATATATAGTGAAGGTAGTAACATCAGCGTAGTAATATACAAAGATTCCTGAAAATCCACAAAATTGTAAAATAGAGATAAATTGATCAAAGTTTTTGAAAACTCACTTTTTTGGATACATAAATTAAAAAAATTGATAGCATGAAAAATTCTATGCTGATACATAATTTACATGAAATAAATTGTACAAATGGATACTAAGAGAATCCTAAAACCTCTACCAAGAAACTCCTAGAAACAATAGATTCGTATAGCAAAGTTGCAGGCTATAAAATCAATACCCAAAAGTCCATGGCTTTCCTATATGCAAATAATGAGATAGAAGAAAGCGACATGATAAAAGCAATCCCATTCACAATTGTGCCTCAAAAAATCAAGTACCTAGGAATCAGCTTAACTAAGGAGGTAAAGGACTTGTGTAATGAAAACTACAAAACACTACTTCAGGAAATTAAAGAGAACACGAGGAAATGGAAAGACATCCCCTGCTCATGGATAGGAAGAATTAATATTGTCAAAATGGCAATTCTCCCCAAAGCATTGTACAAATTCAATGTGATCCCTATAGGGATACCCTTGACATTCTTCAAAGAAATGGAGCAAGCGCTCCTGAAATTCATATGGAACAATAAGCCCCCACGAATTGCTAAAACAATTCTTGGGAAAAAGAAAATGGGAGGAATCAACCTCCCCAACTTCCAACTCTATTACAAAGTGGTAGTCATTAAAACAGCATGGTACTGGAACAAAGGCAGAGCTACATACCAATGGAACAGGGTTGAATACTCTGACACACACTCCCGAATATATGATCATCTAATCTTTGATAAGGGAGCAAGAAATGTGAAGTGGAGCAAGGAAAGCATGTTTAACAAATTGTGCTGGCAAAACTGGACAGCTACATGCAAAAAAATGGGCTTAGACCTCCACCTATCACCATGTACAGAAGTCAGATCAAAATGGATTAAAGACCTCAACATCAGACCAGAATCCCTAAGGTACATTGAAGACAAGGTCGGCAAAACCCTCCATGACATTGAAGCCAACAGTATCTTCAAAGCTGACACGCCACTGGCCAAGCAAATGAAAACAGAGATAAATAAATGGGACTATCTCAAACTAAGAAGCTTCTGCACCTCAAAAGAAACAGTGACCAAAATACGAAGACAATCTACAGAATGGGAAAGGATATTTACGCAGTACCCATTCGATAAAGGGTTGATATCAAGGATATACAATGCACTGGTTGAACTCCACAAGAAGAAAACTGCCGACCCGATCAAAAAATGGGGTGATGAAATGAATAGAAATTTTCCCAAAGAAGAAATCTGAATGGCTGAGAGGCACATGAGAAAATGTTCAACATCACTAATCATCAGGGAGATGCAGATCAAAACAACAATGAGATATCATCTCACACCACAAAGACTGGCCCACATCTAAAAAACAAAAGCAACCGGTGTTGGCGTGGATGTGGGGAGAAAGGGACTCTCCTTCACTGCTAGTGGGATTGACGACTTGTTCAGTCCTTTGGGAAAACAATATGGATGATTCTCAAAAAATTAGAAATTGAACTTCCATTTGACCCAGCAATACCACTCCTGGGAATATATCCCGGAGAGGCAAAAGGGTGTAGTAGAAAGGACATCTGCATTTCTATGTTAATTGCAGCACTGTTTACAATAGCCACAATCTGGAAAAAACCAGAGTTCCCAAAACTAGATGACTGGTTAAAGAAACTCTGGTACATCTACACAATGGAATACTATGTAGCTGTCAGAAAACATGAAGTCATGAAATTTGCATATAAGTGGATCAACACGGAAAGTATCATGTTGAGTGAAATGAGTCAGAAAGAAAGAGACAGATATAGAAAGATTGCACTCATATGTGGAATATAAAGTAGCTGAGAAGTACGAGCTTGCAACGATGCAATTTCTGGCAGATATTTCTCTGGACTTAGTTACCAAAATACTAAAATACAGAAATCCAAAACTGTGTGGCTGCTAGTGCAGCCGCTTGACCTCATATCTCTTCATTCTCAGCAATAGAAAACAAATTATCAAATGCTTCCTTTTCAGCAGGTTTGACTTTAGGGGGGAGAAACTCCAAACAATAATAGTGAGTTTTTTGTTGAAATATTGAATGCAATCAAAGTAAAGTGAATTTTATCAGTTACACAGGCGGGGTGGGGGGCTGGGGAGGTGGGAGTGGGGGGAGGTATACTGTGATTCTTGGTGGTGGTATATGTGCACTGGTGAAGGGTTGGGTGTTCGATCATTGTATGACTGACTAAACCTGAAAGCTTTGTAACTTTCCACATGGTAATTCAACAAAAGAATAAAAAATATTGTACAAATGCATAAGAGTGAAAAAAGGACTAACAAAATTTTTAGGAAAAATCAAAAATTAAAAAATATATAAGCCCAAAATTGTGTTTTATCATTTGGGAAATATTGACTTTATGTTCAAAAATATTATTTTGGTCACCTCCCACAGATGCCGACATGCCAACTCATTGGTCATTACCACTGAAATTTCTAGACACCTCCTAAGTCCTCAATTCTGAAATTCTAGTAGGAGCATTCCAAATTAGATGGGAAAGTAACATAGAAGCAGACTAAACTCAACAAACAAAAACAATAATGCAGATGGTTCGATTAACAACAAACAGCTTAATGAATTCTTAGACAAGGACTTAACAAGCCCACAGTTAGAAATAACAAGTTTCACATAGTTTTTTAATACTTATTGATTTTAATGTTGGTGTTTATTATTTAATAATTATTCTAGAATTATAGCAATAGTTATGACTCTTTTCTACATTAAAATAAATTAAGAACTTAAAAAAAGGAAATATTATTTTGGATAATACATAAGTATTTGCATTAATAAGTAAGAGATCATAATAAAGATCTCCATTGTTGTAAAAGTACAGACACCTTATTAGACATATAATTAAAAATATAACATTTTAAATAAAGAAAGAAATAATTAATTATTAAAAGTACAAAATCCCTTAACATTAATAGTATTATAAGCATGGTACCAAAAATGGGGAAAATTAGAATTCCCAAATGATTCAATGGTTCTATTCCTTGATATCTATCCCAAGAACATAAAAAAATTAATTTGAAAGACTATTAGCACTACTATATTTATTGTAGCCCAATTTATACTATGCCTTTGTAGTGTTGTAGTAATAGTCAGACTCAGATAGAGTTAGAAGGACTCCAGTTTTAAAAAAATTTTTATTTATTTTTTATTGAATCACCTTGAAAAAAATTACAAAGCTTTCAGGTTCAAGTCTCAGTCACTCAATGATCAGACCCCCATCCCTTCACCAGTGCACATGGTCCACCACCAAGAATCCCAGTATACCCCCGCCCATCCCCCCACCTGTGTGACTATTGATCTTCACTTTATTCTCTTTATACTTTGAATACACTCAATATTTCAACAGAAAACTATTATTATTTAGAATTTTCCCCCAACATTCAAACCTGCTGAAAAGGTATCATTTGATAATTTGTTTTCCATTGCTGAGAATGAAGAATACATGAGGTTTTGGATTTCTGATATTTTAGCTCAGTTCACAGTTTTGTGTGCAGCTGCTCTGGATCTCATCTGGGCGAAGGACGTACCGGTAACACCCCATCCCAAGATTTCTTGTGCAACACGTCACTGCTAGCTCGTACATCTGGGTAGTGGGTTCTAGAAGATGGCAGTCGCCACGCGGGTGCTGCCGCCGCCGCTGCCACCACGCCCTCCAAAAGGAAAGGTCGAGAGAGAAAAACCTTCCCCTCCCGGGGTGGCATGGGGTTGTAGCTCAGTTCACAGTCTAGATGCATTTCTATAAGAAGCTGCTGGGAGCCAAAAGTGGTTAGTAGTCTCCCAGGATCATAGTCTTTAAGGGGCAGAGGAACCGTTTCGTGTAAGATTCCTCTGGATCTCGTCTCTTAAACTAGTACATTTTAATCTGCTTGAAAGGATTCTGCTTGTTTCTGCCTTTTTTTGTCACTCCCAGGAGTGCTCAGTGCTTACTCCTGGCTCTCTGCTCAGGAATCACTTCTACGGGGGCTTGGGGCCATATGGGATGTGATGGGGTGAATCCAGGTTAGCTGCACGTCAAGCCAAATGCCCTATATCCATTGTACTATCTTTCTGGTACCTGCCTGGTAGCAGAATGAGTGAAGCTAAAAATCAAATCAATGACCTCAAAGATACAATGCACAGCTCCATTAACAAAGATAAGATAATAAAAATGAGACAAAAAAAGAACATAAAATATATTGTAGCAAAAGTAGGAAGTCACCCTCAGAATGATAGGAACCCCAGAAGGAGAGAAAAGAGAGAAGGAAAGAATGTTTAGTGAATAATAATAAGTAATAAGTGAGAATTTCTACAATATGAAAAATGAAATTGGATACAAGAGGCTCAGAGTGCAAAGTGAAAAACAACCACAAGCAGAAAAAAACACAGGCAAGTTGTCATCAAAACGACAAGAACCAAAGATGGAGACAAATGATTAAAGCAGCAACAGAGAAGCAAAACCTCATATACAAGGGAAAGAAAAATGAGATACAGGGCAGATTTCTGTAAGGATACTATAAAATCAACACGAGACTGGAATGACATATACAATGTACTAAATGAAAAGAATCTGCAAGAATGCTCTACCCTGAAAGGTTATCATTCAAAGTCATAGGATGCATAAAAAACTCTCAATAAAATTGGGGTTTAAGAAATTTTTCTAAAAAAAATTAAAGCCATTTACCACAAGTCCATAGAAAACATCATACTCAATGGTGAAAAACTGAAAACTTTGCTTCTAATATCAGGCAAAAGAAAAGGTTTTCCACTCTCATGGATACTATTCAATCTAGTATGGAAAGTCCTAGACCTAGCAATCAGTCAAGAGACAGCATCTAAATTTGAAAAAAGAGGTTAAATTTTTACTATTGGAAGATGACCAGATACTATACTTAAAGAAAGCTATAAGAATTCTATTTAAAAGTTCCTACAAGTAATAGATGTATAGAGTAAAGTGGCAAACTACAAAATCAACATATGAGAATCCATGGCTTTTTTATGTGTAAATAATGAAATAGGAGAGAAATAATTTTTTAAAAACCCTATTCACAATTATGCCTCAGAATGTACTTGACAAACCTAGGTATACCTCAAGTAAGTAGGAATCAGCTTAACAAAAGAGGTGAAATATTTTTACAGAGAAAATCATAAAATAATACTAAAAGAAATAAAAGAGAACATGATGAATTGAAATCATTCCCTGTCCAAGGATTGAAAGTATTAATGTTGCCAGTAAAATGACAATCTTGTCCAATGTACTATGTGATTCTGAAATAAGGACAAACTCTCAATGGAATAGAATTGAGAGTCCAGAGACAGATCCTCATATATATGGACAGTCTTTGATGAAGGGTAAAAAATATGAAGCAGAGAAAGTAAATCTTCTAAAAAATGGTGATAGGAAAAGTGGATGGTAACATGTAAAAACTGAACTTTATAACACCAGGCGCAAAAATCAAATTAAAATGAATCAAAGACCTTGACATTAGATCTTAATCCACAAATTATATTGAGGAAAACATAAGCATAACACTTCATCACATTGACGCTAGAAGCTTCTTCAGTGATTCAATGCTATTGGCCAAGTTAATGGGAATGAAGATAAACAAATGGGACTATATCAAACTAAGACTTTCTGCACTGCAAAAGAAATATATCCAGAATTAATAGACACCACCACACAGACTTAGGGAAGAGTATTTACTCACCAATCATCTGAGAAAGATATAATATCTAAGATATATAAAGCACTGATAAAACTCTACAGGAAAATAAAACATCTAATTTCATTAAAAATATGGAGAAGGGATGAACAAAAACTTTCTCAAAGAAGATACACAGTCAAAAGATATATGAAAAAAATCCTTGCATCATTTATCATTAGGGAAATGGAAACAAAAACAGCAATGAGAATCATCTTACACCAGTGAGACTGGCGTACCTCATAAAATATAAAATAGCTAGTGCAGGGGGAAAAGGACACTTATTCTCTGTTAGTGCTAATAGATTGGGCCAGTGTCTTTGGAAAAAAATATGGACACTCCTCAAAGTCTATGAATTGAGATTCCATGTAACTCAGCAATTCAACTTCTTAATATCTACCACAAGATCCCAAAAATGTATCCCAAATATAACACTTGCACTCCTGTGTTCTTTGCAGCACTAGTCACAATAGCCAAATTGTGGAAAAATAAAAACCAAATGTCTAAGAACTTGGATAAATAAACTCAAGTATACAATAAAATACTACTTGGCTGTTAAAAAAAGGAAATCATTCAATTTGTTGCTATGTGAATGGATTTGGAGTATCATGCCGAGTGAAATTAGTCAGGAGAGGGACAGACACAGAATGGCCTTCATATGTGGGTCACAGAGAAACAGCAGGTGATATCAAGTGCCCAAAGAAAACAGAAACTGAGAGCTGGTTTCCAGTAGGAAGATTGTGGGGAGGCTGGGTAGATACGGGGGTAGGGTGGGCAACACTCGGGCAATCGTGAAGTGGAGGGGACACTTTTTTTCTTTAATTTATTTTGTTTTTATTGAATCACCATGAGCAATAGTTACAAAGCTTTCATGCTGGAGTTTCAGTCATACAATGATGGAACATCCATCCCTCCACCAGTGCACATTTTCCACCACCAATGTCCACAGTATCCCTCCCCTGGCCCCCATCCCACCCCTCCCCCTGGCTCTATGGTAGACAATTCTCCTCTTACTCTCTCTCTACTTGTGGGCACTATGGTTTGAAATACAGATACTGAGAGGCCATCATGTTTTTTTTATCTGCTTTCAGCACACATCTCTCATCCCGAACGATCCCTCCAACCATCATTGACTTAGTGATCCCTTTTCTATCCCAGCTGCCAGAAGGGGACTCTTTGGAGGAGGATGTGGTGCTAGAATGATTTATGTAAACAGATCCTGTTAGCAGTATTGTAAATCATGGAGCCTAATATAAATAAATAAAGATAATAGTAGAAGAGTGATCCACGTACTTTCTCAGGGCACTTCTCCCCTGACGCTTCTGCTCCAGTTCCCAGTAGCAAGTCTGTTTGCTAATTTCTTTTTCCCAGAAGCTTTTGAGCTCATGACAAGTTTCACAGCAAAAGATTTCCCGCCGGACATATTGATTGTTCATTCCCTAAAAAAATAAGCATTAATAAAGAATGATAACAATGAAATTATAATCCAGAGTTTCTCTATGTTTGGAGAAATGAAAGATGAACTTAAAATATGGTACTGTCATTTATACTCCGTGACTGTAGACAATCACACAGCCACAACGAATCTTTCTCCCCAACTAAAAATATGTGTATAATAATGGTAGACTATTGCTACTGAAAGATCCTCAGGTCCCCCAGCAATGCTTGGGAGTCCCCCGAATAATAACAGTAGTGGTTATATAAGAAAATATTATGGAAAAGTCTAAAATACTTTTTATTTTATTATATACTTTTTTATTTTATTAAAATAAAAAAGATGTCTACTAATCTTTTCAAATGATCAGATGATACAAGAATCTGTCTCTTTCATTGCCTCTGAAATATTTTATTTATTTTGCCTTTGAAATATATATATATATATATATATATTTTGCTTTTTGGTCACAGCCAGGAATGCCCAGGGGTTACTCCTGGCTCTGCACTCAGGAATTACTCCTGGCGGTGCTGGGGAACCATACGGATGCTGGGAATCTAACCAGGGTCGACCGCGTGCAAGGCAAACACCCTACCCACTGTGCTATTGCTCCAGCCCCAACTTTGAAATATTTTAAATAACAAAATTTTAGAGAAATTATTTCAGTACAAAATAGAAATCAACATAGATATCCACATAAATTTTATCCACTGGGATGCAATTGCTATCTTTATGGATATCAATATGTTTTTCTCTGCTCATAATTTCATTTCTTGATTGCATATGTGTGTGGAATGTTTGAGCACGTTGAATTCTCCTTAGAATCCATTATACCATCTTTTTTAAATTAAATTTATTTATTTTTAATTAGTGAATCACCGTGAGGGTACAGTTACAGATTTATTCACTTTTGTGCTTATGCGTCCCTCATACAAAGTTCGGGAACCCATCCCTTCACCAGTGCCCATTCTCCACCACCAGTAAACCCAGCATCCCTCCCACCCTCCCCAGTCCCATCTCCCCCACCCCACCCTGCCACTGTGGCAGGGCATTCCCTTCTGTTCTCCCTCTCTAATTAGCTGTTGTGGTTTGCAATAAAGGTGTTGAGTGGCCACTGTGCTCAGTCTCTAGCCCTCATTCAGCCTGCAACTCCCTTCCCCCCATGGCCTTCGACTACATTATAGTTGGTGATACCTTCTCTGAGTTGCCCCTTCCCCAGAATGCGAGGCCAGCCTCCAAGCCATGGAGTCAACCTCCTGGTACTTATTTCTACAATTCTTGGGTGTTAGTCTCCCACTCTGTTATTCTATATACCATAGATGAATGCAATCTTTTTATGTCTGTCTCTCTCTTTCTGACTCATTTCACTCAGCATGAAACTTTTCATGCCGATCCACTTAAATACAAAATTCATGACCTCCTTTTTTCTAATAGCTGCATAGTATTCCATTGTATAGATGTACCAAAGTTTCCTCAACCAGTCATCCGTTCTAGGGCATTCGGGTTTTTTCCAGATTCTGGCTATTGTAAACAGTGCTGCGATGAACATACATGTGCAACGTCGTTTCGATTATACTTTTTTGCCTCTCTGGGATATATTCCCAGCAGTGGTATTGCTGGGTCAAATGGGAGCTCAACCTCTAGTTTTTTGAGAATCGTCCATATTGTTTTCCAGAAGGGCTGAACCAGTCGACATTCCCCCCAGCAGTGTAGAAGGGTCCCTTTCTCCCCACATCCTCTCCAACAGCGGTTGCTTTTGTTCTTTTGGATGTGTGCTAGTCTCTGTGGTGTGAGGTGGTACCTCGTGGTTGTTTTGATCTGCATCTCTCTGATGATTAGTGATGTAGAGCACTTTTTCATGTGCCTTTTGGCCATTCGTATTTCTTCCTTGGGAAAGTTTCTGTTCATTTCTTCACCCCATTTTTTGATGGGGTTGGATGTTTTCTTCTTGTAGAGTTCTACCAGTGCTTTATATACCATTGATATCAACCCCTTATCTGATGGATATTGTGTAAATATCCTTTCCCATTCTGTGGATAGTCTTTGTATTCTGGTCACTGTATCTTTTGCGGTGCAGAAGCTTTTTAGTTTAATGTAGTCCCATTTGTTGATCTCTGTTTTTACTAGATTGCTTAGTTCCGTGTCACCTTTGAAGATACCTTTATCTTCAATATCGTGGAGGGTATTGCCGACCTTGTCTTCAATGTACCTAATGGTTTGTGGTCTGATGTTGAGGTCTTTAATCCATTTTGATCTGACTTTTGTGCATGGTGTCAGGTCAAGGTCTAAGCCCATTTTTTTGCATGTGGTTGTCCAGTTGTGCCAGCACCATTTGTTAAAGAGGCTTTCCTTGCTCCACTTCACATCTCTTGCTCCCTTATCAAAGATTAGATGATCATACATTTGGGGTTGTGTGTAGGGATATTCCACCCTGTTCCACTGGTCTACGGCTCTGCCTTTGTTCCAGTACCATGCTGTTTTAATTGTTACTGCTTTGTAGTAAAGTTTGAGGTTGGGGAGGGTGATGCCTCCCATCGTCTTTTTCCCAAGAATTGTTTTAGCTATTCTTGGAACGTTTGTTGTTCCATACGAATTTTAGGATTCCTTGATCCATTTCTTTGAAGAATGTCATGGGTATCCTTATAGGGATCGCGTTGAATCTGTATAATGCTTTGGGGAGTATTGCCATTTTGACAACATTGATTCTCCCTATCCACGAGCAGGGTATATGTTTCCATTTCCTCATGTCCTCTTTGATTTCATTGAGTAGCGTTTTATAGTTTTCTTTGTAGAGGTCTTTTACTTCCTTGGTTAAGCCCAGGCCCAGATGGTTTCACTGGCGAATTCTTCCAAACATTTAAAGAAGACCTGTCGCCTGTTTTCCTCAAACTTTTCCAGGAAATTGAAAAAACAGGAACTCTCCCAAACAGTTTCTATGAAGCACACATATCCCTAATACCAAAAGCAAACAAAGACACCACTAAGAAAGAAAATTACAGACCAATATCCCTGATGAACACCGATGTGAAGATCCTCAACAAAATACTAGCAAATAGGATCCAACAACTCATCAAAAAAATCATACATCACGACCAAGTGGGATTCATCTCGGGGATGCAAGGATGGTTTAACATTCAGAAATCAATCAACATAATCCACCATATCAACAAAAGTAAAGATAAAAACCATATGATCATATCAATAGATGCAGAGAAAGCATTTGACAAGATCCAACATCCTTTCATGATGAAAACCCTCGCCAAAATGGGGTTTGGAGGAACTTTCCTCAAGATAGTCGAAGCCATCTATCACAAGCCTATGGCAAGCATTATCCTCAACAGGGAAAAACTAAGGGCCTTTCCTCTGAGATCAGGCACACGACAAGGATGCCCACTCTCACCACTCCTCTTCAATATAGTACTGGAATTACTTGCGATAGCTATTAGACAAGAAAAAGAGATTAAGGGCATCCAGATAGGAAAGGAAGAAATAAAACTCTCACTATTTGCAGACGATATGATACTATATCTAGAGAAGCCTAAAGCCTCTACTAAGAAACTCTTAGAAACAATAGATTTATACAGTAAAGTTGCAGGCTACAAAATCAGTACCCAAAAATCCATGGCCTTCATATATGCAAACAATGAGGCAGAGGAAAGGGACATGAAAAAAGCAATCCCATTCACAATCATGCCCCAGAAAACCAAGTACCATTATACCATCTTATTGTTAACTTTGTTATTAATAAGTAAAAGTAATTGACACAAGTTTATTTTATATTTGACTTAGCGCTAATTTAAACTCTCTTAAAAATTTACCCATTTTAGCATGGTGATTTATGTACTTGCCTCGTAAATGACTGATCCAGGTTTGATTCCTGATACCACTTATGGTGTCCTGAACACAGAGCCAGGAGTCAGCCCTATGCACAGGCTCTGAAACAAGCAAACAAAAGCTCTTGTAGCAGTTACTTCACAGTTTTGTGTCTGTGTGTGAGCATGCAAGCACCTGTGTATGTAAAAATAGAGATGATAATTTAAAGGGTCACAAACACATATGGAAATGTGGAAATTCCAAAATAAACCCTTGGCACTGCTTGATTCCCAAGCTATGATTGGGAGCAACCCCTGAGCACTGCACCAGGAGTAATTCCCTCCTACCCTGGCTCAATCCACAAATATAACACACAAATGAGATGCCATATTAAAACCACAATAAATGACAAACAGATGTTTTAGCAAATATTATCAGAATAGTGACAGCATTTGTTGAGTTCATAATATGAGAGCAACAAATTATCATGAGCAACTTTGTAAACCACAGTGTTTATACAAAGTATGGGGGAAATTTGCATATTTAGGCCTTACCTATTTTATGTAAACTCAAAAATATATTAGCATGAAAAAAAGGTTTATTAATGCCATGATTATTTATAAGATTCAAGTATAAATTACATTTAATGTAATATACTTTATATTTGGACTGGAGCGATAGCACAGATGGTAGGGTATTTGCCTTACACGTGGCCAACCCAGGTTTGATTACTCCACCCCTCTCGGGGAGCCCGGCAAGCTACCGAGAGTATCTTGCCTGCACGGCAGAGCCTGGGAAGTTACCCATGGCGTATTCGAAATGCCAAAAACAGTAACAACAAGTCTCACGATGGAGATGTTACTGGTGCCCGCTCAAGCAAATCGATGAACAACGGGATGACAGTGCTATTTACATAGGTCAAAATCATAGACTAATAACAAATTGGCTCTTACTGATTTATATCATGATGATTCTTCTTACCAAACTTTCTTGGAATAAACAATAGAAAGTAAATGTTATGTGTCTAAGGGGGTGACTGGGATTGGGAGTGAAACTGGGGATATTGGTGGAGGGAAGTTCACCCTGGTGGTGTTGGAGCATTGAATACTTGAAAAAAACATAATGAACAACTTTGTAATTCAGTGTTTTTAATAAAAATTAATTAAAAATTTTTATTCAATAGTGATTGATAGGATACTATAGCATGAACTTTCAAAGTCCTTTTGCACTTTTCTTTCTGAAGAGTCATTTTTGACCTCTGTAAATCTGAGAGGTTGGAGTGATAGCACAGTGGGTAGAGTGTTTGCCCTGCTTGCAGCCAACCTGGGTTCGATTCCTCCCTCTCTCTCCAAGAGCCCGGCAAGCTACTGAGAGTATTCCCTGCTCCCCCCCTCCCCGCCCCTTCACAGCAGAGCCTGGCAAGCTACCCGTGGTGTATTTGATACGCCCAAAACAGTAACAACAAGTCTCACAATGGAGACATTACTGGTGCCCACTTGAACAAATTGATGAACAATGGGACAGGACGACAGTGCTACGACAGAGCTACAGTGCTACAGCCTATGTAACCTGGAAGTTAGAGAGTAGCTTAGAAAAGACTTCATGGAGTAAACATCTAATATTTTATATTTACTATACAGAATAGTGATTATATGCATTAAATTATATTTTATAATATAGATATAGAAT
This sequence comes from Sorex araneus, assembly GCF_027595985.1. NCBI lineage: Eukaryota > Metazoa > Chordata > Mammalia > Eulipotyphla > Soricidae > Sorex > Sorex araneus. The sequence goes on from NC_073303.1 coordinate 49,672,299, forward strand.
ATGGAATTTAAAATATGGAATAATCTTGTACTATAGTCACATAATAATATATGCTATATTTTGTATGTTCTGAACTTGTGATGGGCTGGAGCGATAGCACAGCGGGTAGGGCATTTGCCTTGGAGGCCTCGGACCCGGGTTTGATTCCTCTGTCCCTCTTGGAGAGCCCGGCAAGCTACCGAGAGTATCCTTCCCTCATAGCAGAGCCTGGTGAGCTCCCATCACATATTCAATATGCCAAAAACAGTAACAAGAAGTCTCACAATGGAGACGTTACTATTGCCTGCTCGAGCAAATCGATGAACAACGGGAGGACAGTACTACAGTGACAGTGCAGTGCAGTACTTGTGATATTAGTTTCTTACACTTGGACCAGTGAGGTGAAAGATCTACAGAGGCCATATCCTGAAGTAGGAAGTAGCTTGGTTTTGTGGAACTTCAAGCAACTTTCAGTATTCTATAAAGATTAAAAAATTGAATTTTATTTCCCTTCCAGACCTATCTAAGAATGATCTGAGAATTTCTGTGGCTGTGAAATATGAGACACAGCATGGAGCTCCCAGGTGAGAAGGAGCAGCTTTCTGAGGTCCTGCTGTTTTCCACGAGTGTTCTGGATGATAGGCACAACACCACTTTGCCTGTAAGGAAGCCAGTGTAAGAGGCATAAATTATACACTACATTAAATACTTTGCTGTTTATTGACCTAGCCTACATTTAGGCTTTATTCATCTCTGTTCCTAATCATTAGGAAAGAAAGGTCTAAAATACTTTAGATTACAGGGATAAAAAGTCTTATCTAAGACTTAGGGTCCATGATCAGTATTACGTATTCACCACCAGGATCTCACCATTCTACAAAGAAGTGATCATTGACATAAAGAGAGAGGTCCGGCAGGGTGATATCATTTCACCAAAACTCTTCAGTACCACCCTCAAGAATGTCGTGTGATGACTGGAATGGGAAGGAATGGAAGTGATGATAGACTGTGGGCAACTATACCACCTCCACTTCCCTGATGACATCATTCTAATAACACCAAACATTAGCCAAATGGCACAAATGCTGGCCAACTTTGTCTGCAAGTGTGGAAAGGTTGGACTGCAGCTGAATTTCACCAAAATAATGTTTATGAAAAACAAACTAGTCCCTGATGTTCCGTTTGCTCTCAATAGAACGGACATCTCTGAATACAGCAGCTATGTGTACGTGGGTCAAGAACTCAACATACGGAACGACCTGGCCCCAGAACTGCGCAGGAAGAAGAGAACAGCTTGAAATGCCTTCAAGAGTGTCGAAAAAGTGGTTAAGAAGATGAAGAACTTTAGACTTCAGGCACATCTTTTCGACTCCACCATTCTTCCTGCACTTACATACACCTCAGAGACCTGGGCCCTACAAAAACAGGACAAGAACGCTACTTGGGTCTCCCAAAGAGGAATCGAAAGAGCTGTACTTGGAATGTCACATTTCACTCAAGTGAGAGAAGGAATCTGGAGTTCCAACCTCCATCGACGATCAAGAATCAGAGACGCTGTCTCATTTTCCAAGGTGTTGAAAATCAGATGGGCCAGACATGTAATGTGATTTATAGACAACTGCTGGACTAGACCTGTTACTGACTGGATTCCACGGGACGTCAAAAGACCACGTGGTCACCCACCTACGACATGGTCAGATTTCTTCATCAAAACCCTGAATGAATGGTTTGAGGCTCTTTGTGTTCCTGGAGCAAGCAGATACCTTTGGGCTACACTAGGATGCAACAAGGACGAATAGAGACGTTACTGGTGCCCGCTCAAGCAAATTGAAGATGAACAGGATGACAAGCGACAAGAGACAAGGGTTGGATTACCTACAGTTAAACTTTTAGTAAAATAAAAGTAAAACCTTTACATAATTTATGATATTGTCAGGTGCTATAATCACATTCTCAGTGATGCTGTGTTTTCCAGAAGCATGTCTCACTAAGGTCTGTAGGTGTCATTTCCACCAAAATAGCTCTCAGTTCTCCCTTGTTGTTTTATAGTGTAACTGCATGTTTTGCTGGAAACTGTTGGGAAATTTAAACATCATCATTTAGTATCATGGAAACTATAAGACCTTCTATAAATAGGAAATGCATTTAATTTATTTTTATTTTGTTTTTATAAATTTTTATTGAATCAATGATATACACAGTTACAAAGTTATTAATGATTGGGTTTCAGATCTATAATGTTCCAACACCTGTCTCTTCATCAGTGTGCATTTCCCACCACCAGAGTTCCCAGTTTCCCTCTCCCTGCCCCCACTTGTCTCTATGGCAGGCACTTTTTTCTTTCTTCTCTCTCTTCCTCTCTCTCTCTTTTTCCTTTTGGGCCTTATGGCATGTAATATCATTAATGGAAGGTTATCAAGTTAATCCCTTTACCTACTTTCAACGCTCATTTGGACAGGACTCAGTTCCTGTCCAAAATGATAATTTCTAACTGTTATTTTCATGTTGGTTACTTCTCCGTCCTAACAGCTCTTCATCTCCCACATACTTTATGGCAAGCTTTGAACCATTAAAAATGCATGGATTCTTACTGAATCTCTGTGAGATACACTTACAAAGCTTTCATGATTGAGTTTCAGCCGTGCAATGATCAAACACCCATCCCTCCACCACTGTACAATTTCCACTACCAATGTCCCCAGTATCCGCCCCCCCAGCCCCACCTCCTATCTCTATGGCAGACAATTTCCCTCTTACTCTCTCTCTACTTTTGGGCATTATGGTTTGCAATACAGATATTGAGAGGCTATCACGTTTGGTCCTTTAGCTACTTTCAGCACACATCTCCTATCCCCATCTATTCCTTCAACCATCATTGACTTAGTGATTCCTTCTCTATCCCAGCTGCCTTTTACCCCAGCTCATGAGCAGTCTTCCAACCATTGAGCAATCTTTCTGGCCCTTATCCTTAGGTGTCAGTCTCATATTATGATATTTTATATTCCACAAATGAATCCAGTCATTCTATGTCTGTTTCACTCTTTTTTTTATTGTTGCCTAGCAAAAACTTTAATAAAAAAACTTGATTTGTCTTACATACAAGGAAATTAGCAAGTGTAAATCGGGTATGAAATGCATAATAAGAGCACATTGACATTATCTTTGAATCAATCACAAGATTGATAGATGCTTAAGTAACTTTTGCCTATGTGTCTCAGTGCTGTATAAAGCCTGTCAATCTCAGGCATCTGCCCCTCACTGCAGGAAACACTTTGATAACAGATAGTACTTATTATAAAGGGAAAAAAAGAGAGAGAGAAAGAATGGTGAAATTTTATCTTTCCCTCAAATGCTATGCATTTTTAAATGCCTTTTGCCTATATGTATACTTGGGATGATAATTTCCCATGGTCTAACAAAATATGTGAAGTCAATTTATAGGCAATGATTCAGGTTTTTAACTTTCAAAGGCATTTGTCTGAATATAGCATTGTTTAGTAGAGGATTAGCAAAATCTGTTAAGAGCTCTTTTTTTTTTAAACTTTTTATTAAATCACCATGTGGAAAGTTACAAAGTTCTCAGGTTTATATGTCAGTTATACAATATTCAAACACCCATCCCTTCACCAGTGCCCATATTCCACCACCAGAAACCCCAGTATACCCCCCGCCCCCACCCCCTACCCCCTACTGTATAACTAATGAATTTCACTTCATTTTTTCTTTACCTTGATTACATTCCATAATTCAACACAAAACTCACTATAGTTGTTAGAGTTTCCAACCAAGAGAGACAGACCTACTACATTTGATAATTAGTTTTTCATTGCTGGAAATGAAGAGATATGTAGCCCCACTGCTACAAGTACATAACTCTCTCTCTCTCTCTCTCTTTTTTTTTTCCTTTTTCCTTTTCCCTTTTCCATTTTTTTTTCCTTTTTCCCCCTCATCCTCCCTCCAGCGCCTCATAGTATGGTGTACGCCACGCCGCGTCGGCCAGCATGGGACTTTTGCTTAGTTCACAGTCCAGAGAGGTGGCTGCTACATTAAAAACATTCAATATTTCAACAAAAACTTACTGTTATTATTTGGAGTTTCCCCCCCAAGTCAGACCTGTTCAAAAGGAAACGTTTCACATTGCTGACAATTATAAATGTTAAGTTGCGCGGATGCTGCCGTGTCCGCACGGTTTTGGATTTCTGTATAAAGTCCAGGGAAAATTCTGCCAGATGCTGGAACCTCAATTCCTAAAGCTGTCTCTGGTTCCCGCTCGTTCCACATCCACCGGCTCTGCAGAGGCATGGGCACCCGGGCCGAAAACCCGGCCAGCCGGAGCGGAGAACCGGCCCCGGCTGGGGCTGGCCCTGTATCCCGTGGCTGTTTCAAGTTCAAAGCACACATTTTTCTAGATCATCTATTTTCCATTGCTCACTTTTTAAAATTTATTTTATTGAATCACCATGTGGAAAGTTACAAAGTTCTCAGGCTTATGTCTTAGTTATACAATGCTCAAACACCCGTACTTTCACCAGTGCCCATATTTCACCACCAACCCCCCCCCAAAAAACCCACCCATTATACATCCCACCCCCACACCCCCCACCCCCCACCCCCACCTGCATAACTGATAAATTTCACTTCATTTTCTCTTTACCATTCCATATTTCAACATAAAACTCACTATTGTTGTTGGAGTTTCAACACATAACTCACTATTCTTGTTGGAGTTTCTCCCCCCAAAATACATCCCTATTGACAAGGAAGCATTTGATAATTAGTTTTCCACTGATGAGAATGAAGAGATATAAAGTCGGTTTAGGATTTCTGTATTTTAGTAATTAAGTCCAGGGAGATTTAAGTTGGAAATTGCATCATTTCCCTTCCTGGAGCAGCATGGAGCAAAAGCTTAGTTCACAATCTGGAGACATGGCTGCAAGCACTCGCTGGGACCCCAAGTAATATAGCTGGCTCTGGATCCTGGTCATTCAGCAGCAAAGCGGCTATGCAAAGGCATGGCCACCCGGGTCGAATCTCGGCGGAGCGCGAGTCGGCACCGGCCCTGGCCCGAGACTGCCCAAGTGTTCCGCTGTTTCAAGTTCAAAACACATTTTTTTCCCCGCACTACCAAGTTCATATCTGTTTAAAAGTTCCATAACATGGCAGACACCACGCTGCTTCCTCCCAGACGGAAGAAAAACCAAGGAAGAAGGATATTTCCCCCCTTAGTTGGTGTGGGGCTAAAGCTTAGTTCACAGTCTGGAGACATGGCTGCAAGCACTTGCTGGGACCAGAAGTAATATAGCTGGCTCTGGATCCTGGTCGTTCAGCAGCAAAGCAGCTGTGCAAAGGCATGGCCACCCGGGTCGAATCTCAGTGGATTGCCTATGTCTGTTTCACTCTTTCTGACTCATTTCACTTAACATGATACTCTCCATGACCATCCATTTATAAGCAAATTTTATGACTTCATCTTTCCTGACAGCTGCATAGTATTCCATTGTGTAGATGGATAAATATTTAACCAGTCATCTGTTCTCGGGCACATGGGTTGTTTCCAGATTCTGGGTATTGCGAACAGTGCTGCAGTGAACATACGGATGCAGATGTATTTCTATTGCGCTTTTTTGTGACCTCGGGAAGTGGTATTTCTAGGCCATATGGAAGATCAATTTATAATTTTTTTGAGGAATGCCATATTGTTTTCCAGAAAGGCTGGACCAGTCAGCATTCCCCCGAACAGTGAAAGAAACTCCCTTTCTCCCCACACTGTGCTAGCACTGATTGTTCTTGTTCTTTTTGATGTGTGCCAGTTTTTGTGCTGTAAGATGATATTTCACTGTTGATTTGATTTGCATATTTCTGATGGTTAGTGATGTAGAGCATTTTTTTTCTGTGCCTTTCAGTCATTTGTATTTTTTTTTTTTTGCTTTTCTCTTTCCTTTATGTTCTTTGCATGATTTATTTAGCAATGTTATTTTTTTTTAGTTTATTTTTAATTAGAGAGTCATCGTGAGGGTACAGTTACAGATCCATACATCTTTGTGCTCATGCTTCCCCCATACAAAGTTCAATAACCCATCCCTTCACCAGTGCCCATTCTCCACCACCCGTAAACCCAACATCCCTCCCCCCCTCCCCAGACCCGTCTCCCCCCACCCCACCCTGCCACTGTGGCAGGGAATTCCCTTTTGTTCTCTCTCTCTGATTAGGTGTTGTGGTTTGCAATAGAGGTGTTGAGTGGCCATTGTGTTCAGTCTCTAGTCTGTATTCCACCCACCTCACCCTTCCCCCACATGACCTCCAACCACATTTTACTTGGTGGTCCCTTCCCTGAGTTACCCAGAAAGAGAGACCAGCCTCCAAGCCATGGAAATATTCTCCTGGTACTTATTTCTACTATTCTTGGGCGTTAGTCTTATAGTCTATTATTCTATATTCCACAGATGAGTGCAAACTTTCTATGTCTGTCTCTCTCTTTCTGACTCATTTCTCTTATTTTAAGTTTTTATTTTATTGAATCACCGTGAAAAAAATACAAAGCTTTCAGGTTTAAGTCTCAGTAATATAATGATTGAACCCCCATCCTTCACCAGGGCACATGTTCCACCACCAAGAACCCCAAAATACCCCCCTCCCACCCAGCCCCCACCTAAGTACCTAATGATATTCATTTTATTCTCTCTATACTTTGAATACATTTAATATTTCAATAGAGAACTCACTATTATTGTTTGTGATTTCATTTAAATTACATAATGTTCCAACATCTGCCCCTTTCCCAATGTGCATTTCCCACCACTAATGTCCCTAGTCTCCCTTCGGCCCCCTACACCCCACCTTCCTCTACCTTCTTATGGCAGGCACTTTTCTTCTCTCTCTCTCTCTCTTTCTCTCTCTCTCTCTCCTGTCCAAAGTGATAATTTCTACCTGTAATATGCATTTTATAAAACTAAAATTAATAAAGAACTTAAAAATGAGAGGGGTTGCTGCAAAAAGTCATGTATTTTTCCTGCTGGTTTTTATGTCACACCTACAAGTCCTTAGGCTTTGTTCTCAGGGACCACTCTTGGCAGTGCCCAGTTTGGTCCTGGGGTCGAAACCTGGATCAGTCATGCGCAAGACTTACTTCCTATGCTATCTTCCTATGCTATCTCTACAGCCAAAATAATAAGGCATGTTGATATGTTTCATCTTTTGCTTGTTTACTTGTTAATTTGGGAGCCACATCCAGCAGTGCTCAGGGCTTATTCCTGGCTCTGCACTCTGGGATCACTCCTGATAGGGCTTAGCTGATTATATGGGGGTCAGGGATTAAATCTGGGTCATAGCATGCAAGGCAAGCACCATACCTGCTGTGCTATCTCTCTGGCCCCCTCACGCTTTCTTTGATAGCTGACAAAAGAGCACACATTTCTCTGTGGTATACTTCTACTAACACCAGAAGTTTAAGTTTACTTAGGAGAACATTCCACAAAGTATTTGATAACTTTAATTACAAGGGTCAAAGGCACAAAAACCAAGGAAAGAGTGTTAAAATGTCATGAATTGCTGGAGACTAAGAATCTCCCTCCTTTCCTATCTCTCTCTCTCACACTCTCTCTTTCATAATGTCTTCTGTCTAGTACTGATATCAATTATGGTATCTCAGATTGGATGATAGAATAGGAAATTGAATTTTTTGAGAAAAATTAAGGATACAAATCAAATATTCAGCTGATTTTATTTTACCAGTGTTAGTTTCATGATCTTGATAAATATATCTGGTTATTTAAGGCATTTGTGTAAGAAGCTCCATGACAAATTCTTTAAGCATGACCTAATTAAAGAAGAAATTTTCTCTCAGCTTCAGCTGTGGCCAGAGAGGTGTCATCTCAATGTTGCCAGGTATTTGAGTTTTCCAAGAGAAGCTGAAGCACTGAGTTCAAAATGTGTAAAATATTTTCTATTACCAAAGTATTGATAATTAAGACATCTTTCTAATGACCATAAGAATATATCTATTGGTTGGATTTGACTTTTTGGTTACCAGTTTTGAGTCCTGAAAAAAGCCTGTGAGTTACCCATGGAGCATACTCTGTGTCATGAATTCAATTCTGACAGTCCCACTCATCTGATGCATTGACATTTCCTCCTCCCCCCAAATGATGAAATAAAGGTGATAATTTGCCTGACAAGTTTTAAATCCTACTCCCATTAAAAGAGATGTATTTCTTTCTTTGGGAATAAACACAGTCAGCAACATATGGAAAATCACTGATCATTACTACCCTCATAAAAATGCAAGCCAAAAGTGACAGTGAAATTAGCTGATAGGAAAAATGTGATAGGAAAAATGTGACAGGGATTTGATGAAACAAAACCTGCATTCTCTGTTGGTAAAAGTGTTAACTGATGAAGCTTCTATGGAAAACAGTATCAAGATTTACCCAAAAGAAAGAATAAAACTTACTTGTGACCCTCTAATTCCACTTCTCAGCATCTATCCCAAGAATACAAAAACATTAATTCAAAAAGATACATGCAAATGATAAGTTTAAGAGCCAAGATGTAGAAATAACACAAATGTACAATGACAGATGAATGCATAAAGTTGCAAAACTATACATAAGCACAAACATATAATGAAATACTCTTCAGTTGAAGAAAAGATGGAATTTTCATTTTTATGAAACTTGAATGGAACTGAAAGTTATAATGTTAAATAAAAAATCAGAAGGAAGACAAATAATGGAAGATCTCATTCATGTCACAAAAGGAATTAGCATTATTAAGTGATGACAATATCTTGGGGATTTAACCATAAAACTGAGGTTAACAAACAGTGGGAGGTGGAGGAAGAAACAGAAGAAGGAAGACACAGAATAAGGAAGTCACAGAAGAAGAGGAAGGGAGAGACAGAATAGAAGAGACACAACAACATTGGTGGAGGGTCTTTGCACTTAGGTGAAGATGGTGAAGATGCAGTAACTTTGTACATAAAATCTATAAATGTTAATAATATTGCAACTATTTTACCTAAACTATAACTTCAATAAATAAGTAAAAGGCAGTCTTGCAATCTGGCTCAGACAGTAGAGCACATGCCTTGCATGTGTGAAACCGAGAGTTCAATCCCTTACTCTGTGTGGTCCCTAAACATGTCTGGATGAAGTTCATTTTCCCCTGAACACTTCTATATGTGACTCTGTGAGTACTAATACTATCATAAGTAGTACAAGAACAAATATTTAAAAGTCGGGTTAGAGCAATAGCACAGCAGGTAAGGTGTTTGCCTTGCATGTGGCCGACCCAGGTTCAATCTCTGGTACCACGTATGATCCCCTGAGTCCTGCCAGGAGTGATTCCTGAGCACAGAGCTAGGAGTAAACCCTAAGCACAGTCAGGTGGGGCCAAAAAACAAACATAAAAAGGTAATTGTTTCCTGGCTAAAACATGTTTGACTAAAATACTGCTTCTTCCATTGCTCTTCCGAACTTCCATCCCAGTGACTATCACCAGTCACTTAATAATTTCCTGAACATAAGATGGGCCTTACAATGTCTGAAGAGTAAACTTAATGTATACTTTGGGTACAGAAGGCCTGGTTTCCATCTCTAGCACAGCCATGATCCCCAGAGCACTGCCAGAAGTGACCCAGGTGCTTAGAGTGTGAATAGTCCAAGTTCTTCCAGGTGTATTTCCCATGAAAAACCAAACCAGAACAAAAAAATAGGCCATGTACAGAAGCAGTCCAATGCTTATAAAAATTTCATGGCTGCTTTTTCAAAGAAATGGAACAAATGCCACCAACCTTTGTATGGAATATCCTTGAGTAGCCAATCCAATTCTGGCTAAAAAAAGAAGCTAAGATGCAGTGCATTCCCAGACTTTACTACAAAGCTATTATAATCAAAACAGTATGCTACTGGAATAAAAATAAGCTCTCATAGAAATGGAAGAGGACTGAAAGCCCAGAAGAAAACTTGCAGATATATGGAAAGTTAATTTGTGACAAAATAGTGAAGATCATTAAATTGTGCAAGAAAACACTCTAACAAATGGGTGTTAGAAAAATTGGTTAGCTATATGCAAAAAAAAAAAAAGAATCTGTATCTCACACCATATACAAGAGTTAACTCAAAATGTAATATCTCTGTCTTTATTTTAGAACCCATAAAATACACTGAGGAAAGCATAGGCATATCTGTCCATGATATTAACTTCTAGATGTATCTTTAAACTACATTGCCAAAGAAAACAAAAATAAACATATGGGACTACATCAAATTAAAAGTATTTCTGCCCCTGCATAGGAATCTACAGCTAAAATAAAACGTCACAGTACTTAATAGAATTGAATTTTTGTACACTATATATATGAAAAGGGGCTAGAATCAAAGGTATATAAAGCATTCACCGTTCAATTACAAAAATAAAAACAACAAACAAAACTTTCCTTTGAACATATGGGAAGAGGAACTGATAGACTCTGCTTTTAAAAAGACAAAATGACAGTTAACATAAATAGGGCATCATTACCATGGAAATGTAAATAAAAATGACAATGAGATATCATCTGACACAGGTGAGAAGGACCTCTACCCAAAAGAACAGAAACAACAAGTGTTGGCAGGAATGCAATGAAAAAGGAACTCTCGTTCAGTGGTGTTGGAACTGTTGTCTGATTATTTTCTGAGAAAACAGGTGTAAACTGTAATTAGGAAATCCAAATTAAGACAACAATGAGATATCTCATCACATCAGTGAGAATAGAACATATAAAAAGGCTGGACACAATCTATATTGCTGGGGATGTGGTGAAAAAGGAGCTCTTGTGCACTTCTGGTAGGAATGTTGTCTGGTTTAGCCCCAATGGAAAAATACGGATATTTCTTAAAATAATAAGGATACAGTAATTCCACTTCTCAGTATATACCTCAGAACACAAGACATTCATTCTAAAAGAGATATGCAAACATTGTTCACTGCAGCATTTTGTTCCTATAAAAGCTAAGATATGGAATCAACCAAGATGTCCAATGACAGATGAGTGGATAATGTAAGTGTGGTACATACACCCAATGAAGTAACTTGCAATGGCAATGAATGATAACCTCATACAATTCTCTGCAATATGGATGGGACTGGAGAATGTCATGTTATGTGAAGGATGTCAGAAGTAGGTTGAACACTAAATGAGATCACTTATCTGTGATGTACCTAGTAACATGGCAAGGAAAACATACCTTAGATTACATTAAGGAGACAGTCAAGGAAAGAGATACATTCAGGGGATAAGAAGAAACAGAAACAAGGCAGTAGCGGTAAGGGCCAGGGACTTGGGACATATGAGTGGCATAGCAAGGTGGTTTATGTACATATATCTAAACCATAGTACCATTAACACTCTTACAAAGATACAGTTACTATTTTTTATTAAATCACCATGAGATTCAGTTGCAAAGCTTTCTTGTTTGCATTTCAGTCATACAACACCCATCCCTCCACCAGTGCACACTTTCCACCACCAGTATCCCCAGTATCCCCCCACTTCCCAATCCTCCTCCTATCTATATGGCAGACAATTTCCCCCATGCTCTCTCTCTCTACTTTTGGGCATTATGGTTTATGATATAGATACTGAGAGGCTATCACGTTTGGTCCTTTATCTACTTTCAGACACATCTCCCATCCCTAAGGATCCCCCCAACCATCATTGACTGAGTGATCCCTTCTATATTCCAGCTGCCTTCTACCACAGCTCATGAGGCAGGCTTCCAATTATGGAGCAACATTCCTGGCCCTTCTGTTTATTGTACTTAAGTGTCAGTCTCATATTATGTTATTTTTATATTCCACAAATGAATGCAGTCAGTCTATGTTTGTTCCCCTCTTTCTGTCTTATTTCACTTAGCATGATACTTTCCATGACCGTCCACTTATAAGCAAATTTCATGACTTCATTTTTCCTAGTATTTCCATAGTATTCCATTGTGTAGATGTACCAAAGTTTATTTAACCAGTCATCTGTTCTCGGGCACTCAGTTTGTTTCCAGATACTGGCTATTGTGAACAGCGCTGCAATGGACATACAGGTGTAGATGTCATTTCTACTGTTTTTTTTTTTCACCCTTGGGATATATTTTCAGAAGTGGTATTTCTAGATCATATGGAAACTCAATTTCTAGTTTTTGAAGGAATGCCTATGTTGTTTTCCAAAAAGGCTAGTCCAGTTGGCATTCCCACCAACAATGAGAATCCCTTCCTCCCCACATCAGCGCCAGCACTTGTTATTCTTAAACTTTTTGATGTGTGCCAGTAGCTGTGGTGTGAGATTATAAGTCACTGTTCTGATTTGCATCTCCCTGATGATTAGTGATGTAGAGCATTTTTTTCATGTGCCTTCTGGCCATTTGTATTTCTTTTTTTGAGGAAGTTTCTGTTCATTTCTTCTCCCCATTCTTTGATGGGGTTGGATTTTTTTTTGTACAATTCTAGTGTCTTGTATATCCTGGATATTAACCCCTTATCAGATGGGTATTGGGCAAATATTCTTTCCCATTCCATGGGCTCTGTATTTTTGTCACTGTTTATTTTGAGGTGCAGAATCTTCTTAGTTTAATGTAGTCCATTTGTTTATGTTTGTTTCCACTTGCTCGGTCAGTGGTGTTTCATCTTTAAAGATGCTTTTAGCTTCAATGTCATGGAGGGTTCTACAGATTTGATGTGGTCGCTATCAGGATACCATGACATTTTTCTAAGAAATAGACAAAACACTCCTGAAATTCATATGGAACAATAAATTTCCACGAATAGCTAAAGCAATCCTTGGGAAATAGAAGATGGGTGGAATCACCTTCCCCAATTTCAAACATTACTACATAGCTGTAGTAATTAAAACAGCATGGTATCGGACTAGAAACAGACTCCTCAGAAACAGAGTTGAATATTGTCACAGACTGTCAAATATATGGCCACTTAATCTTTGATAAAGGAGCAAGAAATCAAAGTGGAACAAGGAAAGCCTCTACAACAAGTGGTGCTGGGAAAACTGGACAGCTACCTGCAAAAAAATGAACTCTGACCTCTGTCTAATGCCAGGCACAAAAGTCAGGTCAAAGTGGATTAAAGACTTCAATATCAGACCTGAATCTATAAGGTACATGGAGGAAATTGTAGGGAAGATACAATTATTAATCTTAAAAATGTAACTGTTAAAGAGACATGCTAGGTGGGGGAGGGAACTTGGGGGGATTGGTGAAGAGAAGTTGGCACTCTCGATAAGACTGGTGTTGGAACATTGTATGGCTGAAAATCTAGCATGATCAAAATTGTAAATCGTTGTGTCTACATAAAAATATTAAAATAAAAAGTTAAAAATAAACCACTCATATGAACCAGCAGGCCCACTCTTTTTCATCTATCCAAAGAACAAAAAATTAACTTCGAAAGATATATGCACATCTATCTTCCTTGCAGCATTATTGATAATAGTCAAGATGCAGAAACATTACAAATTTCCAGTAGCATGAATGGATAAAGAATTTATAACTTACATATACAATGGAATATATAAAATTGATAAAGAATTGATAGCTTATGTATACTACTTAGGTATAAGAAAAGAACAGAAAAGAAAAAATGAAATCTTGCCTTTTACAACAGAATGAACAGTATTGAATTAAACAAACCTTGGACATAAGGACAGTGGGAATGATCTTTGGCATTTATGTTATGTTATAAGTGAAATATCTTTGTATACCAAGAGCATAAACAACACTATTTTAATTCTGTTACCTCAATATCAATAGAAAATAAACTTTTAAAAAATAAACAGAGTAGCCAGGATATGAATTCCAAAATAGCTGTGTTTACAGAAACTTTTTTTTTTTACAGAAACTTTTTTCTTTTTGTTTTAAGATTTCTGCATCACGATTTAAAAAAAAGCTATTAATAAGAAAAGTTTGGGCATTCAGTACTTTACTCCAAATCCACCACCAGTATCACATCCATTTACCAATAATCAAAGGTTCCCACCCTACCCCATCTCCTCAGCAAATTAAATAAATTTGGTTTTAAAATTTTACTTATTTTACTTATAAAGTAAGTTTTAATATTGCACTTACAAAACTTATTATTTTAAATGTTTTTATAACTTATGTCACATGAGAAACTTTTTTCTTTTAGAAAATAAAAAATCTGCAATTTATGTTTTTAATTATCATATCTGTTTCTCTGTTGAGTAAGAATAAAATAATGGGATTGTTGTATACAGGATATGCTTTCTAAACAAGCTGATTCATTGTGGTAATTAATGGAACATAGTTCTATAGTTCTTCAGAAACAGAGAGAAAAGAGGAGAGAGAGAGAGAGAGAGGGTGAGCTCAAGCAGTATCTGTATTATCTGTGTGTCTAAACACACAAATAATTAAAGACTTGGAGTAAGAGGAGGGGTGTCAAGGGGAGAAAACACAGTCGGCACATCCATTGGTGGTATTGAGGTGCCTCCTGACTAATAGGGAACTCTATCAACATCAAATTCATGTCAATAAATTTATTATGGGGTATGGGTCAGGATGGACTGGAGCGATATCACAGTGGGTAGGGTGTTTGCCTTGCATGCGGCCAACCTGGGTTCCATTTCTCCGTCCCTCTAAAAGAGCCCAGCAAGCTACCGAGAGTATCTCACCCGCATGGCAGAGCCTGACAAGCTACCCGTGTCATATTCGATATGCCAAGAACAGTAACAACAAGTCTCACAATGGAGATGTTATTAGTGAACAATGAGACAACAGTGCTACAGTGTTACAGGGGTCAGGGAGACAACTCAAAGGGTCTGAGTGCATAATTAGATGCTGGAGTCCTGGGTTCAATCCTCCTAACACAGCCAGAGCAAGAACTCCTCTGCACCTTTCCAAACCTAACATATTCTAGGGGCTTTCTCCTCCTCACCTTCTGGACTAACAAACAAGAGTATCTGGTGGCTTTTACACATGTGATGGGAAAACAATAATTAAACATTCCTTAAACAAAATTGAAAATTTTTTGATGAAAAAATTATTATTAAATTTTTAAATTTTATTAAAGCACCAAAAATTTCTCTGATAAATGAGTCTTTCTATTTCTTTGCACCCCCACAGATGTTTTGTGGTGTGTGTGTGTGTGTGTGTGTGTGTATGAGTGTGTGTGTAATAGTTTATTCAAACATTGAAGATCAAAACAAAACAAAACAAAAGAGATTCTTCTCTCAATTTGGGGAAGAATTGTTGAAGCAGAGGCAAGACTTTTGAAACTTTCAGTTCCTCTTGCAATTGATAGAAGAGAGAGAGAGAGAAAGAGAGAGAGGGAGGAGAGAGAGAGGGAAGGAGGGAAGGAGAGAGGATGAGAGAGAGAGGGAGAGAGAGAGAGAGAGGAGAGGTACCTGCCATAGAGGCAGGCAGGAGTGGAGGTGGGGGAGAGGGAAACTGGGACATTGGTTTTGGGGAAGTTACACTGTTGGAAGGATGCATGTTGGAACATTATATGACTGAAACTCAACCATAAATAGTTTTTTAATTCTCTATGTCAGTGATTCAATAAAATACATAAAGAATAATAAAAAATTAAAGAGTTTCTTTATGGCAAAAAAACACAGGCAAAAATAAAAGACAGCTACTGAATGGGAGAAAATATTTTTGGTAAACACATTAGATAAATATATCCAAAATGTATAGAGAACTCACAATGATCAACAACAAAAAATAATGTCTATTTAATTATAAAATAGATAATAACCAACTGAACTAAAAAGAAAATTGTACTATATTATTTCCTAAGTCTTGGGGGAAAAACAAATGAATAAAAGCCAAAGTACAGGCTGATCTTCTTGATTTTTTTTCTAGGAATACTCCACTGTTTTGACACCTATAACAAGTATTTTCTTAATCACAAATAACTCTGTAACTGTGTATTTCATGGTGATTCAATTTAAAAAATTAAAAAAGTGTTTTCTTGACAACCAATTGACACTCTGTTATTTAATTTTTTTAAAGATAGGGTTAGAGATATCGTTCAGAAGATAGGGTATTTGTCTTGCATGCTACCCACCCAAGTTCAATTCTTACATCCTATATGGCTCAGCCGGAACTAATTCCTGAATGCTGCACCACTCTGGGGTTACACATAAAAACAGAAAAAATTAAAAATAAATAAATAAATAAAAAGACTTGCTCAGTGAGTCAATGTGGTTCCTCAAATTTTCATACTCCTATTATTTAAAAATTACATCATTGACATGTTAGAAAAATAAAAAACGGAAAAATAAATATAAATGTGTACATTTTCCCCTACCAACTGTAGGTAGGTAGGTGCTCAAAGTGTATTTAAGTGGTCAAAAATGGACACACATAAATTGTGTATATCAATGTCCAGCCCTAGATGTGAGTTGGTTTCAATACCTAACAACACAAACTCAACACATTGTACCTTAAAGATGAGTTTGCTGGCGCACTTGATATCCTGCCGGTGCAAGGGAAGGCAAGTTTCACCGTGCTTCTCCCGACTCCTCAGCTCTGATATGTGAAGGACAGAGACACCATCCTGAATTTTCATGACGATATCCCTTTTTATACAGAGTGGAAAAGTTACAAAATCCTTCAGATTTTCAGTCATCTAAGCCAAATTGGTATCAGAATCAGACAATATCTTCCTTGGGACACTGTAGCCTTCCCTTGTGATAAGAGATGTCGCTAAACAAATCCCATACCTAGCAGCCTTATCCGACCTGGGTCATTAAGCTTCTGTTTTGGCAAGTCCCATGAATGCTCTGACTTGGCCTGAACCAAGAGAAAAGGTTTCAAACACGTACTGGATTATCAAGTGCCCTGCTCCTCTGAGACTTGTGAATAATCACTCTATGTTTCTCAGGGTACAACAGGGATTGGAATGGTGGAAGGAGTGTGTCTTGGGTGTAATATTACAGGAAGACTCAGAGAGGCAGCTTGTTCTTTGGAACCATTAATCCTTGAAGAGAATCCGGTGATGACATATCACGGTCTGCTCGGTTCTGTTCTCTCGTTGAAGCATTGACTCCTGGTAAGTGGCTTGCAGTAAAATATACCCAAGTGACATCGTCTTCTTGTTTTAGAATGTAGCTCTTAATCCATTATAGAGGAGCACATTTTGTCCTTAGGAAAAATGTTCACTCATATGATGCTAAAGCAACTCTGGTTTTGATCAAATTCTTTAAGCTGTCATCAACAGGGCAAGAGAAAGGTTATATCTCTTTCCTCCCTCCCTCTCTCCCTCCGTCTCTCCCTCCCTCCCTCCCTCCCTCCGTCCCTTCCTCCTTTCCTCCCTCCCTTCCTTCCTTCCTTCCTTCCTTCCTTCCTTCCTTCCTTCCTTCCTTCCTTCCTTCCTTCCTTCCTTCCTTCCTTCCTTCCTCCCTCCCTCCCTCCCTTCCTCTCTTCCTCCCTCCCTCCCTTCCTCTCTTCCTCCCTTCCTTCCTTCCTTCCTTCCTTCCTTCCTTCCTTCCTTCCTTCCTTCCTTCCTTCCTTCCTTCCTTCCTTCTCTTTCTTTCATTTGTTCTTTCATTCTTTCCTCCATCCATAACTGGTTCTGTGCTTAGAGATAACTTCTGTTGGTGCTGAAGAGACCATGTATAGTGCCAGAGACCAAACCTGTCTCCAGTGCATCCAAAGCAAGCATCTTAACCTTTGTACTATCTCACCATTCCTCAAAATAGTAGTAATATCATTATAGTTGGCTTATTATGTTAATTTTTAGGTAACTAACAGAATTTTGCACAATTAATGAGTTGATACCATTTGATTCTCATGTTTTTGAATAAAATCCACCATCTTTCTTTACATCTCTCCATCTTGTCTGTCAGTCTACCTTCTTCCACTTAGTTTTCAGTTTACTGGTTAATTTTTTTCTTATCTGTCCATGAATTTTATATATTTATATTGGACCATATTGGTGAAATTATCCGATACTTGTGTTTACCCTTCTGATTTACTTTGCTTTACACAATTCCCTTGAGCTTCTTCTATTTTTCTTCAACAAAATTCGTAGATGAATAATATTTCATTGTATAAATCAGTGTTTCCCAAAGTGACTACCTGCCCCTTCCTCAGGGAACCCTGGAATGGTCAGGCTGGGGATGGGGTGTGGGGGGTCAGGCAGTAGCCTCAGTACAGAGGGGAGAACTTTCTCTTAGTTGTTAGTCAAGGAACCTGAAGGGAGGCATGTCCTGTGCCGCTGCTCTCGGGTGCCTGAGGGCATGAGAAAGTTCCTGGGGATGCCAGTTCTTAGCTGTTTGCCAGACTCCTGTATCTCTTTGCTTCCCAACACTCAGGCATGGATCTCTGCTCCCCGGTGCTTTGATGCTCTCAGGAGGAAAAACACTACATTTCTTTGCAGCTTCCTTCTCTCTCCCAAGTAGCAGCACCCTGGGTGCATGCTAGGTGCTCTTGCTTCTGTTAGCCCTACCCTCTGTCTCTCCCAGTGTGGCCCCAGTGCACTGCCCCAGGCACCAGACCTGTTTCCAGGGCTTATATCTCACTTCACTGTGAGATATCTCACCCATCACCATATATATTTGGCATGTAGCTGTTCCATTTTTTTAATTGAATCACTGTGAGATACACAGTCACAAAGTTGTTCATGATTGGGTTTAAGTCTGACTATGTTCCAACACCCATCCCTTCACCAGTGTATATTTCTCACCACTAGTGTCCCCAGTTTCCCTCCTGCCACTCCACACTTCCCAGCCTACCTCTATGGCAGACACTTTTCTTCTATCTCTCACTTTCTCTCTCTCTCTCTCTCTCTCTCTCTCTCTCTCTCTCTCTCTTTTTCCTCAGGCATTATTGTTTACAATACAGGTACTTAAAGGTATCATGCATATCCCTTTACCTATTCTCAGCACTCAGCTCTAGTCCAGAGTGATAATTTCCAACTATCATTGTCATATGGTCCCTTCTCTGTCCTAACTGTCCTCTCCCCACACTTATGGCAAGCTTCCAACCATGATCCAGTCCTCCTGGCCCTCATCTCTACTCTCCTTGGATATTAATCTCATACTATGTTTTTTCATTTACCTCACAACTGAGTGCCATCATGATATGTCTGTCCTACTCCTTCTGACTCATTTCACTCAGCATGATACTCTACATGTCGATTTATGTATAAGAAAATTTCATAACTTAGTTTTCCCTGGCAGCTTCACAGTAATGCATCGTGTAGGTGTAGTTTCTATATCCAGTTGTCTGTTCTCAGGCACTTGAATTGTTTCCAGATTCTGGCTATTGTGACTAATGCTGCAATAAACAGAGAGTGCATATGGCATTTTTGCTATTGGGACCTCAGGGTACATTCCCAGAGTGGTATTGCTGGATCATAGGGAAGCTCAATTTCTAGCTTTTTAAGGAATGCCCATATTGTTTTCCAAAGAGGCTGGGCCTGTCAGAATTCCCACCAACAATGAACGAGAGTCCCTTCTTCCCCTCGCCTGCACCCGCATCGTTTGTTCTTGCTCTTTTTGATTGGGCCAGTCTCTGAGGTATGAGATGATATCTCATTGCTGTTTTGATTTGCACCTTCCTGATAATTAGTGATGTTGAGCATTTTTTGTCTTTAGGTCATTTGTATTTCTTCTTTGAAGAAGTTTCTGTTAATTTCTTCTCCTGTTTTTTGATGGGGTTGGATGTTTTTCCATTTAGAGTTATACCAGTGACTTACAATTTTTGATATTAACTCCTTAACATATAGATACTGAGTAAATAGTTTTTCCCATTCTATGGGTTGTCTTTGTATCTTGGTCACCATTTCTTTTGACATGAAGGTGTTTTTTGTTTATCTTTGTTTCAAGTTGCTTGATCAGTGGTGTTTCAAGTTTGAATATGCCCTTAGCGTCAATGGCCTTGAAATTTATGCATATGTTTTTCTCCATGTACTTTGTGGATTCAGGTATAATATTGAGATCTTTTTAAAATTATTTTTTATTAATGAATCACCACGAGAGTACAGTTATAGATTTACACATTTTAGTGCTTGTGTTTCTGTCATACAATGTTCGAGAACCCATCCCTCCACCAGTGCCTATTCACCACAAATGAACCCAGTATCCCTCCCACCCCCAATCCCATGCCCCCACCCACCCTGCCTCTTTGGCAGGGCATTCCTTTTTGTTCTCTCTCTCCTTTTGGGTGTTGTGGTTTGCAATAGGGGTATTGAGTGGCTATTGTGTTCAATCTGTAGTCTACTTTCAGCACGCATCTCCCTTCCTGAGCGGGTCCTCCAACCACATCTTACTTGGCGTTCCCTTCTCTATCTGAGCTACCTTTTCCCCCAGCCCCCCAGTATCCCTCTGCCCTGCCCCCCCATTCCACACTTACCCCTGCCTGTATGGCAGACATTTTGCACAATACTCTCTTTCTCTACTTTGGTTACCTTTGATATTTGAGCCTAGTCCCACCACCACTCATAACTGCTGAAAATGCAATGTTAGATAATGTGTTTTGTATTGCTTGCTATGGATATAATATAATGTCGTGTGACTGCTCTTGAGCCTAGGAATTCTCAAATTTTAATAATTAGGGTCTGAAGAAATCGCTGCAGCAAGTTATTTGGGTCTGATATTCATGTGTGTGTCTCTGGATCATGGCCATGTGGGAGGTCAAGTAGCCATATGTGGGCATCTCAGAGTCCCATCGGGCAGGGGGAAGGAGAAGGACCGACTCCTCCCCTCTCCCATGAGGCCTGGCATTTCCCACCACCGCCACCCATACCTGGAGCTTTTTGCTGAGTTCTAAAGATGGCAGCCATCCTAGAGGGCAGGCAGAGGGATGGCACCTGCCTGCAACTGGAGTTGCCTGGCGTAAATGGCCTATTGCAAAGTCCAGTGCCATCTCTGCAGCAAGTTGCTCCAGTCTGAGATTCATCTGTGTGTCCAACATTTTTATTTTTATATTTAATAAACTTCAGCACTTAGTCATCTTATAATTTCATATACTTTATTGTGAACATTTATATGTTGGAATCCATTAATATCTTAAGGTGTCATAGGTGTCAGGACTGAAATATTTCATAGCCATTGTTCTTGCTTGACAGGTTAAACACTGTTTAGATTACCTGGGAATGTGTCAGAAGTGAGGTATGAAAAGTTGCACTGGTGTTTAAAGCACGAGGTTCTAGTGACAAATATCTTAGTGACTAATATCTTAAGGACACACTTGCAGGACATTATACTGTGTCTCTGTGGCACAATCATGATCACGAAATCTGGAACTACTTTAAGGAGTATCGAAGGCTTGAATACAGGAGTAACAATGTCCTGCAAAAGGAATAACTGGTTTATTGTTGACTTGCACTCTGTGACAATTTTTACTTATTTGAAATTAATCCAAACATAAAATAGACAAGTGATTTTTTTCTGTTTTTATGTGAAAGATTAACATATAAAAATGGCATGAGAATTTCCCTTCTGAACATATCTTTTCAAAAATAGATATAAATATGACTCACAAGCACAAGAAATGCTCCCAACGTTATTAGTCATTAGGAAGATAACAAAAAAGTGCACTTTGCACCTTTTGTTATAATGAAACTACAGTGATTAACAATTCCAAATGTTAGGTTATGAAGAGGCTTCAACGCACTTATATTTTCAGTGGAGATTGAAAGTAGTGTCTCCATTTTATAAAACTGTCCATCTCTCATCCTCAAAAGAGCAAGAATAGAGCTCTTTATATGACCCAGCAGCTATTCTCAATTGCAAAATCATTGTCTCTGTATCACTGTCATCCTGTTGCTCATCAATTTGCTTGAGCAGGCACCAGTAATGTCTCCGTTGTGAGACTTGTTACTGTTTTTGGCATATCGAATATGCCACGAGTAGCTTCTTAGAATCTGCCGTGCAGGCTGGATACTCTTGGTAGCTTGCTGGGCTCTCCGAGAGGGACGGAAGAATTGCAAAATATTAATTTGAAAAGATGAATTCCCATCTATGCGGCACTCAGTAAAATAGGTAAGTTATGGAAACATCCAAAATGTCTATTGAAAGATGAAAGGATTAAAAAGTAGTGGTATACAACACCCAATTGAAGAGAGAGATCAAAAGGGAATACCCTGCCACAGAGGCAGGGTGGGGTGGGGGGAGATGGGATTGGGGGGTGGGAGGGATACTGGGTTTATTGGTGGTGGAGAATGGGCACTGGCGGAAGGATGGGTTTGCGAACATTGTATAAGGGAAAAACAAGCTTAAAAATGTGTAAATCTGTATCTGTATCCTCATGGTGACTCACTAATTAAAGAATTAAAAAAAGTAGTGGTATACACATGCAATGGGGTAGCACATAACTATAAGGAAAGATGAAATCATGCAGCTTTTTGTTAATGTGCATGAAACTGGTAGGTATTGTATTAAGTGAAAGAAATCAGAAGGAGAAGGACAAATACTGGATGATTCCATTAATCTGTAGAATATAGAGAGACAGAACAGGGCTAGGGGAGAAAGAAGAGAGACAGGAGAAACAATGTAAGAACATTGGCGCAGGATCCTGGGTACTTTGGAGGTGTAGTGACTTGGTATTTCAAAACCATAAATATTAACACTATTGTAACAATGTCACTTAACATGTAATAAGTAATTTTAAAAAATATGACTCACCTCATAATTTCTTTTAGTGATTTACTATCAACAGCTATTCACTACCCAGCTGAAATGAAAACATATATCACAACATCACTTGTATCAGAATGTTACAAGTAATGTCTATGGGAAATCATTCCCTACAGCAGCAGCAGCAACAAAAGATTAGCAATGAAATAGAGTGAATTGATACTGCAAGTCAGGATAAATCTGAGAAATTTTGTTTAGTGAAAGAAGCAATACATGCAGAATTCATGATGTGTTACCAAGGAAATGAGTTAAAAACCAGACGCAGTTGGCGGTTGGATCCATCTTCCAGTGGATAGGATATTTGCCGTGAATGGAGCTCACTGGGATTTGATCCCCAGCTCCACATGTGGTCCTTGAGTTCTAATGAGTGATTCTTGAGTGCAGAGCAAGGAGAAAACCCTGAGAACGACAAGGGATTGAAAAAAAAATCTGCAGTGAAATGTTAAGAAGAGCAGTTGTATGAGAAAATATAAAGTGGTGATGCATCGAATAGAAAAGGAGCAGATAGATCCAACAAGGAAAGAGCAGATACATTTTCCTTGTTGGATATAAATACGCTGTCTTAAATTTGGTTTGTTCACACAGTGAATAAAATCTGTAAGATATCTTATGTTAAAAGTATACCTTAATTTAAAGAAAATAAAACATATCGGTCATTAGAAAATATATGAGAACATTTCTCATGGTTCATTTTTTCCTCTCTCAGGAGAATTAATATTATGCCTCTCTATTTAGAAGAAAATGACTTCCCAACCCTGCTCAAGGCTTCAAGAATCACCTTGAAGTAGGACTGAGAGATCTGGTACTTATGTTGTACAAGAGGTCTGAGTATAGAGGATCAAACTCAGAGACTCTTGTCTAAATTTCACCCAATAGGGGCTGGAGAGATAGCACAGCGGGTGGGGCGTTTGCCTTGCACGCGGCCGACCCGGGTTCAAATCCCAGCCTCCCATATGGTCCCCTGAGCACGGCCAGGGGTAATTCCTGAGTGCAGAGCCAGGAGTAACCCCTGTGCATCGCCAGGTGTGACCCAAAAAGCAATAAATAAATAAATAAATAAATAAATAAATTTCACCCAATTGATCTATGTCCAGATTCCTACTTCGTTCCTCTTCACACATGTTTCTGTTCAATGAATTGGATAATTTTTCCAATATTATCTCTCAATATTTTCTCTCAGAGAAAGAACTGAGAGATAAATAGTGAACATGGAATATAAATGCATTAGAGGATAAAATTTTATTTATTTTTATTTACAGTTTTAAATTGAATCACAGTGAGATACATAGTTACCAGGTTGTTCATGACAGGGTTTCAGTTGTATAATATTCCAACACCCATCTATTCACTAGTGTACATTTTTCATCACCAATGTCCCCAATTTCCCTCCCATCCTTCCCTGCCCTCCAACCCCCGCCTCTGTGGCAGGAACTTCTTTTTCTTCTTCTCTCTCTTTTTTCTCTTCTTCTCACACACTCTCTCTCTCCTTCTGGGCATTATAATTTGTAGTACAGATACTGAGAGGTTATCATGTATATTATTTACCTACTTTCAACACTCAAGCTTTGTCCAGAGTGATCATTTCTAACCACTATTTTCATTTTGGTCCTGTCTCAATCATAACTGTCCTTTTCTCTCCACATACTTGTGACAATCTTCCAACCATTGGCTAGTTCTCCTGGCCCCTATTAGAGGATAAATTTTAAACAGAAAATGGTTACATCAGTATTCTCATGATTTTTCTATCATATTAATTTCTCACCTTTGTCCTAGTGACTGTACCCTTTCATTACCAGTTATACATCAATTACATCAATCAGCTCCTGCTCACACAGCTCCTAATGGAAACAGCTGTGGGTAAGTCGATCAACTATATGTTTATGACCACTTTATTCAGGTGTGGGGAAGCCTTTGGAGTCCCCATCCAAAAACTCATCCTTCTCCTCTCCATCCAGTCTCCCCTTCTCAACGGGGTGCAGGGCGATTTTTGTGTGATAACTCACTGAGTGTGGAAATAGTTGTAGAACTCTTATCTAGAATATTGGAATTTATTCATTTTTTAAAAAAAAATTTATTGGCGAATCACTGTGAAGTGCAGTTACAAACTTATGAACTTTCATGTTTGCATTTGGTTTACATCCCTCCACCAGTGCCCATTCTCCTCCACCAATGTTCCCAGTATCCCTCCCAACACCCCCACCCAAACCCCCACTACCCCACCCTGCCTCTGTAGCAGGGCATTTCCTTTTGTCCTCTCCCCTATTGGATGTTGTAGTTTGCAATAGAGGTATTGAGTGGCCATCATGTTCGGTCTATAGTCTATTTTTGGTACGCAGCTTTCAACCTAAGAGGGTCCTCCCAACATTCTCTACTAGGTGTTCCCTTCTCTATCTCTGCTGCCTTTTCCCCAGCATCTGAGACCAGTTTCCAGAGCTGTGGGGCAGACCAACCTGGTTCTTCTCTCTACTACTCTTGGGGTTAGTGTTCCATTCTGCTATATTCCACAGATGAGTGCGATATTACTATGTCTGTCTCTTTCTTTCTGACTCATTTCACTCAACATGATACTTTCCATGTTGATCCACTTATATGCAAATTTCATGACTTCATCTTTTCTAACAGCTGCATAGTATTCCATTGTGTAGATGTACCAAAGTTTCTTTAACCAGTCATCTGTTTTTGGGAACTCCAGTTTTTTCCAGATTTTGGCTATTGTAAACAGTGCTGCAATGAACATACAAATGCAGATGTCATTTCTACTATACCTTTTTGCCTCTCCCAGATATAATCCCAGGAGTGGTATTGCTGGGTCAAATGGGAGCTCAATTTCTAATTTTTTGAGAATCGTCCATATTGTTTTCCAAAAGGCTGAACCAGTCTGCATTCCCACCAGCAATGAAGGAGAGTCTCTTTCTCCCCACATCCACGCCAACACTGGATTGCTTTTGTTTTTTAGATGTGGGCCAGTCTCTGTGGTGTGAGATGATATCTCACTGTTGTTTTGATCTGCATCTCCCTGATGATTAGTGATGTAGAGCATTTTCTCATGTGCCTCTCAGCCACGTGGATTTCTTCTTTGGGAAAATTTCTGTTCATTTCATCACCCCATTTTTTGATTGGGTTGGCAGTTTTCTTCTTGTGGAGTTCAACCAGTGCCTTGTATATCCTTGATATCAACCCTTACAGATCTATATTTGGTAAATATCCTTTCCCATTCTGTAGACTGTATTTGTACTTCTGTCACTGCTTCTTTTGAGGTGCAGAAGCTTCTTAGTTTAAGATAGTCCCATTTATTTATCTCTGTTTTCACTTGCTTGGCCAGTGGCGTGTCAGCTTTGAAGATACTGTTGGCTTCAATGTCGTGGAGGGTTTTGCCAACCTTGTCCTCAATGTACCTTAGGGATTCTGGTCTGATGTTGAGGTCTTTAATCCATTTTGATCTGAATTTTGTACATGGTAATAGGTGGAGATCTGAGCCCAACTTTTTGCATGTAGCTGTCCAGTTTTGCCAGCACAATTTGTTAAAAAAACTTTCCTTGTTCCACTTCACATTTCTTGCTCTCTTATCAAAGATTAGATGATAATATATTGGGAGGTGTATGTCAGAATATTCAACCCTGTTCCATTGGTCTGCAGCTCTGCCTTTGTTCCAGTACCACGCTGTTTTAATTACTACTGCTTTGTAGTAGAGTTTGAAGTTGGGGAAGTTGATTCCTCCCTTTTTCTTTTTCCCAAGAATTGCTTTAGCTATTCATGAGCGCTAATTGTTCCATGTGAATTTCAGGAGTGTTTGTTCCATTTCTTTGAAGAATGTCATGGGTATCCTTATAGGGATGGCATTAAATTTGTACAATGCTTTGGGGAGTATTGACATTTTGACAATATTGTCTTCCAATCCATGAACAGGGGATATCTTTCCATTTCCTCATGTTCTCTTTAATTTCCTGAAGTAGTGTTTTGTAGTTTTCTTTATACAAGTCCTTTACCTCCTTAGTTATGCTGATCTTTTGAGGCACAATTGTGAATGGGACTGATTTTATCTTGTCGCTTTCTTCTCTCTCATTATTTGCGTATAGAAAAACCATGGACTTTTGGGTATTGATGTTATAGCCTGCAACTTTACTATACCAGTCTATTGTTTCTAGGAGTTTCTTGGTAGAGGTTTTAGGGTTCTCTAGGTAAAGTATCATATCATCTGCGGATAGTGAGAGCTTGATTTCTTCCTTTCCCACCTGAATGCCCGTAATATCTTTTTCTTGCCTAATCACTATTGCAAGTACTTACAGTATTATATTGAACAGAAGTGGTGAGAGTGGGCATCCTTGTCTCGTCCCTGATCTTAGAGGGAAGGCTCTTAGTTTTTCCCCATTGAGGATGATGCTTGCCGTGGGCTTTGAAAAATGGCTTTGACTATATTGAGGAAAGTCCCTTCTATACCCATTTTGGCGAGAGTTTTCATGATAAACGGGTGCTGGATCTTGTGAAATGCTTTCTCTGCATCTATTGATATGATTATATGATTTTTATCTTTTCTTTTGTTGATATTATGGATTATGTTGATTGATTTCTGCATGTTAAACCATCCTTGCATCCCCGGGATGAATCCCATTTGGTCGTGGTGTATGATCTTTTTGATGAGTTGCTGAATTCTATTTGCTAGTATTTTGTTGAGAATCTTCGCATTTGTGTTCATCAGGGATATTGGCTTGTATTTTCTTTTTTTTTTTTTTTGGTGGTGGTGTCTTCATTTGCTTTTGGTATTAGGGAGATATGAGCCTCATAGAAACTGTTTGGGAGGGTTTCTGTTTCTTCAATTTCCTGGGAAAGCTTGAGAAGAACTGGCAATAAGTCCTCTTTAAATATTTGGAAGTCATTCATCTCTCTTTATGTCATCATTTCTTTGCCTGTTATTTAATGAAAAAAAAGTCTGCTGGGAAAAAATAAATTCTTATATATAAAAGTACTTCACTATCCTTTGAGAATTCTGCTTGGTTGAAACTGATTAGAGTTGTTGACTACAAAACTGAATGAATCATTCCTGAGGCAAGAGGGAGTCTGGAAACCAACAAAGTGAGCAGAAGTCACCTTAGCTTAAACTTTCTCACCCACCCTATGGTCTCTCATACCTTCAGGAAAGATCACTTGGGAGGTTGAGAACTTTGGGACTCTCCTCCAATTTCAATCACAATGTCTTTTTCTGTGCTTTACTGAATTCATGTTATATGTTAAGTAAGATGACTTGGAGTTTTTCTGTAAATCTGAGGGTTTGGGAAAGTTTTTTACATTTGCCCCATAGTTTTCTGTATTGTGGTATGTAGGCTGTCTTTTCTGAAAGAAGGAGACGAAGTCCCATAGATTTTAGTAGTCCCATAGAAGTCCCATAGAACAAGTCTCATAGATTTTAGCAGTCAGGGACCACTAGGGAATCTTTTTAATCATGCTGTGTTCTAGGTCACAGATTTAAATAACCAAAAACTAAAGTGGATGATCAGGGTAAATAAATACACAACAGAAAGTAAGAGATATCAGACTATATTCTCCTTCTGTATTTACCTTTATCAGACGTGTGTGTGTGTGTGTGTGTGTGTATGAGTTGAAAAATATTTTCAACTCAGATAATTTTTTTTTGTTTTTTGGGTCACACCTGGCGATGCACAGGGGTTACTCCTGGCTCTGCACTCAGGAATTACTCCTGGCGGTGCTCAGGGGACCATATGGGATGCTGGGATTTGAACCCGGGTCGGCCGCGTGCAAGGCAAACACTCTACCTGCTATGCTATCACTCCAGCCCCTCAACTCAGATAATTTTAACGGGTACAAATGTTACCAATTTTATTTTGTTGTGTTTATTTTATAATTAATTTATTTTTAAGCTAGTCAAAAGTCACAACATCTTATACAATTCTAGAGTTGAAATTGATTAGTTGACAAAGCTCCAATATTAAAATCAATAAATTGAAAAAATAATTTTTATGTTAAAGTATTATATTTCATCATGGGGTTGTTAAGTCCTTGTCTAAGTATTTATCACACTGTTTGTTGCTATTTGAACCTCTGTGTGATTTTTTTCTACTTGTTGAGTTTAGTTGGTGTCTGTGTGTGCTCCTACTGAAATGTCAGTATTGAGGAACTAGGAGGTGTTGTGAGGCCAAATGATCCAGAAACTTTAGGATCTATGATCTGGGCCAATGCATTGACATTGTGGTGGCAGTGAGAAATGGGTGTGGCTGCTGGAGTTTCTGGAAGTACAGGGTGGGGGAGGCAGCTTGTCCTCACTTCTAGAAGACACTGGAATTCTCAGCCTGGGCACTGGGACACCTGAACTTTTTTTGTTTGGTATTCCTGCAGAGAGTATTAGTGAAGTGGTGGATTGAGCTATTGGCATGGTTGCAGTTGTGGGGTGTAGGTGTGGCTGCTGGAGATTCATCAGGGCAGGGACTAGTCCTGCTCCACTCCTGAGGGTGCCCTAGAAGTCTTATCACTTTTAATGGAAACTAGACGATCTCATCTGGTGTCTGAGTGTGTTTGTATGTATTACCCATTTATATTTTGCTTCTGGATATAACTTAGAATATCTGATCCCAAATGCTATTAGGTGAGTTAATTTTGGTAAATGAAAATTATTTTAAAATGCAGTGGTTTGGGGCTGGAGCAATAGCACAGCGGGTAGGGCGTTTGCCTTGCACGTGGCCAACCCAGGTTCGATTCCCAGTATCCCATATAGTCCCTCAAGCATGCCAGGGGTAGTTCCTGAGTGCACGAGCCCGTAGTAACCCCTGTGTATCGTCGGGTGTGACCCAAAAAGAGAAAAAAAAAACT
The DNA here is from genome assembly GCF_027595985.1 of Sorex araneus. NCBI lineage: Eukaryota > Metazoa > Chordata > Mammalia > Eulipotyphla > Soricidae > Sorex > Sorex araneus. Next base: position 49,701,739 of record NC_073303.1, read on the forward strand.
AAAATGCAGTGGCTTAGTTTGAAACACTTATGTATCTAAAGTCATACATTGGATACAATTTTTTTTTATATTTTGAGATTTTTTTAAAATTTATTTATTTTTAATTAGTGAACCACCGTGAGGGTACAGTTACAGATTTGTACACTTTTGTGCTTATGCTTCCCTCATACAAAGTTCGGGACCCCATCCCTTCACCTGTGCCCATTCTCCACCACCAGTAAACCCAGCATCCCTCCCACCCTCCCCAATCCCATCTCCTCCCACCCCACCCTGCCACTGTGGCAGGGCATCCCCTTCTGTTCTCTTTCTCTAATTAGCTGTTGAGGTTTGCAATAAAGGTGTTGAGTGGCCACTGTGCTCAGTCTCTAGCCCTCATTCAGCCCGCAACTCCCTTCCCCCGCATGGCCTTCAACTACATTATAGTTGGTGATCCCTTCTCTGCGTTGCCCTTTCCCCAGAATGTGAGGTCAGTCTCCAGGCCATGGAGTCAACCTCCTGGTACTTATTTCTACAATTCTTGGGTGTTAGTCTCCCACTCTGTTATTCTATATACCATAGATGAGTGCAATCTTTCTATGTCTGTCTCTCTCTTTCTGACTCATTTCACTTAGCATGAAACTTTTCATGCCGATCCACTTGAATACAAAATTCATGACCTCCTTTTTTCTAACAGGTGCATAGTATTCCATTGTATAGATGTACCAAAGTTTCCTCAACCAGTCATCCGTTCTAGGGCATTCAGGTTTTTTCCAGATTCTGGCTATTGTAAACAGTGCTGCAATGAACATACATGTGCAGATGTTGTTTCGATTATACTTTTTTGCCTCTCTGGGATATATTCCCAGCAGTGGTATTGCTGGGTCAAATGGGAGCTCAACCTCTAGTTTTTTGAGAATCGTCCATATTGTTTTCCAGAAGGGCTGAACCAGTCGGCATTCCCACCAGCAGTGTAGAAGGGTCCCTTTCTCCCCACATACTCTCCAACAGTGGTTGCTTTTGTTCTTTTGGATGTGTGCTAGTCTCTGTGGTGGGAGGTGGTATCTCGTAGTTGTTTTGATCTGCATCTCTCTGATGATTAGTGATGTAGAGCACTTTTTCATGTGCCTTTTTGGCCATTCGTATTTCTTCCTTGGTAAAGTTTCTGTTCATATTTTCGCCCCATTTTTTAATGGGGTTGGATGTTTTCTTCTTGTAGAGTTCAACCAGTGCTTTATATACCATTGATATCAACCCCTTATCTGATGGGTATTGTGTAAATATCCTTTCCCATTCTGTGGATAGTCTTTGTATTCTGGTCACTGTATCTTTTGCGGTGCAGAAGCTTTTTAGTTTAATGTAGTCCCATTTGTTGATCTCTGTTTTTACTAGATTGCTTAGTTCCGTGTCACCTTTGAAGATACCTTTATCTTCAATATCGTGGAGGGTATTGCCGACCTTGTCTTCAATGTACCTTATGGTTTGTGGTCGAATGTTGAGGTCTTTAATCCATTTTGATCTGACTTTTGTGCATGGTGTCAGGTCAAGGTCTAAGCACATTTTTTTGCATGTGGTTGTCCAGTTGTGCCAGCACCATTTGTTGAAGAGACTTTCCTTGCTCCACTTACATCTCTTGCTCCCTTATCAAAGATTAGATGATCATACATTTGGGGTTGTGTGTAGGGATATTCCACCCTGTTCCATTGGTCTACAGCTCTGCCTTTGTTCCAGTACCATGCTGTTTTAATTGTTACTGCTTTGTAATAAAGTTTGAGGTTGGGGAGGGTGATGCCTCCCATCGTCTTTTTCCCAAGAATTGTTTTAGCTTGGATACAATTTTTTTATCCTACACTGGTGAAGGGGAAGGTTTTGGAACTTTCTATGAGTGAAACCCAATTATGAGCGACTTTGTGATTGTGTATCTCATGGTGATTCAAGACAAATAAATTAATAAATCAATAAAGAATGCTATAATAAAAACCCATTGTTTCTTAATAAGACTTAACTTGAGTTACCAAAACAGATCATAGCTAACTTTGTTTCATAAGTTGTTATTATGAAAACAAGATAGAATATATTTTGGAGTGGTGGGTTTGAACCACATCTGGTGGGGCTCAGGGGCTACTCCAAGCACTGTGCTCAGTGACCACTCCTGGGGGTCATTTGGGACTGTGTGGCAGAGGAGATTGAGTAGGGGTACATTGCGTGCAAGGTAAGTGCCTAAAACTATCTCTCTGAACCCAAAATAGAATCTTTTGCTTACTTCATCCAGAAATATTTGTATAAAATTTTTATGTCACGTATGCTAGCTTAAAAGGTAACTAACATTAACCAAATGATAGAAATATCTTGCATTAAGTTATCTCTAGGAGTTTTTGAGACTTGAAATTAGAGTTACAAAATGGGATAGCATAATTTTATAACTTTTGTTGAAGGAATAAGAGGACTTCAGTCTTAAAGAGAAACTGGTAATTTCTGAAGTAGAATGAAGGAAAGTTACAGGACAGAATGAGAATGTAGAGAATGTATGGAAGATTTTCTGGAAAGAAATACTCTATTTTTAATTTGTTACAACTGAATCTAGGGAGGGGCTGGAGAAGAGAGATAATGGAGCTGGTAAGATGTTTTCTGTGCATGTGACTGGCCAGGGTTGAATTCCTGCACCACACATGAACACTACAGGTGTGATCCTTGAGCACAGAGCCAGAAACAAGCCTTGGGCACCACAGGCTTTGTGGTCCAAACAAACAAGAATATAATGATATGTTGTCACTGTCACTGTCATCTCATTGCTCATTGATTTGCTCAGGTGGGCACCAGTAACGTCTCCATTGTGACACTTGTTACTGTTTTGGGCATATAGAATATGCCACGGGTAGCTTGCCAGGCTCTGCCATGCGGGCGATATACTCTGGGTAGCTTGCCGAGCTCTCCGTGAGGGACGGAGGAATCGAACCCGGCCCGGCCACGTGTAAGGCAAATGCCCTACCTGCTGTGCTATTGCTCCAGCCCATGATATGTTGTAGAATTTTAAATTAATTTTTAGTTTCTGGAATATACTTGAGTAAGAACAGATTTGCCCCAGCCTAACATAATGACATATTGAACTTTTGCTCAGAAACTGCCGGTTTTGATTTTCAAAAACTGGAGGGAGCCTCAGAGGACTGACCTGTGAGGAAATTTATTCTGGTCACTCTGGTTCTGTCAACATACAACTCAGATGTTATAAAAATGTGTTCACTGTTAAATTATTTTCCCCTAAAAATTATAACCATTCAGAGAGTTACTTTGAGAACATGAGCTTGCAATCTTCCAACCTGACACCTTATTGCTAAAAAATTTATTTTCACCTGGGATTTTGGACTTGTACTTGAGAATTTTGCTGATAGGATTTGTGAGAGAACCTACAGATATTTTTCTGGAGAGACAAAGACAGAGACTGAGACTGACAGATATTGCTGTGTAGCATCTTACTGATTGAATAGTTTCAGAAGTTAGTTTCTGAATGTCAGTAACCTCTTGCATCAGCTGCAATTAAGCACGATTAATCCTATTAATTATGTAATAATTACCTAAGGAAATGAAAGAGATGGTTACTTCACCCTCAGACCCTGACTCATCTAGTAAGCTGTTTTGGAAGAGAGATGAGATATAAAAGCATCCGCTGAGAGATAATGTCACTAGCCCCTGAGAGAAACACGTTGGACCTGTTCTGCCATCAGCCAAAACAAATTTGGGGAATTTGTCATGTTCTGGTGGGAGAATACTCCAATGCTGAAAATGCTCAGCAACTCAATAAGAATTTTAACAGCCATTATCAACATGACAGGAAAGATTCAAGGGATATTCAATTTTGAAACTCTTCATTGACTATTGGAAAGGGACTCACACACATGTTAAGGACTAGCCTATGGGTGACCTCTACAACTACTCCCAACTTCTTCAGCCAGAGGTGTTACTATTGTTATTCATTTCTTATATATTTCTTCTTTGTCTGCTCTGGAAGATCTTCTACTTTAGTAGTAGCAAGAACAAAATGGAAGTGTGTGTTAATGTTTGCTTTAATAATTAGGACTTCATCTCTACTAGAACTAGTAGTGACTAGGTCTAGTCTTGGCATAATTCTGATTATTTCAACCAGCTGCATTCTAACTTGATTCAGTGATAATAAGGGTTTCTGACTTAGGAAGAGGGAGAAAAACCCTCATTGATATCCCAAAATGTTCAAAAGTGGTCCTTGGGACACATTAATTGCACTATGTCTGATTTCTTCTGTTTGATTATAATTAATAGATCCTACTAAGATGGTAACCATGCTTCCTAATATAGGAAGTAGTTTAAGTACCTGGAATGAATTGCAGTAACTTCATTAGTTAGGAATATGCTAGCAATTTAAGTAAACATTGACATTAAAGACAACACTTGTAATGGAATGTTTTCAATCAACATAGCCTTTATTTACTATGTTGAAAGCATCATATACTTCTCACTTGATATACTGATGATCTGAGATAACAAGTAAGTGTCTTACTTGTTATTGTTACCTAACCATTGTGGTACCCATATCACCACACGAACATGGGTCTGATTCAGCAGGCTCGACTGCTCGTTAGTGTCCTTCTGCATTCCGGAGGAACTTTCCATTACGCTGACATTGGCTTAGGTAATATCCTTCAGGGTCTTCCAGTTTCAGTCTGCTTCTCCTATCTTGCCACTTTCAATTTTGTTCCCTAATGAGTGGCAGTTCAGTACTGATGGATAAAATAAATGTTTAAACATCTTTCAAGAAATCCATGAATAATTCAAAGTATAATTTGATTATTATCTATTATAAAACAAATGGGGTAAAAATTAGTGACTCCTTTTACTATCTTGAGAAGATTGCACCTGTCTTTGGTGTTCTATAAACTGTGCCTTAAGAAGCAGTGTCCCGGGGCCGGAGCGATAGCACAGCGGGTAGGGCGTTTGCCTTGCATGCGGCCGACCCGGGTTCGATCCCCGGCATCCCATATGGTCCCCCAAGTACTGCCAGGAGTAATTCCTGAGTGCAAAGCCAGGAGTAACCCCTGAGCATCACTGGATGTGACCCAAAAAGAAAAAAAAAAAAAGAAGAAGCAGTGTCCCTTGAACACAGGAAGCCGATTGCCTTTTTACTAAAATTAACTATAAGTAATTTCTGGACACAGTCTGATTCCTAAAATCAGACTTATATTTGCATAATAAAAATTCAGCTTCCACAAACACAGGTAACAAATTAGGAGAGTTGAGGAGAGTTGGAAATATTGGTTCAGTGCTGCATGGTGTTCTTGGGAAACTATACTAGGTAGACAAAGGGCAGGGGGAAAAAAGGAAGAATGCAGACAGGAAGGACATTGTTCAGTTGATCTTCATAAACTTAGTTAAAATGATAAAATTAAGGAGAAGAAGAGATGTTGTAAAGAGGCCTCTTTATGTCATGAAAATGAGATTTTTATACAAGTTATATTCTGAGGAGAAACAATACTAATAATTCTTTTTGAATTAAAATAGAAAATATGAGAGAGTATGCACTCTTTTTTTAATTTTATTTTATTGAATCACCATGTGGGAAATTACAATGCTTTCAGGCTTAAGTCTTAGTTATAAAATGCTGAAACAACCATCCCTTCACCAGTGCCCATATCCCACCACCGAAGACAAAACAAACAAAAAAAAAAACACAGTACACCTCCCATCCCGCCCACCCCCGCACCCCACCCGGCCTTGTAACTGATAAATTTCACTTTACTTTCTATTTACTTTGGTTACATTTAATATTTCAACACAAACCTCACCATTATTATTAGGAGCACCCCACTAGAGTCAGACCTGCTGTGAAGAGAAATGAGGTCGCGCAGCTGCGGTAGTGACCGCGTGGTTTTGTATTTCTGTACTTTAACAACTAAGTCCAGGGAGATTTCTTCCAGATCATTGCAAGCTGGTAAACCCCATCTGTGGTCGTCATAATATGGCGGTCCCCACGCCCTTCATCCCCGGGAAGGGACAGGCGAGAGAGAGAAATACTTTTCCATCCTAGGTGGGCATGAGGTCGAGGCTTAGTTCTCTGGCTGGAGACAATCGGCAAGGAGCAGTCCATGTTGAAGTTGGTTCAGCTGGGTCTGGATTCACGCTCGTGCAGCTGTGGAGGAGCCGCACACGCGTGCAGCCCCCAGGGTCACATCTCGGCAGCGGTGGGCGAGTATGCACTCTTAAAATAAAAAATATTACATATCTCAAGTGGGATTTCAGGTAGTTCCAAAGTGAAATAATAATATTTTAAAATTAATTTAATACTTTGGACAATAACTTTTTTTTATTTGTTCTTAGTTTCCATCTCCCTGTAAAATAATTTGCTTATCTGTTTATATTCTCCAGTTTTATAACAACTTCATTTGATTTATCTAGAAATATAGAAGATATTTTAAGAAATAAATGCTACAAAAGGTCTTAGTATGAATAATTTCTGCAATACAAAGAATTCCCATTTCCATATCATGGAGCAATAGAAGTGGTTTCAGGATACAAGGCAACTGACCTCTATATTTCAATGACCTTTCATTCTCCATTATGCTTTACACCCTAACTTCTTAAAATGTCATTCATGACCTCATTGTCAAGGAAGATGGAGAGTACAGCTCATGAAAAATGAAATGACAACATTAAAAGGCTTATGGCTCCAGTTCCATCTGCATGTGGCAAGTTGCATGATTTTATCTTTTCTTATAGCTGAGTAGTATTTGCTGTGTACCATAGTTTCCTTAGCCTCATCTGGTTTTATACACTTGGTTGTTTCCAGATTGGGTATAGTGTGACACAACTAACAAGCATAAAAGTCTTGTCTAATAGAGTTTTTAGGTTCCTGGGGTAGATTCCCAGAAGTGAAATTGCTGAGTCATTCTTTAATGGAAGCCCAATTACATTGGAATCTCAATTCTAATTTTTTTGAGATGTCCACATTGTTTTCCAAAAACATTGATACATTGCTATTTCCACTAGCACTAGATGAGGCTTCCTCCCCCTCTCTCCCCATAACACACATTCCTACCAACACTGGTTGGTATTATGCTAAAATGAAGTCAGCCAGAAGAAGGAGATACATAGAATTATTTCTCTCATATGTGGATATAAAGAAGCCTAGTAAGGGCATCAAAATGGTCAAAGGCATCAGAATCTGAGAGCTGGTCTACAGAAATAAGTTTCCCATGGGTGGGGCTATGGAGATGGTAAGGATTCAAGAGGAGCCTTGAGCAGGGGTGAAGGGAAGGTGTGAGCACTGGGGTAAAGTGTGAGCCTGGAACACCGTATGCCTAAATCTCCATCTTTAACAATATTGTAAATCATGATAACTAAAATAAAATTCAAAAAAAGAAATTTGGAATATGCATGAACAAAAATCAAGCAAAATCAGCCATTTAATAAATTTGAAGTGTTTCTGATAGCACCTATTCCTCTTGCATTTCTCAGGCAAAGGGGGTTTGTGAGTATAAAGTGTGTAGGAAACCTGCTCCCACCAGTGCTCCCCAAAGTGGGTGATACTGTCTCCCCAGGGGCAGTGGCAGTTGTACTGCTACCATATTGGGAGCAACTGGGGAAGAGGAACAAATTTTTGTTTTTCCTTTACAGAATACAGATTATGACGGTGGAATTGCTAAATAATTATAGTAATTTTTTTCTGAAAAGGGGGCAATAGGTCAATAGAATTGAGAAAGGATTAATTCACTCAACAAATATTTATTTAATATCTACTACTTATTTGGTGATTTTGATAGTTGGCAGGCCAAGACTGTCCATAAATCTAAAATATGTAAAAATTAAAACCAGTAGCTTTGAAATTAAGTTGATAGTTATCAAATCTTAGTTCTGTCTCCAAGCGGTCATATATCTTGGGCAAGACCTTCACCTGGCAGAGATCAATCTGTCATCTGTTCAATGGGATGTTTAAAATGCTTGCCTGTAGGGGTATTGTAAAGATTGCAGGGATAATTACATAGCACTTAGTATGTGGTACACTCAACTACCTTCTATTATTATTCTTGCTTCTGTTTTTAGAATTTAAGAATGCTTTGATATCTAAGCATTCTTCTTGAAGTCATACCCTAAGATATATATAAAATTTAAAGATTTTAAATTGTGAGACAAGAAAAATAATAGAATATGAATAAAATATGTGACATTGCAGTCTGGATACACAGGCAGCTAAGGATATATGATAGAGTAAAAATAACCAAAATTAAGGTCAGGAGTCCGCACTGAGCTGGAGCCATTTAAACACATTTCATATTTCATATTTTTCTTGATTATTGAGTCCTTCAAATATGAAGTGAAGTATATTAACTAGAGGTAAAATATCCAATAAAATGCAATTAAATGTTTAATTTTATAAATTACTTTATGACTGTTTTAGGCATACAACGTTTCTACATCAATCCCTTCACCAGTGTCCACTTTTCTACATCAGTGACCTCCCACTCCCCAATTGTCTTGATGAAACTTGATAACAAATAATTCATTTAGAAAATTTTATTTTTTCTTTTCTACTGAAAATTCACAGAAAAATGCAAGTAAAATAACCTTTCTGACTACTAATGCAACTCTCCAATTTGTCCTGATTAACTGGAGTTGTAAAGGAACACAAGAGAGCTATAACATATTAGTTTCAGGTTAGGGAGACAGTTCTGGAGGGAGACGTTTGCATACATGTGGTCAGGTATTGGCTGTGATTTCCAGAACTGTATGTGTTTGTTCAGGCACTTCCAGGAGTCACTTTGGAAGTCACTCAAAGTTGGAAACAGCCCCAAACACTGCTGGGTTTGGGTGTCCCCCAAACTGAAATACACATATACATATAAACTAAGGTATATGCATATATGTATATCTCAGTCTCTAAATCAATATGTAATCAGTTTCTAAATCCACACACATATAAATTCACAATTAAATAGGAAAATAAAGAAGCATTAGTTTATTATTGTACTATATGGTTAAGTACCAAATAAAACACTAAACCAAACCTTTCTTGGCTCCAAGCAGTAGCATCACAAGTCCCTTCTGGTGTGTTCCTTAGTCTGTTTTTCCCCTCCTCTTAGAACTCTTAGTGAATAAGTTGACAACAACTTTTTTCAATGACTCTCAGAGAGACTACCATCATTATCCTTCCAGACATTTATTTTACTAAACATTTTTATACATAAAACATTAACAAGTGGTAACTAAGAAAACATGTACTAAAATATCTCAAATTTAGAGATGAATAAAGTTTGGAAAACTGGGAAACTTTGAGACTTATTAACTTACAATTGAGGAGAATTTAACCTCAGGACAAGTCAACAACAGCTGGCCGTACCCCAAGACTGAAGGTGGCAGTTTTTAAAGATCATCAAAGAGAACTGGAGAACTGAAGGAGGGCCAGACCCAGTACCTTATTTTAAATACTACTGCTTCCACAGTCCAGGGGAATAGCAGCTTAAAAACTGTTCCTTGCTGGGACCCTTCACAAGCCATTATCCTAGCTAGGCACAGGCCCCTGTTCAAGCTATTATCCATCTGGACACTTGCCAAAGATGTTCTCTTCTCTGTTATTCTCCAATAACATATTGGTGTATTCTTCAAGATTGACAAACAAAATAGAGAATTTCAGAGATTTTTTAACTGTCAAGAGGTCAAGATATAGTACAGCAGAAAAAAACGTTTGCTTTGCACCTGTGTTTGCTTCCCACAACCACGTAACAGTCCCTTGAGCTCTGCTTTGAGCTCAGAGATAGGAGTGATTTCTCACCACAGAGCCAGGAGTAAGCCTTAACTACTGTCTGAGGTGACCCTCAAATAAGACAAAAAGAATGTTAATTATGCATATATTTTTAAAGCAGTTAAAAACAAATTTGCTTCCAACGAGCAGGTGAGTAAAGAAAGTTCTGTTTCCATTCTCCTCTTTTCCTATTCTCCCCACTGCATTAACTTCAAATGTTAACTTCAAACACTTTATAAATATATAATGACATTCAAATATTCATCATATTATCTTCTATGTCATTAGGGATGAAAATGATGAATGACTATTATAATCACAGTGTCAAAATTTGTTCATCTATTGTGGACCAAAATTCAAATATTTATGTAACCCCAAAGACAGAATTTGGTTGGAAGGACCAGCAGTCAGTATCAGCATACTTTGGAAATAGAACAACATATCCAGTTCTGTACCCCAGGCCTGTCCCAGCAAAGACCAACTAACCCTTTTATTTCAGGGGTGTGATCTGGCACAACTCAAAGACCTCTGGGCTTCTTTGTAGCATTAAGAACTTATGATCTTGTTTCAAGAGGTGTTGGGATGTTTCCAAAACTTTGTCTGCCTTCAAAATTGGGGTCAGTTATTGTTAGAATCATTAATAATAATAACTGTTGTTGAAGTTTAGGTAATATCTTTATAATAGTGTCAGTGTTGATTTATTTGATGAGTTACCATACCTTACCATTCCTTACCCATGCTCTTGTTACTCTTGTCTGCCTTTCATCCTCCCATACTTACTCCCTTCCTACTTGATAATCTCAGTTTTGTAATTCAAAGCCATGAGTTTGTCTTCATTGGATAGTATTTATTTGTTTTCTCTCTATATACCACAGATGAGTGATATCACCTGGTGTTTGTCCTCTGACTGATTTATTTTTGGCTTTTGGTACACTCCTGGCAGTGCTCATGGCCTATTCCTTTCTCCCTGCTAAAGGTCCACTCCTGGTGGTGCCTGGGGACCAAGCTCAGTCCTCATGTATGTCCTCTGAGCCATTAAGCTCTCTCTCTAGCCCTTTCCCCTCACTTCTTTTATATATCATTATACCTTCTAGTTCTACTCATGTTTCAGCAAACCGCATCAGTTCATCTTTTCTTGTTTTCTTTCTTTTTTCCATTTATTTAATTTTTAATTGAATCACAGTGAGATACACATTTACAAAGTTGTTCATGATTGGATTTCAGTCATATAATCTTCCAATACCTGTCCCTTCACCAGTGTGCTTTTTTGACCACCAATGATTCCAGTTTCCCTCCTGCACCCACCCCTCCCACTGCCTGCCACTAAGACAAGCACTTCTCTCTCTCTCTCTCTCTCTCTCTCTCTCTCTCTCTCTCTCTCCTTTTGTGCCTTATGGTTTTCAATACAGATAGTTAATCTTTTCTTATAATTGCATACTATATCACTGTGTGTAGTACAAATTATTCATTTACTCACCTGTCACTGGACATTCTAGTTGTTTTCAGGTCCAGGTTATTCCTCTAAGTGATACACTAAACATAGATGTGCACATATCTGTTCAAATTAATATTTGTGTGTGGTAAATGCACAGAGAAAGAATCTCTGGCTATATAGAAGCTCTAGTTTTGTATTTTTGGGAATATTTCTGGACTGTTTTATATAGAAGCTACCAGATGACTAGTCGACGAGTCGAGGAGGGTTCATTTTATTACTGCTTGCTTGTCATTTTTTGATAATGCCATTCTCATTGGTGTGAGATAGTATTTCATTGACTTTCTGATTTACATTTCCCTGAATAAAATTGATGATGGACACTTTTTCATATGCCTGACCATCCAAATGTTCTCTTTGAGGAAGTGTTTCCTCTCTCACTTTTGATGGTGTCATTAATTTTTTTTTATTGTTGAGCTTTATGAGTACTTCTGTATCTTGGGTATTAGCCCATCATCTAATGTACAGTGTGTGAATATTTCTTCCATTTAGAAGGGTGTCTCTACTTTTAGCCCAAGTTCCTTTTGGTATGTAAAAAAATTTTAATTAGATATAGTGCAATTTTCTTATTTTTTGTTATCTTTGCTAGTGGAGTCAAATAACTGAAGGCACCTCTGAAGCCCATATCCTAGAGAACTCTACTTGCATATGTTCCTCTCAACATGTTTGTGGATTCAGGTTAATCTCGGTAATCCGCTTTTAATTTATTTTTGCATACGTTGTGAAACACAGGTACAGTTTTATCTCTTGCATATACCTATCCAGTTTGTCCAGGATGAATGAAGGGGCATTCCTTGATCTATTGAATATAACTAGATTTTTTATTATAGGTTAACTGTACATAGATCTGAGGACTTACCTCTTGGATCTCACTTCCATTCTACTGATTTGAGTGTCCATCTTGACTCCAGTTATGCACACACAAATGTATGTTTACTAGAGCTTTATAGTATAACTTAAATCCCAGAAATACAATACCTTCAATGCTCTTTACAATTAGAACTGCTTTAACAGGGGTTTTTATGATACCATACACAGTTTAGTAAAAAGGAAGCAAGTTTTATAGCAGCCAGGGATGCTATCAATATTGCCATGAAATATTTCCTGGAAGAAGCCTGTGTGACTTTTCCTACATTTCTAAGTATAGAAAACAGAAAAGACAAAACATAAATTTTTGAGCCATGCTCCCCATAAAATGTGTTTACATATCTAATGAAGTAGGTAAAAAATAAATGCTACTGGATGATTTTTCCCGAGGTAATTTTGCTGAAAGTAATGTAATCTGTGACTTTACTGATTTTATTTTTTCCTTTTTAACATTGAAATGTTTTTATTTATTTTTTTCTTTGTTTTTGGGGTCCACACCCAGCAGTGCTCAGGGTTACCTCTGTCTCTGCACTCAAGGATAACTCCTGATGGGACTTGGGGGACCATGTGGGATGCCAGGGATAGAACCTGGGTAGGCCTGCATGCAAGGCAAGTATCTTACCGACTTTACTATCTCTCCAGCCCTCAAACGTTTTTGTTTCTTTCAGTAATGACTGGCAAGAGCATTTGCTAGTTGAAGCTGTTTCAGGGGCGTTGTTCCATAACCTGTTAAGGCTTATCTTGATCCCCTTCTTGTCATTCTGTCAGGAACTGCCATCTGAAGTCATAGGCTTGCACCTGCTTAGTCACATTCTGAGGAAACACTAGCCCAAGCATGAGGGCATATCACATCTGATCACACATGTCAGGAGCCACAATCTCAATTTCATAATCTTACCTTCTTTCACTATGTTTACATGTAGCTTTTTGTGTCATGCAATTCACACTTTTATTTATTACATCACTGTATCATTGTATTGCTGTCATCCCGTTGTCATCGATTTACTCGAGTGGACACCAGTAATGTCTCCATTCATCCCAGACGTGAGATTTTAGCAGCCTCTTCTTACTCATATTTCCCAAGGATTGGAGGCTATTTCAGGGTCAAGGGAATGAGACCTGCTATGGTTACTGTTTTTGGCATATTGAATATGCCACTGGGAGCTTGCCAGGCTCTTCCGTAAAATTTATTATATACAATATTTATTATACACAAAATTATTTTATTATGGACAATGCATAAATAAACTGTATTACCACCGAGACAAAGAAAAATCTCATTAATAATGTAGTATTTTTTCTTACCTCCCTCTTGTTTCTATATTTAGGCTCTAAATTACAAAATGCCTAATAAAAGGATTTCAAACACACATATTCCAACATCAAGATTTGCAACTTTTAAAAAGGCAGTATTGAAATTTTCCTAAATATAGGTATTTTTTTTTACTTAGAGATTTAGCAGTTTTATAGCTACCATACTGTTCATCATTTGACTTTCTAGCTGATGTCCTGCGGCAGTTAATTGGGGAAACAGTTCCTCCACCATGCACTGCACTGTAGCACTATCGTCCTGTTGTTCATCGATTTGCTCAAGCGGGGGCACCAGTAACGTCTCCATTGTGAGACTTGTTGTTACCTCTACCATACACATAAATTAAAAGTTTGCTAAGAAAAATATAGTTAAATTTTTGGTTCATTTTCACTTGGGCCATACCTAGTAGTGCTGAAGAATTATTCCTGACTGTACTTAGGGATCACTCCCAGAAGTGTTCAGCAGTTTAACATTCAGAACAGCGGGTCTAACCAAGTCTGTTACATGGAAGGCAAGTGCCTTAACCTTAAGGTTAAGATTAACCTTAACCCATGTGCTATCTCTTTGTCTCTAAGTCACTTTCCTTTAGACTAAAAGCACACATGAAATTCATCTAGCCAATTTTACTTTTCCACACTATCCTTAATTTCACTAATAATAAATACAAAAATGCATTATGTCATTTTTTTATTCTCTGGAGTTTAGAATTTTACATTACTTTGTTTCACTATGTGGGGAACTGGAAAATAAAAACTAAATAAGAAATATAATCATTTAGGGGAGGTGATGGAAGGGAAGCTGAGATATTGCCAGTGGGAAATGTGCACTGGTGAAGGATGTGGTATCATTGTATAACTAAAGCCCAATCATGAAAAGTTTGTAATTGTATACCTCACAGTGATTCAATAAAAAGGGTGGAGGAAGAAACATAATTCCTTTGAATAAGACCCATAAGTGATCATAAAAAGCACCAGCTTATAAAAGATGAACAAGGAAAATATTAGAATAAAAAAATAAAAATATTTCACTACCTTCTATTAAGTAACCATATAAGTGCTGTTAATCATTACTCTATTGTTACTCAGAACTTTAACTGTAAGTGAAAGTGAAGGTTGTGTTTAAAGTTTTTAGAGAACTGAACCCTGAAGCACTGCTTAACCACTGTAGGTAGATGTTTCCCTGTAAGAGAAAATACAAAGCTTATATAGGCAAAGTACCTTCCATTGATATACTACTTAACTAAAAACATTTTCCTAGAAATTTAAAGAGTAGAATTACTTTAAAAAATTGAAAATTTATTATCTTTAAAATGTAGGAGTACTGCTATTTTTTCAGCCACTGATTAAGCTCATTGAAGCTGGAATGAACTTCACTAAATTTTAAAAAAAATTTTATTGAATCACTGTGAGATAGTTACAAGCTTTCATGTTTGGGTTACAATCACACAATGATCAAACACCTATCCCTCCACCAGTACACATTCCCCACCACCAATATCCCTGGTATATCCTCTGTTTCCCACCCTCCTCCTGCTTCCATGGCAGACAATATTCCCCATACTCTCTCTCTACTTTTGGGCATTATGGCTTGCAACACAGACACTGAGAGGTCATCATGTTTGGTCTATTATCTACTTTCGTCATGCATCTCCCATCCTGACTGATTCTTCCAGCCATCATTTTCTTAGTGGTCCCTTCTCTATTCCATCTGCCTTCTCCCCTCCACTTATGAAGCAGTCTTCCAGCTATGGGGCAATCCTCCTGGCCCTTGTAACTACTGTCCTTGGGTGTCAGCCTCATGTGATGTTATTCTATACTCCACAAATGAGTGCAGTCCTTCTATGTCTGTCCCTCTCTTTCTGACTCATTTCACTTACCATGATACTTTCCATGTCTACCCATTTATAAGCAAATTTCATAACTTCGTCTCTCCTAACAGCTGCATAGTGTTCCATTGTGTAGATGTACCAAAGTTTCTTTAACTAGTCATCTGTTCTAGGGCGCTTGGGTTGTTTCCAGATTTTGGCTATTGTGAACAGTGCCACAAAGAACATAGAGGTACAGATGCCATTTTGACTGTGCTCTTTTGCATCCTCGGGATATGTTCCCAGAAGTGGTATTGTGGGGTCATATGGAAAACAATATGGACCATACTTCAAAAACTAGAAATTTACTAATAAATTTTTTAAAGGAAAAAATATGTGGAAGGGAGGAATGCCTGCACTGTTAGTAAAGATGCATAAATATTCACCTACATTGATATCTCATAGCTTATCAATCTGGGAGATGATTGGGCAGTCTCTTCAACCTAACCTATGTGCTCTTTCCTGGGGGCCCGTAAGCTGGATGCAGTTTGGAACACAGAACCTACTGCTCTGTTGCCTGGCCCCTCCCACAGGTAGGGGTGAGTGACTGCTCATGTGGCTGCCAGTTAATTTCCTCCACCCTATCCTATTTAGGGTGAGAAGAGACCACCATTCCCAAACTCCCCCAGGTCCCTCCCAGGCAGTGAGGGGGGTTATGCTAATAGTGTATTAGAAAGAACCAACCTCTAGAGTACCATGCGCATCATAGGGAAACAGTGTAGAAAAAAACAATGAGGAGTGGGTGAAAATAGAAACCCTGAAGCTCACATATGTAATCTCTCTGATAAAGAATTCATAGACAAAATAGTGAGGATGTTTAATGAGCTCAAAGAAACAGTGGAATGGAGAGCCAATAAAATACAGAAACTAGATTATAAATAAGAAAATTGCAAACAGAAATTCCATTAAATAAAAATTTGGTAGATGTAATAAAAACTCAATGGGTAGTTTTAGTAGTAGAGTAACAACAGTTGAAGAGAGAATCACTGAACTTGAGGATAAGATGCAGAAAACCTCCAGGGACCAGCAAAAGATGGAGAAAATCCACAAAATAACTCAAATCCAGAACAGAGAACTATGGGATGAATTCAAGAGGAACAACATAAGAATCATCAGAGTCCCATGAGGGACAGGGGGGCAACCTCACCGAGATAGTAGTAGGTAAAGACATCATTCCCAGAGCTAGAGAATGCAGATATCCTGATCCAAGAGGACCAAAGGGTACCAGCTAAAATAGGCCCTAATAAAAAAGACCCAAGATATATTGTAATCAGAATGACAAGTGACAAATCATAATGACAAATCAGAATGATAGAAATACAATACTGAAAGAAAAAAGATCAAAGAAAGAAATTACATGCAAAGGAATATCCCTTAGATTTACAGCAAAACTATTGAATGAAACCCTCTAGGCCTGAGGACAATGGTGCGATATAGTTAAAAAACTTAACAAAATGAAGCCCTCACCAAGATTCTTATTCAGATTAGAAGGAACAATACAAAAATTCATGGATTAAACAACAGCTCAGGAACTTCATAAACTGAAAACTAATCTTAAAAGAAAAACTCAAGGGACTACTACTGTAAGACAAGACAAACTCCACAAGCATAGCATCCTCTAAATAAAAATGGTACAAAACCCCATGACAATAATCAATGATATAAACATACCAATTATAAGACACAGGGTGGCAAAATGGATTAAATAATTGAATCCAGAATTCTGTTGCCTACAACAAACACATTTGAATAGTTGAAGCAAACACAGACTCAAAGTGAAAACCTGGAAAATAGTTCTTCAAACAAACAAATTCCTCAAAAAATCCAGGGTGACCATACTAGTATCTGTCAAAATGCATTCAAGGCTGAAAAGGTTACAAGAGACAGTGAATGTCATTTCTTAATAATCAAGATACAATCAGGAAGAAATATCACTCCTAAATGTGTATGTGTCCAATGAAGGACCAGCAAAATACTTAAAACAACTAATAGATTTGAACAAAGACATTTGAAGCAACACATTATTAGTTGTAGACCAGTACTGCCTTGCCACCCCTTGATAGATCAATAGGTTAAAACTCAGCAGGGAATTATTGGCTTAGAAGGATGAAATGGAAGACAGGGAGTCAGTAGATATATAGGGCCCTTCATCCCCACAAATCCGCATATACATTTTTCTCCAATGAACATGAAACAGTTTCCAAGATAGGTCACATTCTGGGGCACAAAACATACCTTCAAAAAATTAAGAGGAAAGAAATGGTATCAACTCTCTTTTCAGACCATGAGGCACTGAAATTAGAAGTTAATCACACACAGAAACAGAGAGTCAAATTAAACACCAAGAAATTAAACAACTGGCTATTGAACAACCCGTGGGTTAGAGAGGAAATCAGAAGATTCCTGGAAGCAAATGAGAGTGAGGACATGAGCTACCAGAACTTGTAGGATACAACAAAAGCAATGTTAAGAGGAAAGTCTATAGCTCTGTAAGTGTACATCAGGAAGGAAGAAAGGGCCTACCTAAATAACTTCACAGCTTAAAATCTTGGAAAATAACCAATGAAAGGAGCCCAAATCAGGCAGGAAGAAGAAAATAATAAAACTTAGAGCAGAAATGAACAAGTTGGAATACCAAAAAACAATTATAAATGATCAATAAAACCAACAGCTGGTTCTTTGAAAAAATAAACAAGACTGATAAACCACTAGTAAGACACAAAATATAGAGAGAATCCTAATAAATCAAATTAGAAATGAAAGAGGAGACATCACAACAGAAACCACAGAAATTCAAAGGGTTGTCAGAGATTATTCTGAGAATTTTTGTCACAAAACAAGAGGACCTTGAAGAAATGGATAAATTCCTGGATTTCTATAACCTCTCAAGGCTGAACCAAGATGTGGAATACCTGAACAGAAGGAGAAAGAGTGAGAGAGAGAGAGAGAGAGAGAGAGAGAGAGAGAGAGAGAGAGAGAGAGAGAGAGAGAGAGAGAGAGAAGTACTGCCACAGAGGCAGGTGGGGAATGGGGGCAGGAAGGAAACTGGTGCCATTGGTGGTGGGAAATGTACACTGGTGAAAGGACAGATTTTGGAAAAAAATAAAAATAAAAATAGCAACTTGTTGTGTCATGATGCTAGTTTTTAAAGAGCAATTTAAGATGCTATAAAATTGACTACCAAGCAGTCAGTCATGGAAGATATGCACTAATTATGTTCTCTTAATGTACCTGACTCCAGTTTATACTTTTCATTAATTTTGATATGATTTCTCCATCACTCCAATATGTGTGTATATATGTGTGTATATATGTGTATATATCTGTTTCATCATCTATACAGATATTTTTACATTAAAAATCTCATAACAGAGGAATTAAGACACATCCCCTGTACATTTAAAATACCAGTTTAAAGTCTATGACATATGAAAAATGAACCCTCATTTACTATTCATGGGAATGTTGTCTGTTCAGCCTTCATGAAAAATGGTGTGAAGAATTCTTTACAAAGCAAGAGTGAAATATCCATATGGCCTAGTGATTTTACTTTTAAATATCTATCATCTAAATACCAAATCTTTAATTTGAAAGATATATGAGCACCTATCTCATTACAGTACTAACCACAATAGCCAGAATATTGAAACAACCTAAAGATGAATGGGTAAAGAATTTGTGGTATGTTGTACAATGGAATAATAGGCTTCTATAAGGAAAGATGGAATCATGTAGTTCACTTCCATTTGCCTGGAACTGGACAACATAATATCAAGTGAAATAAATCAGAGGGAGAATTAAATAGCAGATGGTCTCACTCAACTGTGGTATACAGAGAAACAGAGCAATGGAATGGCCACTATCAAATGATAACAACTCTGATTACAAAACTAGTACTACTAAACAAGGGGAGGAGTTGGGGGTAGATAGAGAGGACAGAAGTGACACAGGGACATTGGTGGTGGCTTTGAAGAACTTTGGTGGTGGGGAGTTATATTAACTATATACACTCAAACTGTAAATGTTAACACTTGTAAACATGTGACATAAATCATAATGATTAAATTTAATAAAGTTAAAATCTATCAAATCTTAAAATTACTAGGAAAACTTGATTAATTTATTTTTGCATGAAGCAAAACATTTTATATTAAAATTTCCACAGAGAAAAGTAAAGGAAAAACAGGGGAGAAAGAAAGACATATCTAAGAGAGAACACAAGTTTCTTCAGGGCAAGTAGGAGTCTTATTTTCTTCTCTTGATTTCATATAGGGACTAGAGCAATAGCACAGCAGGTAGGGCCATTGCTTTGCTTTGATTCCGCCATCCCTCTTGGAGAGCCCAGCAAGCTACCAAGAGTATCTCGCCTGCATTGCAGAGCTGGCAAGCTACCCATGGCATATTCAATATGCCAAAAACAGTAACAAGTCTCATGATGGAGATGTTACTGGTGCCCACTTGAGCAACTTGATGAACAATGGGATGACAATGCTATAGATTTCATATAGGAAATTTGACATTAAAATCTAAATGTGAAAATTATCTCAGTATTCAAATGACACCCAACCACCACCATGCTCCAGGCCACTTTCCGGACACTTGGGCCGAGCCTCACGCATGAGTGTAGTCCCACACAACCAGGTAATGCGGAACTTTGTGACCTTGGACTCCACATTCAATGGGACCCGGAAACAGAGATCCTCTGCCTGCTTCACTTAATCTCTGGTGACCCAGGGATCACACCCATAAGACACACCCTGCCGGTGCCAGATAAATTCCTCAGCAGCCGACCTCCACTACCCAACCACCACTATGCTCCAGGCCACTTTTCAAACCACATGGCCGCAAAGCAGCCATGTGACACATCATAAACACTTCCTACACATTTTCCATAATCACTGCACCATATTTGATGGGGTTCAAATATGGTGTGAACCATTGTAACACCTATAATGGTGATTGGAGGCTGCCCTAAAAGCCTCCAACCCTCTCAGAGAGCGTGGCAAGCAACTGAGAGTATACTGCCTGCATGGCAGAGCCTGGCAAGCTACCCGTGGCGTATTCGATATGCCAAAAACAGGAACAACAATGGAACTCATTCCCCTGACCTTGAAAGAGCCCCAATATGGCAGCATAAAGAAGGACGAACAAGGAGAGGCTGCTCAGGGCTGAACTAGGCTGCCAAAGCGAAGAAAGACTAAAATGACTGTCTGTACTTGCAACACACATACTCAGGAATTGGAAGTATCCATCGAGGACCTGATGGTGCAAGTGCAGAAGATCGAGTACCACATCATTGGTCTGATTGAGACAAGAAGACATTGATCACATCATGCCATTTTTGACACTGGAAAAGAGCTGTTCCTCAACATGCGACAATAGAGGCATCGGTGGTGTTGGTGTCCTTGTCAACACAAAATTGTCTATGAGCATCATTGATTCGTTTGAATGTCTAACAACCCAAATTGGACACTCACGCTTGAATAGATGTGGCTCATTGCCGGCAGTTTCTATGTTCATTGTCTCTGCACCAACATCCAACTACGATGAAGAAGAAATTGAGAAGTTCTACATGGAGCTGGAGAAGTTCTATAAAGAAGACCACACCTTCTACAAGATCATTGTCGATGATTTTAATGCCAAGATAGATCACCCAAAAAACTCCACATTGGGTCCCATGGCCTAGAATGGAATGAACAGGGTGAGAGACTACTTGAGTTCATCATGTCGACCAAGACCATCCATGATAACTCACCATTCCAGAAGGCCGAATCTAAATGTTGGACATGGGAGGCTTCCGGTGGACAGTTCCACAATGAAATTGAACACATCATATTCTTTAAAAAAAATTATTAGATCACCATGAGATAGTTGTAAGCTTTTATGTTTGGGTTACAATCACAATGATCAAACACCCATCCCTCAACCAATGCACATTCCCCATCACCAATATCCCTGTTATACCCCCCCTTTTCCACCCTCCCCCTGCCTCTATGGCAGACAATATTCCCCCATACTCTCTCTCTACTTTGGGGCATTATGGCTTGCAACACAGACACTGAGAGGTCATCATGTTTGGTCTTTTATCTACTTTCGTTAAGCATCTCCCATCCTGACTGATTCTTCCAGTCATCATTTTCTTAGTGGTCCCTTCTCTATTCCATCTGCCTTCTCTCCTTCACTAAGTGAAATGAGTCAGAAAGAAAGGGACATACACGGAAGAACTGCACTCATTTGTGGAGTATAGAATAAAATTACACGAGGCTGACACCCAAAGACAGTAGATACAAGGACCAGAAGGATTTCCCCATGGTTGGAAGCCTGCTTCATGACCACATCATATTCAATCGACAGTTTTGCCTGATTGATGCCACTGTTGTCCCAAAATTCCAAATGGGACCGGACAACCATCTCCTTCATGCAAAATTCTACTTCATGGAGCAGGGAGTAAGGGCTGTAAAGTTTAAGAAGAGAACTCCCAGAATGACCACCAACTGGGAGCTCTTTGAAACTATTGCAGCAACATGGGAAGATGCCGTCGTTGACAACATTGGTGAGGAATATGATCAACTGGTTCAGCACCTCCATGACTGTGCAAAGAATGCCGAGGGTGGGAAAGCCACAAACAGACGCCTGTCTTAGGAAACTCTCTAGCTCATTTGCCAACATAATTTGACATGAGCTTCAAGCAATCACAAGCTAATGTCTGAGCTCACAAAGCTGTGCAGAGAAGCAATAAGGGAAGACCTCAAAGAGAGAAGAGCAGCAGTGTTGGCCAATGTGGCAGAAGCTGAGAAAAGTATTCGCAATGCCCACCTGTTCTTCGCCAGCTATAAGGTCAAGATGACTGCCCTTCGAAGTCCTGATGGATCTATCACATATTCCAGATAATCTTCTCAATGGAGAAGATTATGCATGACTTCTACTTTTAGATCTCTTCGATAGCCACGTCCACCTGTCCACATACCAAATTCTGCAGGATGGATGTGTCATTTCCAATGTTCTCCCTTCAGAAATACAACACACCATTTCATTGGTAAAGAAGCATACAACACTCAGTCCAGACAAGGTCAGACCCAAAAACCTGAAGAATTTGCCACCAGTTCTCGTCAATACACTGGCTTGGCTCTCGCATGTTACCTGTCTGAATGCAAGGTCTCATCCCAGTGGAAAATCAGCAGGACTGTTCTGTTATACAAGAAGGGAGACATCCACGACATTGGCAACTATTGCCCCGTCTGTTTTCCGTCGTTTACAAATTGTTCACTTGAGTCATTCTGAATAGAATAAGCAGAACACTAGATGAAGGACAACATGTGAGCAAGCCAGGTTCCAAAAAGGATTCAGCACAATCGACCATATCCACACAGTGACCAAGCTCATTGAGATTTCCTGAGAGTACAAGATGCTGCTGTCTAACCTTCATCAATTTAAAGAAGGCCTATGATTCTGTTGAGACTGCAGCGGTCATCGAAGCCCTAGCCAAACAGGGTGTTCAAACTCAGTACATCAGGATCCTCTGAGAGCTGTATTACAGATTCACCACCAGGATTTCACCATTCTACAAGGAAGTGATCATCGATATAAAGAGAGGGGTGTGGCAGGGTGATACCATTTCACCGAAATTCTTCAGTGCCATCCTCGAGAACATCATGTGACAACGGGAATGGGAAGAAATAGGAGTGAAGATAGATGCTTGGCAACTACACCACCTCTGCTTTGCTGATGACATTGTCCTAATAACACCAAACGTTAGCTAAGCAGCACAAATGCTGGCCGATTTCGACTGTGAGTATGGAAAGGTCGGACTGCAGCTGACTCTCACCAAGACAATGTTCATGAGAAATGGACTAGTTCATGACATTCCATTTTCTCTCAACTGAATGAATATCTCCAAATGCAGAAGTTATGTGTACCTTGGTCGAGAACTCAACATGATGAATGACCTGGCACCTGAACTGGCAGGAGGAAGAGAGCAGCATGGAACGCCTTCAAGAGTGTCGAAGAAGTTGTTAAGAGTATGAAGAATCTCCAGCTCCAGGCACATCTTTTTGACTCCACCATTCTTCCTGCACTAACATACACCTCAGATACCTGGGCCCTATGAAAACAGGACGAGAACGTTATTTGGATCACCCAAAAAGGAATCGAAAGAGCTATGCTTGGAGTATCATGCTTCACTCAAGAGAGAGAAGGAATCTGGAATTCCGACCTCCATCGATGATCGAAGATCAGGGACGCTGCCTCATTTGCCAAGGTGTCGAAAATCAAATGGGCCAGCCACATAATGTGATTCAGAGATGACCACTGGACTAGAGTCATACTGACTGGATTCCATGGGCCGTCAAAAGAAAACCTGGCCGCCTATCTATGAGATGATTGGACTTCTCCATAATCAAGACTCTGAACAAACAGTTTGATGCTCTTCGTGTTCCTGGAGTGAGCAGATGCCATTGGGCTACACTAGCACACAACAGTGCATGGAGACGTTACTGGTGCCCGCTCGAGCAAATCAACGAACAACAGGATGACAGTGATTAAAAGTGATTCAAATGACAGTGGAATGACAAAATATATCTATAGCATCTTTTAAGTTCCAGTGAAGCTTCTCATCACTCAACACTGTGCCCACCATCTTCCTGAGAAGAGAGAAAATAATAATGCTTGACACGTTGCAGTTTCCATGTGAATGTCCACATTGACAGATACAAAGAAAAACATGGCTTTTCATCTGTAAAGTCATACTAATGGAGGATTATTCTCTTGACTTGCCAAATGAAATGAACAAAATGACAGAGGGGAAAAAAAACTCAGAATAAAGTACATCTGGAAATGATGAGCATACATCATTGTATGTCTTGGGACCAAAGGTCATTGGGACCAAAGCTGTAGTACAGTGGGCAAGATGCTTTCCTTGTACATGGCTTACAGAGGTTTGATCCTTGGCACATCATATATTCCCCTACACCCATCAGGAGTCATGCCTGAGCTGACAGACTGGAGCAAGTTCTGAGCACCACTGCGTATGACACAAATAGAAACCAAAAATAAAGTAAGAGGCAGATAAAGAGTATTTACTATACAAAATCTCCTCTTCAGGATGATTTCACACACACTATCTTATGTACTTACTGTTTAGAAATCACACACTGAAATTCTGTCTATGGGACTATTCCAATAATTACAAAGAAAGAAAACAGGAAATAACATGAAAAAGAAAAAGGGTGGGTTGCTGGAGAAACAGTACAAAGATCCTGTTGCACGTGATCAACCCTCCTTGGATCCCTGACACCAAATATTGTTCCCTGAGCACTTCTAGGAATTATACCTGAGAACAAAGCCAGGACTAAGCCCTGTGCACTACTGGGTTTGACTCCTAAGCCAAAAGTATATAAATGAAATGAATATTTCAAATAAGTGTGTGACTATTAAAGGGAAAATAAATATAATTTAAAAAATTTTTAAAGGGTAGGAATTCCAGTGAAAGTATCAGTAAGAAGCAAGCTATTGATACTGGTGAAAGAGTTTGGGTAACAGAGAGGAGATACACTAGTTTTTCAAATAACCAAAGAAAGGAAAGGCCTTTAAAGAGAAAAATCATTCACATAATGGAATGTGTGTGGGAGAGGGAGTTGTGACAGAGAAATAGATGCAGTGGTAGCGAGAGCAGTAAGTAGCATTCAGTATGAGGGCACATATACTGAATTTGAGATGGGAAAGTATTTCTGCTTCTCTATTATCCCTTTAGTTGAAAAGAAACTGCCCAAACCCGTCTACGCTACTGAAGTGCAAATAAGCGAATAAGTCATAAATGCTGTTAAGATATGTCACTTTTGCAGCTTGAGGCATGGATCTCCAGGACATTTCCACTGAGGTTGATTTTTAATACAGAGGATTCCCTCAGTAAAAAGTCCAATGCATCTCAACACTTCAGCATGCACAATTTGAAGATGAGGATGCCAACTGTGCTTTTGGAATGGGAGATCCTTTCTGGAGCAGGAAAATGGCTCTGGAGGAAATCCTGAAAAACTCTGTTTTTCTAGTGTATTTTTGCTACAAGGCTGGAGCAATTCAACTTCATTACTCAGAGAAACAAATCCTTCAGGAAGGGATCCAGCAAGCAGCTGAGTTTCCTTGGGGTCAGAGGCATAGATTAGACTCACAGATGTCACCCAGACTGGCCTGGGAGTAGATTTCATGACACCTAAAGCACATGACTTACTGAAGCTTCCCTCTTCCTACCCTTTGTGTTAGCGAAGTGTTCTTCAGGATCTTTGCCCAGAAGTCCAGGAGTTGGTAAATTATGATGGGTTCTTGGTATTCCCTCAGTTGCTGGGACTCAATGTTTCACTATAAAGATCCTTAAAAAATGTTGAGTAAAATATGACAAAAGTTGGAAGCAACATCTACCTGTTACTGACTAGCAATTCTATAAATAATATGTGTTTGTGTCACAAAGAAAGTTATGTGGAGATCAAAACTTCTATTTGCAACAGGAGTCTCAGTCATATACTGATTGAACCCCCCATCCCTTCACCAGTGCCCATGTTCCACCACCAAGAACCCCAATATACCCCCCTCCCACCCCCCACCTAAGTAGGTAATGATCTTCCCTTTATTCTCTCTATACTTTGAACACATTCAATATTTCAATAGAGAACTCACTACTATTGTTTGGAATTTTCCCCCAACAATGAGGTCTGCTGAAAATGCATCATTTAATAATTTCTCTTCATTGCTGAGAGTGAAGACTCTGAGTTTGCATGGCCGCTGTTGCGGCCACGCAGTTTTGGGTTTCTGATATTTTAGCTCAGTTCACAGTCAAGATGCATAGCTCAAAGAAGCCGCTCTGTGGCCAAAATGGGTTAGAAGACCTCTTGATCAAAGTCTTTAGGAGCAGAGAGTCCGTATCTCGCGCTGCAGCTCTGGATCATATCTGGGCAGAAGACATGCCAGTAACATTCCCCCTCCCAGGACCACCTACAGGCTACGTCACTAAAAAAGTCCTACCTCCGGGTTGGGGGGTCTTAGAGAGTGGCTATCGCCACGTGGATGCTGCCGCCACCACCATTTTCACTCAGAAGAACAGGGCAGAGAGGGAAAATCCCTCCCCAGGCAGCACGAGGTTGTAGTTCAGTTCACAGTCAAAATGCATAGCTGCAGAAGCCGCTCTGGGTGCCAAAATGGGTTAGAAGACCTCTCGATCAAAGTCTTTAGGAGCAGAGGGTCCGTCAGGAGTACTTCTTTTTTAAATTTTATTTTATTTTTATAAAGGTGTTCACAATAGTTCAGTACAGATAGTATTCAAACACCAATCCCACCACCATACACCTCCCACCATAACAGAAAAGGGTGTGAAGATTATTGTATTTCATTTTGGAGCCATTTAAGCCCTTGTATAAAAGATTACAAACATATATGTTAAACCCAAACAAATGTGTGCTACTTTTGATAC
Source organism: Sorex araneus (assembly GCF_027595985.1). Lineage (NCBI taxonomy): Eukaryota > Metazoa > Chordata > Mammalia > Eulipotyphla > Soricidae > Sorex > Sorex araneus. The sequence continues at coordinate 49,728,468 of NC_073303.1, forward strand.
ATCAGTGGGCTAGAATATAAGAGGTTGTTCTCTTCCAGGAGCTTTATTTCATAGTCTCTGGATTTGGGCCGTTGATGAGATTATATGGCACTGGACGCAGTTTGTGGGTGTGACTGCCAAGCTATTGGAAAACTGGGGAACTGGGGGGAGGATACCCAATCCTGTTTTGAGCAAGCTTGGAGATCTCAGTCAGAAGTCCTGAATACCTGGGTTTTTCTGCAGGTTCTCCCTAAGTGAAGCTTGTCTGAATCTGTGGAGAGTGACCTTGAGCATGGCTGCCTGGGTTCTGCTGGGGTGGGGAGGGAAGCTCTACCCACCCCCTCTGAGTTGCCCCTGTCAGGACGTTCTGCAACAGAAGTACTTTTCTGCTCATAGTTTAATTTAATATTTTGGATTCTCTATGTATATGATTATAATCAAAATTTAGATTTAGATTTAGGCCAAATATTTTTATCTGCTATCTGCATTTGAGTCCCTTGGAAGGCAGATAGTCATATTGTCCCATATTGAATTTGAGTGATGCTAATTATGGTGCAGAGTTCTGGACTAGATAAAAGACTTTAGAAGAATAGCTGCTAAAACAAAGTATTGATCACTGAAAGGTAGTAGCAGTAATAAGAAAAGGTTGGTGGTAAGTACGATGGGAGAAGGGGGTTCTTTATTTATATTTCCCTTTTTAATTTTTAATTTTTTTACTTTTCTACTAAAGTATCAAGGCTCCAGTAATGGTAAATTAAATGTCTTGTACTCTAGGTTCTTCAAAGTGGGTGATCAAACACTAGAAGTGAGAGAACACCATGTTATTTTACCTCTTTTATTAATCTTATTCCTAGGTATATCATTATTACATATGAAAATTCAGCCTATTTTTCTGTACTGATTTTATAGTCAGCAATTTGTTTAATTTTACTTGTTCCCAAAAGTTTTTGGTGGAGTCTTGGTTTAGGATTTTCTATGTACAATATCCTAAAATTTGTCATCTTTGATTAGTTGTAATTTAAATTCATCATTACCAATTTAAATTCCTTTATCTTTCTCTATTATCTTATTGCTGTGTTTAAGACTTCCAATACTATGTTAAATAAAAATAGTAGAGTAAATATCCTTGTGATATGGCTTTATTTTTTTCCCCATTAACTAAACTGTTAATAAGATAAGAGAGTTATTAAGAGAGTCTCTTGCCCACGTGCCTTGCTGTCTTCCCCAGGGCCTCCTCAGAGGGAATGGGCTCCAGCTTCCCTCCCCACCCTGAGCAGAGCTCCCTGCGGCCGAGACCTCCATAGCCTAGCCCCAGCCATGCTCCAGGCCCCTCTCCACACATTCGGATGAGCCTCATGCATGAAGGAACTGACAGAGGAACCCATGTGTGTGGGACCCGGGACTGAGACCTCCAAGGCTGCTCGCATTGGGACTAGGCCTCCTCCACCCAGATTTCCCATGTCCCAGTAACTAGGCGGTCACACCCAGAGACTGCCCCTGGTACATGTAATCCTGTCATGCCAGCATCCAGCGACTTAAAAGCAAGCTCCCTGAAGTGCGTGACTGCTTTGCGCCACACAATATCTTATAGCCTACTTCTCCTTTTGGGAGAACCTGGCTAACTACTGGGAGTTTCCTGCCCACATCGGTGAGCCTCACAAGGTCCCCATGGTGTATTAATATGCCAAAACCAGTAACAAGCTGGGTCTCATTTCCCTGACCCTGAAAGAGCCTCCAGTATGGCATTGTTGGAAGGACGAGTAGAGAGAGGCTTCTCAAATCTCAGGGTTTGGATGAATGGAGACATTACTGAGACCGCTCGAGAAATTCAATGATCAATGGGATGATGATGATGATGATGATGATGATGATGATGATGATGATGATGATGATGATGAACTAAACTGTTGATGTGGGTTTGTTGTATATAGCCTTTATTATACTCAGATAAATTCCTTCAGTTCCTATTTCATGCACTATATTTGTCATAAATAAAAATTTGTAGATTCTTTAGGATTTTCTAAGTATAGTATTGCATCAAGAGTCTACAAAATAGTACCTGGAAACAATAGATTTGTTTAGTAGAGTAATAGGTTACAAAATCAATACTCAAAAGTCCATGGCTTTCTTAAATGCAAATAATGAAAGAGAAGAAAGAGATATTAAAATAGCAACCTGGATCACAACTGTGCCTCAGAAAATCAAGTACCCCAGAATCAGCTTAACTAAAAAGGTGAAGGACCTATACAAAGAAAATGAGAAAATGCTAGTCCAGAAATGAAAGAGGACAAGAGGAAATGGAAACACATCGCCTGCTCATGCATTGGGAGTATTAATATTGTCAAAATGGCAATACTCCCAAAAGCACAATACAGATTCAATACAATCCCTGCAAGGATCTGTTTTCAAAGAAATAGATCAAGAACTATTGAAATGCATATGGGTAATAAACCCCCATTTTAGGATGACATTACTTTGTCCTTTCCCCCCTTGCTTCAAGGACCTCATCCGGTTTTTCCCAGAGTTTAGGCTTACCCCAGTCACACCCATCAAGGTGTTCCCGAGTCACTCCCATCCCTTTGTTTAGCTGTAATCACTTCTCTATGCTCTCTTCCCCAAAACAGTTAATCAGCTTCTCCCCCTAATCTGACTCTGCTAATTTGTAAGGTTAGACCTTCCTAGGACACTGAATATTATAATATTGCCTTTCTCCTCTCTTTATGCCTTTTGATTAATTTACTTTAGAGCAATGTCCTTTTTGTATAGGCACAAGAAGACAATATTATGCTTTTGTAACTTGGGATTTAATTGCCCTCGAATATTATTCCCTCCCAGGCATCCGGTTTCTCCACTTAAGCCTCAGTTGCCCTCAGTTCCTAGCACCCTCAAAAGCAGGGTCCCGACGAGGGACAGGACGGATCCAGGGCAAGCGGTGAGTTATGTGCTACCCTGGCATCGAGATGGGCCTGGCCAAAGTGCCTAATTCTTAACTATAAGTTAAGAGCTTGATCATAGACAAATGCTGTCATGATCCTAAGGTAATGACGAGACTAGGACCCTGCTAGGCATAGGAAAGACTGATCTGGCCTGAGCACTGTAGTCTGAGATTGAGATGGCCTCAGGAGAGCAATTCTATAAGCTTTAATGCATCTCTTATTGTGTCCATACAAAATGATTAATATTATGAATGCTTATATGTTTGCTGGATGAGGAGAGGAGAAACACACTCATGGGACTCTGCCCTTGGTGGATCCTCCTGCTGAAAGAGAATGAGTCCTAGGAGAACCATCCCCTGATGGAAAGGAACCTCAACCCTATTGATGGTGACCATACCTATGTGTACACCCCAAATCCCTCATGCTGGGGGGATTTAACTAGGCTGTAAGAGTGGGTTGGGGGGGCAGATCCAGAGATCCTGAGAGAGATCGAGAGCCGGGAGAGAAGCAGAGAGAATGAAATAAACGGATCGAGCAACCAGTTTGGCCTTCTTCCTTCCGTCGGAAGCCTGCCCTTGACCGACAGCACACACAGCGGTTCCAGGGCATCGAACGTGGGCGGTGAGACAGAGCCGCTCAGAGAGCCCGTGAGTGCACATGTCCCTCAGTGTGCTTTAGGTTTTTTACACCCCATGAATAGCTAAAGTAATCCTTGGGAAAAGAATATGGCAGGCATCACCTTTCCCAACTTCAAACTCTACTACAAAGAGGTAGTAATTAAAGCAGCATGGTATTAGAATAAAGACAGATTTTCAGATTGATGGAATAGAGTTGAATATCTGGAAACAGACCCTCAGATATATGATCACCTAAGCTCTGATAAAAAAGCAAGAAATCTGTAATGGAGCAAGAAAAGCTTCTTCACCAAGTGGTGCTGGGAAAACTGGACAGCTACATACAAAAAAAAAAAAATAACAAGAACTCTGACCTCTTTCTATTGCCAGATACAAAAGTCAGATCAAAATAGATTAAAGACCTCAATATCAGATCCGAATCCTTATGAGACATGGAGGAAATTGAGGGTAGAACTCTCCATGACATTGAAGCATAAGGAATCTTTAAGGATGAAACACTGCTGACAAAACAAGTGGAAACAAAAATCAACAAAAGGGACTACATTGAACTAAGAAGCTTTTGCATCTCAAAAGAAACAGTTATCCAGGCTCAAGTTTAGCCCCTCACACATGAGAATGAACTTGCTGGAAACCCCAGGTATGCTGCTTTTGTGACCCTTCCCGCTTTTGCAGAATAGAGACCTCCACCAATATTCCTGTTCTCCTGGAGCCTGGTGGACAAGCCCACAAACCACCCCTGGCGCCATTTAAACTCACTAATGGCCATCATCCAAAGTCTGACAAATATATCTCACAAGAGCCACAAGTTATATCACCATAGGCAAAAATCTCAGAATCCCTGGAGTTTTTATAATCCATTCCACATGACAGGCTTGGGTGGTGGGGAGGGTAACTAAGGGGGAGGGAAGGTGTTATGGTGGTGGGATTTATGTAAGAATACTGAATATGGTAAATTACTGTAAACTACTTTATTAAAATAAAATAAAATTGGGGGGAGGAAAGAATCTCCCAGAGAATAAAAAAAAAAAACGTAGAGTAAAGATGAACAGAAACTTCAGATAATTTTGACTTTTATCTTAGGTTTGGGTAATAATTTGACTCTAAGTATTATAGAGCTGAATATTAAATTATACAATTTGTAAAACTGACACTCAAATACTTGGTAGAAAAATTTTGTTACTACTAATCATTATTCTGAGTAAATTATTCATGAATCTCCTTAAAAAAACTAGAAACTGAGCTTTCATATGACCACGAAATACCACTTCTGGGAATATATCCCAAGGGTGCAAAAATGCACAGTAGAAATGCCATCTGCATCTGTATGTTTATTGCAGCACTGTTCACAATAGCCAGAAACTGGAAACAACTCAGGTGTCCAAGAACAGAGGACTGGTTAAAGAAACTTTGTATATTTACACAATGGAATACTATGCAGCTGTTAGGAAAGATGAAGTTGTGAAATTTGCTGATAAGTGTATGGTCATGGAGAGTATCATGCTAAGTGAAATGAGTCAGAAAGAGAGGGAAAGGCATAGAATGACTGCATTCAATGGTGGAATATAAAATATCATAACACGAGACTAACACTCAAGGACAGCAGAGACAGGGCCAGGAAGATTGGTCCATGGTTGGAAGCTTGCTTTATGAGTTGGGGTAGAAAGCAGTTAGGATAGAGAAGGGATCACTAAATCAATGATGCTTGGAGGGATCACTCAGGATGGGAGATGTGTGCTGAAAATAGATAAAGGACCAAGCATGATGGCCTCTCAGTATCTGTATTGCAAACCATAATGCCCAAAAGTAGAGAGAAAGAGGGAAACTGTCTACCATAGAGGCAGGGGGATATGTAGGGATACTAGGGACATTGGTGGTGGAAAATGTACACTGGTGGAGGGATGGGTGTTTGATCATTGTATAACTGAAACTCAAACATAAAAGCTTTGTAAGTCTAACTCATGGTAATTCAATAAAAAAGATAAATAAAAATTATTCATGAATCAAAAAAGAAGGCAAAACATTTTAACAGAATTGAAAATTTCATTGAAAGTCACTGAAAATAAATATTGCAGATTGGAAGAAAATATTCTAATAAATAAATATTAAAATATAAAAAGACAACCCTGATAATGGGAAAAATTATTTATCCAATACCTAATAGATAAGGAGTAAATATCCAAGATTCATAAGGCACTGGTTGTACTTTACTAAAAAATTTCATCCAATCCTATCAAAAATGGAGGGAAGAAATGAATAGAAACTTCCTCAAAGAAGAAAATCAAATGGCCAAAAGACACATGAAAAAATCCTCTACTTCACTAATCAACAGGCAGATGCAAATCAAAACAACAATGAAGTATCACCTCACATCACAGAGACTGGCACACATCAAAAAGAATGAGAGCAATCAATTCTGGCATGGATGTAGGGAGAAAGGAACTTTTCTTCATTGTTGGTGGGAATGCCAACTGGTTCAGCCATTTTGGAAAACAATATGGGTATCCATCAAAAAGCTAGAATTGGCGTCACTAATGATCAGGGAGATGCAAATCAAAACAAACATGAGATACCACCTCACACCACAGAGAATGGCACACATCCAAAAGAACAAAAGCAACCGCTGTTGGAGAGGATGTGGGGAGAAAGGGACCCTTCTACACTGCTGGTGGGTATGCCGACTGGTCCAGCCACTTTGGAGAACAATATGGACGATTCTCAAAAAATTCGAAATTGAGCTTCCATTTGATCCAGCAATACCACTTCTGGGAATATATCCTGGAGAAACTAAAGAGTATAGTTGAAATAACATCTGCACTTATATGTTCATCGCAGCGCTGTTTACAATACCTAAAATCTGGGAAAAACCCGAGTGCCCGAGAACAGATGACTGGTTAAAGAAACTTTGGTATATCTATACAATGGAATACTATGCAGCTGTTAGAAAGGATGAAGTCATGAACTTTGCATATAAGTGGATCAACATGGAAAGTATCATGCTAAGTGAAATGAGGCAGAAAGAGAGGGACAGACATAGAAAGATTGCACCCATCTGTGGAATATAGAACAACAGAGTAGGAGACTAACACCCAAGAATAGTAGTATATAGTACCAGGAGGTTGGCTCCATAGCTTGGAAGCTGGCCTCACACACTGGGGGAAAGTCATCCCAGATAGAAAGGGAAACACCAAGTAATATGTGATTGGAGATCCTGCGCGGGAAGGGAGATGCATGCTGAAAGTAGACTAGAGACTGAACAGGATGACCACTCGATACCCTTATTTGGAACCACAACACCCAAAAGGAAAGAGAGATATCAAATTGGAATGCCTCGCTACAGAGGCGGGGTGGGGTGGTGGGGAAGGGACTGGGGTGGGTGGGAGGGATACTGGGTTCATTAGTGGTGGAGAATGGACACTGGTGGAGGGATGGGCTCTTAAACATTGCATGAGGGAAAAACAAGCACGAAAATGTGTGAATCTGTAACTGTACCCTCACTGTGACTCACTAATTAAAAAATAAATTAATAAATAAAAAAATAAATAAAAATTCTCAACGTGTTATCTCAAAAAAAAAAGCTAGAATTGAGCTTCCATCCAACCCAGCAATACCATTTCTGGGAATACACCCCAAAATACAAAACAGAAGTGCTATTTGCACTTCTATGTTCATTGCAGCACTACTCACAATAGTCAGAATCTGGAAACAAACGACATGCCCGAGAACAGATGATTGATTAAAGAAACCATAGTACATCTACACAATTCATCTGTTAGAAAAAATAAAATCATGAAACTTGCTTATAAATGGATGGACACGAAAGTATCATGTTGAGTGAAATCGGTAAGAAGGAGACATATAGACATAGAATGGTTGGACTCTTGTGGGATATAAAAAAACATAGTATGTGACTATTACCCAAGGACAACAGAAAGAAGGACCAGGAGGAATAGTTAGTGGTTGGAAGCCAGCCACAAGTGCTTGGAGAGAAGGCAGCTGGGGTAGAGAAGGGACCACTATGACAAACAAAGTTGGAAATGATCACTCTGGATAAGAATTACGTGCTGAAAATAGGTAAAGGAACAATAGAGGATAATCTCCCAGTATCTGTATTGCAAACCATAATGCCCAAAATGAGAGAGAGAGAGAGAGAGAGAGACAGAGAGAGAGAGTAAGAACGAGTGAGCAAAAGAGAGAGAGAGAGGGAGGAGAGAAAGAGAGAGAGAGAGAGAGAGAAGAAAAATGCCTGCCAGGCTAGGGGAAGGGTGGCAGGAGGGAAACTGGTGCCACTGGTAGTGGGAAATGTACACTGGTGGAGGGATGGGTGTTCAGACACTGTAACCCACCCATAAACAGCTTTGTAACTCTGTGTGTCATGGTGATTCAATTAAAAAAAAGAAAATTTGTCAAATATATTTCTATATATTTCTATAAAAATGATTATATGGTGTTTCTCTTTCCATTTATTAAAGTGTTGGATTATACTAATTCATTTGCACATACTAAACCATCCTTGCATCCCTAGATAAATCCCTCTTCAATGTATAATGCATTGTTGTATATAATTTTTTTGTTTTGGATCTCACCCAATATTGCTCAGTGCTTACTCCTAGGTCTATGCTTAGGGGTCACTCCTGGCAATACTCAAGGAACCATATGTGGTTCAGGCGTGGAGGGCATGCCTGGCAGTGAGGGCTGAAATAGTGAATTTACTTTTCTGCCTCTTCGCTCCCAGCACATCCCATACTCTGAATACGCTTTCTCCATACCCCTTTACCCTACCTTGTCTTCTCTCCACTGGGGGTGAGGGGTGGGTGGGGGATAGATGTTACCACTTGTTTTTAGGTCAGTGACTCCCAAGCCGCACAAGGCCTTTGTCCAGTTTTGGAAACTGGACACGAACAAGCATGAACTATGTCTGAGTTGTACACATTTATAGTTATTTCCTTAACTCTGAGTGCAGATTCATTAATAAGCACAACTTTACCTCCAAGGTTTGATGAGGAATAAATTACAAAGGAAGCAAGAGTATTGTGCTGTCAACGCGAAAAAGAAAACAGCGCCACCTAGAGATTGTGCTGGGAATACAAGTGTTTAGGGGGCAGATGATTTCAAATGATATGGTGCGTTCCATGGAGACTCAGCCTGGAGACTCAGCGACTCGTTTTTAGATGAATACCTGTCTCCAAACTTCCAATTAGGAATTATGAGGCAGGAAGCACACTTTGGAGGCAAAGGGAGGTAATGTAGTAGGGCAAAGAGAAAGACAAAAGATGGTTGTCTGGGAATTACAGAACTCCCAGATCTTCTGTTCCTCACCCGTTGTGTGGCATCAGTTAATGCTCTGAAGTTTTTGCCTGGCAGAAGATGAGCTCCAAGATCACTAACAAGCACACGTTCCCTTAGTGATCATTGGCCTCTGTATATACAGACCCACAGACATTCCCACCTACCACAGCCACACAAACACAGCAAAGGAGAGGAGACCTTTGTAACATTTACCATCTCTCTCTAGGGAATGAGGATGGATGGGTGTGTAAACACAAAACAGATGATCCTCGGGGGCCGCAGCTGCTGTACATGTGTGTGTTTGGTGGCCCTGAGCCACCTCCCCGTCTCCCCAGGGCCCCCCAACAGAGACACAGAGGGACGGGGAGACGGGGAGGCTGGGGACCACAGTCAGGTGGTGAAAATGGCCCGTTTAATGCAGAGTTGCTAGCATACTTATAGAACATCTGAAGGGGGTTGAGGTCAGCACAGGTGTGGTTGTCATTTACATAGAATTTGCCAGAGGAAGTTCTTTTGGAGAGATCAACTCAAGGAGACACTCTGTCTCCCAGGGACAACTACATTGCTTTTATGTTTCCCTCTAATTGTATAAGTTATTGATACTAGCAGTTGTTTGGGTAAACACAGTAAGAGACAAAGATCCAATACTTAGTTCTCTGGGTTGAGAGCAAACAAGACTTTAAACACTTGGTTGTCTGGGCTCTGAGTGCAAGCAAGGCTTTTACCGTAAATCCCAGACTAAGTCCTCAGGCCAGTTCAGCTAGTCCTTCCCCAGGGGGGGTCCTGTCTCTAAAGTTGTAACAGTTTGCATGAAAACCATGTATTTATGCTTTCTAGAATGTCCCATTTTGCTGCCGGTAGTTTTGCCACTCGCCCTGGGTCCATCCCAGTCCCATGGCGGGACCTCCCCTTTGGGGTGTTAGGAACTACAGGAACTGAAGCCTGAGTCAAGTAGTTATGATCAAGTAATTATGCCCAGGAGCAGATGTATTTCAGAGTCAATCAACTCCCAGATACTAGGAGCATAGCAGCAATGGTCTTTCTGTGTTTAACCAAAGAACATTGCTCTATGGTAATTTATAAGAAGGCTATAGGGGAAACAGAAAAGCAAGTACAAATATACAGCATTTCAAATACAAAGCAGTATCAATACAAGTTCAGAATTACCAGAAAGTTTTGTTTCATAAGCAATCGAGATTGACATGGGGGACTGTGACAATGCGAGGTAAAATACAAGGGAAAGAGTACAGATAAACCTTAACTAAGTTAGGGATGCCAGCAAGGGTAATATAAATTCCTCTAGAAGGAGGAAAGGAGACAATACACTGATAAAGCCTAAAGCACTTACACAAAGGGGAGGTTGAAGATAGACTTTGACTAAATTAAGGATGTTAGCAAGGGCAAGATAAGCTTCTCTGGGAGGAGGAAAGGGGCAATTCACTGATAAAGACTAAAGCACTTAGAGTTGATATCCAACAGATGGGCAGACAGATTAGTGGAGAGGGTTACAGTGCTGGGCCTTAACAGGGTAGCAGGGAGGGACTGAGGGTAGTACTGCATCTTCATGATCCACTTATCAATCATTTTACATCTATGTTGATTCCAAATCTTAGCTATTGAACTGAGTGTTTCAATGAACAATGGTGTGCATATGTTTTTTTGAATGAATGTTTTTCTGTCCTGGGACTAGATACCCAAAAGTGGAGTTTCTGGGCCATATGGGAGCTCATTTCTGAGTTTACGAGTTCTCTCCATACTGTTTTTCATAGAGGTGGACCAGACAATATTTCCACAAGCTATTGTATGAGGGTTCCTTTATCACCCCATTCCCGCCAGCAGAGATTATTCCCAGTATTTTTGATATGTGCCATTCTCACTGTGTAAGATGATATCTCATTGTTGCCTTGATTTGGACTTCCCTAGTAATAAATGATGATGAGAATCTTTTTCATGTGCCTGTTGGCCATCTGTTGGTCTTACTCAGAGAAGTGTCTGCTCATTTTCTATCCCCGTTTCTTTATGGGGCTTTTATATTATTTTATTGATCACTATAAATATTATATAGATCCTGGATATCAATCCTTAATATGTGTTGAGTGCAAATGCTTTCTCCCACCCACTTAACTTTCATTTAGTTTTAGCACATGTTTCTTTTGTCATACAAAAACTTTAAAGTTTGATGCAGTCCCATTTGTTTAGTTTTGATTCTCTAGCCTTTGCCAATGCCTCGTATCATTAAATTTCCTTTGACATCTGGGTCTTGGAGAATTCTGCCTACATTTTCCCCAAGTGTACTTTATAGATTCAGGTCTTATCTCAAGGTCTTTGATCCACTTTGAGTTGACTTTTCTGTAAGATGTGACATATGGATCCAACTTTTCTTGCGTGTGGTTGTCCAATTCTCCCAACACCATTTGCTTAAAAGGTTTCTTTATCGCATTTCATGCTCCAAGATCCTTTGTGAAAATTAGCTGACTATGGGGGGTTATTTTTGGTTATTCTATTCTGACCTATTCTATTCGGGCACTCTCCTCCAGAGATAATAAGAGGGGAAAGACTATAAAACTCATTAATATGCAATATGTCTAAAACTTAGCTATAAATAATTTTGTAAATCACAGTGTTTTAATTAATAAAATGAAAAAAGATAAGAGGGATGTAAAACTAAACATAAAAGCTTCATGTACAGCCCCTCATTTTCCCCCACAAACCTATAGATGAATGCTATGTATTATTGGCTTGTTTCTATTTATGCTTTCAGACATTTTATGTGCTAATATTAGTAAGTGCACATATGTTTCTGATTTCCTCATTCTTAGTAATTTGGTTTCATTTCAATTACTGTTTCTTGCATACAGTTATCAATATACATTTTTCATGCATAATGACTCCATAAATAGCTTCTCTATAATTAAACAGAAAATGAATATTGAGATTGACTTTCTTTTAACAAAATATATCTATAAAGATACCAAAATATATATCTTAATTTTTCTTAAATTATAAGTGGAATTGCTGACTATATTTATTTTTATATATTTTTATTATTTTTTATTTTATAAAGTAGTTCACAATATTTGATTACATTTAATATTCAAACACCAATCCCACCACCATTACACTTTCCCACCACCATATTTCAGGTGTTTCCATCTCTGCTTTGGGGTAGGGATCCCGAACCCCAATCCCTACCCCAAAGCAGAACCAAAATAATATAATATTTCCCTCTAAGGTTGGTTGATCCTACTTTGAATCCCATCAAATGTGGTGCGGTATTCTTGGAGTATGGTCCAAGACGAGGTTCACTCATGGGGAAAGCTTGGGAGCACCTTGGGCATGGCAGCAGTTGAGTTCTGGAGGTCTTTAGTTGCCGCGGCTGGGCCCCCTGGGCTGGAGCGGGGTCTCATCCACCCTTCTCTGGGGTGCCCTGAGCGAAACAGCCTGGCACGGGGTGCTGTGGCATGGTTATGGCGAGCGTCATGTTGCTTCCTCCTAGATGGTGGCTGATGATGTGAGTATCTGGCGCCAGCCTGCGGGTGGCTTACGGGCGTGACTGCTGAGTTGCTAAAGACAGGTCCCTTGGGGCGGGAAGGGGGTCTTACCCGCTGACTATATTTAATTGTTTTTTCAACTCAACTTGAACATTTTCTCATATTTATTAGCAAGGTTATTTTTTTATGTTTTTAAACTATCTGTTCATATCCTATACATAGTTCCCTAATGAGTACTCATTTATTTTCTATTGGTTTAGCCATACTGCTAGAGCTTCTCTGTATTGTGAAATTACCTCTATATCTCTGTGTTGACAAGTATTTACAAATGTTTGTTTTGATATTGTGTTATTTTTATTTGCTAGTTATTTTGCCACTAATAGTGTTTCAATCACGTTTCATTTCAATGTTGTATCAATTTTTTTTTAATTTGAGGTTTTCTTGGGAGATATTGGGATATTTGAGCCACACCTATGGTACTCAGTGACTACTGTTGACTCTGTGTTTAGTACTGACTCTTGGAGGTATCCAGTGGGTGATATGTGATGCTGGGTATCTGAACTGGGGCTGGATGCATGTACAGCAAGCACAGTATCTCTCTTTCATTTTAAACTTAATGGGTATTGTGTTTTGTACTTTTAAAGCTTTGCTTGAATATTGAATGTTAAATGTTGACCTTTCCAATAATTCTGTAGTTCCATCATATGCTTAAGTCTATAATAATAAAATTAATGAGTACTCATTTGTGTTATAATTAAATTGGATAACAAAGGGATGTCTTGAGCATCCATATTTCAACTCTTTAGAATGTATTAACATCTCCTAGGATAGTTCTTAATCAACATCCATAATTTTCTGGATATTATAACTTTGTTTTTGGATACATTTTAGTACACTTTTCTCAAATTACTTCTTTGACTCCTCAAGCTAAATACCACCTTGAAATTTTGTGGAGCGCAGGCATGTGTGTAGAAATGGTCAGGGTGGTGTGTGAACTAACATCTTGTTGCAATGAATTCCTTCTTCAAGGAATTTTCTGTTCATTTCTTTCTTCCATTTTTGAGGGATTGGATGATATTTTCTTGTAAAGTACTACCAGTGCTGTATATATCTTGGATATTAGCACCTTACCAGATGGGCATTAGGTAAATAATGTTTCCCAATCTGTGGGCTGTCTTTGTACCTTGGTTACTGTTTCTTTTGAGGTGCAGAAGTTTCTTAGTTTAATGTAACCCCATTTGTTTATCTTTGCTTCCACTTACTTGGTCAGTGGTGTTTCATGTTTGAATATGACTTGAGCTTCAGTGCCATTGAGAATTCTACCTATGTTTTCCTCCATATATTTTATGGATTCAGGTCTAATAATTGAGGTCTTTAATTTATTTTGCTCTGACTTTTGTGCCTGGCATTATAAAAAGGTCTGAGTTCAAAATTTTGCATGTAGTGCCCAGTTTTCCCTATGCCACTTGTTGAAGAGGCTTTCCTTGCTCAATTTTATATTTCTTGCTCCTTTACCAAAATTTATCAGAGGTATATATATATATATATACATATACATATATGTATATATATGCCTCTCGGAGAGCCCGACAAGCTACCGAGAGTATTCCACCTGCACGGGCAGAGCCTGGCAAGCTACCCATGGCATATTTGATATGACAAAAACATATGACAAAAAAGGATAGGTCTCAATCTTTTGACCCTGAAAGAGTCCCCAAGAATTGGGAAAGATGAGTAAGGAGAGGCTGCTAAAATTTCAGGGCTGGAAGGAATAGAGATGTTACTGGTGCCCGCTCAAGTTAACCGATGAACAACAGTGACACAGTGATATATCAAAGATTAGTTGATCAAAAGCCACAGACTTTTGGGCATTGATTTTGTAACCTGTCATTTTACTCTAGAAATCTATTATTTATAGAATTTTTTGGTACATTCTTTGGAATTTTTAAAGTATAGTATTATGTCATCTGCAACTAGTGAAAGCTTGGTGCCTTTCTTTCCTATCTGGATGCTCTTTATATATATTTTTTGACTAATGGCTGTGGCAAGTAATTCCAGTATAAATTGAGAGCTGGAAACCTTGTTTTGTGTCTGATCTTAGAGGGAAAAGCCATTAGTTTTTCCGATTGTGAATAATGCTTGCTGTGGGCTTGTGGTAAATGATTTTGACTATATTGAGGCAAGTTTCTTCAATTCTTATTTTGTTGAAAGTTTTATCATGAAGGAGTTCTGAATCTTGTCAAATGCTTTGTCTTCATCTATTGATATGCTTACATAGTTTTAATATTTTCTTCATTGATATGGTGTATTATGTTGATTGACTTTCATATGTTAAACTATCCTTGCATCCCCAGGATGAATCCTACTTGGTCATCTTTCTGATGAGTTGTTGGATTTATTTGCACTATTTTGTTGAATATCATCGCATCTGATAAACATCAGGGATATATATCTGCAATTTTATATATTTAATTCTTTTTTTGTGGTGTCTTTGAGTGATATTTGCCTCATAGCAATGTTTAGGAGTGTTTCTGTTTCATCATTTTCCAAGAAAAGGTTGAAAAGGATTTTCAGTAGGTCCTTTTAAAGGTTTGAAGGAATTCACTAGTGAATCCACATGGGACTGAGCTTTTGGTTTTGGGAAGTCTTTTGATTACCATGTCAATTTCCTCAATTAAACCAAGAAGCTTGTGCACCGCAAAAGATACAGTGACCAGAATACAAAGAAAATCTACAGAATGGGAAGGGATATTCACCCAATACCCATCTGATAAGGAGTTGATATAAAGGGTATATAAGGCACTGGTTAAACTCTAATAGAAGAAAACATCCAATGCCATCAGAAAATGGGGCGAAGAAATGAACAGAAACTTTCTCAAGGAAGAAATACGAATGGCCAAAAGGCACATGGAAAAATTCTCTTCATCACTAATCATCAGGGAGATGCAGATCAAAACAACTATGAGATACCACCTCACACCACAGAGACTGGCACACATTCAAAAGAACAAAAGCAACCGCTGTTGGCATAGATGTGGGGAGAAAGGGACCCTTCTACACTGCTGGTGGGAATGCCGACTGGTTCAGCCCTTTTGGAAAACAATATGGATGTTTCTCAAAAAATTAGAGATTGAGCTCCCATTTGACTCAGCAATACCACTTCTGGGAATATCTTCCAGAGAAGCAAAAAAGTATAGTCTAAATGACATCTACACTTGCATGTTCATTGCAGCACTGTTTACAATAGCCGGAATCTGGAAGAAACCCAAGTGCCCGAGAACAGGTGACTGGTTAAAGAAACTTTGGTACATCTACATGATGGAATACTATGCAGCTGTTAGAAAAAATGAAGTCATGAAATTTGCATATAAGTGGATCAACATGGAAAGTATCATGCTAAGTGAAAAGAGACAGAAAGAAAGAGACAGACATAGAAAGATTGCGCTCATCTGTGGAATATGAAGTAACAAAATGGGAGACTAACACCCAAGAATAGTAGAAATCAGTACCAAGAGGTTTGCCCCATGGCTTGGAAGCCAGCCTTACATGCTGGGGGAAAAGGCAGCTCAGATAGAGAAGGGAACACCAAGTAAAGTGTGGTTGGAGGACCCGCTCAGGAAGGGAGATGCGTGCTGAAAGTAGACTATAGACTGAACTCGATGGCCACTCAATACCCCTATTGCAAACAACAACACCCAAAAAGAGAGAGAACAAAAGAGAATGCCCTGCCACAGAGGCAGGGTGGGGTGGGGGGGATGAGATTTGGGGCTGGGAGGGATACTGGGATCATCGATGATGGAGAATGGGCACTGGTGGAGGAATGGGTACTAGAGCATTGTATGACTGAAACACAAGCACGAAAATATGTAAATCTATAATTGTGCCCTCATGGTGATTCACTAATAAAAAATAATAATTTTTAAAAAAAGAAACAAAAAATCAATTTTCTCAATGGTGAGATTGATCTGCTCAGGTATTCCAAATCTTCTTGGCTCAGCCTTGGGAGGTAATAGGAGTCCAGCAATTTATCCCTTTCTTCTAGGAATACAGGAATTTATCCATTTTTAGGTTCTCTTGTTTGTGGTGTAATGATTCTCAAAATAATCTCTGAATATAATGTGGATTTCTGTAGTTTTTGTTGTAATGTCCCCACTTCTTATTTCTGATTCAGTTTATTATGGTTCTCTCTGCGTGTGTGTGTGTGTGTGTGTGTGTGTGTGTGTGTGTGTGTGTGTGTGTGTGTTTGAGTCTTGCTAGTGGTTTATCAGACTTGTTTATTTTCTCAGAGAACCAGTCCTTGGTTTCATTGATCTTTTGGATTGTTTTCTGAGATTCCAGCCCATTGATTTCTGCTCTGTCTTTTATTATTTTCTTTCTCCCAACTGGTTTGGACTCCTTTTGTTGGTGATTTTCCAAGATCTTAAGCTGTGAAGTTATTGATGTTGGCCCTTCCTTCCTGACATATATGGCCCTTCCAGAGCTATAAACTTTCCTCAACACTGCTTTTGCTGTGTCCCACATGCTCTGGTAGATCGTGTTTTCATTCTCATTTGTTTCCAAGAATCTCTCAATTTTCACTAGATTTCCTCTCTAGCCTACTGGTTGTTTAGCAGTGAGCTGTTTAATTTCAGATGTTTGATTTGATTATCCAGTTCTGTGTAATTCACTTCTGTTTTCAGTTGATCATTGTATGAACAGCTAATTGATACAATTTCTATCCTCTTAATTTTATGGAGGTATGTTTTTTGGCTCAGCACGTGGTCTATCTTGGAGAAAGTCCAATGTGCACTGGAGAAGAATGTTCATACAGCTTTTGGGGGATAAAAAAAATCACACACACACACACACACACACACACACACACACACCTCTTCCATCTCTTCTCTCAAGTAAAGTATTTCCTTGCTGGACTTTAATCTGGTTGATCTATCAAGTAGTGACAAATTGGTGTTGAAATCTCCAAAAGTTATTGTGTTGCTATCAACATCTTTCTTTAAGTCTATTAGCAGTTATTTTAGGTATTTTGCTGGTCCCTCATAAGTTGCATATATATATTTAACAGTGTGAATTTTTCTGATGTACTGATCCCTTGATCATTAAGAAATGATGTTCAAAAAAAAATGATGTTCACTATCTCTTATAACCTTCTTCAGTCTGAAGTTTATGTGTTATGATACTAGTATATCCACCCTGGCTTTTTTGGAGGGCGGTGCTCTCTCTCTCTCTCTCTCTCTCTCTCTCTCTCTCTCTCTCTCTCTCTCTCTTTCTCACCACTCGCGTTCGGTGCTCTCTAGCCCGTTGTGTATGGACTGGATCAGGATGGCTCCTTGTGCTCTGCTTCTGCGTGTGCTGCTGTGCTCTTCTGTCTGTCTCTCTAACTCTATCTCTGTCTCTGTAATCTCTCCTCTGGTCTCTTCTGACCTCTTTCTGTCTCTGCTTCTGTGTCTTCTCTCTTGCTTCTGTGTAACTTATGATAGTGGGGGACTGTGTTCATGCTCTCCCCTGGTTTTTCTAGTTTGAAAAGAAAGGGATACAAAAGAAAGAAGTTATTTAGTAAATTATTATCAAACAGTCCCTCTAATAATTTTGGATGTTCACAGCTTAATGACCTATATTCAAGTTACAAATATTGATTGAAGAAATACAAGTTGATTCAGGGGCTTGGAGCTTGAAATAATGGTGGATCTACGCATCCCCCATCCCACCAATATATACAATATATATACTTTTAATTATTATTTTATTACATTTAATCATTACATTTGATTTATTTAAATTATTTATTACATTTATTTAAATTATTTTCTACATTTAATTTATTTACATTTAATCATTTCTTCATTATTTATTACTATCTTATTGAATAATTTAGTCCATATGGAATCAAACAGATTTGTCTATTTTTATGACCTGTACACGTAAAATGTTTGCTAAAAACCTGAAAAATTATTTATTTTGACCAAAAAGCTTAAAATTAAGAGCAAATTTGGTTGATCTCACTGTTATATCCTATAATAACATATTAACTTTTAAAATGCTTAAATTTGTTGTCTATTTCTTTGATATTTGTTATTAAAATTATATTAATTTTTATATTTTACATTTTAAACACCAAATTAATTTATACATCTATTTCTGTTGGACAAAACAGATTGTGTTGCTTATTTTTTTAATTTTTTTAAATAAATC
This sequence comes from Sorex araneus, assembly GCF_027595985.1. Taxonomy (NCBI): domain Eukaryota; kingdom Metazoa; phylum Chordata; class Mammalia; order Eulipotyphla; family Soricidae; genus Sorex; species Sorex araneus. The sequence continues at coordinate 49,746,984 of NC_073303.1, forward strand.
ACTGTGAATTTTTTAAAAATTAAAAAAAAATTTAAAATAAATAACTGTGAACACAGTTACAGATTTACAAACTTTTGTGATTACATTTCAGTTATACAATGATCAAGTATCCATCCCTCCACCAGTGCCCATTCTCACCAATGTTCCCAGTAGCCCTCCCGCCACTCCTATCCCTCCCCCCTCTCCCGCCTCTGTGGCAGACACATTTTCTTTAACTCTCTCTCTTCTTTTGGGTGTTATGTTTTGCAATGTGGGTACTAAGTGGCCATTATGTTCGGTCCATGTCCACTTTCAGCACATATCTCCCATCCCTAGTGAGCCCTCCAAGGAACTACCATTTACTTGGTGGTTCCTTCTCTATCTCAGCTGCCTTTTACCCCAGCATTTGAAGATGGCTTCCAAGCCATGGAGCGATCCTCACGGCCCTTATCGCTACTATCCTTGGGTGTTAGTCTCCCATTATGTTACTTTATATTCCACAATATATTCCACAATATAAATTCCACAAGAGTGCAGTCATTCTATGTCTGTCCTTCTCTGACTCATTTCACTTAGCATGATACACTCCATGTTGATCCACTTACATGCAAATCCCATGACTTCATCTTTTCTAACAGCTGCATAGTCTTTCACAGTGTAGATGTACCAGAGTTTCTTTAACCAGTCATCTGTTCCTGGGCACTATTTTTTCCAGATTCTAGCTATTGTAAATAGTGCTGCCATAAATGTGCAAGTGCAGATCTCATTTTTACTGAAATTTTTTGCATCTCCGGAATATATTCTCAGAAGTCGTAATGCTGGATCAAATGGGAGCTCAAGTTATAATTTTTAAAGAAACGTCAATATTGTTTTCCAAAAGGACTGAACCAGTCATTATTCCTGCTAGAAGTGAAGGAGAGTCCCCTTCTCCCCACATCCACACCAACACCGGTTGCTTTTGTCCTTTTTGATTTGGGCCAGTCTCTGTAGTGTTAGATGATATCTCATTGTTGTTTTGATCTGTATCTCTCTGATGATTAGTGATGAAGAACATTTTTTATGTGCCTTTTGGTCATTTGGATTTATTCTTTTAGAAAGTTACTGTTCATTTCATTGCCCTATTTTCTGATGGGGTTGGATATTTTCTTCTTAAAGAGTTCAACAGGTGCCTTGTATATCCTTAATATTAACCCCTTATCAGATGGGTATTGGGTGAATATCCTTTTCCATTCTGTAGATTGTCTTTGTATTCTGGTCACTGTTTCTTTTGAGGTACAGAAGCTTCTTAGTTTAAGATAGTCCCATTTGTTTATCTCTGTTTCCAGTTGCTTGGTCAGTGGCGTGTCATCTATGAAGATACTTTTTAGTTTCAATGTTGTGGAGGGTTTTGCCGACCTTTCCTTCAATGTACCTTATGGATTGTGGTCTGATGTTGAGGTCTTCAATCCATTTTTATCTTACTTTTGTGCATGGTGTTAGGAAGAGATCTGAGCCCATTTTTTTGCATGTAGCTGTTCAGTTTTGCCAACACCATTCATAAAAGAGGCTTTACTTGCTCCACTTCAATTTATTGCTCCTGAAGATTAGATGGTCATATATTTGATGGTTTGTAATTGAAGTATATTCAACACTGTTCCATTGGTCTGCGACTCTGCCTTTGTTTCAATACCATACTGTTTTAACTATTTCTTCTTTGTAGTAGAGTTTGAGGTTGGGAAGGTGAGGCCTCCCATTTTCGTTTTCCCAAGAATTGCTTTAGCTATCCTTATAGGGATCGCACTGAATCTGTATAATGCTTTGGGGAGTATTGCCATTTTGACAATGACAACATTTTTAAAAGAGTACCTGAACAGACTAATTGACAGCAGTGAAACTGAAGATGCAATAAAAAATCTCCACTTCACCAAAGAAAAACATCCCAAGTCCAGTTAAGTTGATAGTAGTTTTTCAAAGTTTATTGAAGACCTACTTCCAGTTGTTCTCAGGCTCTTCCTGAAAGTCAAATAAATAGGAATCCTCCCCGTTTCTATGATGCAAACGTTATCCTGATATCCAAAACAGATCTTCACTTGTCTTTTATCACTTATTATCCTGTTGATCTTCGATTTGCTTGAGCAGGAGCCAGTAATGTCTCCATTTGTCCCTGTCGCGTGCTAGTGTAGCCCAATGAGATCTGCTCGCTCCAGGAACAGGAAGAGTCTCAAATCATTCATTCAAGGTTTTGACGCAGAAGTCTGACCATCTCATAGGTGAGCTGCCATGCAGTCTTTTGACGTCCCATAGAATCCAGTCACTAATGGCGCTAGTCTAGCAATCGTCTTTGAATCGCATTATGTGTCCAGCCCATCTGATTTTCGATGCCTTGGCAACGAGACAGTGTCCCTGATTCTTGATCGTTGATGGAAGTCGGAACTCCAGATTCCTTCTCTCACTTGAGTGAAAGGTGATACTTCTGGCATAGCTCTTTCGATTCCTCTTTGGGATACCTGAATAGTGTTCTCATCCTGTTTGCGTAGGGCCCAGGTCTCTGAGGCATATGTTAGTGCAAGTAGAATGGTGGAATGGAAAAGATGTGCCCAGAGCTGGAGTTTCTTGGTCCTCTTAACCATTTCTTTGACATCCCTGAAGGTGTTCAATGCTACTCTCTTCCTCCTGCACAGTTCTGGTGCCAAGTCGTTCCTCATGTTGAGTTCTCAACCCAGGTACACATAGCTGCTGCATTCGGAGATGTTCGTTCCATTGAGTGCAAATGGAACATCAAGGACTAGTTCGTTTTTTATGAACATCGTTTTGTTGAGATTCAGTTGCAGTCCAACCTTTCCACACTCATGGTCGAAGTCGGTCAGCATTAATGCAGCTTGGCTAATGTTTGGTGTTATGAGAACGATGTCATCAGTGAAGTGGAGGTGGTGTAGTTGCCAACCGTCTGTCTTCACTCCCATTCCAGTCATCGCATGACATTTTCGAGGGTCGCAACTGAAGAATTTCAGTGAAATGGTATCACCCTGCCGAACCCCTCTCTTTACACCAATGATCACTTCCTTGTAGAATGGTGAGATCCTGGTGGTGAATCTGTAATACAGCTCATGGAGGATCTTGATGTACTGAGTTTGAATGCCCTGTTTGGCTAGGGCCTCAATCGTCTCAACAGAATCAAAGGCCTTTTTTAAATTGATGAAGGTTAGACAGAGGGGCATCTTGAACTCTCACAAAACTTCAATGAGTTTGGGCAGTGTGTAGATATGGTCGATAGTACTGAATCTTTTTCAGAACCTGGCTTGCTCGCATGGTTGTCCTTTGTCTAGTGTTCTGCCTATTCTATTCAGGATGACACGAGTGAACAATTTGTAGATGACAGACAACAGGCATATTGGACAATAGTTGCCAGTGTTGTGGATGTCTTCCTTCTTGTACAACAGAATGGTTCTGCTGATTTTCCACTGGGATTGAACCTTCCATTCAGACAGGTAGCGTGTGAAGAGCAGAGCCAGTGTATTGATGAGTACTGGTGGAAGATTCTTCAGGTGTTCGGGTCTGACCTTGTCTGGACTGGGTGCTGTACGCATCTTTACCAATGAAATGGCATGTCGTATTTCGGAAAGGAAGATGTTGAGAACAACATATCCATCCTGTGGAATTTGGTATGTGGGCAGGTGGATGTGGCTGTCAAAGAGATCCGAGTAGAAGTCGTGAATAATCCTCTCCATTGCCTTTCTGGAAGATGTGACAGATCTATCAGGATGTCAGAGGGCCGTCATCTTGGTCTTGTAGTTGGCGAAGGACAGGTAAGCTTTGTGAATACATTTCCTGGCCTCTGCTGGATCGGCCAACACTGCTGCTCTTCTCTCTTTGAGGTCTTCTTTTATCGCTTCTCTGCACAGCTTTGTGAGCTCAGACATTAGCTTGTGGTTCCCTGAGGCTCCCTCAAAACCTTGTTGAAGAATGAGCTTGAGAATTTCCAAAGACAGTCGTCTGTGGCTTTCTCATTCTCAGCGGTCTTTGCGCAGTCATGGAGGTACTGAAGCAGTCGATCGTATTCCTTGTTGATGTTGTCAAGGACAGCATCTTCCCACGTTGCCACAATAGTGCCAAAAAGCTCCCAGTTGGTGGTCATTGGGAGTTCTCTTCTTAAACTTAAACTTTGCACACCTTTCTCCCTGCTCTGTGAAGTAGAATTTTCCATGAAGGAGATGGTGGTCCGATTCCGTTTGGAATTTTGGGACAACAGCAACATCAGTCAGGCAAACCCTTCAGTTGAATATGATGTGTTCAATTTAATTGTGGAACTATTTACCGGGAGATTCCCATGTCCAGCATTTAAATTTGGCCTTCTTGAACTGTGAATTACCATGGATGATCTTGGTCAACATGATGAACAGTTTCTCACCCTGATCGTTCCATTCTATGCCATGGGTCGTCCCAATGTGGAGCTCTTCGGGAGACCTTCTTGGTCCTATTTTGGCATTAAAGTCACCAAGAGTGATCTTGTAGAAGGTGTTGTCTTCTTTATAGAACTTCTCCAGCTCCATGTGGAACTTCTCTATTTCTTCTTCATCGTAGTTGGATGTTGGTGCGTAGAGGACAAAGATACTACACTTGATCTTAGCCAAAAGGCTGAAAAACGATGACAAAGATAGAAACTGCAGACAGTGAGCCACATCTATTCAAGCATAATCATCAGATTCGGGTTGTTAGGCATTCAAATGAATCAATTCTCACGGTCAAGTTCGTGTTGATAAGGACATCGACACCACTGACTCTTCTGTTGTCGCTTGATCTGAGGAACAGTTCTTCTCTGGTGTCGAAAATGGCGTGATGTGATCGATGTCTTCTTGTTTCAGTCAGACCAACTACATCGTACTTGATCTTCTGCGCTTGCACCATCAGTTCCTCGATGTTTTCATCCAAAGCAGATAAAGATATCAAAAAATACAATAGATAAATATTTCTGACGCACATAGACAGAAAGATTCTAAAAATAATTTAGCAAACCAAATACAACGAAACCTCAAAAGCATCATAGACCATGACCAACTAGAATTACTGCAAGGGATGCATAGATGGCTTAACGTACACAACACAGTCAACATGATATACTATGTCAACAAATAAAATAAAAAACTATGACCATATCAATAGATGCAGAGAAAAGATTTGAAAGACCCAACACTCATTAATAATAAAAACTCTCAGTAAATTAGGGATAGAGATTTGTCTTTTCACAATAGGGTGAAAGCCACTTACCATGAGTCCACAGTTAAGGGCATAAGATCATAGGCTGGAGATGTAGTACAATGGGTATGGTACTTACCTTGAAAGGTGCTTACCTTTGATACTGACACCCCAGAAAGTCCACAAACCTGCCAGGAATGATTTCTGAATTCGCAGCCAAGAGTAAACCCTAAGCATGTCCAGGTATGATCCAGAAGGTGACTAAAAGATCATAAGGGTGAAAAACTGAAAGTCTACTTTCTGTAGTGAGGTACAAGACAATGTTACCCACACTCACAATTATTAGTATAGTATTATAAATTCTTCCCATAACAATTAGGCAAGAAAGTAAAATGAAGGGAACTCATATCAAAGTCAATCGCTTTTTGCAGATGACATGATACTATGCTTATAAACCCCGAAGATTCTACATAAAAAGACTCATATATAATAAACTTTTCCATTACAAGGTAAACTAAAAATCAACACAGAGGAATCCATGGCATTTGCTTTTTGATTTGTTTATTAGGAGCTACACTCTTCAGTTCTTAGGGCTTACTCCTGGTTCTGTGCTTCAGGATAACTTTTGATGAAGCTCGAGGACAATATGGGTACCAAGGGTTAAACCTCTTATTTTCCACAATTCATATGTGGACAACATTCAATGAATAACTGTTTTGATGCTAGCCATTGGCCTACTCTATCTTCACAAAATGTTTGGGCACTTCTGTCTGAGATTGTGTCTCTGTGTACTTAACATTAAAGAATCATGATGAACTCATGCCCTAGTCAGTCTTCCAGGATCTGGGAATGATCCTAGGCTATTTTGTGGATGTCTGTCCCTTCTCCACTCCCACCCCAATTCCCTTTCTGTAATGAATAATTATAAAGTAAAATCAGGTCTTAGATCCACATTTCTTGTCCTTGACAAGGTAGTTGCTAGCCCCATTGACAAAATACAAGCAATACACCCATTGGTGATCACATATGCATCAGTTTGATAAACTAATTACCAAGTATTATGTTCATTTAATTCACATAAGAGTGCAGGTCTTAAGTAACTCTTACAAAAACCAAGTTTGATGAGAACCAGTTTATCAATTTGTGGCTAAAGTGAAAAAATGTTTTTTTACAAATAAGTCTAACACATGTACAGATTTTTAAAAAATTTGTTATTAGAGAATCACCGTGACATACAGTTACAAACTTATGAACTTTTGTGTTTACATTTCACTCATACAGTGATCATTTACCCATCCATCCACCAGTGCCCATTCACCTCCACCAATGATCCCAGTAAAGATTTTGACATGAAACACAAAAACCAAGATTAAAATGTCTAAGAATGTTTCAAGGTGGTGCACAGGGTTTACCCTGGTTTTTCACTCAAGGATCACTCTTGGCTGTATTCAGGGTACCATTATGGAGTGCTGGGATCAATGTATATGCAAGGCAAGTGCCCTACACACTGTACTATCACCCCAGCCCTGACAGCGATTAAGCTTTGCTGTTCTTCAGTTTTGCCAACGTATAGAAGCACAAGGCATTCACTCAACAGCCTAAACTGCTATCAAGCTTCGCTTTTCCCATTAAATTCTAGTGGAAAACAGATGACCCTATTGCTGATGGCAGGTAGCACCCACACAGACGCCTGACATCTCTGCAGACCCTCTACTCCCTTGTTCTTCTGACTTACATCCATCTGCTCAGCTCTCTTTTCATACATTCGATGTTGAGCTCTTACTTCTAGGGCCTTTTAAGATCCAGAAGCTGATTCCCCTCCACCTGGGGCCTAGCAGCTCCCATGCCCTCATCCTCTTCTGTTTTGCCAGTCCACACCCTCACTCCAAACTAAGCAACCACAGGATTCTTCCCCACCCACACCAGACAATGAAACCTCCAGCTGTGAATCCAGGCTCCACCAACAATCTTCCATCAAAAGAATTTGCAACCTGCCTTCACTCCCATTATCACCTACCAAAAACTCCTCATATGGCAGAAATGTGGCCAGAAAGCAATAAAGGAATAATGGTATAGAGCCAGATTCACTGAAAAGCATACAGAGTTACTGTGCAGACCAACTGAATATGAAGTTACACCCTCAGCACCCACAAAGCATAATGAATAATAAGAAAAGAAAGCAATTCGGCAACTTAGTGAATGGAAATATTAGTGCAGGAAAGTCATTAACCTGATGTCAACCAATTTAGACAAAAAAATTTTTTCTCTGCTTATAAAAATGTATTTTATTTAAAATTTATTTTCACAATTAAATTTGAATGATTGAAAATATATCAATGCATGGAATGATCATTTCGGTTTTTCAGTGACAGTGACACTGAAGACAGTCCACAAATGCTGGCCTGTCCAAACGTTCATAAGAAAAACAGAACTACCTTTTAATTTTACATCATTAAAGAAATAGGTGGCACATTCAAGGTTGTTTTCAAGGGTTTTTTGTTTGTTACTGTCACTGTAATAACAGTGATAGTATTTTGATTTTTGGCTTTGTACCCAATAAGAGCTCAGGGTTTTACTATTTCTCTGAACTCAGAGACTAACTCTGGCAGAACTTATAAAAATATATGGGGTGTTGGGGATTGATCCCAGATCCACCATTCCACTAATGATACTGGGTCCACCACTGTACTATCTCTTTAGCTTAATTTTAGCCCCAGTAAGGAAAAGAAGCTTGATTTAAAATTAGGACTTTAGAAACTCAACTCCACATGAAGGAACCGGTAGAGGAACCCAGGCATGCGGGACCCGTGGCTGAGATCTCCAAGCCTGCTCATATTGGGACTGGGACTCCTCTACCCAGATCCCCAATTTTCCAATAGCTTGGCAGTCGCACCCACAAACTACCCCCAGCGCCATGTAATCTCATCAATGGCCAAGATCCAGAGACTATAAAACAAAGCTCCCAGAAGAGAGTGATGCAGAACCTACTGCCCCCATGCCAGGCTGTCTTCACAGGGGAGCCTCAGGGGGTGGTGGGTTGAGTTTCCCTTCTGCCCCAAGCAGAATCCTGCAGTAGAAAACCTCCAGAACCCAGCCACAGCCATGCTCAAGGCCACTCTCCACACGCTTGGAGAAGCCTCACGCCTGAAGGAACCAATAGAGGAACCCAGGTATGTAGGACCTATGGGTAAGATCTCCAAGATCTCAGATCGGCACTGGGCCTCCTCCACCCAGATCCCCCATTTTCCAGTAACTTGGCAGTCACACCCACAAATTGCCCCGGCACCATTAAATCTCATCAACAGCCAAGATGCTGGGACTATAAAACAAAGCTCCCAGAAGAGAGCAATGCAGTACTTCCTCTGTCCATGTCGGAGAGCCCAGCAAGCAATCAAGAGTATCCTGCCTGCACGGCAGAGCCTGGCAAGCTACCCATGGCATACTCGATATGCCAAAACAGTAACAAATGATGGTCCTTATTCCTCTGACCCTGAAAAAGCCCCCAATATGCCATCAATCTACACTACTCTAGCATGAGACAGGGACGAATAGAGACGTTACTGGCACCTGCTCAAGCAAATCAATGAACAACAGGATAACAGTGATACAGAAATACAGTGACAGAAATTCAACTTATTTACCACACATCAATAAGATCACTCCTGAAATCTTTATACAATCAGCTTAACTAAAGCATTCTTCACAATATCCAAGATAGAAACAACACAAATGTCCACTGATGATTAATAAGAAATATAATATTTACATTCAACACATTAGATAAAGGTTTGATATCCAGGATACATAAAATACAATGATCAACAACAACAACAATAACAAAATTCAAAAACCCTATTCCCAAATGGGCAGAGGAAATGAATAGACACTTCTCAGAGGAAGACAGGCAAATGGCTAAGAGGCACATGAAAAAAATGCTCAACAACACTTATCACAGAAATCCAAATTAAGATGACAGTGAGATACCATCACACACCAGTGAGTATGGCACATATAAAAAAAGTAGGAACAATCTGTACTGACAGGGATGTGGTGAAAAGGGAACTCTTATCCTTTGCTAGTGGGAATGTTGTTTGGTACAGTCTCCTGTGGAAAACAGTATGAGAGTTCTCAGGAAACTTAGAATTGAACTGCCTTATCACCCAGCAATCTCACTTTTGGGAATAGGAAAGCAGAAGAGATTAATTTAAGGACCTTTAAGGGCTAAATAAAATGTGTTAAACAAAGACAGACCAACACTATTTGATTTCTCTTGCATGTGCAATCTAAAAGTAAAGTAAACAAAGTTTGTATTGAGATAAGTGGGTGATTTTTTTTGTTTTAATTATTTAAAATAGAAGATGACCTACAGTGGGAGATACTATTCCTCACTGGGATTGGTTCTGGACTGATTCGTGGTATTCATAGTGTAATGATCCCACAATTATCTGAATCCTGGGAGTGCTGAGACAGTTTTTAGCACCTAGAGCAACTGATGCTCATAGATAGTGTGCATAGTACAGTCAGAACAAAACCACTCATGCAGGCCATACACTTGTAGTCAAAGTTTATTAGGATAGTACAATGGTTATATAGGAACAGAAAGGGATGCATTACCTGCTGATCATGAGATTGGAAGAGGAAGGTGAATTCTATGGTCACATGGATTAGATGGGATGGGGTGTCACAGTGTCACGGGATTTATATAAACTGCATTACCTGCTGATCATGAGATTGGAAGAGGAAGGTGAATTCTATGGTCACATGGATTAGATGGGATGGGGTGTCACAGTGTCACGGGATTTATATAAACTAATATAGAGGTGGAACAATAAAGTTTATAGACACTACAGGTGTCATCTCTTCCTCATCTCAAACCCCTGCCACAGGCAGTTGCAAGGCCATTGAACCATGATAATCATAGGGGAATTTCAGTTCCCCTGGCAACAGCTCAACACCAAGACTCGCCCAGCAGCCAAAATGGTCAGGGATCTGCACCAGGAAGAACTCCAATACCATAGTAGCCTTGGGTTTAATTGTGTGTTTGGTGGGAGGGAGGAGGGGAGCAGTTTCTGTGTGTGAAGAAGGTAGAAGGGTGCTTCTGATAGGATCCCAATCAGAAGTTGGAATCTGCATTATAGATCTATCAGAAAGGTATTGGAATAAAAAATAAGAAACTGAAAGAGATATATATATGCATATATATACACATATATAACTATAGCACTGTCATCCTGTTGTTCATTGACTTGCTCGAGCAGGCACCAGTAACATCTCCATTGTGAGACTATTGTTACTGTTTTTGGCATATTGAATACACCACAGGTAGCTTGCCAGGCTTTGCTTTGCAGGCAGGATACTCTGTAACTTGCCAGCTTTCTGAGAGGGACGGAGCAATCGAAACCATGTCGGCCACATGCAAGGCAAATGCCCTACCTGCTGTGCTATTGCTCCAGCCCATGAATCTTTATTTACATCTCTTTTCCCTTCCATTTTTTGCACCTGTCCCTTCACATGTGTATGTTTCCCAAGACTAATGCCCCCAGTTTCCCTCCTGTCCCCTCCCCGACAGCCCTTATGGCAGGCTCTGTCTCTCTGTCTCTTTCTCTATTTCTGTCTGTCTCTCTCTTTTTCCTTTTAGGCCTTATGGTTTTCAATACAGATAATGAAAGGTTATTAGGTGCATCCCTTTACCTATTCAGGAATACTTAGTCCCTGTCCAAAATGATCATTCCTAACTAATATTGTCATGCTGGTCCCTTCTCTATTTTAACTACCCTTCACTGCCCACACACTCTTGAGGCAAGCTTCACAATGAATGAAGCTCTTTTTTAAAGAAAATATTTTTTTTAAATTTTTAAAGAAAATATTTGATCATTATTTTGGGGTACAGTTGTATAGAGAGCTGCATAAGTAAAGGACACATGCGGATGGCAGAGGAACGGAAGAGACTCATGTATTCTCTATTCATCTTGATCTGGGTTCCCGGAAGAGCCCCCCCAACTCCAGTACATTCCTAAGTGATAAAAGCACGGGGAGCACCTTCCCTGAAAGGGAATGACGGACAAGTCCTGGATGGGCGATGGTGAGCAGAATCCAGGCCATAATCAGAAGCCGGAGATTTTTACCTGCTTCTCTAGAGGAAGCGACAGACCCACTAGCACAAGCTCACAAGCCAAGGGCACAGCGCCGAACCCCGCCCCGGAAGCAGCCGCTGCTGCCCGGCTACTTCCGGCCGGGTCCCAGGGAGGGCAGAAGTCCAGTCCTCCCACATCCGGACCCTAGTGCGGGGCATTCTGGGAGTTCCGTTCTCCTCGCCTGTAACTGCCCAGCAGTCACGTGGGCCAAGAGAGCGCTTCCGGCTGCACCGTCTCCTGAGGTGAACCTCTTCAGTGGCGCCCTTTGCACCTCAGGGTGATCGGCACCCTCCCCAGGCCGCGCCTTCCTGAGGGCTGGTTGCGCGAAGGCCCAGAGTTGCTCCCAGAAGGCTGCTCAGCACCAGCTGCGGGTCCCACTGCCCAGAGGCGGGGACCTTAAATACAGGGTGTGTGTATGGGGGAGGAGGAGTGCTCGGAGCCTCGTCACACTGACGCCTTCAGTAGGGGGGGTTCTGAGTCTCGTCACACTGACGCCTTCAGTAGGGGGGGCTCTGAGTCTCGTCACACTGATACCTTCAGTAGGAAGGCTCTGAGTCTCGTCACACTGATGCCTTCAGTACAGGGGGAGGCTCTGAGTCTCGTCACACTGACGCCTTCAATAGGGGGGCTCTGAGTTTCGTCACACTGACGCCTTCAGTACGGGGAAAGTCTCTGAGTCTTGTCACACTGACGCCTTCAGTACGGGGGGGAGTCTCTGAGTCTTGTCACACTGACGCCTTCAGTAGGGGGGCTCTGAGTCTCGTCACACTGACGCCTTCAGTACGTGGGGAGGCTCTGAGTCTCGTCACACTGACGCCTTCAGTAGGGGGACTCTGAGTCTTGTCACACATGCCTTCAGTAAGGGGGCTCTGAGTCTCGTCACACTGACGCCTTAAGTACAGGGGGCTCTGAGCTTCGTCACTCTGACGCCTTCTGTACGGGGTGGGGGGCTCTGAACCTCCTCACACTGATGCCTTCAGTGGGGGAGCGCGCTCTCTAACCTTGTCACACTGTTCTCAGTACTCAGAGGTGCTGTCAATCTTGTCATACTAATACTGAAGTCCTTAGGGAAATGTGCTCTTGTATGAAATCGTGCATGCTGAAGGGCTTTCAATAGCTCTCTCTATATAAATTGATAGAATAATGATCCTGTCCAAATTGCTTTTTCTATTTTTAAAAAAATTATTTCAGGCTACAACCAGTGGTGCTCAGAGCTTACTTCTGGTGCTGTGCTCAGGGATCACTCCTGGTAGACTTGGGGAACCTTGAGGGTTGTGGAGAATTGAACCAGAGTTGGCTGAATTCAAGTCAAGTGCCTTTCCTGCTATACTGTAGCACAGACTTGATCAAATTGTTTTATATGTTGACTTTGTAATTCCTACCTGACAGAGCTTACATGAGTATGTACATGTTTCTTGAGCAGCAGAGCAGGGAGGGAAGGAATTCATGGGAGTCTCATGTGGAGTCTCTCTGGTGTTTAATCTTTAGAAATAAGTAAAAGGGAAGAAAACCAGAGTCTGTCTTTTCTGCCTTCTCAGGGTCCAACAGAGCCCTGGAAGAAGAACAAGAGAAAGACCTGGGACATGGTGAAAGATAAGCTGCTGCCACAGCCACCATCTGGGTCACCTCTTTCCTCCTGATCCTAGATATTTGGCTTCTGGTTCCCAAAGTGGTAAGTGGCAAAGTCATCTCTCAGGAGACTCAGGAAACTCAGCCCTAGGGAGGTTTCTGGGCAGAAAAATGAACCTCAACACATCTCTGATTTCTAGGTTAATAACCAAGCCCAGAACAGCTTGGTAATAACACTGCCCAGGGGAATGTAGGGCTGGAGCAGACCCATACATCAAAAGAGAAGAGAAAGCTTGTTTTACTTTTGTTGCCTATGGTTTCTTACTTTCTGGAAGTTTCTAGGTGTTTCAGGTGACAGTAAGAATGGATTCCTCTGGATAAAGGGCAGTATGACAAAGAAGATGCTCACTGCACCAAAGGTGGGAGAGATTGCATTAGTTACCCAGTAAGGGGAATTTGAATTTGACCAAGAAAGAAGAATTTTAGGAGTAAAATAATAAGTCTCCATCACAATTACTTAGCTACCAGAAGACAAATGAGCTCTGGGCTTCAGTTTGGGGACTTAAAACTCAGACCCTCATCAAGTGCCCTGTGGTCTTTAAGCAAAAGACCTCTGTCAACAACAGTGGCTGTCACAAGAGGAGTTGGATTCTCTTCCTCAGCTCCTGTGCCCTTCCCTCATCTTAAATTTTCCTAGGTTTATCCAGGTAGTTCACTAATCATGAAATCCCCGTTAATCGTCGATTTCTTGAGCGGGCTCAGTAACCTCTCCATTCATCCTTTCACTGAGATCTTAGAAGTCTCTCTCGGCTCGGCCCTCTCAACAATGTCACACTGGAGGCTCTTTAAGGGTCAGGGCAATGAGATCCAGCTTGTTACTGGATTTAGCATATTAATACACCATGGGAAGCTTGCAAGGCTGTCCCATGTGGGCATAAAACTCTCAGAAGTTTGCCAGTTTCTCCCAGAGGGAGAGGTAGGCTACAGATGTTGTGTGGCCGCAAAGCAGCCGCACGCTTCTGAGAGCTTGCTTTTAAGTCTCTCTCTGGATGTTGGCCGTTGATGGGATTACACACACCTGGTTTCCTCTGCCAGTACCTTCATGCGTGAGGCCTGTCCGAACGTGTGGAGAGGGGCCTCGAGCATGGCTGTAGCTAGGTTCTGGTGGTCTTCGGCCACTGGGAACTCTGCTTGGGGTGGGGAGGGAAGCTGGAGCCCATCCTCTCCGAGGGGCCCTGGGGAAGACAGCCAGGCATGTTGGCAAGAGACTCTCTGGTAGCTAAAAGATTTAAAACATAGAATTGTCCATAAAGACAATGAAAAATTAAAAACACAAGTAGAATAATATAGACACCACCTTTAGGGCTACAACTTCTAATACTTGAGAAACAATTTGAAATTCCAGAACTCAGAGCATCTCAAACCTCCAAGATGCTGCAATATGGGGCAGGTTCACAGAGAGCAGAAGGCAGTAACGGACTGGAACCAGTTATTCCCTACAGTTTCTGTGCACAGGGAAACAAGAAATATCTAGAATTTTTTTTTAATTTATTTTTTATTTAATCACCATGAGAAAAGTTACAAAGATTTCAGATTTAAGTCTCAGTCATACAATGATCAAACACCCATCCCTTCACAAGTGCACATAGTCCATCACCAAGAACACCAGTATAGCTCCCACCCCCATTCCCCCATGTGGCTGATGATTTTCACTTTACTCTCTCTTTACTTTGATTACATTCATTTCAACAGAAAACTATTATTATTTTGAATTGCCCCCCAAAATCAGACCTGCCGAAAGGCATCATTTGATAACTTGTTTTCCATTTCTGAGAATGAAGAGCATATGAGGTTTTGAATTTCTCATATTTTAGTAATTAAGTCCAGAGAAATAAAAAATTTCTTCTCTCAGTTTACAAATTCACATGCTGATCTCTTCTGTTTGCCTATTTTGGAATCACACAGTATATGATCTTTTATGTCTGACTTCCTCCATTTACCATAATATTTTCAAGGTTTATCCACACTGTAGTATGTCTCAGTTTTTCATTCCTTTCTATCGCTGTATAATATTTTATTGTATAAATATATGACATACCATTTTGGCTTTTGGCTATTATGAACAATGCTATTATGATCACTCATGTACAGATTTTGTTTGGACATATGTTTTTATGAATTTTCTGGGTCTTATGTTACTTTTTTTAACCATACAAGGAGCTGTCAGACTGTTACGTAAAACAGCTGTACCATTTTGCAACAGCAGCAGCATATAAAGATGTATAAAGATTGAATTTTTTAAAAGAAAATGACTATTTTTATTTGATATAATATGTATAGAATATATAATTCATAATATAGATTTAAAGATATATTCAACCTTACTAGGCAACAGAGAAACGTAAATGAAAACCACAATGAATGCACCCCTGAGCTTTTATAAACCTTGTTAAAAATTAATTGACTATGTAAGGGCTATGACTCAGTAGGAAGGAATGTCTTGAAAGTGTGTTTGATCCCCAGCATGGAAAAAAGAAAATATCAGCTGTAAAGGTTGGATTTTATTTTCAGTCCCTTAATTCTATCTTGTTGTTCTATGCTATCCTGTCTTTGACTTTGTAGCAAGTTTTAGATTTGGTAAATGTGAGTGTGAGTCCTCCAATTTTGTTAATTTATAAGAATAGTTTTACACAAGAATGGCTTATTTATTGCAATGTAGTTAAATATAGCAGTTCATTTGGGGGGAAGGTGTCTCCTAAGCAGTGCTCAGAGAACCTGAGAGCACTTCTGGCGATATCTAGCTGATCTCACTGTGCAGGCCTGGGACCTAAGGACAGTGTCACTCATCCATCAGGGCCTCTTCAGTCCTTGGGGATCACCAGGGCTGTATCTGATCATGCCTAGGGATCAGGCAGTATCAGGAATTGAACTCAGGACCTCTAAATGCAAAGCATGTGTTGAAGTCCTTTAAGTGTTTTCCTGGGGCCCCAGTTATGCTTATTTTGAAAATAATTGGATATAAATATGAACTATTTTCTCAGTCTCTCTGTAGTTAAGTTAAAATGCAGGCATCTATATTAAAACTAAATTTACAGTCATGAAGAATAATTTCAACCATTCTAGGTTTTTTTGGTGTTTCCATACAAATTAAAATATGACTATGTGTACAGAAGTTTCCTAGAATTTAATAATATGAGTCAATGGAAGTTATTATATATACATCTTATGAGATTTTAACCTGTCAGTCATCTGTTTGCATTTCCACAACTTCTAGCTTAATAGCCACTTTCTCATTGCACATGTAGGCGTCCTAAGTAAGTTTTTTCATTTTTTAAATTAATTTAATCACTGTGAGATGCACAGTTGCAAAGATGTTCATGACTGAGTTTCAGTCATACAATGCCCAAGCAAGTTTTAAATTCGATTGATTATATCTTCTTGCTCTTATTTCTTTCCCTCTTTTCTTTATTATCTCTGATTTTTAAAAATTATATAAACATTATTTCATTGGACTGGAGAGATAGCACAGTGGTAGGGTGTTTGCCTTGCACACGGCTGACCTGGGTTCAGTTTCTCCATCCTTCTTGGAGAGCCTGGCAAGCTACCGAGAGTATCTCACCTACACAGCAGAACCTCGCAAGCCCCCAGTGGTGTATTCGATATTCCAAAAACTGTATAAGCTCTGAGGAGGAATAAATGAGTGTGATTTGTTTCAATGGCCTCTTAGCAGTGCTCATGGGACTAGGAACCACTCCCTGTTGTCATGGTTCCATGGTGCCTCCAGGATGGATCATTGCTTGCGCCCAACCTGTGGTGCTTATCTAGCCCACAGTACTGGGGCTACCAGAGATACTCCTGGTAATGCTCAGGAAGTCATCAGTGACAGGGACCCACAAGCCTTAGAGCCCCAGGCTTCTAAGACATGTGCTCCAGATTTTGAATTATCTCCTTGCCCCAAACTTAGTTATAAATATCTGTAAAAAATGCAAACGTGTGTGCGCGCGGAAGGGGTGATGATGTGACGTGTGTTGTGTGTTGTTCTCGGGCTCTCAGGGCAGCACCCTCTTTCTGGTAGCTCTTGTTCGGTGCTCTGGAGCCACTGTATATGGACTGGATTGGGATGGCTCCTCCTTCTGCTCTGCTTCTGTATGTGCCACTGTGCTCTCTTCTGTCTGTCTCTCTATTTCTGTCTCTGTCATCTGTCCTCTGGTATCTTCCAAATTCTCTCTGTCTCTGTCGTCTCTCCTCTGGTCTCTTCTGAGACTCCCTGATTCTCTTTCTCTTTGTGCTCTGCTTCTGTGTCTTCTTCTCTGCTTCTGTGTCTTCTCTCTCACTTCTGTGTCTTCTCTGCTGCATCTGTGTCTTCTCTCTTACTTCTGTGCCTTCTCTCTGCTTCTGTCTTGCCTTTATCTTCTCCATTTTCTACTCTGCTTCTGTGTCTCCTCTCCACTTCTGTGTCTTCTCTCTGCTTCTGTGTCTCCTCTCCACTTGTGTCTTCTCTCTGCTTCTGTATCTTCTCTCCACTTCTGTGTCTTCTCTCCCGCTTCTGTATCTTCCCTGATGCTTCTGTGCTCTGCCCCTTGGTCTTCTCCTCCACTTCTTGTCTTCTCCCTTGCCTCTGTGCTCTGCTTCTTTGTCTTCTCCTCCACTTCTGTGTCTTCTCTCCTGCTTCTGTATCTTACCTGATGCTTCTGTGCTCTGCCCCTTTGTCTTCTCCTCCACTTCTTGTCTTCTCCCTTGCTTCTGTACTCTGCTTCTTTGTCCTTTCCTCGACTTCTGTGTCTTCTCTCCTGCTTCTGTGTCTTCTCTCCCACTTCTGTGTCTCCTCCCTGCTTCTCTTACAGTCTTAGTTTATATAGCAGTCATGTAGGGTGGTGACACAAGGTGGGTTGAACATTAACAAATCAACAAAGAGAGGTAAGACCACTCCTCAAGGAGATTAACAAAATCTCATCTAAGGAGATTATTCCAGATTACTAGGAGATACACTCAAGGGCGGGATCCCATCCAGGGTGTGTCACTTTCTTCTTTCCTCAGCTAGTGTGTGTCACTTTCTTCTTTCCTCAGCTAGTATGTGTCACTTTCTTCTTTCCTCAGCTAGTAAGCCACTTAAATAGTTATAGTAAATTTACTTCTAATATTTCTAGCAATGTCATTCTGTATGAGCACAGTAAGAGATACATTCATTCTTCCTGAAGACATATCACTATAGATTCCAGACCACAGTCCTCAGGTCAGGTTAGTCATCCTAACCCCAGCAGGGTCTTATTCTTGTCATTACTTTTGGATCATGACAGCATTTGTCTATGATCATGTTCTTAACTTATAGTTGAGTATTGTGGTTCTTTGGCCTGGCCTATTTCTATGCCACATTTCTATGCTCACAGCTTGCCCTGGGTCCATTCTATCCCTCGTCGGGACCCTGCTTTTGGGGTGCTAGGAACTAAGGGCAACTAAGTTGAGAAAGCAGATGCCCAGGAGTAAATATTATTGGAGTAAATCAGCTCCCAAGTTACAAGGCATAATATTAACTGTCTTTCTGTGTCCATACAGAAAGGACATTGCTTTAAGGTAAACTAAGTTCCCTGCAGCAAGGCTAAAAGGAAAAACCTAATGTTATCCTACAAATATCCACTTTTGTAAAGGTCTGTATAGTGCCAGAAGGAAGACAAAAAATGTATTTTCGTATGTATTTATGTCTTATTTATGTATTTGCTATGTGTGTATGTATGTATGTATGTATGTATTTTAGTCAAAATTTGATTTGTGGAATTAACTGTAATCAGTTTTTAAGATCCAGGGAAACAAAAATAATGACTATAAATAAATTCAATGAAAAATGTAATAAACACAGCTATAATCCAATGGTACGAGAAAGAAGAGGGGTATTACTAATAAATATGTGACAAATAGAAGCAAAATAAGATTTTAGAAATAAACATCAATAAACCTATAATTTAATTGATTGCAGTGAAAGAAATTTTGTTTAGAAAAAAATTGTCAGATAAAAATGAAACCTAAACTCATTCCTATAGTAAGTTTTTCCCCATATAGGGAGTTCCTTTTCCCTTCTCTTCTGCTTTCCAATAAATTTCTATTTCCTTAAAAACCAAACAAACTAAAAAACAGATTTAAAAAAAACCCTAATATGAACTGTTTATGAGGGAAAACTCCAAAATGAAACTATATGAAAAACATTAAGAGGGGCTAGAGTGATAGCACAGCAGGTAGGGCGTTTGTCTTGCATGAGGCTGACCTGGGTTCGATTCCCAGCACCCAATATGGTCTCCCGAGCACTGCCAGGAATAATTTCTGAGTGCACAGGCCAGGAGTATACCCTTGCATATTGCTGGATATGACACCCCCCAAAAATTAAGACCCATGAAACGTTAACGAAAACGATTGAAAGTCATGGTTTCAAATATTACTGTATCACTGTCATCCCATTGCTCATCGATTTGCTCGAGCGAGCACCAGTAACATCTCCAATGTGAGACTTGTTTTTACTGTTTTTGGCATATCAAATACACCATGGGTAGCTTGCCAGGCTCTGCTGTGAGGGTGAGATAATCTCGGTAGCTTGTTGGGCTTTCCAAGAGGAACAGAGGAATCAAACCTGGGTCAGCGGCATGCAAGGCAAACACCCTACCCACTGTGCTATCGCTCCAGCCCGACCCAAACACAAAATAAAATAAAACAAAATATATATCCAATAAATTTTTATATATAATGGGATCGATCAATGTGAATCAAAGTATATGGTTTATGTATATGTTTTGCAAAACTTAACAGCAGAACAATAAATTCACTAGAACAGAAGAATATCAAAAAATTTCCGCGGTAATTTATAGAAAATAATTTAAAAATGACTAACAAATTTTAACTAATAGACAAATGTAATGTTTTAATATAACTACAGGCAACTCATGATGAATTGTTTTTGTTTGTTTGTTTGTTTTAGGTTTTTGTACCCCACCCTCTGGTGCAGGGTTTTGCACTCAGGGATCACTCCTGATGGTGCTCAGAGAAACATGGGGTGATGGAGATTGAACCCTGGTCTACTTCATGCAAGGTCAGTAACCTTTCCCTTAGTGCCAGCTCCTGAAGCTCCTGAATATCTTTTAAAGTATGCAAACAACCCCCCCCCAAAAAAACAATGAGCAGACAATCCACAACTCTCAATAAATGTTGATGATCTGGATTCTTGGAGAATATGTTCTCTGCTATGAGATAGCCAAATTAGAAATAAATATTTCAAACTGTGTGTTAAAATATTACATGTTAAGAAATATGTTCAAAAGTAGAGAGAGAGTATGGGGAATATTGTCTGCCATGGAGACAGGGGGAGGGTGGGTACACTGGGAATATTGGCGGTGGGGAACGTGCACTGGTGGAGGGAAGCGTGTTTGATCATGTGATTGTAACCTAAACATGAAAGCTTGTAGCTATCTCACAGTGTTTCAATAAAATAAAATAAATTTAAAAATATGTTCAAAACTATGAGTCAAGAATTTCTAATGGATACTAGGCAATCTTAACACAAAAATTGTGTAGTGCAGTTAAAGCAGTATTAAGTAATTACTGTATGTAGATAAGGCAAAAAAGAAGTCTCCATGAACTAAGCATTTGTTATAAGAAGTTTCAGAAAGAATAATACTAAGTTCAAATGGCAGAGAATAAAAGATTTTAACGGTAGAAAAACAATTTACTGTTTTGTCTTTTTTACTGTTGCTTTTGGTTTTGGGTCCACACCCCATGGTGCTCAGGCCTTAGTCCTGACTGTTCTCAGGAAACACTCTTGGCAGTGCTGGAGACCACTTGGGTGCTGGAGTTCAATCCCAGGTTGGCAATATGCACCCTATCTTTCCAACTCCACAAGATTTTGTTTTATAAAACAACTTGAAACGGGAACATTAAATTCCCTGGCTTAGATTTTGATGAAATAAATTTAGGTAAAAAAACAGAAGAAAATGTAAGGAAAGATAGAGCTGTGGTGGGCTGGAGCGCGTGCCTGGGATGCACAGGCCCTGGGTTCAATATTATCAGGGATAGCCTGAAAAGCTTCAGTACTGCAGAAAGAGCAGAAATGGAAAACCACGGACAAAAAGAATAAAGAAACAGAAACAGGAAATTAATATAAGAAAAATTTAAAGTTAGCTTTATGTCTTGACAGTTACAGATATAAAATACATTTGGACCACTTCAAAATATGAAAAAAATCTATTGGAAAAGTTGCTAGGTAATAATCACTGATAAAAATGAACTTAAAGTCTCTAATGTCTTTATAATTATTAATACATTGAGTCTTCTATGGAATATCTTCTCAAAATAGATCTTTAGGCCCATTTAACATCTGTCAAACATTCAAGAACAAATAATTTTAGTCTTATACAAAATTCTTCTAGAAGATAGGAAAAGCAAAAACACTATTGTGGTCGTCAATTTTGTGTATCATCTTGTATCATCTTTGCTCAGATATTTGCCCAGATATTATTTTTGCAATTAATTTTTTATTTTAAAAATTATTTATCCCAAATATTAATTTAGATGTATCTGTAAAAGTGTTCTGGATAAGATTGATATTTAAATTCATGTGAACATATAATAATAAAATACATAAATTATAGTACCACTTTTATTATTCTCTGTGTTACTTACTGCAAATAGTGCAGCCATATTTTAAAATAATTTACATACATAGAGTAGCCAACCGGGGTTCGATTCCTCCATCCCTCTCGGAGACCTCGGCAAGCTACCGAGAGTAATCCGCCCACACGGCAGAGCTTGGCAAGCTACCAGTGGCGTACTCAATATGCCAAAAACAGTAACAAGTCTCACAGTGGAGACGTTACTGCTGCCCGATCAAGCAAATTGATGAACAACGGGATGACAGTGCTACAGTGCTACATACATAGAAATGAAAATATTGACCATATGTTTGTATGCATGTGTGTGTATGTGTGTGGGTATTTAACTCAGGCCTCACTAATAATATGAGTAGTTCTACCACGATGTCCAGTGGTTCCATATTTAATTTGTAAAAATAATTATTTTGGCACTGCAATTTATAATACCGCTAAATGTTTCAGGTATACAATGTTCCTATGCCACACACAGCACCAGAGTTCAAGCATCCATCCACCAGTGACTTTAGGTTTCCTCTCACCACTGTATCATCCCTTAAGCAAGCTCAGTTCTGTAAGCCACGTCTCAGAGTCTCATTCTTGGCTTTTTGCTATTCTCTTACTATGTTTCCTTATACTATGAAACAGATCATTTGTTATCTGTTCTTCACCATTTGACTCAGTTCACTCTGCATAATACCCTTTAGTTCCATCTGTGTCATTGCAGTGATAGTTCTTATAGTTGAGCAGTATTCTTTTATGTATGTATTTATTCACTCATGGATTATTGTGCACTCAGGTTGTTTCCAGATATTATTATGAATAGTATTGAAATTAAAAATGTGGTTCCACTTTTTGGCATCTATCCCTTGGGGTCCCAAAATGTTAATTTTTCAAGCAGCGTTCATAGATCCGCATGGTGACTGCATCAATTTACATTCCCACCAACCGTACACATGGGTTCCATTTCCCCACATCCTCACTAGAACTCATCACTTGTGTTTTGGGTGAAAGTTATTAATAACAGCTGGGAGGGGATATCTCATTTGGGTGATATATCATCTGATACATGTCTAGCAGAGGAGAGCTCTAGGACAGGTAGAAAAAGTAAGACTTGGATACCTTCTCCCAATTATAGTAAAATGCATAAAAATATTTACAAAAATATGATTTGAAGAAATATTAAATAGGAACTAGAAATTTAGAAAATCAGCATATTTCTACAGCAGAAAAAGAATGTTATTTTCAGAAGAGGATACTATAGCTGTGTTATCATTTCATGAGACCATAAGTTCTCATTAAATTCATGAACTTAATCAGTAATCTTAGCCATGGCTAGGATGAGAGATGGAATTAAACCTACAAAGACTCTGCCAGTTTGAAGTAAAGGGATAGAAAGAAGGTAGAGGCTCTTAGATTTCTTGGATTTGCTCAGCCTGAGCCAGATGTGGCTGTGAATATGCTGTATTCTTCCAGGAAAGGATAGAATGTCCCTGAAAGAACTCAGAGACATAAGGAATGCCCATTGCATCCCACTAAAGGAGGAAGCATCGTTTCTGCATGGGTTCCAGAGCAGAGTATGTGTAGAGCGTCACTTGGGTGACCCTCATCCCCTGATCTGGAAGGGCACAGGCACCCCCAGAGCCCTGGGGGTGATGTTCCTAATCCAGTGAGCCTGGACAGTGCCACATGGAGGCAAAGAAGATTGCTCTTGAGTCCTGATATTTCATGAAATTTGCCATGTCAGGTTACAGATTTGCTTGGAATCCTTTATCCCCTGCTTTAACCTTTATTTCCCCCTCTTGGAGCAAAAATAGATAATCTCTGACAGTTCTATCATTATCTATAAGTACATGAATTGTGTTATTTCATAGCTTCAGTGTCAGGAATTTTGTCCAACATGATTTTTATCCCTACCTACTTTAGAGCTTATTTTTACCAGGTTTAGACATTAGTGTTGATGCTGGGAATAGTTAAGACTTTAATGGATGGTTGGTTGGTTAAACATAATCTGTATGGGAAAAGATCATGAATTTGAGGCTAGGAGTAGAAAACCATGTAGTGGTTTGCATTCACTCCAAATACTTACCTTGAAGTCCTGATTTCCAGTCTGTTGTTCTAAAGGTTTGTGGAGCTAATTGAAGTTAAATGATGTCTAATGTCTATGCTATTCATGCAGTGTGGGTGACTTTTGAAAGAAGGTCAGAGGCAGAGAGAAAGAGGGAAGGTATTCCTCCTACTCTCCACTATATGGGGCCACAGAAAATGTAGCCCAACTGCAAAGCAAAGAAAAATTCCTCACCAGAGTACAATACAGTATACAGTATAACACAACACATTGTAAAGTCCAAGACCCAGGAGGTTTTAAAAGTAGATAGTGACACTATATCATTAATAGAATACAAATGCTGTATATAAAGACAAATTTATATATTTCTGCTTTTAACGTGTTAAACTGCTGTTTCCCACATAGCTTAGTAGAAAATGATTGTTCTATTCAAACACTGCTAAGTGATGTATTTCCTAAGATTACAAAGGTATTTTAACAAAGTGTCTTTTTGTTTAACTATATTTTAAGTATAAAATGAAGAGTATTACTTTCTGGATAGCATTCATTAGAATTATTTGAAATGAGTTCTTCCAAATAATTTAATCCAGAACTTTAAGTTATTTAACTGAATCTTAGAATTTTGTGATATTCTAGTGATATGCATAATGCCATTTAAAATTATTTCATTTTTCAATTTGATCAAAAATGAAAATAAACAGTATAATTAAACATTGTAGATAAAAAGTAGAAATTTGCTAGAGAATGAACTGAAATATTAGAAATGATTTCTTTGTGAGAAAGCATTATATGGTTGAAATTGTGGTTTGTTTCATTTAAATAGGGTAAATCTCAAACCACGCCTCTCTAATTCTGTGTAAAATGTTGAGTTAGGGGGCTGGAGCAATAGCACAGCGGGTAGGGCGTTTGCCTTGCACGCGGCCGACCCAGATTCGATTCCCAGCATCGCATATGGTCCCCTGAGCACTGCCAGGAGTGATTCCTGAGTGCAGAGCCAGGAGTAACCCCTGTGCATCACCAGGTGTGACCCAAAAAGCAAAAAAAAAATGTTGAGTTAGATGTAGAATTTTTCAGTTTTGTGAATTTAACTTTTCCTGTTCATTTTGGGTTCCATTTGCTTTATCATTTTTCAGAGTAGTTGTTTATTTTGAATGTAGTTATTTTGTTCATCTCCAATTAAATATGTAAAAAGTGATCCCTGATGACTTGATTTCAACTAAACAATAAATTTCAATAAATGAAATATTTTTCATTAGATAATGGTATTTTGGGGCCATAGTTAGTGCTTCTTAAAAAAGTATGTCAGAGCTCAAGGTAATAAAAACCCCATGACCCCTCAGTGTATGTGTTGCAAGCGATAATGCCCAAAAGTAGAGAGTATGGGGAATATTGTCTGCCAATGGAGGTAGGGGGAGGGTGGGAAAGGGGGGGTATATTGGGGATATTGGTGGTGGGGAATGTGAACTGGTGGAGGGATGGGTGTTTGATCATTGTGTGATTATAACCCAAACATGAAAGCTTGTAACTATCTCATGGTGATTCAATAAAAATAGATTAAAAAATAAAAACCCCATGAAGGAAAGAATTTTTAGGTTTGCACTAAAAACTGTAATTTTTTTAAAAGAAGCAATGATACTGTAGTATAAGAACAAAATACATAAACATTTTATCCAGGGGCTTAGCTAGTGATACCTCTGCTTTCTGTTTACTAAGTGACTTAAAAATTAACTCAATCCGCTCAGTGGCTATGCAGTGCTACTAAGCATTGCACTGAGGGTCTCTCTGTGATGTTTGTAGTTTCTGTGGGGCACGGGAAGTCAGTGTGTGGACTATGTAGATCTGTGCATGTGGGTTTGTGCTGGTCTGTGATCTTGGAGAGACGTATCTGTGTGAGGCTTCTGTGGGAGAACTCTGCACTGTCTGTGCACAAAATCTCAGGGTGGGACTCCCAGAGGTCTGTGTGGGACTGTGGGAGATCTATGAATGGAAATCTGTATGACTAATCTTTATGGTGCTGAGTCAGAAATCTATGCCTGTATCTGTGAGTCTGGATTGGGAATCTCAGAGGGATTTGGCAGTGGTTTCAGCCTGAGGATGTCAGGGGTCTCTTCCCAGGAATGGGCTAGGGTCAGATGGTCACCTACAGGGAGATTCCACACAGCTCTGGTCAGCCAGGGATGTGGGGCCATTATAGGATTTGCTAGATGTGAGATACAGACTGCTCCCACACCTGGACTGATCCCTCAGCTGGTGAGACTTGCTCAATTATCTGATGAAATAGCACATACAGGAACTTACCAAAAAATTGTTTCTGTCTCCTTGTGTTGTCTGTGGACAGCTGAACAGAATAAACCTGGGTCAGTAATAGTGCTATGTGCCATCCTACCCTGTCCCTTCATTGGGCAGGTTACTTCTAGCCTGTTTGCAACAAATCCTCCCTGAGGTCTTCTTTCTTCTATCTTGGGGTGAACAGCATGGAAATCAGGCAAGACCAACATGAACCCACAGGCCTGTTTGATGGACTTTGAGTC
Source organism: Sorex araneus (assembly GCF_027595985.1). NCBI lineage: Eukaryota > Metazoa > Chordata > Mammalia > Eulipotyphla > Soricidae > Sorex > Sorex araneus. The sequence continues at coordinate 49,773,061 of NC_073303.1, forward strand.
TACTGCCCCCAGGAGTCACTCTTGGGTTTTAGTGAAAGTCATAAGAATGGAGGTTCCTCCTTTTCTTACCCATTCCTCTGTGACTTAGTAGTGATACCCAGAGACATATGTAATCCTCCCTGCTTGAAGGTTTTTCTTGGGGAGACTTTTTCTGTGAGAAGCTAAGTAGCTAATCAGGTCTGAATTCTGGATGTGCGCAGGGAGCATCTAGGGACCCTTCTTAACCTCTGGAACCTTAAAATTGTCATCCTTTGTCATAGAAATACGACAAAACTGGATTCATCTTTATTCACTACTTTGGGGACCTATGTCACTTTGCCTTCTTCATCTACTTCCCACTAAACCCAGAGTGACTCAAGATTCCTGAGGACAGCACCCAGTCACTGGTCCCTTCATGATTCTCCAGAAGGGATGGTCATTCCTCTAGGGCAAATGGACAAAGCACTTGGATCCTCCCTACTTTCAATGCTTCATGCCCTTACTGTCACTGTTACTGTCATCCCATTGTTCATTTATTTGCTCAAGCACACATCAGTAACGTCTCTATTGTGAGACTTGTTGTTACTGTTTTTGGCATATTGAATATGCCACAGGTAGCTTACCAGGCTGAGCTCTCCGAGAGGGATGGAGGAATCAAACCTAGGTCGGCCATGTACAAGGCAAAAGCCCTACCCGCTCTGCTAATTAATGCTTGTATGATAAGTACAACTATCTCATAATTTTGCAACCTCTGGTTATTTCTTGTATGAAAACTCTCCCCTAAAGGCAGAGATCATGATAGAGCCTGAGGAGAGTTGAACCTGGAGGTTCTTTTGACTTTCGCTCAGGGTGACAGCTCCTCCTGCCACTCTTCATTTATGTAGGAACAGTGTGAAGGTGCCGTGAGGGAGTAGGGTAAGACTTGTTTGCAGTACTGACATCAGCTTCTCCCCAGAATTCCAGACATTTGAAGTCAAAGAAAGATGGCTGGGAAGGAAAAGACAAAAACTACCAACTCTCAGAAACAAAACAAAGCTAAACACAACAAACCAAGTTTATTTCAGGAAGCAGTACTGTGGGACGACTGTTAGAACAGGCGAGGTGTATTAATGTAGGAATAAACTGCTTTCCCTGCATGTACTGAATGGCTTCCTGGGGAAGTAGCTTTCCCTTGGCCAATGCGGGAGGACAATGATCTTGTTGACCAAGGCATATTTTTCTTAACATAGCTCGTTGAGAGATTGGGAGACTGGTCAGAAGTTCCAGAATCCCTGGAAATTTGCTGGCTGTGTCCAGCTGTGGATCCTAACTCCCGGGGTGGCAGGATCCCATCTCCACTTCGTTTGTTGTTGATCATGTATTTGTGGCTCTGAGAGGGGACCTGCTGATAAGAGAGCACATCTCTGCGCAAGTGCTTTTGCTCTGGGTAGGTGACGTTCCTTTGACTAGAGGAACTGCCACCTGGAGGGGCCTGAGGTTTTTGACTCTGCTGGTTTGCCCCTGAGGCACTCGCTCTGTGACGAAGTCCCAATTTGTCCACCAATATTTGTTCCACAACTGATGTGATTGTGCGTGCTGCAAGAATCTCTTTGTTCTCAATCTGCCTGCTTTGGACTGGATCTTGGCTCTGAGAAATGACTGATGCAGAAGTGGTGTTTTTACCCAGATCTTTCAATTCTTGCCCCATCTTACTGAAGTTCAGATAATGTGTAAAGTGCCCCATCCTCTCTCTCATGTGACGTCTTGGCATTTTAGGCTCATTTTCTGGCATGAGCTGGGTTGATTTCCTCCTGAATATGTCTCCTCTCTGCCCCATCAAAAGAGTGGAGCTCTTCTCACTGGTTGGGGAGTCCCTCCACTCTGGAAACTCTGTTTTTGCATATGCTTGGGCTCTTCTGTCATCCTTTCTTTTATCAAACATAGCCATATCCCTCTCACAAATAGTTGACGTAATCTTCTCCGTAGCCTCACTCCTCCATATTTTTCTTTCAACTGTAGCAGAGTCTTTCCTCGCATAAGGTGAGGTAAAGAGATTCTCTGTTAGCCTCACTGGGATAGTCTCACATTTCTTACCCATGTGGGTAGTGCTGTCTTCTCTAACTACAATAGAAACATCGCTCTGTGTATCTGTTGGTGTAAATATTTGATCTTGGTCCTCACCTTTTTGTATACTGGGCTCCTGCTGCTTCTGGCTTCTTTTTCCATGGAATATGTGGTCTAAAAACACTTGGATACTGTTTCCCCCACGTTGTTTCTTTGGGGAAAGAGACTGTGCCCTCTGACAAGCCAAGATGTCTGAAGCAAGGGGCACATCCATCTGCGAGTCTTGAAGGAGCACATTGTTGGAAGTGTCTTGGAGCAACATACCTGTTGCAATGTCTTGGAGTACTTCAACGCGGGATTCCTTAGGGATCAGTTTGACAGTTTGACATTGCGAATATTGATCTGAGTCTCCATTTGCTTTGAGTTTAAGTTGGTTATCTGCCTTTGTTTCTAGATATGGCTCATTTGAATCTTGTGCAGTCACGTTTTTGAACATTGAACTAAAAGGAGAGAGATTCCGATTAGCAGTCTGGGACCTGGCCTTAACACTAGGGCCCAAGATGACACCCCAAGCTGGACCCTTCTTACTCTTCACCTGTTTCGTGGCCTCCATGGTGACCATCACAGTGGTGGCCTCTTTCATATCCACCTCACTCATGGCCTTTTTGCCCCTCAACAATTTTTTTTCTAAGTTCTTTTGCAGTACAGCTACCTTCTGGGCATGGTCTGCTGGAGCTGGACCTACACTCTCCTTTGGTTCACTTATGAAACCTAGAGAGCCCTGAGGGTTGCCTCTTCTGACACTCAAGACTCCCTCTCCCTGCCAGGGTCTTTCCTGAACTCTGGATGGAATGGTGTGAGAAGGCATCCTGCTCCCCTTCCCAGTCCCCAGTGCCTGGGAGGGGCGTTGGCAGACCTCAGTTGTGGTCCTTCCCAGGGCCTTTGTGGTTTCCTCATGCTCAGGTGAAGGGACAGTGAGGGGACTCCCTGGTGTGATGGCAGATGTAGTTTTTATCACTTTCTCTCTCTGATGGGCCTGATGGACTTTCCAACCCTTTGAGGATGGTATGTTTCTAGTTTCCACAGCTGCATTGTAGTTGCAGAAGACTGTGAGCCAGGACCGTCGCACACGCACGGGGAACAAGCCATGTTTGATTTGACTCTTCTTTTTTGTTAAGTGAGCTTCTAATGTTTTTTCTAAATGTTCCCACAATAAAAAAATTGACCACTGAATCTGAAAATCATGGCCATCCTTGGGAGAAGAGTGTTTTTTGAGAAACAGATATTCTTTGTCTTTGATGTTCCTCAGGGGTGAGCAGATGGTGGTGTCATGCTGAGCACCCCCTGATTGAGCCTTAGGCTTCTGTGGGGACTTGTACCTTGCTGTGGTTGCAATAAAACACCAGATGGTACTTGCCCAGAGCCACAAAGCTAGTGAAAGCAGCCAACTTAGGCACTCCAGAACAGATAGTGCTGGGAGAAGAGATTTTCCAAAAGACTTAATAGGAGGGTCATTTGACAGAGAGCCCAGCTCAGACAGAGCTTGAAGTTCTGATGACTGGGTAGAGGTCAGAAGTGGCAGGTCCCTTGGAGTGGAGGCATCTGAGAGAGAATCAGCAGGAGCAGCATCTGCTGTCCCTGCTCTGGGGTACTGATCTAAGAGTTGATGGTTATCACTCATGTCAGCTCTGGCAGGGCCTGTGTTGATGTGTTTACGCCAGAGCCGAGAACTTTCACCATTGTCATGATATATTTTCAGGGAGGTTCTGGCAGGGGCTGTGTTGTTGTGTTGACCCCAGAGCTGGGAGCTTTCACCATTCTCATGGTATTTTTTCAGGTGGGTTCTGGTATGCCTTGTTCTAGGATTTTCATACAAAAGCTGTTGGTACTTATTTTTGTCAGGACCCTTCCACAGGTTGCTGCAGGGGACAAAAGGCACAATCTTTAGTCTGCAGGGTGGAGTAGCCCAGAATGGGATGGACTGCTGGTGCCCACCTGACTGCACCTGTGGTGACTTCACAAAGCTCCTAGTGTTATTGCCTGTGCACCCTCTCCCACCCCCCGGGTTTTACCTACACTTTGTTTCTGTGGCTTCCCCGCCTGAGTCAAACCTGAGGTTCTGGGAGGACACAGGGGAACATTATTTACCTGTACAAAAGATAAGTTGAGTTTGGTGTTTCATCAGGTTCTTGCTGGCTGTCTCTAAATTCTGAGAATCAGGAGAGAGGGTTATGAAGAACAAACAGATAAGCCATGACCTTCAGGCAGACATTAGGGAATTTGATTCTGTAGAGCCTCAGTGTCAGTGTATCAGGTCACATGATCCCTGACACTCTCACCTGGTTCATAATAGCATTTTGTCATTTCAAAGTGATCCTAATCCATTGCATTTTCAAGGCTTTAAACTGCTCAGTGGGAAAGAAAGCGCAGGAACCGCCCCCAGATGAATCTGCCCACAGTAAAGAAATGTGTCCCCAGTCTGACCTGGAGGTCCCACCCCTTAGACCAGGCATTGCCGGTCCACTCTAGGCACACCTGGAAGCACCCATCTTCCTTGTAGTGCTCTGAGAATGGAATTAAGGGGTGTCTAGGTCTAGCCTACATTCCACAAGTCTTCCCAGGGCTGTTTCCTGAGGATGATCTCCTGCTTGACCCCTTGGTTACAGGAAGCCAAGCCTCAGGGATGGAGGAGGTGGGGTGACTCACATGATTACATAGCAAAGCTCACCTTTCACCGTTCCAACTGTCATGCTGCTCCTATTTCTTGCCCTTTGCTCCTTTCCATGCTGAGAGGAAAGAGAAAATACAGGCTTGCACCCTTTTCCTACACTTTTCTCTCTAGACCAGCTAGAGACTATTAGTGTTCATGAAAAATATGATGTCTTTCTGCTTTTAACTTAGGGAGGTAGTACTTTCTTCCCATTGGTTCATTTATCCAAAGGTACAAGACATTTGTTGGGTGTGATATTTCTTCAAAGTACATAAAGGGTCTTACAAGATTTACCATAATTTTTCCCCACTGTCCTCTGCTCAAAAAACACAAAATGCAAGTTGGAGCAGTAGTACAATAGGTAGGGCATTTGCCCTGCACACCGTCAACCAGGGTTTTATCCCCGGACACCCCAGTTGGTTCCCTGAGTCCACCAAGAGTGATCCTCCAGCACAGAGGCAGAAGTAACCCCTGAGTATCTGTGGGTATGCCCCCTCCCGAAGCAAAACAAACAAATAAAAGAAAAAAAAATGTCTTTAGACTTCAGGTAACAAGCTCTGTCAGTGTTACCCTCTTCTGGTACACACTTGGCATTGAGGAGCTCAGAACCCCTCTTCCGCTATTGGTTCTGCATGGAAGAAGTGGCCCTGAACACCTGGAAGGAGACTGTTGAACCAGTAATTAGAGGGTTGACTGGCCTCTCTCCCACAGTGTTCTAGCATTCAGCTGCTGGTCCAGTGCAACCTCTGTAAATTAGGCTCCAGGTTGGAGAGCTTTGAACAGGAATCCTAGTGCCCATTCTCAGCCCAGGTGGGCACCTGGATCGTCCCCAGGAGGACGAGGTTCTGTTCTTTCCTGAGAACAGAAGTTGCATCTCTTCTCTTCTCAGTGGAGCATCTAGTACATTGAGAAAGGTGAAAGAAATACCAGAAAAGAGAAGAAAATTGTATCCTGTTGGTTCCGGGCCTAGGGGTTCTTACCATCCTGGGGTGTCTGCCTTCTCTAGGCTGTGGTTCCGATGGACCATTTGGAAGATAGGGAAGTATTAGGAGAAAAATCCCCACTCCACAGAAAATGGGAAAGATGATATTCACCCAGGAAGTGGTGGTGATGCTCAGCCAGGATGAAGTGACGCTATTCAGTGAGTAAGCAGAATTCTCCATTTTGAACCCATTGGTACAATTCTAGCCTTACCGTCATGAAGGGACCAGGCAAATATGTGGCTTCCGGGTTAGTGTCTACAACATCAACTGAGGGTCGGAGAACCAGGAGGTTCAAGTCTGACCTGGCCCCACCTACCCCTTTGTGAGAGGCCAGCCTCTGTGATGCTGCCAGGGCTTCAGTCCCCAGGTCTATTCCCTACTGTTCTGCTGACCAATGTGTTCAGCTTTGTTCTTAATTTTTCAAAGTTACTGAGGCTCTGTGATTTATAGCAGTTAGTTGTTTCTCATGCACATAATTCCAAAACCATACCCATCACCAGTGTGCTTACCTCCCTCCTCCAAGGACCTAAGTGTCTCTCACTTATATTGTCCCCCCAAGCCCCACCAACTCAGCTGTATGGATCAGTTCAACAGTAGTGCTGCCTTTGGTTCTTATTGCTCTCTTGTTTAGAAACTTTGATTCCCACATATAATAAAAATCATTATAGATCCATTTTTTTCTGGCTTCATTCAGTATAGTCACAATGAAAATTTTATTTTTATCTATATAATTTTTATTTTATTTTTTTTTAAGAAATATTTTATTGAACCACCGTGAAAACAAGAAAAAAAATACAAAGCTTTCAGGTTAAAGTCACAGTCAAATACTGATTAAACCACCATCCCTTCACCAGTGCACCCGTTCCACCACCAAGAACCCCAATACACCCCCCTCCCACCCCACCCCCCATCTAAGTAGCTAATGATATTCACATTATTCTATATATATATTGAGTACATTTCATATTTCCATACAGAACTCACTATTATTGATTGGAAATTTTCCCCAACAATCAGGCCTGCTGAATAGGCATCATCTAATAATTTCTCTTCATTGGTAAGAGTGAACACTTTGAGTCCACGCGGCCGCGATAGCGGCCACGCGGTTTTGGGTTTCTAATATTTTAGCTCAGTTCACAGTCAAAATGCATGGCTCAAGCATCCGCTCTGGTGCCAAAATGGGTTAGGAGACCTCAGGATCACAGTCAATAGGCGCGGAGGCTCTGCTTCTCGTGCCGCGGCTCTCGGTTCATCTCTGGGCGGAAGGCGCGCCGGGAACACCCCCCCTCCCAGGACCACCTACAGGCTACGTCACTAAAGAAAGTCCTACCTCCTGGTGGAGGGGTCTTAGAGGGTGGCTCTCACCACGTGACTGCTGCCGCTGCCGCCATTTTCGCTCAGAAAGATGGGGTGGAGAGGGAAAAAAAATCCCTCCCCGGGCTGCACGAGGTTGTAGCTCAGTTCACAGTCAAAATGCATGGCTCAAGCATCCGCTCTGGTGCCAAAATGGGTTAGGAGACCTCAGGATCACAGTCAATAGGCGCGGAGGCTCTGCTTCTCGTGCCGAGGCTCTTGGTTCATCCTATATAATTTTTAAATTTTTTTATTTTATTTTTATTGAATCACCATGAAAAAAGTTACAAAGCTTTCAGGTTCATCTCAGTCACTCAATGATCAGACCCCCATCCCTTCACCAGTGCACATGTTCCACCACCAAGAACCCTAGTATACCCCCTCCCATCCCCTCACCTCTGTGGCTAATGATCTTCACTTTATTCTCTCTATACTTTGAATAGATTCAATATCTCAACAGAAAACTATTATTATTTAGAACTTTCCCCCAACAATCAAACCTGCTGAAAAGGTATCAATTGATAATTTGCTTTCCATTGCTGAGAATGAAGAGCTCGTAAGCTCGTGCGGCCACAACAGTGGCCGTGCAGTTTGGGATTTCTGATATTTTAGCTCAGTTCACAGTTTCGTGTGTGGCTGCTCCAGATCTTGTCTGGGCAGAGAACGTGCCAGTAACAACCCATCCCAAGATTTCCTGTGCACCACATCACTGCAAGCTTGTACCTCTGGGTAGTGGGTTCTAGAAGATGGCGGTCGCCACGTGGGTGCCGCTGCCGCCACCTCAGCTGAAACGGTCTAGAGAGAAAAACCTTTCCCCTCCTGGGGTGGCATGGGGTTGTAGCTCAGTTCACAGTCTAGATGCATTTCTATAGGAAGCTGCTGGGTGCCCAAAGTGGTTAGTAGTCTCCCAGGATCATAGTCTTTAAGGAGCAGAGGAGCCATTTCATGTGCGGCTTCTCCGGATATATCTATATAATTTTTAATTTACTTTTCTTTTATCTCTTTTCTGAAGGGCTGGAGTTTGACCCAGGGAATCCCATGCAAGGCAGGAGTCTATCAGCAAGCCACATTTCTGGCTACATTTATTTGGTTATTGATGAAAATACTGCAGTTTTCATTTACAGGATTATTTGTCTTTCTGATTTATTTTATTTATATTATTGGTCTCCAATGTTAAGACATGATTATAAACCTCAGCTCCTCCACTCCCTCCACAAGTTTTTGCATTTTAGAAAACTAAAAGTAGTTTTAAAAATCATTTAATTTTTGGGGCAGAGTGTGACACTCACACCCAATGCTGTTTGGGGCTTGCTCCTTTTTCTGCACTCAAGGATTACTCCTGGTAGGGTTCAGGAGCCATAAAGATGCTGGAGATCAAATCAGGCTTAACCAAATGCAAGTTAAGGGCCCTCCTTGCTTTAATATCCCTCCATTCCTTATTCATTTCACTTTTAACATGTAGATTATCAGTTAGTGGAGAATTAATCAGGCTGCAATCTAATACAATACTTTAGAGGCCAAATGCTTGTTCTCCTAAGGTTGGGGAGTAACATTTTATGTATTTGTTGGTGAAGATTTGGGGAAGTACTTCTCAGGAATTACTTCTGACTCTGTGCTTGGGCTCAACTCTGGCCAATTTCAGGGCACCTTCCACATGGGCGGGGATTGAACCTAGGTGGCTGCATTCAAGACAATGGCCCTAACCTACTATGACTCCTGGGGGTCCAGGGCAGCAGTGGCCTTAGCCAACAGCAGTGGGGGCAGTTCCTCAGCTCTCCCAGTCTCTGCCCATATCAGAGAGCAGCTGCTCCTCGGAGTCTCTCCTGGGAGCTGTGGCCTTGGCCTCTTAGTGTGCTCTGGGTCACAGCTCCACTGGTCCCTCTCTGCTGCAGCATTGAACCTGCTCTCACAGTCTCTCTGCTTTAGTCTCTCTCAACTTGCTCTTAGAGGCAGCTCTGCTTCACTCTCTCTCAACTCTTGCTCTCTCAGGGTTGGTGGTGGCACTGACCTCCTCCCATCTCCCCTGCTCTCTGAGCCCATCTCAGTGGCAGCAGCTGTCCTAGCAATGAATGGGCGTCCACCCAACAGTTAGAAGGTGACTAGACAGCATTGCTGTTCTTAAGGCAGAAGAAATGTTTGTCTGGCTTCCCTTCTCTGTGATCTGCACTTTCCCCTGGAGAATTGAATGTCACAGTTTAGGTTGTCAGGTTGTTTTCTGGCAACCTCAAATTGCTGCCTCTGCTCTTCCTTCTGTCTCAGCAACCAGAGAGGAGTGTCAGTCCTGATTGAAGAGCATAAGAGCTGTAACCCCTCACTTAGAGGCTCACATCCAGGCCTACAGCGTGCACCCTGAGAATTATTTTTCTCTTCCTTCTATCTCATTAGCCCAAGTCCTAGCTGTAACATAATTGACCTGTAAAGGACCTTGCCTCAGCTTAGATGTTTGTACGTAGGCACCCTGAGATATCTTTTTTTTTAAATATTTTAAATAAAAAATATTTAAATGAATCACCATGGGGTACAGTTACAGACTTACAAACTTTCGTGCTTGTTTCAGTTATACAATGATCGAGTAACCATCCCTTCACCAGTGCCCATTCCCCACCACCAATGATCCTGGTATCCCTCCCACCACCCGAACCTCATACCTCCCCGCCCCCCCAGATCCTGGCTATTGTAATCAGCGCAGCAATGAAAATATAAGTGCAGATGCCATTTCTCCTACACTTTTTTGAATCTCCAGGATATATTCCCAGAAGTGGTATTTCTGGGTCAGATGGGAGCTCTATTTCTAATTTTTTGAGAAGCGTACATACTGTTTTCCAGAAGGGCTGAACCTGTCGGCATTCCCAAAAACAGTGAAGGAGAGTCCCTTTCTCCCCATATCCATGCCAACACTGGTTGGTTTTGTTCTATTGGATGTGGGCCAGTCTCTGTGGTGTGAGGTGATATCTCATTGTTGTTTTGATCTGCATCTCTCTGATGATTAATAATGATGAACATTTTTTCATGGGCCTTTTGGCCATTTGGACTTCATCTTTGAGAAAGTTTCTGTTCATTTCATCGTCCTATTTTCTGATGGGGTTGCACGTTTTCTTCTTTTAGAATTCAACCAGTATCTTGTATATCCTTGATATTAACCCCTTGTCAGATGGATATTGGGTGAATATTCTTTCCCATTCTGTAGATTGTCTTTGTATTCTGGTCATTGTTTCTTTTGAGGTGCAGAAGCTTCTTAGTTTAAGATAGTTCCCTTTGTTTATCTCTGTTTCCACTTGCTTGGTCAGTGGGGTGTTTTTGTTTCTTTTTGGGTCACACCCGGCGAAGCACAGCAGTTACTCCTTGCTCTGCACTCAGGAATTACTCCTGGCAGTGCTCAGGGGACCGTATGGGATGCTGCGAATTAAACCCGGCTCTGCCGAGTGCAAGGCAAACACCCTTCCACTTGTGCTATTGCTCCAGCCCCAGAGGGAGTTATCTTTGAAGATACCTTCAGTTTCAATGTAGTGGAGGGTTTTGCCGACCCTGTCTTCAATGTACCTAATGGATTCTGGTCTGATATTGAGGTCTTCAATTCATTTTGATCTGACTTTTTTACATGGCTTTAGGTAGAGGTCTGAGTCCATTTTTTTTGCACGTCGCAGTCCAGTTTTGCCAGCACCATTTGTTAAAGAGGCCTTTCTTGCCCCACTTCACATTTCTTGCTCCCTTATCAAAGATTAGATGATCATATATTTGAGGGTGTGTGTAAGGATATTCTGCCCTGTTCCATTGGTCTGCGGCACTATCTTTGTTCCAGTAACATGCTGTTTTAATTATAACCGCTTTGTAGTAGAGATTGAGGTTGGGGAAGGTGATGCCTCTCATCTTTTTCCCAAGATTGCTTTAGCTATTCATGGGGGTTTGTTGTTCCATATGAGTATCAGGAATGTTTGCTCTATTTCTTTGAAGAATTTCATGGGTATTTTTTATAGGGATCACATTGAATGTGTACAATGCTTTGGGGGAGTATTGCCATTTTGACAATGTTAATTCTACAATCAATGGGCAGGGGATATGTTTCCATTTCCTCGTGTCCTCTTTCTATTTCCTGAAGTAGCATTTTGTAGTTTTCTTTGTACAGGTCCTTTATCTCCGTAGTTAAGCTGATTCCAAGGTAATTGATTTTTCTGAGGCATGATTGTGAACGGTATTGATTTTTTCATGTCATTTTCCTATCTCTCATTGTTTGTGTACAAGAAAGTCATGGACTTTTGGGTATTGATTTTATAGCCCACAACTTTACTATACAAGTCTATAGTTTCTAGGAGTTTCTTCGTAGAGACTTTAGGGTTCTCTAAATATAGTATCATATCATCTGTGAATAGTGAGAGCTTCATTTCTTCCTTTCCTAACTGAATGCCCTTAATATCTTTTTCTTGCCTAACCACTATTACAGTACTTCTAGTACAATATTGAACATAAGTGGTGAGAGTGGGAATTCTTGTCTTGTCCCTGATCTAAAGGGGAAGTCTATTAGTTTTTCGCCATTGAGGGTAATGCTTGCCATAGGCTTGTGGTAGATGGCTTTGACTATCTTGAGGAAGGTTCCTTCATAACCCATTTTGGTGAGATTTTTCATCATAAACAGGTTCTGGATCTTGTCAATTTCTCTGCATCTATTAATATGATCATATGGTTTTTTGCGCATTCCCCGGGAGATCTCTCCGGCCCGCAAAGAGACAACAGTGGAAAGCGCTCCTAATTGGGTGGGTTCTGTGAGCAGTTCCGACCTGAAATAAAACTAGTGAGGATAATAAATAGGGGGCCCAAGACGACACATGCCGATCAAGGGCAACTTTATTAACTGCCATGCTGGTTTTATACTTTTCTTAGCAGGGGGTTGGTACATAAGTTGTCAATCATCAGGGAAGTGTCTTTTCAGACCAAATAAGGAAAGGTTCGGGGTGTATTAGGTGGGCTTACAACATTCTTCAAGAGTAGATTGAGAAATAGTGGGGAGAGGAAGGCAAGGGTTTATCTGGCAGGAGCATCTGGCAAGAGGAATGCAGGAGGTTTTTAGTGTAGAAGAAGGTATTCTACTTTAGGGCTTTATGGCGTCTCTTAGTTAACTGCCCTGGGCTACTTTTACCTCTTGAGTTTGGCTATTTCCTTTGTCACAAGGGCACCTCTGCCTCGGGTCATGCAAAGCTGGTAATGGAATTTTCCGGTTTGTCCAGGGTAAAGGTTTCAGGGTCCTCTTTTGTTCAGGGTCCTGAGCAGTCCCCAACCGTTTTTTACCTTTTCTTTTGCTAATATGATGGATTATGTTGATTAATTTCTGAGTGTTCAACCATCCTTGCATCCCCAGGGTGAAGCTAGCTTGGTTGTGGTGTATGATCTTTTTGGTACTTTATTGGATTCTACTTGCTAATATTTTGTTGAGGATCTTCGCATCCTTGTTCATCAGGGATATCAGCATGTAGTTTTCCTTTTTTGTGGTGTCTTTGTTTGCTTTTGGAATTAGGAAGATGTATGCCTTATAGAAACTGTTTTGGAGATTGTCTGTTTCCCTAATTTCCTGGAAATGCTTGAAAAGAACTGGCAATAGGTCCTCTTTAAATTTTTGGAAGAATTCGCTAGTGAATCCATCTGGACCTGGACTTTTGTTTTTGGGAAGGCTTTTGACTACAGTTTCAATCTCTTTGATAGTGATAGGTCTATTCCACATCTTCTTGGTTCAGTCTTGAGAGATTATAGGAATACAGGTATTTATCCATTTCTTTAAGTTCTCTTGTTTCATGGCATACAGCCTTTCGAAGTAGTCTCTGATGATCTTTTGAATTTCTTTGGTTTCTGTTGTGATGTTCCCCTTTCATTTCTGATTTGGTTTATTAGGATTCTGTCTCTTTCTTTCTGAATTTTGCTAGTGGTTTGTCAATCTTGTTTATTTTCTCAAAGAACCAGCTATGGGTTTCATTAATCTTTCGGAGTGTTTTTTGGGTTTCCATGTCGTTAATTTCTGCTCTAAGTTCTTTTTATTTCTTTCCTTCTGCCTGGTTTGGGCTCTTTTTTGTAGGTTCTTTTGTAAAATCTTGAGCTGTGAAGTCAAGTTATTTATGTAAGCCCTTTCTTCCTGAGAAACACTTCAGCGCTAAAAATTTTCCCTTGAATACGGCTTTAGCTACATCCCATAGGTTCTGGTAACTCCTGTCTTCATTTTCATTTGTTTCCAGGTATATTTTTATTTCTACCTTGATTTCCTTCCTGACACACTCATTGTTCAACATTGAATTGTTTAATTTCCAGGTGTTTGACTTGGTTCTCTGTGTCTTTGTGTGATTGATTTCTATCTTCAATGCATTGTGGTCTGAAAAGTTATTTGATACAATTTCTATCTTCCTTATTCTATTGAGGTATGTTTTGTGACCAAACACATGGTCTAGTTTAGAAAATGTTCCGTGTGCACTGGAAACAAATGTGTATTCATCCTTTTTGGGATATTAAGCCCTGTATAGATCTAGTAGCCGTCTCTCTTCCATTTCTTCCTTCAAAGCCAATGTTTCCTTTTGAGTTTTAATCTTGTTGATCTAACTAGGGGCGATAAGGCAGTGTTGAAGTCTCCAACTACTATGGTGTTGCTCTCAATATCCTCATTAACATCTGTTAGCAGTTGTTTTAATTATTTAGCTGGTCCCTCATTCCTCATTGGGTGCGTATATGTTTAGGAGTGTGTTTCTTCCTGCTGTACATATTCCTTGATTAATAAAAAATGGCCTTCCCTGTTCCTCCTAATCTTTTTCAACCTAAAATATATGTTGTAGGATATTAGTATGGCCATGCTGAATTTTTTGAGGAAGTTGATTGCTTGCAGGATTTTTTCCCCATCTTTGGGAAAAAACACAGACTTTGAATCTGTGTTTGCTCTGACTGTTCAGATGTGTTTCTTGTAAGCAGCAAATTGCTGGGTTCAGTTTCTAAATCCATTTTGCCACTCTGTGTCCCTTAACTAGTGCATTTAGACCAATGACATTGAGAGAGATTTTTGTCATGGGATTTTGTGTCCTCTTTTTGTAGGGGTTTGTTGCCCTAGTAGGTTTTCTTTTTGTCTTACTGTAGCCCCTTTAGTCCTTTTTTTAAAAACTGGCTTTGAGTCTGTATGAAGTTCCTAATTTGTTGTTTATCCATGACATAGTGTATTGTTCCTTCAAATTTGAATAAAAGTTTAGCCGGATAGAGTATTCTTGGTGAAACATTCATTTCATTGAGTTTTTTCACTATGTCCCACCATTGTCTTTGGGCTTGAAGGGTTTCCTCTGATAGGTATGCTGTAAATCTCAGGGGCGGTCCTTTGTATGTGATTTCTTTCTTTGATCTTGCTGCCTTCAGCAATTGTGTCTCTATCCATGGCATCCATGTTTCTGACTATGATATGTCTTGGAATCTTTATTAGGGCCTCTTTTAACTGATACCCTTCGGGCTCCTTGGATCTGGATGCCACATTCTCCAGCTCTGGGAACTTCTCAGCAATGATTTTTTTAACTGTGGCTTTTTCATTGGGGTTACCTTCTGTCCTTCTGGTATTCCGATGATTCTTTTATTGTTCCTCTTGATATAATCCCCCAGGACTCTGATTTGGCTTAGAGTTATTTTGAGGTCTTTCCCCATAATTTTTCTTTCCTGTAAGCTTTCTGCAACTCATCTTAAAGCTCATTGATTCTGTGTTAGGCTGTAGTCATTCTACTGTTGAGGGCACCCACTGAGTTTTTTATTTCATCTACCCAATCCTTATTCGTGACACTTCTGTTTGTAGCTTTGAAATTTCTGCTCTCATTTCTTCCTGTATTTTCTTGGTGGTCCGTTACACTGTTTTTTCATGTCCTCCATTAATTTATTGGATGTCTGTTCCACCGTTACTTTGAGTTCATTAAACATCTTCGACATTTCATCTCTGAATTCTTTATCAGAGAGATCATTTTTGCGGGTAACCCCTGTTGGGGCTTCTGGAATCTTTTCTTCATCTTTTCCTTGTGGTGGGGATTTTTGCTATTTCATATTGTTGTGAATTATGGAGGTAGTACCTTCCAGTTCTCTATCCCTATTCCTCTTGCTTTGAGAATGAGCTCTGGATGAGCTCAGTTGATAATGGTCACCTTTGTCCCCTTCTAGTATACTTCCTTACTCTCAGGCACTACTCCCTGGCTTATGTGAGGCCTCAGTTGAAGCTTTGGAGGATATGCTCTTTTTTATTGGGCTTGTGCAACTTCTTGTGTTTACGATAGTTTTGGTGAAATTGGAATAGGCTACTGGACTATTGGCCTATTGTGATTGAGAAGGCCAGGACGTTCTCCACAAAATTAGGTTATGGAGATTCTGATGTATGTCTGGAGTGCTGGGCCACCGGCCCCACAGGAGGCCACGCCCCTTTTGCAGAGGCCACGCCTCCTGTAGAAAACATGTAGAGGCCATGTTTTCAGCCACCTGGGAAGGAAAGCTGCACAACTAGGGCAGCTCGCAGGGGGCGGGAACCCAGGATCCTGAGATGCTGCAGGTGCACTGCTGCACTGGTCTGGATGGAGCAGCTTCGAAGGGCGGGGCTGGGCCTGGGGATCCCATGCACCTGGGAAGGCAGGTAGCGGGGCTAGGGCAGCGCACAGTGGTCTGGAACCTGGATTCCTGAGATGCTTAGGTGCATCGCTGTAGGGTCCGGCGGAGCAGCTCAGGCAGGTGGGGCTGGGCTGGTAGGTCCCACGCATGTGGGGAGGCATTTTTCTTGGTCTCCATCTTTCAATTACTTGTAAGTACTGTGCCCCTGGACTCTAGACTTGTTCTTCCACTTTGGAGATCCAGTGACATTTTCCTTAGGACTGACCCTGAAAAAGCTTGTTTCCCCTGGGGCAGCTCAGCCAGCCCTCTGCCTGATGGCTTCTTGCATCACAGGCAGTGCAGCAGGTAGTGTGAAGACAGCAGAGACCATAAATCCAGACAAAGTAAGGATGGCATGTGACATAGGGGCTACTGAAGTAGAATCCAACCTCTCATAGCTCTGGGTCATTCCCATTCAGCTGCCTTAATCTCCTTCCTTCCTCAGGCAATTCACAGATCTTTCATTGGAGCTTTAAGCATGGGGGCTGACTGAGACCACCTCTATTTGGGGTCTAATGCCTGTTTCTATCAGCTCAGGGCCCAGAGTTCATCTGCCCATCCAGGGTTATTACAATCCCCTAGGGAGGGTCTAACACCTATGGCTAACTGGTCCTTCTCTCCTGACTAAAATCTCCATATGTGGGGAGCACAATATTTTTATTGCTGGATATCTTGGTGCCAGTTTGGCCTTGTTGTGACACAGGTCGCTTATCGGGGGGGCAAGAAAATCTGTACGGGGCAGCTAAGTTCAACAATGCCATTTGAATCTGTGCTGCAAGGTTCAAACCTGTGTGCAGAAGTCGGGACCCTCCCTTCTCCACATTGGCTAGCAAATAGGGACCCTGGGGACACTCAGTATGCTTATTTCTACAGATGGGGATTGCCTCCTCCAGAATTACTCCCAAGGAATGCATTCAGAATCACTGTCTTAGAGTACATTTGTGAAACTGGTAATCGTTTGATCCTGAGGTTCTTAAGAACAGTTTTTTTCCCCCCTCAGGCCTTATTACCCTCTAGACTATGATAAGTGGCAGGAACAGGGAAGTGTTAATTTTGCTAATTATTTTGCCAGTCTATAAGAAGATGGTGAGAAACCCCCCATGGAAAGTTACTTATGGAACTGTGCCTGGCTGTCCTGGCCTTACTGAGGTATCTGCATTACCTCTTTGAGGCAGCCCAGCAGACTTCATTGTCTCTGCTAGGAAGATGAATTTCTGACCCCTCCTTTCTTGAGTCCTTGGTCCTGTAGCACTCACTGGCACCCATTCTGCTGGGATAGCCACATATCTCCAGACACAGTCACAGAGGCTTACTCTTAGTACCCTTCGCTCTGGCTTTATGCATTCTCCCCCCACCCCCCAGCCCCCGCACTGGGAATAAGGGGGGAGGGGGAGCCACCAGAACTCCTCTTTCTCAGGTTGTTGCTCTTAGTCCCCATCCTGATGGGTGAGCAACTTTGCCACAGTCATCACCCTTCCTGGGGCTAATTCTTCACTGGCAGACTCTCTACCTATGCCCTGCCCCCTCCCAGAGGTCTGTCTAGGCAGCAGTGTAGACTCCACTTACTCAAGTGCAGTAGGGGAGGCATTTTCCCAGAGCTTTTCGTTATTGGAGCTCTACCTGGTTGCTTTCTATAGAACATGTTGTCTACCTCAAAACTAGAAAGACTGAAAATGATAATGTGGTGATATCTCACCATTTTAGGTGTACAATGACTTCGCCATTATTTAGTTTGCCAGCTTTATATTAACAAAAGTGCTACAATGAATAATGATGTACATATGTCCTTTTGAACGAGTGTTTTTCTGACCTGGGATTAAATGCCCCAAAGTGGAATTACTGCGTCTTATTGGCACCGCATAACTCTCCCTACTGTTTCCAGAGGGGTTGAACCAGCCAGCATTCCCACTAGTAATGGATGAAAATTCCTTTTTCGCTACATCCCTGCCAACCCAATTGTACCCATTATTTTGATATGTACCATTCTCCTTGGTGTGAGATGTATCTCATTGTTGTCTTGATTTGAATTTCCTTAATGATAAGTGATGCTGAGTATATTTTGCTTGTGCGTGTTGGCCATCCATTGGTCTTCCTAGGAAAAGTATCTGTTCACTTCCTGTCCCATATTTTTTAATTTTTAAAAAAGTTTTATTGAATAACTGCGAGATGCAGAGTTACAAAATTTTTCATGGTTGGGTTTCAGCCATGCAATGTCTCTACCAGCCTACATTTCCGATCAGCAGTATCCATGGTTTCCCTCCCTCCACTGCCAGCCTGCCTCTATAGGGTACTCCTCTCTCTCTCACACACTTCTTTTGGCATTATGGTTTGCATACAGGCACTAAAAGGTTATCATATTTGCCTCATCACCTACTTTCAGCATTCAGTTCTTGTCAAGACTGATCATTTCCAACTATCATTGTTGTAGTGGTCCCTTCTCTGTCCTTTCTTCCTTCCCCCTCTCCTCCCACCACCCCCTCATAAATGACATGCTTCCAACCATGGACCTGTCCTCTTGGCCCTTGTTTCTACTGTCCTTGGGTATTAGTCCCATATTATGTTTTACTATATTCCACAAATGGGTGCAATCTTCCAAATTTAAATTTATTTTTATAAAGTAGTTCACAACATTTGATATTTGAACAACAATCCCACCCCACACCTTTATACCTTGCCACTATCATATTTTGGATATTTCCATCCCAAACCCCAACCCCTGCCCCAGAGAAGAACAAAAGTAATTTATTTTGTATTGTTCATTATGAATAAACCGCTGAAAATGATCCAAAAAACTTTCCATAGAGGAGAGTGTGTGAAGATTGTTGTATATTACCCAGGGGTCATTAAGCCCTATCATTAAGCCCCTCTATAAGAGATTACTAGTATGCTGTTCAAGCTTGAACCTTGTGTGCATATATGTATGTATATATATGTACATATACATATGTGTCTGTAAATATATATTTCCCTCTAAGATTGGCTGCCTTCTACTTTAAAACCCATCAAATGTGATGTACTACTCGTGGAATATGAGTGGTGTGAGATTTGAGCCACACGGCCCAGGGATAGATTTACCTGTAGGTGAGGCTCAACTCAAGCATGTGGAGAGAGGCCATAAACATGGGGGAGGTTGAGTTCTGGAGGTTTTCGGCTGCTGAGGCTGGGCCCTTTGGGGCAGGGAGGGGCCTCACGCACCTCACTCCTGATTGCCCCGAAGGAAGCAGCCTGGCATGGGCCCAGTGGCATGGATATGGCAGTGTCATTCTATGCTCTCTTGAGTGCAGTCTTTCTAAGTCTGCCCCTCTTTCTCTGCACGAGACTCTTATTGCATAGCATGAACTCTCTGTGTGCAATCCACTTATAAGTGAATTTTTTGACTTCAACTTTTCTGGTTTTCTCTATTTATCATTGTGTTTTTGTTATTGTTGTCGTTGATCCTTGTAAGCAGTTTATATATTCTGCATATCAAGCTTTTATCTGATATGTTGAAATAAATACGTTTTCCCATTCAGTTATCTGTCTTTTAATTTTGTCATGTTTCTTTTGCCATGCAGAATATCTTTAATTTGATGTAGTCAATGTTGTTTATTTTTAATTCCATTGCCTTTGTCACTGATATTGTTTCACTAAAGACACCTTTGAGGTCCAGATCTTGAAGTGTTCTCCCTGTGTTTTCCTCAATGTATTTTGTAGATTCTCTTCTGATCTCAAGGCCTTTGATCCTCTATGAATTTGCTTTTGCATAAGGTATGAGATACAGATCCAGTTTCAATTTTTACACGTTATTCTCCCGTTTGTCCAGCATCATTTGTTGAGAAGGCTATCTTTGCTTCTTTCATCCTCTCAGGTCCTTTTTCAAATATTAGCTCAACATGTATGTGGGGCCTTTTCCTCGGATATTCTATTCTGATTCATTGGTCATTGAGACTGTCCTTATTCCTCTACCGTGCTATTTTGATCATTATGACTTTATAGCATAGTTTCAAATTAGGTAGTGAGATACTCCACAGTTCTTACTTTTCAGTATGCTGTTGGCTCTTTGGGGTATTGTATGATTCCATACAAACTTTACTATGTACAATTCTGCATCATTAATGAAGATCATCAAAATTTGCATAGGAATTGTATTGAATCTATATAGTAGTTTAGGTGGATGGCCATTTTGACAATATTGATTCTTCCAATCTAAGAGCATGGAAAGTTTTACCATTTCCTATAGTCTTCTATTTCTTGTTTTCGAAGTTTTCATGGTAGAGATCTCCCACTTCTTTTTTATTTTTTAAAGTTTTTAAAATTTTATTGACTCACTGCGAGATAGTTACAAGCTTTCATATTTAGGTTACAATTATACAATGATCAAACACCCGTCCTTCCACCAGTGCACATTCCCAACCAACAATATCCCTGGTATACCCCCACTTTTCCACCCTCACCCTGCCTCCATGGCAGACAATATTCCCCATACTCTCATTCTATTTTTGGGCATTATGGCTTGCAATACAGACACTGAGAGATCATCATCTTTGGTCCTTTATCTACTTTCGGCACACATCTCCCATCCTGACTGATCTCCAGCCATCGTTTTCTTCTCTATTTCATCTGCCTTCTCCCCTCCACTAGTGAAGCAGGCTTCCAGGTATGGGGAGATCCTCCTGGCCCTTGTATCTACTGTCCTTGGGTGTCAGCCTCATGTGATGTTACTCCAGAAATGAGTGTAGTCCTTCTATATCCATTCCTCTCTTTCTGACTCATTTCACTTAGCATGATACTCTCCATGTCTATCCATTTATAAGCAAATTTCATGACTTCATCTCTCCTAACAGCTGCATAGTATTCCATTGTGTAGATGTACCAAAATTTCTTTAACCAGTCATCTGTTCTAGGGAACTTAGGTTGTTTCCAGATTTTGGCTATTGTGAACAGTGCTGCAATGAAAATATAGGTACAGATGTCATTTCTACTGTGCTTTCTTGCATTCTCAGGATATATTCCCAGAAGTGGTATTGAGGGGTCATATGAAGCTCAATTTCTAGTTTTTGAAGGACCGTCTCCATATTGTTTTCCAGAAAGGCTGGACCAGTCGGCATTCCCACCAACAATGAAAGAGCATCCCTTTCTTTCCACATCCACGTCAGCACTGGTTGCTTTTGTTCTTTTGAATGTGTGCCAGTCTCTGTGGTGTGAGATGATATGTCATTGTTGTTTTGATTTGCATCTCCCTGATGACTGGCGATGTGAAGCATTTTTCATGTGCCTTTTGACAATTTGTATTTCTTTTTTGAGGAAATTTCAGTTCACTTCTTCTCCCCATTTTTTGATAGGGTTGGAGGTTTTTTCTTATACAATTCTACTAGTGTCTTGTATATCCCAAATATTAATCCTTTATCAGATGGTTATTGGGTAAATATTCTTTCCCATTCTGTGGGCTGTTTCTGTATTTTGGTCACTGTTTCTTTTGAAGTTCAGAAGCTTCTTAGTTTGATGTAGTTCCATTTGTTTGTTTGCTTCCACTGCCATGGTCAGTGCTGTTTCATCCTTAAAGATGCTTTTAGCTTCAATGTTATGGAGAGTTCTACATTTTCCTCTATGTACCTTATAGATTCATATCTGATATTGAGTTCTTTAATCCACTTTGATCTGACTTTTATGCCTGGCATTAGACAGAGGTCAGACTTCATATTTTTCCAGTTTTCCTAGCACTACTTGCTGAAGAGGCTTTCCTTGTTCCACTTCACATTAATTGCTCCTTTGCCAAAGATTAAATGGACATATATTTGGGGTCTGAGACATGATATTCAACTCTGTTCTATTGGTCTGCAGGTCTGTTTTTATCCCAATACCATGCTGTTTTAATTACTACTGCTTTGTAGTAGAGTTTGAAGTTGGGGAAGGTGATGCCACCCACCTTTTTTTCCAAGGATTGCTTTAGCTATTCGTGGGGGGTTATTGTTCCATATGAATTTTTGGATTGTCTTGTCTATTTCTCTGAAAAATGTCATGGTTATCCTGATAGGTACCGCATTAAATTTGTATAGTGCTTTGGGCAGTATTGCCATTTTGATAATGTTAATTCTCCCTAACCATGAGCAGGGGATGTGTCTCCATTTTCTTATGTCCTCTTTTATTTCTTGAAGTAGTGTTTTGTAATTTTCCTTGTATAGATCCTTCGCCTCTTTGGTTAAGCTTATTCCAAGGTACTTGACTTTCTGAGGTACTATTGTGAACGTGATTGTTTTTTAATGTCTCTTTCTTCTCTTTTATTATTTGTATATAAGAAAGCCATGAACTTTTGGGTGTTTATTTTGTAGCCTGCCACTTTACTATATCGACCTATTGTTTCTAAGAGCATTTTTGTAGAGTCTTTAGGGTTCTCTAAGTATGGTATCATATCGTCTGCAAGTAGTGATAACTTGGCCTCTGTCTTTCCTATCTTTATGCCCTTGATATCTTTTTGTCTAACTGCTATAGCCAGGACTTCCAGTACTATATTGAATAGGAGTGGTGAAAGCGGGCAATCTTGTCTTATGCCTGAACTTAGAGGGAAGGCTTTTCGTTTTTCCCCACTGAAAATGATATTTTCCGTGGGCTTGTGGTAGATGGCTTTGACTATATTGAGGAAAGTTCCTTCTATACCCATTTTTCTGAGAGTTTTCATCATAAATTGGAGCTGGATCTTGTCAAATGCTTTCTCTGCATCTATTGATATGATCATATGGTTTTTTATTATTTCTTTTATTGATATGATGAAATATGTTGACTTGCGAATGTTAAACCATCCTTGCATCCCTGGGATGACTCCTACTTGGTCATAGTGTATGATCTTTTTGATGAGCAGTTGGATTCTATTTGCTAATATTTTGTTTAGGATCTTTGTGTGTGTGTTCATCAGGAATATTGGTCTGTAATTTTCTTTCTTTGTGGTAACTTTGTCTGCTTTTGGTACCATGGTCATATTTGCTTTATAGAAACTGTGTGGAAGTGTTTTTGATACTACAATTTCCTGGAAAAGCTTAAAGAGGATTGGGAATAAGTCCTCTTTAAAGGTTTGGAAGAATTGACTAGTAAATCCATCTGATCCAGGACTTTTGTGCTTGGGGAGACTTTTTATTACCGTTTCGATTTCCTTGATGGTGAGAGGTCTGTTCAGGTATTCCAGGTCTTCTTGGTTCCGCCTTGGGAGGCTACAGGAATCTAGGAATTTATTCATTTCCTCGAGGTTTTCATGTTTCGTGGGATAAAGATTCTCAAAAACAATTTCTGAGGATCCTTTGAATTTCTGTAGTTTCTGTTGTAATGTCCCCTTTTCATTTCTGATTCGGTTTATTAGGCTTTTCTCTTTCCCTTTTATTTTTTTGTGAGTCTTGCTATAAGTTTATGGATATTGTTTATTTTCTCAAAGAACCAGCTCTTGGTTTCATTGATCTTTTAGATTTTTGGGGGGTTTCCATCTCATTAATTTCTGCTCTGAGTTTTATTATTTCCTTTCTCCTGCTTGGATTGTTGGTCATTCTCCAAGCTCTTAAACTGTGAGGTTATGTTACTTATGTGGGCTCATTCCTCCTTCCTGAGGAATGCTTGTAGAGCTATAAACTTTCCTCTTAACACAGCTTTTGCTGTGTCCTATAGGTTTTGGTAACTCGTGTCCTCATTTTCGTTCATTTCCAGGAATCTTTTGATTTACTCTTTGATTTCCTTTCTAAGCCACTCATTGTCCAATAGTGAGATGTTTAATTTCCAGGTGTTTGATTTCATTTTCTGGTTTTGTGTGTGATTTATTTCTAATTTCAGTGCATCATGGTCTTAGAAGATCGTTGATACAATCGCTATCTTCTTAATTTTATGGAGGTGTGTTTTGTGGCTCAGCATGTGGTCTATCTCTGAGAATGTTCCATGCACACTTGAGAAGATTGCATATTTACCTTTTTGAGGATGAAGTGTCCTGTATATATCCACTAAGTCCCTTTCTTCCATTTCTTCCCTCAGATGAAGTGTGTCCTTGCTAAGCTTGAGTCTGGTTGATCTGTCAAGACTTCAACCGATGTTGAAGTCTCCCACTAGAATTGTGTTGCTATCTATATCTTTCTTTAAGTTTATGAGTAGTTATTTTTAAGTACTTTGCTTGTTCCTCATTAGGTGTATATATAGTTAGTATTGTTAGTTCTTCCTGTTGTACAGATCCCTTTATCAATAAGAAATGACCTTCACTGTCCCTTGTGACCTTCTTAAGTCTAAAATCAATGTGGTCTGATACTGGATGGCTACCCCAGCTTTTTTATGGGAGTTGTTCTCCTGTAGGATTGTTTTCCAACCTTTGACTTTGAGTCTGTGTTTGCTCTGACTGTTGAGATGTGTTCCTTGCAGGCAGCAGAGTGTTGGGTTCAATTTTCTAATCCATCCTGCCACTCTGTCTTTTAATTGGTGAGTTTAGCCCATTGAAGTTGAGAGAGATTATTGTTATGGGGTTTTGTCCCATTTTTTTGCTGAAATTTGGTGTATTTGAGGGTCCTGTGTTGTCTTAAAGTAGCCCATTCCGTTGTTCTTGTAACCATGATTTTGAGTCAATGAAGTTCCTGAGCTGTGTGTTCTTCCTTCTGTTTTAAATGAGTCTAGGTGGGTAAAGTATTTTTGGTGAGGCATTTATTTCACTGAGTTTTTTCACTATATTCCACCTCTTTTCTCCGGGCTGTGAGGTTTCATCAGACGAGTCGGCTGTGCATCTTTTTTTTTCTTTTGCTTGTGCCATATATTTTTTTTTAATTTATTTATTAGTGAGTCACAGTGAGGGTACAGTTACAGATTTATACATTTTCATGCTCATGTTTCCCTCATACAAAGTTCGAGAACCCATCTCCCTTCACCAGTGCCCATTCTCCACCATAAATAAACCCAGCATCCCTCCTACCCCCGCCGACCCCATCTCCCCCCACCCCCCTGCCACTGTGGCAGAGTATTCCCTTTTGTTTTCTCTCTCTAATTACGTGTTGTGGTTTGCAATAAAGGTTTTGAGTGGCCATTGTGTTCAGTCTGTAGTCTACATTCAGCAAGCTTCACCCTTCCCCCGCATGGCCTCTAACCACATTTTACTTGGTTTTCCCTTCTCTATCTGAGCTGCCTTTTACCTAGAATTTGAGGCCAGCTTCCAAGCTATGGAATCAACCTCCTGGTACTTATTTCTACTATTCTTGGGTGTTAGTCTCCTACTCTGTTATTCTATATTCCACAGATGAGTGCAATCTTTCTATGTCCGTATCTCTCTTTCTGACTCATTTCACTTAGCATGATACTTTCCATGCTGATCCATTTATATGCAAAGGAACACTAGGAAAAATTCAACTGATGAATGAACAAGTTCCTCCAAAAGATGCCAGCCACAGAAAATAAAAGTACTTAGCACAAACTAAGGATGAGGCCCTTAGTTTGATTACTTTTGCTACCCACATGCACCCAACAGGTTCTGGAGGTTCTAGGATCCCTATCACAGAAATAGTTTTCTGAAATATTCAGGGCCCCACACTAAAGATCCCTGCTAAAGAGCCCCACACTAAAGTGCAGGGCTCTTTAGTGTGGGGCCCTGGTCAATCCAGCACCTAGTAGATGGGCATGCCCTGCAGCCAGGACTGCACCCCCATCGCACAAGCTCAAAGCGTGGTGTTCTGGGAAGCACACGGGGATCACATCACAACAAAGGCAAGCCAGAAGAGGCAGAGTAGTGAGACTGTCAGTGTACAGATCTAACAGACCCCCGCATGGCCTGGACAGAGCCCAGCTCTGTTCTCTGACAGTAGGCCTCAGCCAGACTTTCTTACTCTTTCTTCTGCATCACAGTTCTTTGTCATCTCTCATCTAAATCAGATGCAGGAGAGGCAGGCATAAAGGGGCCCTGAGAGCATGGAGTCTCCCTGGAGCTGGGGGCTGGCTGGGGCTGGTAGTGGCAGGGCAGGCAGAGGAGGCTCAGCCAGTTGCTTTGGGAAGGGGCTGACAGAGCAGACTCCACCATGTCCATCTCAAGGGCCCTGTGTCACTCGGCAGCCAGCAAGGCAGAATCTACAAAATCACTCTAAAATCCCTTGGGTTTAATCACTGTTTTTAAGGCAGATGTGAAGTTTCTTAGAAACAACCATCTGGGCCCAAGAGATAGTACACTGGTCAGGGAACTTAGAAAAGAATGCAGCAGCCAACTCTGGGTTTGATCCCTGCACCATTAGGAGATCACAGAACCAGGAGTAAGTCCCGAGCACCACCGGGTATGTCCAAACACACAAAGCACAAACAAAAAATTCAACCACCTGGTTAAGAAAGTGTCCTACTATTTGTTTAATTTTATTTTTATAAAGTTGTTCACAATAATTCATTACATTTAATATTCAAACACCAATCCCGCTGTCCTGCACCTTCCCACAACCATAAAAGCAAAGTGTGTGAAGATTATTGTATTTCATCCTGGAGCCATTTAAGCCCTTGCAAAAGAGATTACAAACATGTATGTTAACCCAAACAAATTTACAAATGTGTGCTGCTTTTGGTACATCAGTGGGCTAGAGTATGAGAGGTCGCATGGCTGCACACTCCAGGAATTCTGAAATTTAGAATATGCGTATAGAGCAGACTCATTCATGGGTTGATGAGATTATATGGCGCCAGGGGCAGTTTGTAGGTGTGACTACCAAGCTGCTGGAAAAGCTGGGAGCTGAGAGTTGAGGCGAGGAGGCCCAGTCCCACTCTGAGTAAACTTGGAGGTTTCAGTCACGGGTCCTGCATACTTGGGTTTTTCTGCAGGTTCTCTCGTGGGTGAAGCTCCACTGAGCCTGTAGAGAGAGGCCTTGAGCGTGTTGTGGTTGAGTTCTGGAGGTTTTCTGGGGTTCTACTGGATCAGGGAGACTCACCCCCCTCCAAGTTGTCCCCAGAAGACAGCCTGTCATGGGGTCAGGACCTTCTATGTTGCTCTCTTCTGAGAGCTTTGCTTAAGAGTCTCTGGATCTTTGCCATTGATGAGATTATATGGAGCCTGTCCTATTTTTAATTTACAAGTCTTTTTTTAATTTTTAAAATTTTTAAAAAAATTTTGTTGAGTCACCGTGAGAACAGTTACAAAGCTTCCAGGATTAAGTCTCAGTCATACAATGATCAAACTCCCATCCCTTCACCAGTGCACGTGTTCCACCACCAAGAACCCCAGTGTACTCCCCACCCCTCCCTGCTCTGCCTGTGTGGTAGATGATTTTTCACTTTACTCTCTCTTTACTTTGATTATATTCAATTTTTGACAGAAAACCTACTATTATTATTTGGAATTTTCCCTCCAACACTCAGACCTGCCAAAAAGGCATCATTAAATCATTTGTTTTCTGTTGCTGATAATGAAGAGCATATGATGTTACACGGTTGCAAAAATGGCCACGCGGTTTTGGAATTCTGTAATTTTACTAATTAAGTCCAGAAGTATTTCTGCCAATAGCAGCTGCATTCTGAGATTCGTTTGTGTGCCTCTGGGATCATGGCTATTAGGAACGGAAGAGCTGTTTGTGGGCGACCGCTTGGGGTCTCATTTGGGCGGGGAGCAGGGCCAGTTCTGCCCCTTCCCCATCATGAGATTTCTCTGCAAGCTCCTACCCCTCTGTTCAGTTGGCTCTGAAAGGTGGCAGTCGTCATGCTGCAGCAAGGGGGAAAAGGCCGAGGGACAGAAACCCTTCCCCTCCTAGGGCTGCACGGGGCCGTAGCTTAGTTCACAGCCAGGAGTATATCTGCCAGTAGCGGCTGCATTCCCAGATTGGTTTATGTGCCTCTGGGATCATGGCCACTCAGGGGCAGAGGAGCTGTTCCTGAGTGGATTTTTGTATATCAGGAAAGGAAATGCAGCCGCATATGCGGCTACGCGATTTGGAGAAACAGTCTTGATCCGCACGTACCGGAGCCATGTTAGTAGGATCTCAGTGTCCCTGGGATTCCATCTGGAGAATGCAGGGACTCTGCACCTTCTGGTGTTGTCAGCCCAATCTGGGGTCTGGAGCATTTTCTGGCTTGTGGTGCCTGCCGGCATAATAAAAATGAATGTTACCAAATTTTCTTAGAGTTTAATATAGCTTTAAAGACAGTTTTCTTCAATTCTGAAATATTATAACATTATCTTTTAAAATGACATTTCTGCCACTCTTTCTAACTTATATAACTCTCCCTACTTCTCACGTTATTTGTATACATATTACATAGATGTATTTATTAATGTTACAATACTTAGACTATATTTTTATATGTGTCATAAATCACTGTATCAATGTCATCTTCATTGTTCATCAATTTGCTCAAGCGGACACCAGTAATGTCTTCATTTGTCCCTGTGGCATGCTAGTGTATCCTAAGGGCATCTGATCGCACCAAAACATGAAGAGCACATTATTGTTACTGTTTTTGGCATTTCAAATATGTCGTGATTGCTTGCCAGGCTCTGCAGTGCAGGATAAAAAATAAAAAATAAAAGTTAAGAGGTCACACAGCCGCAAATGCGTCGTAAATATAAGATATAAATGTGTCATAAATATAAGATATCATATGACTTAATGTATGCTGTTTTATTAAATGTATTTTATTTATGACCATATATTTTCATCTTATATTTATAAATATATTCATTTTTAATTCTTTTCCTATTGATTTAATTCATTTTAATTCTAAGTTTTCTAGGTTTTTAATTCATTTTAATTCTAAATTCTTTTGGCTATCATATGTATTATCTTTTTATTGTGGTATGTAAATTCAGTATTGATTTCCGTTTCAATTTTTCCCCCAAAGTGATATGAGATGTATTTCTAGATGAGAGTGTGTATGGTGTGTGTATGTGGTGTGATGTGTGGGATGCAGGATTTCTATATATGTGTGTGTGGTGTGTTTGTGGGGCATGTGTATATGAGGGTGTATGTGGTATAGCATGTGCATGTATGTGCATACATACATTTCAGGGATAATACTCCCAGCTCCTAGCTTCCTTAGTCCAGACTCAGGTTCTTCAGTGGCGCAGAGCACAGCCCAGACTATTTCATCCATTGTTGGGGAACAGTTTTCCACCAACATGCCCAGACACATTGCGCACTGGGTCCGAGCAGACATGGGTCAAAGGATGACGGGAGCATGGAGAAAGCACTCTAGGAGACAGCAGATGGCCATTCACTTTATTGTTGAATACATACATATATTATAGAGGGTCTTAACTTAAGAGGATGGTCCAATCACATAAAGTTTAGCATTACTGAACGATCACCTTTCCAACTCTGCTTTGCCCTGGCTCAATTCCAACTAGGGCTAGATGCTGCAGTTAGGAATGACTCGCGAAGAGTAGGTGACAATTCTTGGGGCTTTGAGTAAGACTCAAGGCTGGATACCTGGTGCTTGTAAAATGCTCCCAGACACTCCCTACTGGGTCACTATGCAGGCACAGGTTGTATTTGCTATTTAGGGACAGATCTTATCTGCCCTAGCATCTGTTGCCATGCTCCACATCCTGTGACATCAGGTCACTGCAGACCAGAAATCATTGGTCTGCTTAGCTCCTGTGAGTCTAATCTTCAACTCTTACTGCTCAGATTTGTCCTGCACACAAGCTAAATGTTCAGACAGCGTTGGAAGCTGATCTCTTCTACCTTGTTTCAAGAGTGAAAATCCCACAGTGGGTTCTGGTTTGAAGCATTGTCTTCTTATGAAACATTAGTTGGGGCCCAAAGAGGTAGGGAGCTTACCTTCCATGCACCTGACCTGAATTCCATCCCTGGCACCTCGTATGGTCTCTGAGCCTGCAAGGAGTGATTCCTGAGTGGACTCAATGCTGGGATTACAAAACAAACAACAACAACACAAGACATGGGTTCCTACATGAGTTTATCTCATGAACCTGCCTGGCAGGTCCCATATCTTCTGGATCAAGTTTCTGCATTCTTGCTCAGGGTACATTTTATTTAGCAATGTACTATTCTTTGATTTTCTTATATGACTTTATTGATAACTTTCATACTTGGAGCAGAGGAGTTCATCTATATTAATCTACTGAATAATTTTTCTTGGGATTCCTTCTAAATCACATAATTACGTGACTGATTACAGTTATTACTCAAGTTCTCAAGAATCTCCATTGTTCTGAATATGAACACATAATAACATAGATTCTATATTTTTATTTTTCAAGCCACTCTTCTAAGTCATTTGTCTGTTTTATAAAACTGTTCAATTCTTTTGAGCATATATGCATGCATAAATAGGCAGAAGAAAAATCTCCAGAGCAATTTCTGGGACATGTCAATCATTGAACGTTAGTGGTTAGATGATCATGACTTTAGTGGTTGCTGCTATTTTTACACTTAACCAAATGATGTACCCATAATTCAATCCGACAGCATCTATTAGGTATAAATTTTTTTTGTACATGGTGACATTCAACTGCTTGAAGAATTTAGATTTTTCAATATTCAGAGATAAAGAAAAGTACTCAATTTCTTCTTCATCAAAGTTGGATGTTGGTGCATAGAAGACGAAGATAGAAACTGCTAGCAATGAATTACATATTCAAACATAAGCATCTGAATCGAGTTGTTAGGCATTCAAACAAATCAATACTCATGGCCAAATTTGTGTTGACGAGGACATCAACACCACTGATGCCTCTACTGCCCCATGTTTCGAGGAACAGTTCTCCAGTGTCGAAAATGGTGTGATGTGTTCGATGTCTTCTTGTCTTGGTCAATCTAATGATGTCGTACTTGATCTTCTGCACTTGCACCATCAGGACTTCGATGGATGCTTCTGATAGCAGCGTATGTGCATTAAAAGTGCAGACAGTCATTTTAGTCCTTCTTCGTTTCGGCAGCCTAGTTCAGCCCTGAGATTTTAGCAGCCTCCCCTTCCTCGTCCTTCTCAATGCTGCCATAATGGGGGTTCTTCCAGGGTCAGAGGACTGAGGCCCATTTTTTTTCTGTTTTTGACATCGAATATGCCACGGGTAGCTTGCTAGGCTCTGCTGTGCGGGTGTCATGTTGTAAGTACTGGCCAGATCGACAGAGTCGATGCAAGTAGTCCGGCCCTGCACCCGCCTGCATCTCTGGGCAGCACCTGTTAGTTCACTCTTCCCTGGTTGGCACCATTGCCAGCCCCTCACCATGATGAGGCGGTGAACCACAACAACAATGTTCATGAGAAATGGACTAATTCCTGACGTTTCATTTGCTCTCAATGGAACAAACATCTCCGGATGCAGCAGCTATGTGTACCTAGGTTGAGAACTCAACATCACAAATGACCTTGCACCTAAGCTGTGCAGGAGGAAGAGAGTGGCGTGTAACACCTTCAAGAGCGTAGAAGTTAAGAGGACGAAGAACCTCCGACTCTGGGCACATCTTTTCAATTCCACCTTTCTTCCTGCACTAACATATGCCTCAGAGACTTGGGCCCTATGAAAATAGGATGAGAACGCTATTTGGGTCTCCCAAGAGGAATCGAAAGAGCTACACGTAGAGTATCATGTTTCACTCACGTGAGAGAAAGAATTCAGAGTTCCGACCTTCATCGACAATCCAGAATTCTGGACGCTGTCTCGTTTGTCAAGGCATTGAAAATCAGATGTGCCGGACACATAATGCAATTTGTAGACGACCCCTGGAGTAGAGCTGTTACCGATTGGATTCCATGGAACGTCAAAAGAACACCTGGCCGCCAACCTACGAAATAGTCAAGATGGACTTCTCCACCAAGACCCTGAATGAGAGGTCTGAGGCTTGTGTTCCCGGAGCAAGCAGAAGTTATTGGGCTACACTAGCATGCAACAGGGATGAATGAAGACGTTACTGGTGCCCGCTCAAGCAAATTGATGAGCAACGAGATGACAAGTGATGCAAAGAAAAGTAAAGATTTAAGTACATATTGGTCCTTATTACTCAAACAAAATATCAGGATATCCTCCTAAATACAAAAGCAATTGTGGTCATAGGATAAATAGACTTCAGCCACATTTTCAGATACTGTCTGCAAAGAATAAGTACCCAAGACACTTTCCATGTGCCAAATTCCTTTCCCCTGTCCTCCAGGCAGCCACAGATAATTAATCATTATGTTCTTCTTCACTAAGGCTAGATGAGACTCAAGTTAGTCACAGTGAATTCATCAGATTTTATAAAAGGCACAAAACAATTTCTCATCCCTGTTCAAACTATACTTTCCACAACTGACTGCATGGAGAGACAGATGTTTTGTTTTCAAGTCTCTCATTTTCAGAAAATTTACATCTATATCTACAATTTTTGGAGCTTTATCTGCTAAATTTTTTGTTGAGATTCTGTGTTTTACACTGCTATTAATAATACACATGAAATGGTTTTTCATGGACACACTTCCAACACCATATCTATCACCAGTGTACCCCTTCCATCTCTCAAGGACCCCAGTCTCCCTTCCCAGCTCAACTGCTTGGATCAGTTCTCTTATTATGTTACTGTTGCATTATTGTTGCTACCTTACTATATATATATATATATATATATATACATACATATACACATATATATTCTTATCAGTTTTTAAATCTACCTTTTTAAAGAACAAAATTTTCAGAATAATATATTTTTGATGAAATTAGAAAATTTCCATGTTTAACTTACTAATATTTACTTATTTACTAAATATATTCAAAGTGATTTGGTTCATTGTTTTCCAGAAAATTCTTAAATGGAAAGCATTGCTGAGAAGGAAAAATGATCAGGATTACTTAGTGATAACAGATCCCAATGAATCATTGAAACCCAAACACAGTCAGGATGTTTCAGAAATTCATAAATAGCAAGGAATGACAGAGCTATTGTATTTTCACTTCTTAAATGTCATCAAGCAGCACAGTTAAAATTTCCTCAAGAGCTAACCTACCTAGTCCACTGAGAACTTCCATGGTAAGCCGCGTATATCTCTATTTCTACTAACCCACCCTGATCAATAACTCAACTCTTAACTCTACATATATTCTCTTCTAAAAGGTATTTTCCACTCAACAGTCATTAGAAGCAGAAAATAGAGTATAAGAAATTTACCACCTGAGTTAAGAAATTATTTCTGCTAAAAATACAGGATAATGTTCTTTGCAGA
Organism: Sorex araneus; assembly: GCF_027595985.1. Taxonomy (NCBI): domain Eukaryota; kingdom Metazoa; phylum Chordata; class Mammalia; order Eulipotyphla; family Soricidae; genus Sorex; species Sorex araneus. The sequence continues at coordinate 49,805,863 of NC_073303.1, forward strand.
ATAGAACAGTCAGAAAGTATTCCAGACACTTTAAACAGAAACATATGTCCTGGCCCATGAGAGAGAATTCTCTGAGGAAACTTAACTTGAGCTGAGCCAAAATGCATCACCATTCTTGGACTGGTCAACAGAGGATGTTTCCTGAAAGAGAGGGCCATGAGGCAGGCGCTATACATAACACACAATGGATATTGGTCATCCTTGGAGAACAGTGATGACTACACAGAAAGGACGCAGACATGCCAAGGAGGTGGGAGAAAGAAACCCATCTTCAAGACCCATGGAGGAGGCCAGTGTCTGACTGACTAAACTCAACCAGGTCAGAGTTACAGTCTTGCATCACCTAGAGAGGGCTCCACACCCTGTCTCCAAAATCTCCTCTCCTTCCTGGTTGTTTTCTTTCTGAGATCATAGAGTATCTCCATGTTGCCATGGTGAGTTTCCTTCCTCCTGTTGATATTGTGACTAACACACTCAGTCTGTCTTGAACTGATCCTGCCAGCGCCTAACTCATTCTGCCCTCATCATTTGCTAGTGGGCACAGAAGCGACCCACATGAGTTTTACATGCAGTTTCCAAGCGCTTATAGGAAACTGCACTGAAAGAGGGAAGAGGCTCTAGGTTTGCCTAATTCTGGGAATTTGGGCTTTATATTTCAAAAACATTTTTATAGTTACCCAAACTCAAACATTTCTGCTTATGGTAACACTGCTTTTTGTTTTACTGGAAGGTTGATATAGCATGAAAATTTTCTGTCTAAAATTGGATAGGTGCTAGATAATTTTCTTAAATATCTATCTAATGCCAGTGAACTGAATTGCATTTCTTGGCAACTGTGATCAGATAGTTTTTTCCAGAAATAAGGATCTCTGCAGAGGAACATCTGAGTATAATAGGCAAAGATCTGATTATCTTTCTTTGCAGTCTCGATTAATAACTCCAGCAAATTGAAATATACAGTCAGTTGAAGGGGGATGCCAAGTAGTAATTTTGTTATGGGTAAATGGAATCTACTCTCTTAAGTTGACTTTAAGCAAGGATATGTGTTAGGAGGAAGGGAAATCATTACTGGCTTAGTCAGGATACAGCAGTATTAGTAATGCCATCCGAATGCCCTGTATGGGAAAATTATGAAACATCCTCAAAAATCTGAGACTTGACTCAGAGATCCTATATATTCCAAAATCAATGTTACTTATTTTCCTCTTCTGGTTGCTTTCTTTCCCTATTCACATGTTTGTATAGACCCACAGCAGGAGAACACTACAGCTCATCTAATTGTAATATCTGGGCAGATTTATCTGCCACAATCAATATATTTAAATGGCAGAAATACCAGCAGAAGAGAAAGAAGAACCAAATCCAATTATTTCCTGAATAGTAGAAATAAAGCACAATCAAATAAAAGCATCAATCCAAAGTATACTCTCAACAACCGAAGCTCAGGTTCAGGCCATCAACATTTGCTAGAAATTTATTATGACATGGCATTCTCCTTCTTTAGGAACGTTATTTCATCTCCGCTTGAAATGTCCTGAGATATTTATGAACTGGAAAAGAGTCCAATCTGTATTTGGGTAATTTACTTTTAGAAAACACATTTCTCATTCTTGAAATATATACAGTGTGTCTTTTTTCCCTGCTGCCTTCCTCCCTCTCCCTTTCCCCCTCTTTTCATATCATCTGCCCTCCTTCACCCATTCCCTTAACCCTTCCCTTTTTCTTTCTACCTCCCTTCCTTCCACCCTCCCTTCCTTCCTTCCTTCCTTCCTTCCTTCCTTCCTTCCTTCCTTCCTTCCTTCCTTCCTTCCTTCCTTCCTTCCTTCTTTCCTTCCTTCCCCTTCTTCTATTCCTCCCTTCCTTCCTCCCTTCTTTCCTTTCCCCCTCCCTTCCTCCCTCCTCCCCTCCCTTCCTTCCTTCTTTCCTTCCTTCCCTCCTATCTTCCTTCCCTCCTTCCTTCATGCCCTCCTTCCTTCCCCCACCCTCCCCTCCTTCTTTCCTCCTTTCCTTCCTTGATTTCATCCTTCCTTCCTTCCTTCCTTCCTTCCTTCCTTCCTTCCTTCCTTCCTTCCTTCCTTCCTTCCTTTCTTCCTTCCTTCCTTCCCCCACCACCAGTGTTCAGGAATTTCTCCCTGAGGTTCTTCACTCAGGGATTACTACAGCCAGTGTTTGGACTATCAGACAGGGTGTCAGGGATCAAAGATCCACCCTAAGAATAGAATCGTTTTGTTTGTGTTAGTAATTCAGTGGTCACTCTTTTATGGCTCTGAATCATTTATTTACTTACTTACTTTTTTTAATTGAATCACTGTGAGATACAGTTAGAAAAATTTCATGTTTCAGTCATAAAATGATCGAACACCCATCCCCCTAGCAGTGCACATTCTCCACCACCAATGTCCCCAGTATACCCCCCTTTCTAATCCTCCTCTTTCCTCTATGGCAGACAAATTCCCCCATAACCTCTCTCTACTTTTGGGCATTATGGTTTGCAATATAGATACTGAGAGGTTATCACGATTGGTCCTTTATCTACTTTCAGCACACATCTTCCATCCAGAACGATCCCTCCAACCATCATTGCCTTAGCGATCCCTTCTCTTTTCTAGCTGACTTCTCCTCCAGTTCATAAAGCAGGCTTCCAACTATAGAGGAATATTCCTGGCCCTTGTCCTTGGGTGTCAGTCTCATGTTATTTTACATTGCACAAATGAGTGCTGTCATTCTATATCTATCCCTCTCTTTCTGACTCATTTTACTTAGCATGATACTCTCCAGGACCATCCACTTATAAGCAACTTTCATGACTTTACCTTTCCTAACCGCTGCATAGTATTCCATTTGATGGAATGGAACACTACGTGCATTCCATTGTGTAGATGTACTAAAATTTCTTTAACCAGTCGTCTGTCCTTGGGCACCCGGGTTGTTTCCAAATTCTGTCTATTGAAAACAATGCTGCAATGAACATACAGGTCCAGATGTCATTTCTACTGTACCTTTTTGCACTCTAGGGATATATTCCCAAACGTGGTATTGCAGGTTCATATGGAAGCTCAATTTCTAGTTTTTGAAGGAATGCCCGTATTGTGTTCCAAAAGGCTGAACCAGTTGGCATTCCTACCAAAAGTGAAAGAGCATCCCTTTCTCCCCACATCCACACCAACTGTAACTGTCACTGTCACTGTCATCCCGTTGATCATCGATTTGCTTGAGCAGGCGCCATTAATATCTCCATTAGTCCTAGCCTTGAAATTTTAGCAGCCTCTCTTTACCTGTTCTTCCCAGAGGTGCTGCATTGGAGGATCTTTCAGGGTAAAGGGAATGAGACCCACCATTGTTACTGTATTTGGCATATTGAATACACCACGGAGAGCTTCCCAGGCTCTTTGGTGCAGGCAGGATGCTCTTGGTAGCTTGCCGGGTTCTTTGAGAAGGAGAACTAGGCTATAAGAGCTTCCAGGAGCTTTGTTTTATAGTCTCTAGATTTTGGCTGTTGATGGGATTACACAGCACTGGGGAGAAGTTTCTGGGTATGACTGCTAAGCTACTGGAAAATGAGGGATCTGGGTGAAGGAGGGCCAGTCCCGATATGAGCAGGCTTGGAGATCTCAGCCCCCGGTCCCACACATCTGGGTTCCTCTGCTGGTTCCTTCATGCATGAGGCTTGTCCGAGGGTGTAGAGAGTGGCCTTGAGCATGGTTGTGGCTGGGTTCCAGTGGTCTTCAGCTGCCAGTGGTGGGGAGGGAAACTCAACCCACCCTCCTCTGAAGGACCCTGGAGAAGATGACCAGGCATGGCAGCAGAAGACTGTGTCGCTCTCTTCCGGGAGCTTGGTTTTATAGTCTCTGGATCTTGGCCATTGATGGGATTGCATGGCACCAGAGGCAGTTGTGGGTGTGGCTGCCAAGCTACTGGACAATGGGGGATCTGGGCACATCAACACTGGTTGTTTTTGTTCTTTTGAATGTGTGCCAATCTCTGTGGTATGAGATGGTACCTCATCATTGTTTTGATTTACATATCCCTGATGATATATCCTTGATGATTAGGGATATAGATATAGATGATTAGGGATGTAGGGATGTGGAGCATATTTTCATGTGTCTTTTGGCCATTTGTATTTCTTTTATGAGAAAGCTTCTTTTCATTCTTCTCCCCATTTTTTGATGACGTTGGAGGTTGTTTTTCAAATCTACTAGTGTCTTGTATATCTTGGATATTAATCCCTTATCAGATGGGTATTGGGTAAATATTCTTTCCTATTCCATGAGCTCTCTCCATATTTTGGTCACTGTTTCTTCTGAGGTGCAGAAGCTCCTTAGTTTAATGTAGTCCCATTTGTTTATGTTTGTTTATGTTTGTTTCTAATTGCTTGGTCAGTGGTGTTTTATCCTTAAAGGTGCTTTTAGCTTCAATGTCATGGAGGGTTCTCCTTACATTTTCCTCCATGTACCTTATAGACCCAGATATATCTATATCAGGTCTTTTATCCGGTTCGATCTGACTTTTGTGATTGGCATTATACAGAGATAAGAGTTCATTTTTTTTGCAGGGAGCTGTTCATTTTTCCCAACACTACTTGTTGAAGAGGCTTTCCTTGCTCCACTTCACATTTCTTGCACTTTCATCAAAGATTAAGTGATCATATATTTGAGAGTCTGTTACAGAATATTCAACTCCGTTTCATTGGTCTGCAGTTCCGTTTCTAGAGCAATACCATGCTGTTTTAATTACTGCTGCTTTGTTGTAGAGTTTGGTGTTGGGGAAGCTAATACCACCTATCTTCTTTTTTCCAAGGATTGCTTTAGCTATCCGTGGGGGTTTATTGTTCCATATGAATTTCAGGAATGCTTTGTCTATTTTTTGAAGAATATCATGGGTATCCTGATAGAGATTGCATTAAATCTGTATAGTGCTTTGGGGAGTATTGCCATTTTGTTAATGTTAATCCTCCTTATATATGAGTAGGGGATGTGTCTCCATTTTCTAGTGTCATCTTTTATTTCTTGAAGTAGTGTTTTGTACTTTTCTTTGTATAGGTCTTCAGTTAAGCCGATTTCGAGACACTTGATTTTCTGAGGATCTATTGTGAATGGGATTTTTCTCTTAATATCTCTTTCTCCACTTTCATTACTTGTATACAGAAAATCCATGGACTTTTGGGATGTTGATTTTTTTAGCCTGCCACTTTACAAACAAACCTATTGTTTCCAGGTGATTTTTGGAGAGTCTTTAGGAATGTCTAAGTCTTGTATCATATTGTCCGCAAATAGTGATAGCTTAAACTCTTTCCTATCTGTATGCCTTTGATATCTTTTTCCTGCCTTAAACTCTTTCCTATCTGTATGCTTTTGATATCTTTTTCCTGCCTCACTGTTTTAGCCAGAAATTCCAGTACTATATTAAATGACAGTGGCGAGAGTGAGCAACCTCTTATTTTCCCCGATCTTAGAGGGAAGGCTTTATTTTTTCCCCATTGAGAACAATGCTTGCCATGGGCTTGTGTTAGATGGCTATGACTGTATTGAGGAAAGTTACTTCAACGCACATTTTGCTGAGAGTTTTCATCATAAATGGGTGCTGGATCTTGTCAAATACCTTCTCTGTATCTATAGATATGATCATATGTTTTTTCTCTTTTATTTTATTGATATTATGGATTATGTTGATTGGTTTGTAAATGTTAAACCAGCCTAGTGTCAGGGAATAAATCCTACTTGGTTATAGTGTATGAACTTTTTGATGTGTCGTTGGATTCTATTTGCTAAGATTTTGTTGAGGATGTTTGCATCTGTATTTATCAGCCTGTAATTCTCTTTCTTTGTGGTATCTCTGTCTGCTTTTCGTTTCAGGGTGATATTTGCTTCATAGAAATGGAAAGTTTTTCTGATTCTTCAATTTCCTGGAAGAGCTTAAAAAGGATTGGGAGTAAGTCCTCTTTAAAGGTTTGGAAGAATTCACTAGTAAATCCATCTACGAAAGTACTTTTGGTTTGGGGGAGACTTTTTATTACCATTTCTATTTCCATGATAGTGATAGGTCTGTTCAGGTACTCCATATATTCTTGGTTCAGCCTTGGAAAGTTATAGGAATCCAGGAATTTAACCATTTCCTCAAGGTTTTCTTGTTTCGTGGCATAAGGATTCTCAAAGAATCTCTGATGATCCTTTGAATTTCTGTAATATCTGTTGTGGTGTCCCCCTTTTCATTTATGATTCTGTTTATTAAGGTTTTCTTTTTTTGACTTTTGATAGGAGTTTAATATTAAACACAAATAATGAATTCACCTCAACAACAACAAAAACAATTATATTTTAAAGGATGAGTTGAAGACACTTCTCCACAGACAACATAGGCACATAAGGCACATGAGAAAAACAAATCGAACACAGAGAGAGCACCAATCAAAACCACAGTGTCTCACATCTTCCACTGAAAAACGACTAACAACAAATGTTGGGGACAGTGTGGAGAAAAAGAAAACTTATACACTGCTGGTGGGAATGTAAACTTCATTTTGGAAAATAATTGAAAGTTCCCCAAAACCTAAAAGTAGAAGTAGCTAGCATATGATCCAGCAATTCCTGAATAACATGAAATCATTATATCTGAGTTGGAGAAATCAGTATCTTCAGATAAGAAATCATTATTTTGAAGACCTATAGCCACCACAACACTTACTGAAGCATCATTTTGAATATCTAGGATATGCAGACATTTAAAGTGCCCTTTGATAACTGAGTAACTAGAGAAGATATAGTGCATATACACAGCCATGAATCCTCATCTATAAATGGTAGATGAAATTTTTCATTTACAGTGACAGGGAAGGAACTAGAGAAAATTATGCAAAGCAAAATATGTCAGAGAAAAACAAATATTGAATAATTTTACCTATATGCTTAATAAAGGAAAGAATAAGTGAATGAACAAAATGAATTCAAACTAGTGGACATCAACAAAAGAAAGGTTACCAGACAGGGAAATAATGGCTGTCGGAGGGAAGATAGAGAGCATCTGATGGACAGTAGTAGGTCTATGTTGTACAGAAATCTTTGGAAGGATGCCCTAGAATTTTCCCCTTTCTTTTTCTTTTCTTTTTTATTGAAATACCGTGAAAGCAGTTACAAAGGTTTTTGGTTTAAGTCTCAGTCATCACTTGTATCACTTCTTATCCTGTTGATTTTTGATTTGCTCGAGCAAGAGCCAGTAACATCTCCATTTGTCTCTGTCATGTGCTAGTATAGCCCAATGGCGTCTGCCTGCTCCAGGAACACGAAGAGCCTCAAACTGTACACTCAGGGTTTTGACAAAGAAGTCTGACCATCATCGTAGGTGGGCGGCCAGGTGTCCTTCTGACGTCCTGTGGAATCCAGTTGGTAATAGCTCTAGTCCAGTGGTCATCTCTAAATCACATTACATGTCTGGCCCATCTGATTTTCGATGCCTTGGCAAATGAGACAGTGTCCCTGATTCTTGATCATTGACGGAGATCAGAACTCCAGATTCCTTCTCTCAATTGAGTGAAATGTGATATTCCAAGCATAGCTCTTTTGATTCCTCTTTAGGATACCTGAATAGCATTCTCATCCTGTTTTTGTAGGGCCCAGGTCTCTGAGGTGTATGTTAGTGCAGGAAGAACAGTAACTTTGTAACTGCTTTCACGGTATTTCAATAAAAAAGGAGTCGAAAAGATCTGCCCAGAGATGGAGGGTCTTCATCCTCTTAACAACTTCTTCTATGCTCTTGAAGGCCTCCCACACTGCTCTCTTCCTCCTGGCACCAAGTCATTCCTCATGTTGAGTTCTTGACCCGGGTACACATAGCTTCTGCATTCGGAGATGTTCATTCCATTGAAAGCAAATGAAATGTCAGGGACTAGTTCATTTTTTCATGAATAGTGTCCTATAGAGATTCAGCTGCACTCTGACCTTTCCACACTCATAGTCAAAGTCAGCTAGCACTTGTGCCGCTTGGCTAATGTTTAATATTACTAGAATGATGTCATCAGCAAAGCAGAAGTGGTATAGTTACCGACTGTCTATCTTCACCCCCGTTTCTTCCCATTCCAGTCATCACATGATATTCTCGAGGGTGGCACTGAACAGTTTCGGTGAAATGGTATCACCTGCCAAACCCCTCTCTTTATGTCAATAATCACTTCCTTGTAGAATGTTGAGATCCTGGTGGTAAATCCATAATACAGCTCACAGAGTATCCTGGTGCACTGAGTTTGAAAGCCCTGTTTGGCTAGGGCTTTAATGACCACTTCAGTCTCAACAGAATAAAAGACCTTCTTTAAATCAATAACATTAGTCAGAGTGGCATCTTGAACTCTCGCGAAACCTCAATGAGCTTGGGCACCATGTGGATATGGTCAATCGTGCTGAATCCTTTTAGGATCCCAGCTTGCTCGCATCGATATCCTTTATCTAGTGTTCTGCCCATTCTATTCAGGATGACTCAGAATGAACAACTTGTAGACATAGGATAATAGGCAGATCGGGCAATAGTTGCCTATGTCGTGGATGTCTCCCTTCTTGTACAAAAGAACGGTCCTGCTTGTTTTCCATTGCGACGGAACCGTGCATTCATACAGGTAGTGTGTGAAGAGCTGAGCCAGTGCATTGACAACTACTGGTGGCAGATTCTTCAGGTGTTTGAGTCTGCCTTGTCTGGACTGGGCTCTGTACACTTCTTTACAGACGAAATGGTGTGATGGATTTCAAAAGGGAGAATGTTGGGAACAACATACCCATCCTGCGGAATTTGCTATGTGGGCAGGTGGACGTGGCTATAAAAGAGATCCAAGTAGAAGTCGTGAATAATCTTCTCCATTGTCCTTCTGGAAGATGTGATAGATTCATTAGGACGTCGGAGGGCAGTCATCTTGGTCTTATAGTTGGCGAAGGACAAGCAAGTGTTGAAAATACATTTCCCAGCTTCTGCAGCATCGGCCAACACTGCTCCTCTTCTCTCTCTTTGAGGTCTTTATCACTTCTCTGCACAGTTTTGCAAGTTCAGACATTAGCTTGTGAACTCGTGCCAAACTACATTGGTGAACGAGCTTGAGAGTTTCCAAAGACAGTTGTCTATTTGTGACTTTCCCACTCTCAGCATTTGCCCAATCATGGAGGTGCTGAACCAGTTGATCGTATTCCTCATTGATGTTTTCAATGACAGCATCTTCCTATGTTGCCACATAGTGCCAAAGAGCTCACAGTTAGTGGTCATTCTGGGAGTTCTCTTCTTAAACTCTTCAGTCCTTTCTCTTTGCACTGTGAAGTAGAATTTTGCAGGAAGGAGATGGTGGTCCGATCCTGTTTGGAATTTTGGAACAACAGTGACATCAGTCAGGCAAAACCATTGATCGAATATGATGTGGTCAATTTCATTGTGGAACTGTCCACTGGGAGACTCCCATGTCCAGCGTTTAGATTCGGCCTTCTGGAACTGTGAGTTACCATGGATGATCTTGGTCGACATGATGAACTTAGACAGTCTCTCACCCTGTTTGTTCCACTCTAGGCCATGGGTCCTGATGTAGAATTCTTTGGGCAACCTTCTCGGTCCTATCTTGGCGTTAGAATCACTGACAATAAACTTGTAGAAGGTGTGGTCTTCTTTACAGAACTTCTCCAGCTTCATGTAGAACTTCTCAATTTCTTCTTCATCATAGTTGGATGTTTGTGTGTAGATGATGATGATAGAAACTGCTGCAGTGAGCCACATCTCTTCAAACATAATTGTCCAATTCGGATTGTAAGGAATTAGAATGAATCAATGCTCATGGCCACGTTCATGTTGACAAGGACACCAACACCACTGACACCTCTATTGTTGCATGTTCCAAGGAACAGTTTTTCTCCAGTGTCGAAAATTACGTGATGTAATCGATGCCTTCTCATCTAGGTCAGACCAATGATGTCATACTTGGTCTTCTCTGCTTGCACCATCAGGTCCTCGATGGATGCTTCCAATGCTAGCATACATGCATTTAAAGTACAGTCATTTTAGTTCTTCTTCATTTTGGCAGTCTAGTTTGTCCCTGAGATTTTATCAGCCTCTCCTTCCTCATCCTTCTTGACACTGCTGTATTGGGAGCTCTTTCAGTGTCAGAGGAATGAGGCCTATTGTTGTTACTGTTTTGGGCATATTGAATACGCCACGGGTAGCTTGCCAGTCTCTGCTGTGTGGGCAGGATACTCTCGGTAGCTTGCCAGGCTCTCCGAGAGGGATGGAGGCTTTTAGGGCAGCCTCTAATCACCCATAGATGTGTTCCCATGGTTCACACCATATTTTCACCCAATCAGATATGGTGCAACAATTATGGAAAATGGGTATTAAATGTCCTATGATTTGTCACGTGGCCGCTTCATGGCTACGCGGTCTGGAAAGTGGCCTAGATGTGGCGGTGGCTGTATAGTGGAGGTAGTGGAGGTTGACCGATGAGGTATTTATCTGGCGCCAGTAGGGTTGGTCATCTGGGTGTGATCCCTGGGCGCTGTAGATTGGGGAAGCAGTCAGAGGATCTGTTTCTGGATCCTGTTAAGCCTGCAATCCAAGTTCATAAAGTTCATGAACTTGGTTTGATACATGCATTACATGGTTTGATACATGCAAATCAATGAGTGCAAAATACCATATCAACAAGAAGGAAAGATAAAAATCATATTAATATCAAATGATGTGGATGAAGCTCTTTGACAAAATCAAACATCAATTCATGGTGAAAACCGTCAACAAAATATGGAATAGCAGGAACATTCCTTAGAGAAAGTAGCAGCGACTATTGTACTCAGCCAACACTCACAACCAATATTGTTCTCAGCAGTTAAACTAGAAGCCTTCTCTCAGAAACCAGGCATAACACAAAAATGCTTTTCTTTTCTGCTTTTTTTTCATGTTACGGTTTCAGACAAACAATGATTGAATACCCATCCCCTGAACAGTGCACATTTTCCAACTCCCACGTCCCCAGTATGCCCCCCATCACACCCCTCAGTCCCAGTCCCTCTATGGCAGACAAATTCCACCCCCGCCCCTCCCCACACACAAACACTCTCTCTCTCTCCTTTTGCACATTACGGTTTGCTATACAGATACTGAGAGGCTATCACGTTTGGTCCTCCTTCATCTACTTTCAGCACACATCTTCCATCCCGAACTATTTCTCCAAGCATCATTGACCTTGTGATCCCTTCCCTATTCCAGCTGCCATCTTCCCCAGCTCATGAAGCAGGCTGCCCACCAAGGAGCAATCTTCCTGACCCTGTCTCTACTATCCTTGGGTGTCAGTCTCCTATTATGTTATTTCATATTCTTCAAATGAGTGCAGTCATTCTCTTTCTGACTCATTTCCCTTAGCATGGTACTCTCCATGTCCATCCACTTATAAGCAAATTTCATGACTTCATCTTTACTAACAGGTGCATTGCATTTCATTGTGTAGATCTACCAAGGTTTCCTAAACCAGAAACAAACAAGATTTCTTGGGCACTCGGGCACTCGGGTTGTTTCCATATTCTGACCTTTGTGAGCAGTGCTGCAAAGAACATTGAAGCGCAGATGTCATTCCTACTGTGCTTTTCTGCACCTTCGGGAAAAATTCACAGAATTTGGAAGCTCAATTTCTAGTTTTTTAAGGAATGCCCATATTGTTTTCCAGAAAGACTGGACCAGTCGGCATTCCCACCAACAAAGAAAGAGAGTCTCTTTTTCCCCACATTCAAGCCCACACTGGTTGTTCTTGTTCTTTTTTGATGTGTGGCAGCCTCTGTGGTGTGAGATGACATCTCCTTGTTGCTTTGATTTGCATCTCCTGTTGATTGGCAATGCAGAGTGTTCTTTCATGTTTTTTTGAATATATTGTATTACTCGTTTGAGGAAACTTCTGTTCATTTCTTCTCCCCATTTTTGATGGAGTTGTAGTTGCTTTATTTTTCTTTTACAATTCAGCTAGTGTCATGGGGGAATCTGCATAAAAACCCAGTTAAGTTATGCAGGACCCGTGACTGAGGTCCCCAAACTCGCTCAAAACGGGACTGGGCCTCCTCCCCACAGCTCCCAGTGTTCCAGTCACTTGGCAGTCACACCCACAAACTGCCTTCGGCGCCATATAATCTGATGAACAGTCACCAAGATACAGAGACTATGAGATAAAGCTCCTGGAAGAGAGCAACACAGAAAGTGCTGACCCCACATACAGCTGTCTTCACCAGGGGAACTCGGAGTGGGGTGGGTTGAGTTTCTCTCCCTGCCCCAGCAGAACCCCGGCTGCTGAAACATCCAGAACCCAAACGCACAGCCGTGCTCAAGGTCACTTTCCACAGGCTTAGACGAACCTCACCTATGGGGAAACCTGAAGAAAAACCCAGGTATGTGGGACCCATGATGGAGATCCCGAAGCTTGTTCAGACCAGAACTGGGCCTCCTCCCTTCAACTCCCCAGGTTTCCAGCAGCTTGGCAGTCACACCTGCAAACTCCCTCTGGCACCATATAATCTTATCAGCAGCCAAGATCCGGAGACCATGAAATAAATCTCCTGGAAGAGAGCAACACAGAATGTCCTGGGGTCGAGGCCATGAATGCAGCCATGCGACCTTTCATACTCTAGCCCACTGATGTACCAAAAGTAGGACACATTTATTTGGGTTTGACATTCACATATATGTTTGTAATCTCTTATACAAGGGCTTTACATGACTCCAGGACGAAGTACAACAATCTTCCCACCCTTTCCTCTTATGGTGGAGGTGGTGGGATTGGTGTTTGAACAGTATCTGAAATGAACTACTGTGAACAACTTTATAAAAAAAATAGAATTTTAGAAAACCTAAACAAGTAGCAAACAATTCTATTACTGTTGTCTTGTATATCCTGGACGTTAATCCCTTACCAGATGGGTATTGGGTAAATATTCTTTGCCATTTTCTGGGCGCTCTGTGTATTTTGCTCACTGTTTCCTTGGAGGTACAGAAGCTCTTAGGTTAATGTAGTACCATTTGTTTAGGCTAGTTTCCCACTTGCTTGGTCAGTGGTGTTTCCTCCTTCCAGATGCTTTTAGCTTCAATGTCATGGAGGGTTCTGCCTACCTGTGCCCCCATATACATATGGAGCAGATCTGATATTGAGGTCTCTAATCCACTTTGATCAGACTATTGTGTCTGGCCTTAGACAAAGGTCAGAGTTCATTTTTTGCAGGTACCTGTCCACTTTTCCCAGCACCACTTGTTGAAGAGGCTTTCCTTGCTCCACTTGACATTTCTTGCTCCTTTATCAAAGATTAAGTGATCATATATTTGAGAGTCTGTGACAGAATAGCAGAATATTCAACTCTGTTTCATTGGTCTGCAGGTCTGTTTCTAGCCCAATGCCATACTATTTTGATTACTCCTGCTTTGTAATTCAGTTTGAGGTTGGGGAAGGTGATGGCACTCATCTTCTTTTGCCCAAGGATTGCTTTAGCTATCAGCGGGGGCTTATTTTTCCATTAGAATTTCAGGAATGTTTTGTCTATTCCTTTAAAGAATGTCATGGGTATCCTGGTAGGGACTGCATTCAATCTGTGTGGTACTTTGGATTCCGAAATGGTACTTTGGCCATTCTGATCATGGTAATCTTCCCTATCCATGACACGGGATGTGTGCATTTCTTAGTGTCCTCCTTTATTTCTTGAAGCAGTGTTTTGTTGTTTTCTTTGTACAGATCTTTCACCTCTTTAGTTAAGCTGATTCTGAGGTACTTGATTTTCTGAGGCAATATTGTGAAAGAGATTTTTCTTTTTCAATCTCTTTCTTCTTTTTCACTATTTGTATATAGGAAAGCCATGGACTTTTGGGGGTTGATTTTGTAGCCTGCCACTTTACTATACAAATGTATTGTTTCTAGGAGTTTTTTTGTAGGGTCTTTAGGATTTTCCATGTATTTCCTAGAGACCTCTTCCTTTCCTATGGGTTGCCTTTGATATCTTTGTCTTGCCTAACTGATATGGCCAGAATGTCCAGTACTACATTGAATAGGAGAGGTGAGATTGGGCCACATTGTCTTGTCCCTGATGTCAGAGGGAAGGCTTTTAGTGTCACTGCTTTGAGAATGGTGCTTGCCATGGGCTTCTGGTGATGGCTTTGACCATATTGAGGAAATATAGCCAATGCACATTTTGCTGAGAATTTCATCACAAATGGGTGCTAAATCTTGTCAAATGCCTTCTCTGCGCCTATTGATATGATCATATGGTTTTTATCTCTTCTTTTATTGATATGATGGAGTATGTTGATTGGCTTGCGAATGTCAGACCATCCTTGCCTTTGGGGATAAAGTCTCCTTGGTCATGGTGTATGATCTTTTTGATGAGTCGTTAAATTCTCTGTGTTAGGATTTTCTTGAGGATCTTTGTGTCTGTGTTCATGAGGGATATAGGCCTGTAATACTCTTTCTTCGTGGTATCTCTGTCTCCTTTTGATAGCAGCGTGCTATTTGCTCCATAGAAACTGTTTGGAAGTGTTTCTTCAGGGACCTTCATTCTTGCTCATGGGGGACCCCAGGGTCAATGCTCGGGGGTCACATCTGAGTGTTTTCAGGGGACCATACGATGCCGGGAATCAAATCCAGCCCCTCAGCATGCAAAATCTGAGCCCAGGCCATTAGACTATGTTTCTCTGGACCCAGACTCAAATAAAATAAAATCGTGTCCAAAAGCATAAGTACCTAGTTATCAACTTAAGAAAATATGTCTACCTTAAAATTCTGTCACTTATGACACGGAACTAAGCAATCTAGTAAAAACAGAGATCAACAAATGGGACTACATTAAACTAAAAAGCTTCTGCACCGCAAGAGATACAGTGACCAGAATACAAAGACTATCCACAGAATGGGAAAGGATATTTACACAATACCCATCAGATAAGGGGTTGATATCAATGGTATATAAAGCACTGGTTGAACTCTACAAGAAGAAAACATCCAACCCCATCAAAAAATGGGGCGAAGAAATGAACAGAAACTTTACCAAGGAAGAAATACGAATGGCCAAAAGGCACATGAAAAAGTGCTCTGCATCACTAATCATCAGAGAGATGCAGATCAAAACAACTTTGAGATACCACCTCACACCACAGAGACTAGCACACATCCAAAAGAACAAAAGCAACCGCTGTTGGAGAGGATGTGGGGAGAAAGGGACCCTTCTTCACTGCTGGTGGGAATGCCGACTGGTTCAGCCCTTCTGGAAAACAATTTGGACGACTCTCAAAAAATTAGATATTGAATTCCCATTTGACCCAGCAATACCACTGCTGGGAATATATCCCAGAGAGGCAAAAAAGTACAATCGAAACAACATCTGCACATGTATGTTCATCGCAGCACTGTTTACAATAGCCAGAATCTGGAAAAAACCCGAATGCCCCAGAACGGATGACTGGTTGAGGAAACTTTGGTACATCTATACAATGGAATACTATGCAGCTGTTAGAAAAAAGGAGGTCAAGAATTTTGTAGTTAAGTGGATGGGCATGAAAAGTTTCATGCTGAGTGAAATGAGTCAGAAAGAGAGAGACAGACATAGAAAGACTGCACTCATCTATGGTATATAGAATAACAGAGTGGGAGACTAACACCCAAGAACTGTAGAAATAAGTACCAGGAGGTTGACTCCATGGCTTCGAGGCTGCCCTCACGTTCCGGGGAAAGGTCAACACAGAGAATCGATCACCAACTACATTGTAGTCGAAGGCCATGTGGGGGAAGGGAGTTGCGGGCTGAATGAGGGCTAGAGACTGAGCACAGCGGCCACTCAACACCTTTATTGCAAACCACAACAGCTAATTAGAGAGAGAAAACAGAAGGGAATGCCTTGCCACAGTGGCAGGGTGGGGTGGGGGGGAGATGGGATTGGGGAGGGTGGGAGGGACACTGGGTTTACAGGTGGTGGAGAATGGGCACTGGTGAAGGGATGGGTTCCCAAACTTTGTATGAGGGAAGTATAAGCACAAAAGTGTATAAATCTGTAACTGTACCCTCACGGTGATTCTCTAATTAAAAATAAATAAATTTAAAATTAAAAAAAAAAAAAAAATAAAAAAAAAAAATAAAAATAAAAAAAAAAAATAAAATAAAAATAAAATGAAGCATAGCAAAACTGAAAAAAAAAAAAAAAAAAAAAAAAAAAAAAAAAAAGAAATCTCATAAAGTCACTGTGATGCTAACTTTTGTTCTTCTCAAAATCTTCTATTATAAACTGACAAAGTTTCAAGGCTTTAATGCTCCCTGTATATCTGCACCTTTTTGTCTTGAGTTCAAAATTTTTAGCCACCTCTTTTGTTCCAGACACTTTGACTTTTCACGTCTGTGAAATATCAGGCACACCGGCCAAGAGTCTTGATCCTCTTTTTTCTATTATTTTATAACAATTTCCAGGAATAGAATTAAAATATGTCATTGACAGAGTTCAAATGTTCCTAAACAAGAAGTTGGAATGCATTACTTGTTAAATTAATCATACAGTGATTCCTTGTTAGGATTGATATATATTTTGGTAAATGCCTTGTTTTTAAAGTAACTTAAGTACTGCATTTAGTAAACTAAACATAAGATAGCCATTCTGTTCTGTAGATAAAGTCTCCAGTTTCAATGCATATGCCAATTGGTTTTCTCCTACTTTATACCACATGAGATTTTTTTTTATTATTATTGTGGGTGTGGTGACATCTATATACATACAGCTGAATAAAGACATATTCCTAAAATTCCAAAAAAAAAAAAAAAAAAAAAAATTCTGTCACTTATGAAGGAAATTAAAAGGGACCTCATGAAATGAAAAGTGTATTATATCAATATGTTAGAATGGTCAGGATTATCAAAATGACCATTATACCTAAAATATTAAACAGATTCACTGCAGTCCACATCAAAAATTCCAACAGCATTTTTCGAGGAGTTATAACAGTCACTAACAGGATTTATATGGGTTTGTAACATCCTGGCCAGCCATGCTGAGAAAAAAGGAATTGGGAGGCATTGCAGTTCCTGACATGACACTCAAAGTCATCAGAATCATATTGCATGGTGCTGGAGTAAGGACAGACCGTTGGTACAATGGATTAGTACTGAGAGCTGAGAGATAAACTCTCAAAGAAGATGTTCCCAGGAAGCGGAGAAAAGAAAGTCTCTTTAACAAGCGGTGCTTGGAAAACTAGAAAATCATTTAAAAAACAAAACAAAACTGAATCTCACACCATACATGTAAGTTCATTTGAACTGGATCAAAAATGTCAGCATTAGACAAGAAACTGTTTAAGTATATATATATATATATATATATATATATATATAAGCATATATATATATATATATATATATATGAACTGAGGAAAGTGTAGACAACGCACAAAGCACTCCAGGATCCAGACCGCAAAGTTGTTTCAATGCTATGATTCCATTGACATTGATTACAGAAGCAAAAGTAAATGACACTGTCACTTGTCACTTGTCATCCTGTTGATCTTTGATTTGTGCGAGCAGGCGCCAGTAAATAAATAAAACTCTTGATCAGTCTTGACTAAAGGTCTAAAGTTATTTTGCAGGACACTAGATCATTCTTTCTCCAACATCACATGGGTGTAAATTATCATAAGTATGGGAGGGGTGACTCAAGTGGTGAGAACCTGACTTTGATCCCTGGGTGGCAGCAAGTCCCTGAGATCTTTCTGGTATGGCCTGAGAAGAAGGTAGGAAAAATTAAAACGAAATAAATAAAGTGAAAAGTTTCATTTATTTATTTTTTAAATGATTTTTTTAATTTTTATTTTATCACCATGTGGAAAGTTAAAAAGTTCTCAGGTTTATGTCTCAGTTATACAATATTCAAACACCATCCCTTCACCAGTGCCCATATTCCACCACCAAAATCCCCAGTATACCCCCCGCCCCCGCTCCCCACCCCCAACTGTATAACTGATGAATTTCACTTCATTTTCTCTTTACCTTGATTACGTTCCATATTTCAACACAAAACTCACTATTGGTGTTGGAGTTTCCCCCCAAGAAAGACAGCCCTACTAAGGAAGCATTTGATTCGTTTTCCATTAAAAGATTGTATGTTTTCAGTTTTTAGAAAAGGTCGCGTGGCCGCTAACGCGGATGTGTCCCAGTCCCGCATCCCGGAGCCATGTTAGTTGCTGCTCAGTGTCGCCGGGGCTCCATCTGGAGAAGGTGTGGTGGCTGCACCTCCTCCTTCTGGATCCCCGGTGTTGCTGGCCCGGTTTCGGGTCCGGAGCATTCTCCGGCTGCGTTGCTCACCAGAACGCCTGGCTTCTTCTCTCTTGAATGTGGCAAGATGGCCGAAAAGTTTCATTTAAAGTTATGTTTTCAGTCTGAGGTATTAGAGCCAATAAAATTATTTTAATTCAAGATAATTTTACATGCTTGTGTATATATGAGTTGATATTTGACAAACTTAAAAAGAAAATGCAGATATACCAAAATAAGAAGGTGGGATATTAAATAGTACCGTCACACATATTTGATCAACTTCTGTCAGCCCTTTAATAGGATATCATATCCTAACAATCCTGCTGTCGCAGGAGTGAGGTGTTGCATCTGTCCTTAGAATGGACTTTTGCAAGCACGACAGGAGTCTGCTGATCTATTGCATGAGGGGCTGCATTGTTTTTCTGGTGAGAATGTCTTCCACAGTGTGGATGGTGGTTTGAGGGTCCTGACTTCCTTGACTTGCGCTGACTGGGTTTGGCCACAGTCCCCAGCTCATGATTTCCAAAACATTTTGGGACATACACTTTCTTGGTGTAATACTCAACTGCCTTGGGGATACTGTTCTCAGTGTGGGAGCTATCTGTCACTCTAACCCTTGAGTCCGGGGATGAAATAGGACTGTTGCCAGATACAAGTCATTCGTAAAACTCTTTACAGAATAACTAGCCTGTTTGGATTAAGAACAAAACAAAGCCCACGTGAGGACAGAAGCCTTTGTGTATAAACTGAAGTGCGGGCTCCCAGGGGCCTATGTTGGTGAGCAGAACTGCAAGTGCTTCAGCTGCATTTCATTTCCGCGGTCCCTTCCCTAAAGGTGTCATCGGTCTCGAAGTAAGCAAGACATTCTCGATTCAGACCTTGTCCCCCATGAAATAAGATACATGACACCGTCCCTAGGTGACTGAAATTAAGAGAGAATTAAGTATTTTCTCTGATCCGAGCTTGGCAACATTTTACTCAAGTTCGAGATTTGTGATCCTCTGGACAGTTAGAGCTCAAAATTAAAAACCTGTGGAAACAAGAATTTTGCTGCCCCACACATGGAGTGTGAAACTTTTGCTGAAAGGCCATGATGTGGCAGAAGGAAGAAAATTCACAAGCTCTGCCCCAAGGACAGTTCCATGAACCAGATGTTGAGGCACTCAGGGTGCCTCGTGGGGCTCAGCCTGGCTATCCTCAGCTCCAGAGGTCTGTGGGAAGGCCCAAGACAGCCCTGAGTGCAGGGACTCACAGAGGTCTCAGCCCACTTTGCTCTCTCAGTCCACAGGCGGGCCCTGCTGGGCACCAAGTCTAGGCCTTCCACTGACATTAGCTTCAGACACTTCCTGACACAACACCTGACCTGGGGGGGAAGTGATGGCAGTTGCAGTGTGCATGTGTGTGCATGCATGCATGAGTGCGTGCATGCGTGTGTGTGTGTGTTTGTGTGTGCGTGTTTGTGTGTGCGCGTGCAATTGTATAACAGCCACATGCAGAGGGCCATGCTAGCCTGAAGCTCACCAGGATGGGTCACTTCAGGCCTACTGTGACACACCTTATCTGCAGGGGGCTGCTGCTTCTGGTCTTGGGCTAACAGACTGGAAGCCAGGGAAGACTTTCTACCTGAACCCTTACCAGACTCCACCTCTCTCCTGGGAGCTATCCTTGGGGACCGCAATGTCATGGGGCTGGTTAGAGATGCATGTGATGGGCATCGACCTCTCCTGTTTCAGGGTTTCCCATCCTGAGGCCTGGCTCCTCGGGGGCTACTGGGCCTCTCTGTGGAGCTGTCCAGAACAAGGTGGCTTCTGGGGCCTCAGAGGGGGAAGGAGAGCAGACCCCTGAGGGCACACTGAGTCACTGAGATGCTGTTGTCTTTCTCCCTCAAAGCCGGATAGGAGGGATGAGGACACTGGTTTCGACTCTGCACCATTGGGGGGTACAACTGAACCCACGTGTCCAGCGTCAGATGGGGTCAGCTCCATCTCTCTCCGGCCCCAGTCCCTAGAGGGCCGCTCTTTCCTCTAGGAATCAAGGCTCTCAGCATCTCCCCACCCCACTCCATATGTCCTCCATCCCTCCATGGGGGAGATAAGGAGCTTCTCAGGTACAGGCCATCCGTTCCTGAAAGGGGTGGGTTCACACTTCTCCCACCTTTAGGCTAGTCCCTGCCCACCCACCCCTCTCCCCACAGCCCAGTATGTGATGTGTGTGCCAGAGACTAAAGGGAATTTCAGCCTCTGCAAACCCTGGAGCACTTCTCTGAGACCCCATCCCTTCAAAGTCACTGCAGGCACTCAGGAAGAGTGGACCCCACCCTGTACTCTTACTCAGGAAGGCACAGACAGAGGTCAACAGCTCTCATAACAACATGAGGTTTATTTTGGTACTGAGGAGCACAGTGCATAGAGCAGCCTCTAGTTGACAGGCGAGCGTCTTGAGTGAGGGTAGGTTCATCTGTCCTTAGAATGGACGATGGCAGTCTGATGATATCCTGGATGAGGGGCTGCACCATTTCTGTGGTGAGAGTGTCTTCCACAGTGTGGATGGTGGTCTGAGGCCCCGCTCTTGTTGGACTCGAGCCTAGGGGGATTGGATGCTATCCCCACCTCATACCGTGTGAAATGACCTCTTGGGACACAATCTTTCTTCGAGCAATACCTGTCGTCCTTGGGGATGCCGTGCTCAGTGTCCCCCACCATTCCCCGTGGCTCTCGGCCAGGGGTCCTCAGGTAGCTAGTGAGACTCCTGCTTTGTCTGTCTTTAGACTTGTTTGACCTGGCGGCTGGCTCTGGTTGCCGAGTGGTGATTTTCTCCTCCAGGATGTTGCCAACGGCAGCCTTAAGTGCCGCTGCTTGGGAACTGAGTGTCCAGGTTGGCCCGCGACTCCCGTATTTCCGGGTAGTGGAAGGTATGGGCTTGCACTGGGGCAGCAGGTCTTTAGGTCTTTTAGCGTTCGAGGGGAAAAACCACTGTAGAAATTGGGAAAATGGCGAGTCCTCTCTGGAGGCACCGTGGCGGTCGGCCTTTGTACCGTCAAGTGCCAACACATCTGCCGCGAGATATGCATCCTCCTGGCACTCTTGGAGTAGCGTTTCTGTAGCACTGTCATGCAGGAGGGCGCCACTCGTACAGTCCCGAAGAACGATGTCCTTGGCCGGCTGTGGAGCCTCCTTCCGAGTCTCAGGCCACTCCGGGAGTGCCCACGCACCATCACAGGTCTCCTCTGCTGGAGAACCCGTGGAGTCTGCACGTTTCATGAGGCTTTGACCGGAAGTGGACGTGCAAGTTGGAACATAGACTTGAATGTCTCGGACGTAGTCACATTGCAGAGAGACTTCTCGAGAGGAGAACTCCCGTATGCCGGCCATTTTCACATCCTGTCCCACCCCCACCAACTGGGAGCCTACAGTGGCCTCCGGCAGTCCTGCTCGCTGCTGAGGGTTGAGGTCTTGTGAGGGTTGAGCCCAGCTCGTCTTCCCTGTCCTGGGAATCGGTGTTCCTGAGTTCAGTTCTTCACTGCAGTGCCCATCATTCAGGGTCAGTTCGTGGTTCCATACTTGGCTCACCAGGCGATAGGTGATGGCCTGAGGTGGGGACTGGCTCGTCTGTCCAGGCAGAGTGGCTGCTGAGGGCCTGGGGGCATCACTCTGTGGACTCTGTCCCAGGTGGCGTGTCCTCAAGTTCCGTGGGTCCTGATGCACAGAAAGAGCCCTTGCCAGGACTGGGAGAGAAGTCACTGGAGTGGCCACGGGTTCCTCTCTGATTGCCCTGTCTCCCAGGCCAGCCAGAGGAGGTTTCTCTGTCACTCTGGCTGATGTCACACTGGACTCAGTCTCCACTAGGTGGCTGGGTGGGCTGGCACAAACGGTCTCTTGGTTGAGGAGAAGGTTGAACTTCTGTATCTTGAAGATGTTTATGGATCTGAGGATTTTGAGAGGTAAGAGCCACCGGTGTCTCACCTGAAGCTTCACAACATGGCCCTCCAGCACCTTCATGAAGTGAGGGATGAAGTCTGGTGACCTCTGGTTGGTATCGATGTGGAGCACCCGGCCCTTGGAGGAGACGAGACTTGGTCTTTGGGGGCCAGCATTTGGCCGGCCTCGATAAGCAACAAGGTTGGAGCTCTGAGCAGCTTTCGAGATCTCACCCGCCTTTGTTTCCCCCCATTTCCTGCCTGCACTCCCTGTCAAAAATCTTTCTAGGTCCCTCTTGTGTTGGTCCATTGTGGGGAGTTTCAGAGACTCCCGTCTCGAGATGGTAGGTTTTGAGTCCACGATCTGCAGTGGGAAAGTGGCTGAGCCCGTAAGGACATCCCTTAGGATCTGACCCACGCTGTGCCCTAGATGCTGCCTCAACTGCTTTTCTAATGAGCTTGGCCGTGGGCATCTGACCCCACGATCTTTCGTGCACGGGTCAGTTTGGCTCATCAGAGCAGCTGGTCTTGAGAGCCCGTGAGTGTCTCTGTGGGAGTCTCCAGATGGCTGGTGGAGGTCAGCAGGGTCTTCGTTGTGGACGTGCTGAGATGTTGTAGCCATGGGTGGTGAGATCCCTCCACTTTGGAGTTTCTTCGGTGGGGGACATTCCACATTTAGTAGGGCACTTGGCAAAGAAGATCCTGAACTCTTTGCTGTCAGGAAAGATTTGTTCAGCTCTCCTGGCGGTGTGGCAGGCGGTGTGAATATGCGACGGACCTCAGTGTCCATCTGAATCTGAGTCTGGCACGGGGGTCTAATTTCCACCTGAGGCTGAGGTGGGGCTGCAGCAGCAGGCAAAGCCTGACGTACTGGGTTGACAGAAGGCGCTGCTTTAAGAATCTGTCTCTGCGTGAGAGGGACACGAGGGTTGAAGACTGTCGATGGACCTCTTACCATAGGGTCAGCAAACCTCACAGGAGCCACTAAGGATTCACTGTGCAGAAAGGGGAGACCCCAGTAGAGCTGCCTGAATGTCTGCGATAAGCACGCTCTCCAGTCGTCGGGGTGTGCGGCCTTCCCAGGGTCCAACAGTTGCAATGATCTGCATCTCGTGTCCCAGGACTGGACACCTGTAGAGTCCCGCTTGCCACCCAGGGACACAAACACCTTCCCCCAAGAGTTCAAGGGGCCATCAGAACAATCTTCCCTTCTTCCCCTCTTCCAGACCCTCCGCTCCATTTTCTTGTGGATGAGCATCTCCAGAAACTGTTGGAAGTCAGGGTGGAGGAAAGAGAGGCGGGCAGCCTCAGCCTGTCGGTTCATGGGCTCTCTGCAGATCAGGGCTGCTGGTGAGACACGGGAAAGCTGCTTCTCCTGGGACGCGGGTGGTGATGAAGACCGGAGGTTCGGGGTCTTGCGCCTCATCTCCTCCCGAGAGAGAGTCGGCCCAGGACTCTGTGCCTGGCCCACGCCCGAGAGGGTTTTGATGGAAGGAGCTGGCCAGAGGGCACGCGAGCTGGGTGAGGAGACATGTCGGGTGCTGGCCAGTGGCAGGGCCTGCGATTCCCACTTGGGAGTGGTGGAGCCCGAGGTGCAGCGGAGGGAGGAGGAGGCTGTGGTGGGGGGAGGGAAGCTGTCTGGTTCCCCGGGGGCTGAGAAGGGAGACAGGAGACGTGGTGGTGGTGGTGATGGCGAGACGCCTCTCCGGGGAAAGGTTGGCCTAGAGTTGCTCTGAAGCAAACGGACGGAAGTCGAGAAGGTGGCGCAGCTGGGGCTGGGAGTGAAGGTCCGAGGTGGTGGGAACCGGGCTGGAGGAGGAGGGGGAGACGGTGGAGAGTCCAGAGTTGCAGCATCTTGGTCAGACTCTGGGTCTGGCCATGGCGGGTCATGAGCCGAGAGGTTTTTTATTTTTGCGTGTTTCCTTAGGCGTCTGTGGGAAAAGGAAGGAGCCATGTGAGACAGGGCCTCACGGGCAGTGTGGGCAGGCTATGCGGGTGGTGCCTGCAGCCCACAGCCCCTCCAGGGCCCCACACTGACCTCACGACTTCACAATGCGCCTGATGTCCTTACCTCACTGCTGAGCCACTGTGTCTGTAGGCCTCTCCCTGCAGGTCAGCTCCCAGGCTGGCTTTGTCCTGGGATCCTGTGATCCTAGCCCCCTCCCCCATAAACTCTGAGAGCACACAGGGGCGCAGAGAAAGATTCCTTACCTTTGCATAATTAAAGCAAGTTTCCGAACCTCCTCAAGTTCCCTCAGACACACCCTGATAGCTGCAAATAAGGAGACGGGGTCACAGAGTGAAGGGAGACCCTGGCACCTCCGGGATGGCCCTAACATTTCTCTCCAGGGGAGAAATTTGGGGGAATCTGACTGCGGACACCAAGAGTCTGTGCCCAAGGCCTTGTGGTGCTGCCAGTGTGGGCCTCTTTATCATGAGGGTGCATGGTCACTTCAGAACTGCTTCCACATTCCTTTTTCCTCCAGGACATTGTCCCCTGGGGGGACAAAGAGTTTGGCAAAGGTTGGGACAAAGGGCAGTGGCCTCCCACTGAGCCCCCCCTCCCCACCCCACCCCACCCTACCCCTGTTTCCCTGGAGAGCAGGGTGAAGACAGCTAAAGGACTTGTTCCCATGGGGGCTGAGTCGCAGCTCCTTGGCCAGGACTGCGGGTCCACTCCAGCCACGCCGTCCACCAGGCAGCGCCATTCCCACGCTGCTCTGGGCCTGAGCCTGGAATCCAGGAATGGGGCGAGGTTCCTTGTTCTGTCCAGGCCTCTTCCTCGGGCTGTGTTTTCTGGGGGATGACTCTGCTGCTTCCCTCTTTTGGGGATCAGGAGACAAACCCCAGGTGATGCAGGGGAGAGTGCCCGCAGGGCCTGGCTCTGGCAGCAGCTTACCTTTGAGGGTCCTTGTCCTGTGTCCCTTGCAGGGCTTTCTTGGACCCTGAGAGGCAGAAAAGACAGGCTCTGGGGCTCATTCCTCACTGCTCCCTCTCTACACTAGCTATGGACCCCCAGTGGTTGGGAACAGTTTGGACCTTCATGAACTCAGGGGCTGTGGTTTTCTTCTCTTTCACTCATTTCTAGAGAAGAACATCAGGGGAGGCTCTCGATGAGCCCCCCATGGAATCCTTCCCTCCCTGCTCTGCTGCTCAAGAAACACATGTTCTCAGGCACCTGGGTGCTCAGATCTGTCAGCTAGGACCTATTTTGTAAGGCCAGTGCTCAGGGATTCTCATCAGTGACCTCTGTTGGCCACCACTGGGGAAATTCTGGGGAAATGCTGGGGTCAGACACCTGCCAAGGGCCTGGGGGTCTGACCTCCCACAGACACCCTGAATCTAAATTCTCTTGTCTTTGGTTGCTTCTCACTCAACTTGGGACCACTCCCTCAAGGCCCTCGGGATGCCCACCACGATACCTTTGGATAGAAATGGCTAAATATTTAAATTATATTTTTCCCCACTCTGCCTAGGCTGACTTTTCCCCAGAGGATCCTGTTTATTCTTTCCTGGGAACAGCTGTTCTCATCTTACCCATCTCAAAACTATCTCCATTTAGTTTAAAAAAGCAGAAATTAAAAAGAAGAAATAAGAAAAAGAGAGAAGCTCATTTACTCGGTTGCGTGTGGTTTCTTACCTCATTGATCTTCCTAGGTAGTACGTATGGATTCCTGTGGATGACAGGCCATATTGCAAATAAGGTGGTCACAACACAAAGGATGAAAAGGACTGCGCTAATCACACAGTTGCTGAGTTTTACGTTAAACCAAGCAAGAAGAAGGCTTTTCAGAGCAGAGAATAAACTCTCCATCTGAATCGCACAGGTGCCAATAGGCAAGTGAGCCCTGGGCTTCAGTTTGGCCACTTAAACCTCAGACCCTCATCACTGCCCTGTGACCTGGCACAAAGGCCACCTGCCAGCCAACAGTGGCTGCAGCAAGAGGAGGTGGAGAGTCACATCCCCGCCCTCAGCTCCTGCACCCTTCCCTGCCTTTGCTGAACTCACTGCCAAAAAGACCCAAGGTCATTTCCTGTGAATCCCACGGACAACTTGTTATTACCCGGTTTATTACTGATCTCTACTTGAGCTACACCAATTTCATACTCTGAAAAATCTAGGGTTGACTTTAATTTTTGTTTTAAATTTTTCAGGATACTTTTCCTTCGGAAGGTTCTGTCTTTAACCCCCAACTTATCCCCGTAATGTGTTTTATTTTGCAGTAACCCAGTCAGATGACCTATGCTTAATATATTGCATATTAAATTTTATCAGGTTATCTATGATTTAACTTTATTTCTCATGTATCTCCACTTTGAACACTTGTTTGTCCAATTTTGTTCATTTTGAAAAATTGAAAAAAAAAATACCTGGCACTAGACTATTCTTTGTTTTTAACCAGAAGTATAGTGCCATGGGGCTGGTTAGAGACGCATGTGATGGGCATCGACCTCTCCTGCTCCGGGGTTTCCCATCCTGAGGCCTGGCTCCTCGGGGGCTACTGGGCCTCTCTGTGGAGCTGTCCAGAACAAGGTGGCTTCTGGGGCCTGAGGGGGAAGGAGAGCAGACCCCTGAGGGCACACTGAGTCACTGAGATGCTGTTGTCTTTCTCCCTCAAAGCCGGATAGGAGGGATGAGGACACTGGTTTCGACTCTGCACCATTGGGGGGTACAACTGAACCCACGTGTCCAGCGTCAGATGGGGCCAGCTCCATCTCTCTCCGGCCCCAGTCCCTAGAGGGCCGCTCTTTCCTCTAGGAATCAAGGCTCTCAGCATCTCCCCACCCCCCACCATATGTCCTCCATCCTTCCACGGGGGAGATAAGGAGCTTCTCAGGTACAGGCCATCCGTTCCCAAAAGGGGTGTGAAGGAAGCGGTGCTGAGAAGGGAGAGGAGAGACGTGGTGGTGGTGGTGATGGCGAGAGGCCTCTCTGGGGAAAGGTTGACCTAGAGTTTTTCTCAAGCAAACGGACAGAAGTAGAGAAGGTGGCGCAGCTGGGGCTGGGAGTGAAGGTCTGAGGTGGTGGGAACCAGGCTGGAGGAGGAGGAGGGGTAGACAATCAGAATCTGGGTCTTGCACAGTGGGTGACAAGTTTTTCATTTTCGCTTGCTTCCTTATGCGTCTGTGGCAGATGGAAGGAGCCTGTGTGAGACAGGGCCTCACGGGCCCCGGAGTGTGGGCAGGCTATGCGGGTGGCGCCTGCAGCCCACAGCCCCTCCAGGGCCCCACACTGACCTCACAACTTCACAATGCTCCTGATGTCCTCACCCCAGTGCTGAGCCACCCTGTCTGCAGGGCTCTCCTTTCAGGTCAGCTGCAGGCTGCCTTTGTCCCGGGATCCTGTGACCCCCCAGCCCCCTCCCCATAAACTCAGAACACACAGGGGCGCAGAGAAAGATTCCTTACCTTTGCAAAATTTAAGCAAGGTTCCGAACTTCCTCAGGTTCCCCCAGACACACCCTGATAGCTGCAAATAAGGAGACTGGGTCACAGGGTGAAGGGAGACCCTGGCACCTCCAGGATGGCCCTAACATTTCTCTCCAGAGGAGAAATTTGGGGGAATCTGACTGTGGACACCAAGAATCAGTGTCCAAAGCCCCTCGGTGCTGCCAGTGTTGGGCCTCTTTATCATGAGGGTATACGGTCACTTCAGAACTGCTTCTACATTTGTTTTTCCTTGAGGACATTTTTCCCTGATGGGACAAAGTTTGGCCTATGTTGGGACAAAGGGCAGTGGCTTTCCCCCCAGCCCCCTCCTCTCTGGAGAGGAGTGAGAAGACAGCTAAGTACTTGTTCCCACTGGGACTGAGTCCCATCTCCTTGGCCAGTACTAGGGTCCACTCCAGCCTCACTGTCTGGCGGGCAGCACCATTCCTGCGCTGCTCTGGGCCTGAGTCTGGAACCCAGGAATGTGGCAATGTTCCTTATTCTATCCAGGCGTCTCCCTTGGGCTGTTTTTTCTGGGGCTGTTTGTGTACAACATCTCACAATCTCAGGCCTAGCTAGGCTTGAATGTTAATATTGTTTTCTGTTACTGTTACTTTAACTGACTATGCTTCTGGGTGTTAGTAAACATAAACAGTATAAAAGTTTATACTGTTTATGTTTACTAAGTTAATTTGCATATTCTGCCTATGTGGCTGAATATCATTGGTTAGAACATTAAGCTAGTTAATAAAAGGGGCCGAACAGGCTGCTCTCTGGCAGGGCACAACACCAGAGACAGTTTGTGATCCTCCGTAAAGTATTTCTTTCGCGTGCATATCTCAATGCCTCAGACTGTCTAACCAAACCTTACTGCAACATATGGCACTCAACATGAGACTCTAAAGAATTAAATAAAGGGAGAGGTAAATAAAGAAATAAAGATAGAACGAAAGAGAGAAAGGGAGAAAGGAGTAAAGAAATATAGATAGAAATAAAGAAAGGAAGAAGACAATAGAAAGAGTGAAAGGAAAGAAGAAGAAAAAGAGAAAGGAAATAGTAGAAATGAAGAAAGAAAGAAAGAAAGAAAGAAAGAAAGAAAGAAAGAAAGAAAGAAAGAAAGAAAGAAAGAAAGAAAGAAAGAAAGAAAGAAAGAAAGGAGAGAGAAAGGAGAGAGGAAGGAAGGAAGGAAGGAAGGAAGAAAGAAAGAAAGAAAGAAAGAAAGAAAGAAAGAAAGAAAGAAAGAAAGAAAGAAAGAAAGAGAGAAATAAAGAAATATAGAAAGAAAGAAAGAAAGAAAGAAAGAAAGAAAGAAAGAAAGAAAGAAAGAAAGAAAAATAAAGAAATTAGAAAGAAAGAAAGAAAGAAAGAAAGAAAGAAAGAAAGAAAGAAAGAAAGAAAGAAAGAAAGAAGAGAGAAAGGAAGAAAGAAATAGAGAAAGAAAGGAGGAAGAAGAAAAAGAGAGAAAGGGAGAAAGAAGTAAAGGTAGAAAGATAAAGAAGAAAGAGAAAGAGAGAGAAGGAAAGAATGACATATAGAAAGAAAGGGAAAAGAAAAAGAAAGAAAGGGAATAAAGAAATATAGATAAGAAATAAAGGAAGGATGAAGAAGAAAAAGAGAAAGGGAGGAAGAAATAAAGATGGAATGAAAAAGAAGAAAGATAGAAAGAGAAATATAGAAAGAAAGAAAGAAAGAAAGAAAGAAAGAAAGAAAGAAAGGAAGGAAGGAAGAAGAAAAAGAGAAAGGGAATTAAGAAATATAGATAGAAAGGAAGAAAAAAAGAGAAAGAAAGGAAGAAAAAATAAAGATAGAGAGAAAAGGAAGAAAGAAATAAAGATAGAAATAGAAAAAAGGGAGAAAGAAATAAAGAATATAGATAGAAAGAAAGGAAGAAGGAAAAGAGAAAGAAATATAGAAAGAGAAAAAGGGAGAAAGAAAAAAATAAATATAGAAAGAAAGAAGAAAATGAGAAAGGAAGGAAGAAAGAAATAAAGATAGAAAGAGAAGAAAGAAAGAGAAAAGGAAAGGGAGAAAGAAATAAAGAAATATAGATATAAAGAAAGGAAAGATTAAGAAGAAAAAGAGAAAGGGAGAAAGATAGAAAGAAAGAGAAGAAAGAAAGAGAAAAAAGAAAGGGAGATAGAAATAAAGAACTAAAGATAGAAAGGAAGGAAGAAGAAAAAGAGAAAGAGGGAATAAAGAAAGTTAGACAAGAAGAAAGGAGGAAAGAGAAAGAAAGAAAAAGAAAGAAAGAAAGAAAGAAAGAAAGAAAGAAAGAAAGAAAGAAAGAAAGAAAGAAAGAAAGAAAGAAAGAAAGAAAAAAGAAGAAGAAAATGAGAAAGAATGGGAGAAAGAAATAAAGAATAAATAAAGGAAGAAAAGGAAAAAGCATAATGGGAAATTCTGTAACGTCTCAGCAGGATGCCTATGTTGACATCCAGAACTCTCTAACAAAAGCAGCTGGTCTGCCTTTGAAGGGACAGATAAAGCTATGCCTTCTTGAGAGGGTAAAAAGGTATTGTCATTGGCTTAAGCAAAAAATAGAGAACAATTTAATTTAGAACCATGGAAAAAAATAGGGAAAAAGTTGCATCATGAACATGTTTTCAAAGCAATGTACAGAGAAACTCCTGTGTTAGAGGAGAAGAGTGGGGAAGAATCTTTGACTCAGCCTAAATTTGGGGCTAAGCCAATAGCATCTATATTATCTGGTGATTCATATCAAATTGATTCACCTGCCCGGTCTGAGTCTGACAGCTTCGAGTCAGACACAAAGAACTTGGTTTCAAAAGAGGTTGTAAGTGCCCAACAGTTGAGAAAAGTTAATAAAAAAAATAGATAAATTAGTCAAATGAAGTACCTTGAGATGCACCACCCTTCTAAAAGAAGGATAATGCCTGCTCTACATGGTATCACTGATCCTGACCCTTTGGCAGTTCCTTCCCCCCGCTTATATAAGAATAAGAAAGAAGAATCTCTGTGTTGCCATTTTAAGCTTACTCCTGAGTTGCATTCTCTGATGCAAAAACCTGAAGCTCCTTTATATAAGGCAAAATTGAGACAACAGCCTGCTCAGTTTATAGCTTTTCCAGTTGCTTGTAATCCTGATGTGCAAAGAAAAAGACAGGCAGGGGAATATGAGCCTGTTCCTTTTAAGTTTCTTTTCTCGCTTAAGCAAGCTGTGACCACCTATGGTGTTACTTCTAAATATGTGCTAGCCCTTTTTGAAAATTTTGCAGAAGCTAATACTGTAATTCTGCTTGATTAGCAAACTCTTGCAAAGGCAGTGTTAGAAAATTCTCAATATGTACAATTTAAATCTTGGTGGAAAGAAGAGGCTGAGAAATATACTAGAATTAAAACACCAAAACATGTTGATATCACTGTGAACCAGATTTTAGGCACTGGCAAGTGGGCTTTAGTGGAAGAACAAGTCCATTTGAAGGCAAA
This sequence comes from Sorex araneus, assembly GCF_027595985.1. NCBI lineage: Eukaryota > Metazoa > Chordata > Mammalia > Eulipotyphla > Soricidae > Sorex > Sorex araneus. The sequence continues at coordinate 49,836,915 of NC_073303.1, forward strand.
CATTTTGGAAGCTGTTACTAAAACCTGTCTAAAGGTGTGGTGTTATTTTGAGACCTCTGCAAAATGTACTATGTCATTCACAAAAATCTCTCAGGAAGTAAATGAACTTTACACAGATTTTATTGCCAGACTCCAAGACTCTCTTGAAAAGGCTAAACCTGATGAAGGCCTTCATGAAATGCTTATGCTAACTTTAGCGGTGGAAAATGCTACAGCAGATTGTCAAAAGGCAGTTCAAACTGCTAAGTTAATGGGAAAAAACTCCCTGGACGATTTGATTAAAGCATGTAGGGAAGTGGGAAGACCAACCCATCAAGCGCAAATAATAGCCGCTGCTTTTAAAAGAGTAAACCAGGTAAAACGTTACAGCTGTGGAGCTTTCGGACATCTCAGACAAGATTGTACTCGTATGAAGTCTGGGATGGGGAAAGAACCAGGCATCTGTAGATGATGTGGGAAGGGGAAGCATTGGGCTAATAAATGTCATTACAAAAGAGAAAAATTTATAAAAGCTAATGAACCATGGGGAAACGGGAGTCGGGCTCGACCCAGGGCCCCTTCAACAATACAGGAAATTGTCAATAAAACCTCAAGTTAAATTCAAGAGTTTTTCATCCCCTACGATGATAATAATTAATAAACCCAAGAGCATTGGCAAAAAACTATCTTATATTGACCTTGTGAGAGCAACAGAAGGAAGTGTAGCTGCTGATATTTTAGTTTTACAGGATTTGTTTCTGACTCCTAATAAAATTTGTAAAATTCCAACTAATGTTTATGGCCCCCTTCCAAAAGGAACAGCAGGATTGATCCTTAGGAGAAGCAGTATGACTTTGCGAGGTGTTAATGTAAAAGTGGGACTCATTGACAGTGATTTTGTGAATGAAATCTCAATTATAGTCACTGTTCAAGCGGATATCAGAATATTTAAAGAGTAACTTATTGCTCAACTGCTTTGCTTCCGTGCATACTAAGAAAAAAAACAGGCATGAAAAGAAAAGGTGATTTTGGAAGCAGTAATGCAGCAATATTTTGGGCAGAAAAGATTACTAATGATAAGCCTACTTTGGTTATGACCTTTGAGGATGGAACAAAACTGGAGGGTATGTTATATTCAGATGCTGATGTTACTGTTATCGCCTCTCATCATTATATCTCACAGAAATTGTACAGCATTGTTGCATGAAAGTCCATGTGATCAGAGGTGCTGAGACAAGGAACGTGGAAGAAATGTATGTCATGGAGGGCCAAGGTTCTCTCTGACTCTTGAAGATAGAGATCTCCTTTTATTGATTATGGTACCTCTAAAGGGCGCAATACAGTGATGTCACCAAAGGCATCAAAAGAAGTTACAGGAAGAACATTGAGGTAGTAGAATATGCATTATTTCCTTGCATCTGCAGGCCAGTAATCTTGGCCTCCGGAAAGAAGATACAAAACCAAAACCAAAACCGAAAACTTTCTTGGGCTACAAGCATTTGGATATACATCCCAAAGACAAGGCTGGGCTGCCACATGAAATCTACATGTAACTCTTTGTCCTATCAAGACACACCCCTTAATAAAGTTAAACTAGCAAGGTAAAATAGGTTAAATTTTAAGTAGAGGCACTTACTTATTATTTCATTAGAGATATGATAGGTAACAAGAAAACTTCAGGAGTTCTTCGTGTTGATGTTGTACAATACCTTCTCAGCACTGTTAGTCAGAGTCTTAATGTCTTCCCATGTTGGAATCCTCTCTTGCTGTATTGTTGGAAGGCCTCTAAATTGAGTGAGTGCATGCCGATCCAGACTCAGATCACTGATCCGGAGTTTTTTCAATTTTTTTCATAGCCATTTCATCTGTTTCTTCTTGATCAGATTCATGGACAAAGCCTTTTGGTGGAACACCAGAAACGTTCTTTTTCTGTGGAGATAAAAGCAAAATCTCATCCCCATCTTTCTGCCCGGCCTAGTATCCAATTTCCAGAGACTGGATCCCTATAAAGAACTTTACATTTCTGAATAGTTTTATCTGAGTTATTTCTGTTTGCATTAGAACTTGCTTGTTCCGAGCTATTTTAAACTTCCCAATGTTTTTCTGCAGGTGTTATGTTATCAGAGCAATTCAAAAAATTTAAAGAAAACAGTGCTCTGGATAACTGCTGTCTGGGAGAATCCGAATATATTTCCCTTTTTTGTTTAAGCAACATTTCTTTGAGCGATTTGCTCTTTCAATAATAGCTTGTCCTGTACTATAAGGAATTCCTGTAATTATATGGAGTTTTTTTTAAAAAAAAAACTATCATTTTTCATCAGTATAAGTAGCCTTTCCTTTTTCATTAGCATCTGAAAAATTTAACCACTGATTCAATAGGTTCGGCTTTTATAATGCTAGGCCAAATCCAATTAGTAAATTTAAGAAATTGAAACATTTTTTGCTTTGGAAGGCTGTTATGAATTTTGCCCAAATCATCAGTGCAGGCAATTTGCTAATCCCGATCAAGTTCCCATAGTGCTTTGTTTCGTTCATTGGTCAATGACATAATTTCAGCAGATCACTCCCTATTAATTGTCTAATTCTTTTTCTTCAAGAATTATATAAAATATTTTATACACATAAGTGGCCAATTTTTTAGTAGGCTTATCATGTATAAAAAAGAAGGACTCCATTCCACAATATTAGTTTCTAGTACCAGAATCCCAGTGGGATAATGTGAAGTGTGCAACACTATCAGATTTAAATTTTCTAAAGAATCAATTCTATCTAGTTGGGCTTTATTTATAATTTCCTCAATTAATTCCAATTCAAATTTAGCTGCAGGGCTGAGTTGCCTCGGACACTTAGGAATCACCTTCCAATGTATGGAACAAGTTTTGTAAGGCATATGCCTAGAGAAGGCCATAGCCAATTTATATTTCCCAATAGTTTTTGAAAATCCTTTAAGATTTTTAACTGATCTTTCTGAATTTGGACCTTTTGAAGTGTATTTTACTCTCCCATGTTATTTGTCCTAAAAATTCCAAGGAACCTGGAGTTGAATTTTATCCAGTGCAACTTTTAAACCCATGACTCCAATTCATAAATTACAGCTTTGTAAACCTTCTGCAAATTTGTCTGAGGTGCAGCAATAATTAGAATATCATTCATATAATGGATAATTTTAACCTCAGGGTACTGTGTCCTTATTACATCCAATGGTTGATTAACAAAATATTAGCACATTGTCAGTCTGTTCATCACCCCTTGTAGCAAAACAGTTCACTGACATCTTTTTGCCATATGCTCGTTATTTAAAGAAGGCACAGTAAAAGCAAATTTCTCTATCCTCTTCCCTTAAAGGGATGTTATAGAAACAATCTTTTAAATCAATTATAATAATATTCCACTTCTTTGGAATTATGGCTAAATTAGGCAGGCCCGGCTGTAAAGGGTCTATTAATTCCATACAGACATTGATTTTCCTTAAGTCAGTTAACATTCTCCATTTACCAGTCCTTTTCTAAATAGCAAATACAGGTAAATTCCAAGGACTAGAGCTAGTAATGACATGTCCCAAATCAAGCTGCTCTGTAACCAATTCATGCAAAGATTTTCTTTTGTCAAGGGCCACTGCTTGACCCAAACAGGCTGAAGCTGTTTCCAGATTATTGGGAGGGCTATTTTTCCAGCAGCAAAACTTTTTTAAAAATGCACCCAATACCCGTTTTCTATATGTCCTAGTCAAATCAACAGAAGCATTAAGTTCTGTAGAGATAGAATATACAGTTTAACAGCATCATGTCTAACTAAACCTTGATTTTCAATTATCTAGGAGCACTGTAATAGGAGTCCAGATACTAAAACAATTCTGCAGATATAATTTGGAGTTCTTAAGATTGCTAATCATTCTCATATACCACGACTAAGTTATACTCTGCTGTACTTTCTCAAAAGCATTACGTTTATCCTGTATATCTTCAAAAGATTACAATGCTCATAATCAAAGATCTTATGATATAGAATTCCAGACTGTAGGAGAACAGATAAAAGAGGGTTAAAATGCTCACAAAATTATTATATTTCATCCACCTACATGCTCCTCCAATCTTTGCCCACTTCATCACCTCCAGTGAACTGAATTTTATGTTTTATTACATCAAATGATTTTATTTTTTTTTTTTTTTTTTTTTTTTTTTTTTTTTTTTTTTTTTTTTTTTTTTTTTTTTTTTTTTTTTTTTTTGCTTTTTGGGTCACACCTGGCGATGCACAGGGGTTACTCCTGGCTATGCACTCAGGAATCACCCCTGGCCGTGCTCAGGGGACCATATGGGATGCTGGGATTTGAACCCGGGTCGGCCGCGTGCAAGGCAAACGCCCTACCCGCTGTGCTATCTCTCCAGCCCCATATCAAATGATTTTAATCTCAATTTTTATTCTCTCCCAATATAGAGTGCAAATGGTCATTTTTGCACTTTAGGCTTCTATTTTAAACAATCCTTGAAAAGTCACATAATAAAAGGGAGCAAAGTTTTAGATTGTTTATATCTATCTTAGTATGAAAACCAAATATTCCTTCCAATTTCCTGTTTTATTTCCCATTCCTTCTCATAATTCTTGAGATGAAAATCTTCTGCCAGAATACTTTTAAATTTTAATTCTTTTACCATGAACACTTATTTTATTTTTGGATATACTCAATTTGAAAGGCATTCAAAACTTTTAACACTTTAGATATTAACTTCCTAACTTCAAAACTGAAATCAGAAGGCTGAGAAAGGGCAGGGGGACAAAAGAAAAAAAAAGAAGGTGGGAGGAGGCAACTTTCTCTCTTCCCCTGCAAGATTACTAAAGCAAAAAAGGGCAGTTCTCAGCAACTTTAGGCTATCAGGCTGATATCTGAGATTAATCCAATTTAACTCTTTGCTAATTAGCTCTAGAAATTTTAGCTACCAAAAACCTCAGATCAAATAAAACACTGGTAGAATAATTTTTGCAACCAATTTTATAACTCTGGGAACTCATGTTTTGAACCAAATCAGTAACTTTTGAACCTGTTTTTAGATAACACAATTATTTCAACTCTCATATTAATAATCTAATGCAATGCACATGTAAATAAACAAGCAAAATATACATATAGACATAGCAGTATAAGAAGAACTTGGAACCAATTTTTACGAAGCATGAGGAAAACCTCTTTTGGCTTAATTTCAATAGTTCTTATACCTTAGTTATTTCAAATCATGAGCTTTGTACACCAGATACTTTAACAATGCTACAATACAAGCTACCTGAAAACACTTAATTCTTTATTAAAATTGGCTGAGGCTTGTAAGATAAAGCTTAGATTCCCTGAACTCTTATTTCACTTAAGTTAAAAAGAATTTCAACTATTAATAACCATTAATGTTTCTCCAATAAGAGATTTTAGATTGAGAATGTCAATTTCTCTGTAGGCACCACATTCTGATTAGTAATCTTTGTTTAAACCTTTGCCTAACAAGTTCCAAAAACACCTAAACGTTTTGAATTGCTGGATAGTTTAAGGATTTCTACTTTTGATTTTAACCTGACTCTAATACTTGAGTACTCAACACAGACAGACAGAAAGACAACAAACATTACACATACATGTGCACAAATATATACTTGATTGATCAATCTGACCCTTCAAGAATGGCAGGGAAAAAAAAAAACTGACAGACTGAGAAAGAAAGGGCAGTCCCCAGGGCAAAGTTAAGCCCTGTAGGCCGATTGGGAACGTTGCTCCTTGTTTCCCTGCCTGACCAGCCAGTTTCCTGCTTATTAAAATTGTGTCAAAAAAGTGCTTTTGTTACTATAAAGCCGGCAAAATAAATTATGACAGTTATTGTAAACCTAAGGTGGCAAAATGTTAGCCATTTTTTTTTCTTTGACTTCAAAAAGTTCTTAATTACCTTAAATCATAAAATCTTTACACCAGACGTGGACATTAACAATTTCACACTACAAACATACTTTCAGATACATACACACGAAAAGTCACTGGCACTCACTAAAGTTTTAAATAGCAGCTTAAGAAAACACCAGAACTAATTTTATCTCTGCACTATTTCACAAAAGCTCTTGTTTTTAACTAGGCCGGTTAAAAACTAGAAGTTCAGCTAACTCCTGCCAAGCCACGATATCCTACCAAACAGTGCCCCAGTCCTGGGGTGGCCCGGGGGCAGTGGGGACATCTCCCACACTCCCCTACCCTCCAGTGGGCCGTGCATTTTGCATTTACAGTCACCATCCACTCAGGAAACAAAGGATCAGGCTCATGGTAAGGAGCCTCTTCCGACTCGGAGTCGTACTGGAAAGGAATCAGGGCCATGGTGATTACACCGTAGGCGTCCAATTCCTCTGCGGGGATCAAGCCCCCTTTCTGATGGGCATGGCACATTTCTTTTCCTAGCCTTTTTCACAGTTCTAAATTGAACTGATCTCTATATCTAGGCTCAAACCAATAACAATACTTATGTATCCTCTCAAGGAGGCATTGCACTACTTGCTCCCTCAAAGGCAGACCAGTTGCTTTTGTCAGAGAGTTCAAGAAATCCAAATAAACCTCCCTCTGAGATGTTACGGAATTGCCCATTACACCCTTTTACTTCAATCTTCGAGAGGCTATGCAAACTCGGTGCAACATTATCCCTCTCAGTTTCTCCCGTACCGGTCCTTACCTTCAGGCCCCACACTTGGCCGCCAGATATTGCATGAAGGTTCATGTGGTCGGAGGCGCTGAGACAAGGAACGTGGAAGAAATGTATGTCATGGAGGGCCAAGGTTCTCTCTGACTCTTGACAAAGGTAGAGCGCACCATGATCTCCTTTTATTGATCATGGTACCTCTAAAGGGCTCAATACACTAAAGGCATCAAAAGAAGTTACAGGAAGAACATTGAGGCAGTAGAATATGCATTATTTCCTTGCATCTGCAGGCCAGTAATCTTGGCCTCCGGAAAGAAGGTACAAAACCAAAACCAAAACCGAAAACTTTCTTGGGCTGCAAGCACTTGGATTTACATCCCAAGGACAAGGCTGGGCTGCCACATGAAATCTACATGTCAATTACAAACTTAGGAAGCACCTGAAATCTACATCCCAAAGACTAGGCTGGGCCAAAGCCTGGAATCTACAAATGTCAAAGATCAGGCCTGGCTAGCACCTGAGATCTGCATGTCAAAGAGCAGCCAGTCTTCTATGAGAAAAGGAAAACTGCTCCTTTCAATATACTGAAATTATTTTCTGAAGGAAGCTTGAAGGGGGAAAATGTTTAGCTTCATCCAAACCAGTCAGGATACAGGAGAAATCTCCCTCATTTTCATGGGTCCCTTGTTCCTGCCCATAGTACGGTACAGTATACACGGGCTCGTCCTGAGAGCTCAGTCCAGCCCCAACACAGCATGCTACATGAGGTATTACTAAATCCATGAAACTTTTTACTGCACCTTAAACAGAGCCATCCTACTTCTGCCCAATTTTTAACATACATTTGAAATTAAACCTTACTAATGATGCTACTGAAAAGTAGTAGTAGTAGCATCATTAGTAAGGTTTAATTTTAAATGTATTGAAGAGGAGGGCAGGTTAAGAGTTAAATTTGCCTTTGTAACTGTTTGACTGCTTTGAAAGATATTTTCTTCATGACCTCCAGCTGGGCAGGAAACTCACAAAATGGGCCAACAAACTGCCCTAGGAACTCTAAGCAAACATTTGCAGAGAAATAGTTAACAGTCAACAAATGTTTAGATATACAAATTAAGTGACCTATATGTGTGATCTCCTTTGATCTATAGATGTGATTCCCTTTGATATGTGAGATTTTCATTTGTCAACAAATGTTTAGATATACAAATTAAGTGACCTATCTGTGATCCCCTTTGATCTATAGGCGTGATTTCCCTTTGATGTTGCAATATGTGTGATTTTCCCTTCTCCCCCAAAAGGGTATAAATACAGCCTGCTTTTTGGAGGTCGGCACCTTCGGTTATGCCACGCTATTGAGGCACAATTGAAGGTCCCAATATAGCTATATTGGCTTAAATTGGCTTAAATAAACCCCATGCATTTGCAGAAAGAGTTGTCTTGGTTTTGTTCTTTTGTCTCTCCGAGCCTCCCCCGGGCAGAGATCTGCCAACCCTAACAGTATGTTAAATGAATCTCATTCCCCTGACCCTGAAAGAGCTTTCAATGCGGCATCATTGGGAAGGCTGAGAAGAGTGAGGCTTCGAAAATCTCGGGGATAGGACGAATGTAGAGGTTACTGAGGCTGCTCCAGCCACTCGACGATTAACGGGATTTCGTGATCGTGATCGTGAATGATGCTAACCTAATCAAGTTACCATTAATCACTGAAATTGCTATGATTCTAATAACTCTGTACTTTCAAACATTGACCAAGTTATTAATGCAGACATTTTCCTGGTGTTTCTGTCAACTTTGGTCCAAGTAGTGCTTGCATGAATGGAGGAGATTAATCCTTTTCCTACCTATTATACATTTTCAACTTTTCAAACTGAGCTCTCTGGTTCCTCAAATAGCTACATATGAATATCACTCCAAATTTTATGGGTCGATTATTATTGTGATTTATTTATAGAAATATAAAAATATACCAGATAATTATCCTGGAAGACTCAAGTTTTCTCAGTAGGCCATTAAACCATTGATGTACCATTAGCAACCCGAAATTTTACAATTTGGTTCTGAAAAGATTCCGGAGTAAATATATTGAGATATTTCTATATCGAGGCACTCTCAATGTTAATTTTAGTACACAGTTTTATGAACAGTTAGAAATTATATCAGAGACTTGTTGTAAGTTTAGATAGATTGCTTTAGACTATTAGAATAGTAATCTTTGTATTTCAGAGTGACTTACACATAAAATACTCCTTGAATTTTTCAGAGAAGGTGCACTTGAAAATACTTCCTGGGCCTAGGGCTATTGTACAAGGAGTAGGGCATTTGCCTTGTATGTAGACAAATTCTTTCTCTGCATCTACTGATACGGTCATTTGCATTTTATGTTTTATTTTATTGATATGGGGTATTGTGTTTACTGACTTGCAGAGGACAAATCATCCTTTCATCCCTGGGATGAATCCTACTTGGTCATGGTGCATGATTTTTCCTCATGAGTTGTTGTATTCTATTTGCTAGTATTTTTTCAGGATCGTTGCATCTGTGTTCATCAGGAATATTGGTCTGTAGCTTTCTTTTTTGTGGTGTTTCCATCTTCTTTGGGTGTCAGGGGGATGTTTGCCTCATAGAAACTCTTTGGGAGTGTTTCTATTTCTTCACTTTTCAGGAAATGCTTGAAAAGAATTTGCAGTAGGTCCTCTTTTAGGGTTGGAAAGAACTCACTAACAAATCCATCTGGGCCTGGGCTTTTGTTTGGGGAAAGACATTTGATTACCATTTCAATTTTCACCATGGTGATAGGTCTATTCCGGTATTCCACATCGTCTGGGTTCAGCCTTAGGAGGTTATAGGAATCCAGGACTTTATCTATTTCTTCAAGGCATAAAGATTTTCAAAGTAATCTCTTATGATCCTGTGGATTGCGGTAGTTTCTGTTGTAATGTCCCCCTTTTCATTTCCGATTCAATTTATTAGAATTCTCTCTGTGTCTTTGTCTCTTTCTCCCTCTCTCTCTCTCTCTTTCTCTCTCTCTCTCAGCCTCTCTCTCTCTCTTTGAATCTTGTTAGTGCTTTATTGACCTTGTTCATTTTCTCAAAGAATCTTGGTGTCATTGCACTGTAGCACTGTAGCACTGTTGTCCCATTGTTCATCAATTTGCTTATGTGGGCACCATTAACGTCTCGATTGTGAGACTTGTTGTTCCTATTTTTGGCATATTAAATATGCCACGGGTAGCTGGCCAGGCTCTGCCATGTGAGCGAGATACTGGTGGAGGGATGGGATGGGTGCTTGAGCATTGTGTGACTGAAATGTAATCATGCAAGCTTGTAACTATATCTCACGGTGATCCAATAAAATTTTTTTTAAAAATGGATGCTTTTACTGAAGGATGACTTGGAACTTCTTTTTAGATTCAAATGTGTAAATGTGTTTACTATAACGAAAAACAACATTTTTGCAATACTAAGTTCTCTATCTGGGATTCTTTCTGAAAAAATTTGAACAGGTGACTGATGTCTTTCAGTTTGATGTCTTATAGTTTGTCCGAAGAGTCTATCTTTTGAGATGATTTTGTAACTACTATGTTTTTTTTGTTTGTTTTTTTAATTAAATTTTTTTAATGAATCACCACAATATACAGTTACAAAGCTTCCATGATTGAGTTTCAGTAATAAAAATGATCGAACACCCATCCCTCCACCAGTGCACATTTTCTACCACCAATGTCCTCAGTTTCCCCTCCGGCCACCCCACCCCCATCCCACCTCCTGCCTCTGTGGCAGGCACCTTCTTACTTTCTCTCTACTTTTGGGCATTCGCTCATGGGCTATTATTATTATTATCATCACTTTACATTTGATCAGTTATATCAATGTCATATTTTGAAAGGACATCTTAAAATTAGTAGCATTACCATATATCCAAATGCCAAAGACCCAGGAACATCAAATTTACTGTGCTTAATCAGCTCATCCCTCTAGCCAACCAGAAAGGGCATTCTGTGTGTGTTTAGAAAGTCAGGGATTAGATTATTTTGAGTTCAAAATTCAACTCTTAGTATTTAAATGGTTATTTGTTCTTCATCAGAAAGATATTTTTTGTGAAGTTGATGTGTTTGTTTTCTTTTTTTAATTTTTATTTTATCACCATGTGGAAAGTTACAAAGTTTTCAGGTTTATGTCTCAGTTATACAATATTCAAACACCATCCCTTCACCAGTGCCCATATTCCACCACCAAAATTCCCAGTATACCCCCGCCCCCGCCCCCCACCCCCAACTGTATAACTGATGAATTCACTTCATTTTCTCTTTACCTTGATTACGTTCCATATTGCAAAACAAAACTCACTATTGTTATTGGAGTTTCCCCCCAAGAAAAACAGCCCTACTAAGGAAGCATTTGATAACTGGTTTTCCATTTAAAGATTGTATGTTTTCAGTTTTTAGAAAAGGTCGCGGTTCGGATGTGTTCCAGTCCCGCAACCCGGAACTGTGTTAGTTGTTGCTCAGTGTTGCCAGGGCTCCATCTGGAGAAGGTGTACCAGCTGTACCTCCTCCATCTGGATCCCCGGTGTTGCTGGCCCAGTTTCAGGACCGGAGCATTTCTCCAGCCACGTTGCTCACCAGACTGCCTGGCCTCTTCTCTGTTGAATGTCATAACTACTATTTTTTTAACACAAGTGAAATCTTTCACTCAAAGGAAAATCAGCATACATAACAAACATTTCATTTTTATGTCATAGTAAAGAGAATTAGCAAATGTATTAGAAAGATCAAGCCTGAGAAGTTATTTTATGGGCCACTGATGTATTTATATATTTATTTATTTATATCATTATTTCTTTTTAATTAATGTATCACCATGAGTTACAGTTACAGACTTACAAACTTTTGTGCTTACATTTCAGTCATACAACGATCGAGCACCCATCCCTCTAACAGTGCCCATTCACCACCACCAATATTCCAAGTTTCTCTCCTGCCACCCACACCACATTCACCCCTCACCCGCTGCCTCTGTGGCAGGTGCATTCATTTTTCCTCTCTCTCTCATTTTGGGTATTGTGGTTTGGAATACAGGTATTAAGTAGAATCGTATTCAGTCTATAGTTTATTTTCAGCACACATCTCCCATCCCAAGCAGGCCCTCCAAGCATCCTTTAGTTAGTGGTCCCTTCTTTATCCGAGCTGTCTTTACCCCAGCATGCGTGGCTGGAGAGTCCCTTTCTCCACACATCCATGCCAACGCCAGTTGTGTTTGTTCTTTTAGATGTGCACCAGACTCTGTGGTGTGAGATGATATCACATTGTTTTGATCTGCATCTCCCTGATGATTAGTGATGAAGAGCATTTTTTCATGTGCCTTTTGGCCATTTGAATTTTCTCTCTGAGAAAGTTTCTGTTCATTTCTTCGCTTCATTTATGGGATTGGATGTTTTCTTCTGTAGCATTCAACTAATGACTTTTTATCCTTGATATTAACCCCTTATCAGATGTGTATTGGGTAAATATTCTTTCCCATTCTGTAGACTGTCTTTGCATTCTGGTCACTGTTTCTTTTGAGGTACAGAAGCTTCTTAGTTTAAGATAGTCCCATTTGTTTTATTTCTGTTTCCACTTGCTTGGTCAGTGGCATGTCATTATATATATATATATATATATATATATATATATATATATATAATTAATGTATCATATATATATATGCGTGTGAGTGTGTGTATGTATTTGCATTTTGGGTCACACCCGGTGATGCACAGGGGTTACTCCTGGCTCATGAATTCAGGAATAAGTCCTGGAGGTTATTGGGGGACCATATGGAATGCTGGGGATCGAACCCAAGTTGGCTGCGGCTAGGCAAATGCCTTACCCGCTGTACTATCACTCCAGCATATTTGTTTTTTTGTTTTTGATTTTGTTTTATTATTATTATTTTTTATGGAATCACCATGTGGAAAGTTACAAAGCTTTCAGGCTTAAGTCTCAGTTACATAATGCTCGAACACCCATAAACCCATCCCTTCACCAGTGCACACATTCCACCACCAAGAACCACAGTAAACCTCCCTCCCAACCCCCCCACCCCACTTGTGTAGCTGATAAATTTCACTTTACTTTCTCTTTACTTTGATTACATTCAAACAAAAAACTCACTATTATTGTTTGGAGTTCCCCCCGACCTAGAGTCGGACCTGCTGGAAAGGAAGCATTAGATAATTTGTTTTCCGTTGCTGACTGAGAATGAAGAGATATGAGGTCATGTGGCCAAAATAGTAGCCGCAAGGTTCTGGATTTCTGTATTTTAGTATATTAGTAACTAAGTCCAAAGGAATTTCTGACAGAAATTGCATCATTGCTAGCTCATACCTCTCTACTACTTTATATTCCACATATGAGTGCAATCTTTCTATGTCTGTCTCTTTCTTTCTGACTCATTTCACTCGACATGATACTTTCCATGTTGATCCACTTATGTAGGATAACATAGCCTCAGGTAGTTTAGGTTTATTGAGTTACTCTCATCACAGTGCTCCCATTCCTCTGTGTTTATTTGTACCTTCTTTCTTAGTGTTCTGTTGACTTGTAAATATTGTTTTTCTCTTCTCCTTGAGTCCTTTGCATAGTTTATTCAGAACAATGTTCTTTTTGTATGGACACAGGAAGACTTAGCAAATGCTATGCTTTTGTAACCTGGGAGTCATTTGACTCTACATGATATTTTCCTCCTGGGCATCTGTTCTCTCAACCTAAGAAGCCTCAGCTGTCCTTACTTCCTAGCACCCCAAAAAGCAGGGTCCCAATGAGGGATGAGACGGACCCAGGGCAAGCAGTGAGTTGTGTGCTACCCTGGCATCGAGGTGGGCCTGGCCAAAGTGCCTAATGCTTAACTATAAGTTAAGAGCTTGGTCATGGACAAATGCTGTCATGATCCAAACAGTGATAACTAGATTTGGACCCTGCTAGGGTTAGGAATGATTAATCTGGCCTGAGTGCTATAGTCTGAGTCTGTGGCAAGATGTTGCCAGGAAGAGCTGCCTTGCAAGCCTCAATGTATCTCTTGCTATGTCCATACAAAAATAATTAATATTAAGATGTTAATGAGTGTTTGGACTATGGAAAGGAGAAAAACCCCTTAACAGGTATTTTACCTGCTGGCAGTCTGGAAGGGCTTTGGAATGTCTTGCCCTCAGGAAGGGCTTTTTTATGTTGATTTTGCTATCTGGCTGTGTGTAGCCTAGAGGGCAAGGTGGGAGAGACAAGTAGGAGGAGAGAGACAAGAGAATCCAGAGAGGCTGCAGTAGATCCAGAGACAGGACGGAGCTGGGAGTGCGGCAGATGAGAAAGATGGAAGATTGAATAAACAGTAACTAATCAGCAACCAGTTTGGTCCTCGTTCTTCCTTCGCCTATCTTTGGCCAACAGCCATCCCAATCCAGCCCATACACAGCGGTTCCAGAGCAACAAACCCAGGTGATGAGACAGCTGTTGGCGTGCTTTAGTTTTTTACCCACTTACATGCAAATTTCACGACTTCATGTTTTATAACAGCTGCATAGTATTCCATTGTGTCGATGTACCAAAGTTTCTTTAAAAAGTCATCTGTTTTTTCCGAATGGCTGAGAGGCACATGAGAAAATCCAGCATATTTGAAGATACCTTTAGCTTCAATGAGGAGGTTTTTGCCGACCTTTAATTTTTCTTTAATTTTTTTAATTTTATTGAATTACCATGAGATAGTTACAAGCTTTCATGTTTGGGTTACAATCTCACAATGATCAAACACCCATCCCTCCACCAGTGCACATTCCCCACCACCAATATCCCGGGTATACCCTCCCTTTCTCACTGTCCCCCTGCCTCTAAGGCAGACAATATTCCCCCATACTCTCTCTCTACTTTTGGGCATTATAGCTTGCAACACAGAAACTGAGAGGTCATCATGTTTGGTCCATTATCTACTTTCGCCACGCATCTCCCATCCCAACTGGTTACTCCAGCCATCATTTTCTTAGTGATCCCTTCTCTATTCTATCTGCCTTCTCCCCTCCACTCATGAAGCAGTCTTCCAGCTATGGAGCAATCCCCCTGACCCTTGTACTACCATCCTTAAGTGTCAGCCTCATGTGATTCTACCCTACACTCCACAAATGAGTGCAGTCCCTCTGTGTCTGTCCCTCTCTTTCTGACTCATTTCACTTAGCTTGATACTCTCCATATTTATCCATTTATTAGAAAATTTCATGACTTCATCTCTCCTAACAGCAGCATAGTATTCCATTGTGCAGATGTACCAAATTTTCTTTAATCGGTCATCTGTTTTAGGGCGCTCGGGTTGTTTCCAGATTTTGGCTATTGTGAACAACGCTGCAATGAATATATAGGTACAGATGTCATTTCTACTGTGCTCTTTTGCATCCTCGAGATATATTCCCAGAAGTGGTATTGCAGGGTCATATTGAAGCTCATTTTCTAGCTTTTGAAGGACTGTCCATATTGTTTTCCAGAAAGGCTGGACCAGTCGGCATTCAGACCAACAGTGAAGGAGCGTCCCTTTTCCCCCAGAACCACACCAGCACTGGTTGCTTTTGTTCTTTTGAATGTGTGCCAGTCTCTGTTGCCGACTTTTTCTTCAATGTATCTTATGGATTTTAGTCTGATGTTGAGATCTTTAATCCACCTTGATCTGACTTTTGTTCATGGTGTTAGGTAAAGATCTGAGCCCATGTTTTTCATGTCGCTGTCCAGTTTCTCCAGCACCATTTGTTAAAGAGGCTTTCCTTGCTCCACTTCACATTTCTTGCCCCCCCCATCAAAGATCAGATGATCATATATTGAGGATGTGTGTAAGGATATTCAACCGTGTTCCATTGGTCTGTGGCTTTGCCTTTGTTACAATACCATGTGGTTTTAATTATTACCACTTTGTAGCAGAGTTGGAGGTTGGTGATACCACCCATCGTCTTTTTCCGAAGAATTGCTTTAGCTATTCATGGGAGTTTGCTGTTCCACATGAATTTCAGGAGTGTTTGATCCATTTCTATGAAGAATTTCATGGGTATCTTTCTAGGGATGGCATTTAATCTGTATAATGATTTGGAGAGTATTGCCATTTTGACAATGTTAATTCTTCCAATCCATGAGCAGGGGATATGTTTCCATTTCCTTGTGAACTTTTTTATTTTGTGAAGTTGTGCTTTGTAACTTTCTTTGTACAGGTCCTTTATCTCCTTAGTTAAGCTAACTCCAAGGCATTTGATTTTCTGGGGCATGATTGTGAATGGGATTGCTTTTATCATGTCACTTTCTTCTCTCTCATTGTTTGCATGTAGGAAAACCATGGACTTTATGGTATTGATTTTATAGCCTGTGACTTGACTTTATCAGTCTATTGTTTCCAGGATCTTCTTGGTAGAGGCTTTAGGGTTCTCTTAGGATTCTCTAATGATATGCAGAGTATCATATCATCTGCAAATAGTGAGAGCTTGATTTTTTCTTTCCTGTTAGGATGCCCTTAATAGCTTTTTATTGCATAACAGCTATTGCACGTACTTCCACTATGATATTGAACAGAAGTAGTGATAGTGGGCATCCTTGTCTTGTCCCTGATCTTAGAGGGAAGGCTCTTAGTTTTCCCTCATTGAGGATAATGCTTGCCATAGGCTTGTCATAGATGGCTTTGACTATATTAAGGAAAGTTCCTTCAATGCCCATTTTGGTGAGAGTTTTCATCATAATAGGGTGCTGAATCTTGTCAAATGCTTTCTCTATATCTATTGATATGATCAAATGGTTTTTATCTTTTCTTTTTGATATCATGGATTATGTTGATTGATTTCTGAACATTAAACCATCTTTGCATCCCCAGGATGAATCCCACTTGGTCATGGTGTATGATCTTTTTGATGAGTTGTTGAATTCTATTCACTAATATTTTGTTGAGGATCTTCGCATCTGTGTTAATCAGGTATATCAGCCTGTGATTTTCTTTTATTTTGGTGTCTCTGTTTTCTTTTGGTATTAGATAGTTATGTGCCTCATAGAAACTGTTTGGAATAGTTTCTGTTTCTTCAATTTCCTGGAAAAGCCTGAGTAGAACTGGCAGTAGGTCCTCTTTAAGTGTTTGGGAGAATTTGCTAGTGAATCCATGTGGACCTGGGCTTTTGTTTTGGGGAAGACTTTAGATTACAGTTTAAATTTCCTTTACAGTAATAGGTCTATTCAGATAGTCCGAATCTTCTTGGTTCAGCCTTGTGAGATTATAGGAATCCAGGAATTTACTCATTTCTTCTACGTTCCCTTGTTTCATCGCATACAGATTTTCAAAGTAATCTCTGATGATCTTTTGAATTTCTTTGGTTTCTCTTGTGAAGTCCCCGTTTTCATTCCTGATTCAGTTTACTAGAGTAATCTCTCTCTTTCTTTATGATTCTTGCTAGTGCTATATCAATCTTGTTTATTTTCTCAAAGAACCATCTCTTGGTTGCATTGAACTTTTGATTGTTTTTTGGGTTTCCACGTGGTTCATTTCTGCTCTAAGTTCTATTATTTCTTTCCTTCTGCCTGATTTGGTCTCCTCTTGTTGGCCTTTTTCTAAGATCTTGAGTTGTGAAGTCAAGTTATTTATGTGGGCCCTTTCTTCCTTCTGGAGAAATGCTTGCAGAACTATGAATTGTGTGTCCCACAATTTAGTTGTTTCTCACAGGTTCTGGTAGCTCATGTCTTCATTCTCACTTGTTTCCAGGTACCTTTTGATTTCTTCCTTGATTTCCTCCTTGGCCTACTCATTGGTCAAAATTGAGTTGTTTAATCTCCAGTTATTTGATTTGACTCTCTGCATCTGTGCGTGATTAACTTCTGTCTTCCGTGCATCATGGTCTAAAGATAGTTGATACAATTTCTATCTTCCTGATTCTATTGAGGTATATTTTGTGACCCAGAACGTGGTCTATTTTAGAAAATGTTCCATGTGCACTGGAAAAGAATGTGTATTCTTTTGGGGGGATATAAATCCCTTTATAGATCTATTAGTCCTCTCCTATTTCTTCCTTCAAAACCAGTGTTTCCTTGCTGAGTTTAACTTTTGTTGATCTATCCAGAGGTAATACGGTCTTGTTGAAGTCTCCAACTACTATTCCTCCTTAAAATCTATTAACACTTATATGTTCACTGCAGCACTATTTACAATAGCCAGAACCTGGAAAAAATTGATTGCTGAGAACAGATGACTGGTTAAATAAACTTTGGTGCATCTACACAGTGGAATACTATGCAGGTGTTAGAAAAGAAGAAGTCATGAAATTTGCAGATAGGCGGATCAACATGGAAAGTATCATGTTAAGTGAAAGAGTCAAAAAGAGAGGGTCAGACATAGAAAAATTGCACTCTTTTGTGGAATATAAAGTAACAGAATGGGAAACTAACACCCAAGAACAGTACAGGTAAGTACCAGGAGGATTACTCCACAGGTTAGCAGCCAGCCTCGAATGCTGGGGAAAAACGCAGCTCAGATAGAGAAGGGACCACCAAGCAAAGGGTGCTAGAAGGGCCCGCTCGGGATGGGAGATGTGGGCTGAAAGTAGACTATAGACTGAACATGATGGCCACTTAATACCTCTACTGCAAACCACAACACCCAAAAGGAGAGAGAGAGCAAAAGGGAATGCCCTGCCACAGAGGTGGAGTGGGGTGGGAGGGAGGGGAGGGGGTGAGGGATACTGGGATCATCAGTGGTAGAGAATCACTGGTGGAGGGATGGGTACTCGAGCATTTTATGACTGAAACACAAGCACAAAAGTTTGTAAGTCTGTGACTGTACCTCGTGGGGATTTACTAATTTAAAAAATTAAAAATCTATTAGCATTGTTTTAAGTATTTAGCTGGTTCCTCATTGGGTACATATACATTTAAGTATGTGATTTCTTCCAGCTGTATATATACCTTGATTATTAAAAATGGCCTTTGCTGTTCCTTCTAATCTTTTTCAACCTGAAATCTGTGAGGTTGGATAATAGTATGGCCACCACGGCTTTTTTGAGGGAGTTGTTTGCTTGCAGGATTGTTTTTCCATCCTTTGACTTTGTATCTGTGTTTGCCCTGACTGTGCAGATATGTTTCTTGTAGACAGAAGAATGTTGGGTTCAGTTTCTGAATCCATTTTGTCACTGTGTCTCTTAATTAGTGCATTTAGAGACATTGAGAGAGAGTATTGTCATGGGGTTTTGTGCCATCTTTCTGTAGAGGTCTTTTTGTGCTTGTAGGGGTTTCTCTTGTCTTACAGTAGCCCCTTTAGTCCTTCTTTTAAGGTTGGTTTTCAGTCTATGAAGTTCCTGAGCTGTTTTTTTTATCCATAAAATAGTGTACTGCTAGTTTAGCTGGCTAAAGTATTCTTGGTGAGGTGTTCATTTCATTGAGTTTTTTCACTATATCCAACCATTATCTTCAGGCTTGGAAGGTTTCCTCTGATAAGTCTGCTGTATATCTAAGGGGCAATCCTTTGTATGTGATTTCCTTCTTTGATCTTGCTGCTTGCAGTATTGTGTCTCTATCTGTGGCATCCATCATTCTGACTATGATATGTCTTGAAGTCTTTTTACCAGGATCACTGTTAGCTGGCACTCTTCGGGCACCTTGGATCTGGATGCTTGCATTCTCCAGTTCCGGGAACTTCTCAGCAATGATATCTTTAGCTGTGTTTTTTTCACTGGGGTTGCCTCCCAGTCCTTCTGGCACTCTGATGATTCTTGTGTTGTTCCTCTTGGATTCATCCCCTAGGTCTCTGATTCGCCCTAGAACTATTTTTAGATCTTTTCCCATTGTATGTTGTTGCCTGTATACTTTCGCAGCTCATCTTCAAGTTCACTGATTCTGTCTTTGGCTGTTGTCATTCTACTGTTGAGGGCACCCACTGAGTTTTTTATTTCATCTACCGAATCCTTTATTAGTGATACTTCTGTTTTTAGCTTTTTAATTTCTGCTCTCATTTCTTCCTGTATTCTCTTGACTGTTTCACTATTCCTTTCATGTCCTCCTTTAATTTACTGAATGCCTGTTCCACCATTTCTTTGAGTTCATTGAACATATTCAACCTTTCACCTCTGAATTCTTTATCAGAGATATCGTATTTGTAGGTAACCTCTGTTGAGGTTTCTGGACTCTTCTGCATACTCTCCTAGTCGTGGGGATTTGTGCTGCGTCTTCATGTTGTTTTGGTAGTATGGAGGTGGGACCTTCTAGTTCGATATCAGTATTCCCCTCTTTCTGCGAGAAATTCTCGATGATCTCAGTCGATGATGGCCACCTTTTTCCCCTTCTAGGATACAACCTTCCCCTTAGGTGCTCCTCTCTGACTTATATGAGGCCTCTAGTGAAGCTTCTGAGGATGTGATATTTTATATTAGGCTTATACAACTTCTTGTGTTCACTGTTATTTTGGTGAGATTTGAATAGGCTCGTGGACTATTGACCTATTGTGTTTGACAGCACCAGGATGTTCTCCGCAGTTAGGTACTGGAGATTGGGATGTGAGTCCAGAGTACTGGGAAGGGGAAAATAACTGCAGCCATCTAAGAAGCCAACTGCTCCCAGCTGGAGGCAACGTCCCCTGCTGTGGAGGCCATGCCCCCTGCCCATCCTGGGAGTTCTGGTCCAGGTCCCAGCAGGCTGGGGCTGAGGCGTGGTCTTGGGAAGCCCCCGGGGTCACAAACCTGAGGAGCAAGCCCGGGGCACTGGAGGGGCTGCGCTGAGGAGCCGGATGTCAGTGTCGGGAGTCTGGGAGGATTTCTGGTCCAGGTGGCGGGCTGGAGCAGGGGTGTGTGCTTGGGGAGCCTCTGGGGGTCACACACCTTGGCCAGTGACGTTTTCAATTTACATTTCTTCACACATTTGTGAAGGTAAGAATCTTTACAAAGATTTCTTCTTTTTTTTTAGCACTTTTGCACTTTTGTCCCATTGTTCACCAATTTGCTCGAGCAAACACCAGTAACATCTCCATTGTGAGACTTGTTGTTTCTGTTTTTGGCATATTAAATTTGCCATGGGTAGCTTGCCAGGCTCTGCAGTGCAGATGGGATACTCTCAGTAGCTTGCTGGGCTCTCCAAGAGGGATGGAAGAATCAAACCCGGGTCAGCAGCATGCAAAGCAAATGCCCTACCCACTGTGCTATCGCTCCACTCCAATGCTGAACAGAAAGGAAAAAAACAAGATGTAATTCATGGTGAACTTAGAATATGGTTTCCTCTCTATTTTAGGTTGAATCTTGGTTAAGAAAATATTTAGTAGGTGTCCATCAAAGTAAGTCTTTACTCGGATTGAGTATATGACATTTCAGCAAGCCCACTAGACACCGTGACGTATACTGAGAAAGGAAGACTTCTTTTTGGAAATTCAACATGTCCGTGAAGCCTTCCAAATGGGAATTTAGAAACTCTGGCCACCGAGTTCCCATTGAGTTCTGGTCCTTCTTGAGCCTAATGAAAATATGAGAGATGGAAGCAGAGCAGGGGCAGCCATGTGCTGGAACTGCAGAGCAGAAGCAAGCCTATCTAAGGGACCAGAGTGACAGTACAGTGGAGAGGGCATTTGCCTGCATGCAGCACACTTGGGTTCAATCTCCAGCATTCCATATTGATGTAAGAGCATTGGTGTGTGCCCTCGGCTGTCTGCAGGGAAGAGCACCTATGGCCAGGAGATGGCCCAGTGATTCAGGTGCTGACTGTGACCACTGACCCAGCACGCACTCTTTTCTCCACATCTCTTACTCTTTATCTTTTTATGTGAGAAAGGGAGTGTCATCTTCTCATCTTTCATGGGAAAAAAAGTGTGATGTGTTTATTTATAATTTACATTTGATGTATAATATGAGCTTGTTTGGAGGTACGAGCAGGGGAGCGCAGCTACTCTTATACCCTCGACCAAAGACTGGTCTGTCTCTATTTGGGGAAGGCCGTTGTCTTCGACCAAGCGTGCAGCTTCGGGAGGGATGCACATGGAGTGGTGAGGGAGGAAGGGGACACCCACCCAGGCAGCTATCATGTCCCCTCAGAATTGCTATAAGTTACTATAACTGCTATAAGTTTATGGATAACTTGCCTGAACATTTGGGAAAGACGTGATATAGGTTTGCTTTTTTTTTCCCCCTCAGGGCTGGGGGCACATCCTGCAGTGCTCAGTGGTTACTCCTGGCAAGCTCAGAGGACAGAGATTTCTAAACTTTATTTTTTATTTCTTAACTGTCATACCTTTTTAATGATGTTTTAGCTTATAACAATGCCTTATAAACTAAGAAAATTAACACATAAGTATTGAATTACATCTATATGCTTCATATAATGGCATGCATTACTCTATGCATAGTTTTAAATTCTTGATGTTTCTTGCACTCTCTCTTATAATTGTTATAGAAGTAACACTGGTTTATCAAATTACATAAATTTTAGATATACAGCATTATAATTTGACATGTCACCACCAAGTTTCTATCTGCCACCATATAACTGAACCCCTTTAGCTAACCACCATCCTTCTGAGTCCAAGAGTTTGATTAGTTTGAGTTTGACCATTTATTTTGCTTTTTTTTTAGTTTAGAGTGAAATCATGCAATCTTTGTTTATCTCTTTCTCAATTATTCCACTTAGCATAAAATACTCAAGGTTCATATATTAATGGAAATGGCAATATTTCATCTTTTTATTATCTAAATAGAATGCCATTGCATATATAAATATATATACATATATATATATAATTTGCAGAGAGTCTCTTGCCTGGCTGTCTTCCCCAGGGCCTAGCTACAGCCATGCTCGAGGCCCCTCTACACACGTTCGGACAGGCCCCATGCATGAAGGTACTGGCAGAGGAACCCAGGTGTGTGTAATCCCATCAACAGCCAACATCGAGAGAGACTTAAAAGCAAGCTCTCAGAAGAGAGTGATGCAGAGAGCCTCTTGCCCGCATGCCTGGCTGTCTTCCCCAGGGCCCCTCGGAGGGGATGGGCTCCAGCTTCCCTCCCCACCCTGAGCAGATCTCCCGGCAGCCGAAGACCACCGGAACCTAGCTCCAGCCATACTGGAGGCCCCTCTCCACATGTTCGGACAGGCCTCACGCATGAAGATACCGGCAGAGGAACCCAGGTGTGTGTAATCCCATCAACGGCCAATATCCAGAGACTTAAAAGTAAGTTCTCAGTAGCCTACTTCTCCCTTTGGGAAACTGGCAATCTTCTGATAGCTTCCTGCCCACCTGGGACAGCCTTGCAAGCTTCCCATGGTGTATTCATATGCTAAATCCAGTAACAAGCTGGATCTCATTCCCCTGACCCTGAAGAGCCCCCCGTGAAACATCGTTGAGAGGGCCGAGTCAAGATAGACTTCTAAGATCTCAGGGAAAGGACAAAATGAGAGGTTACTGAGCTCACCCGAGAAATCGGTGATTAACAGGATTTTGTGATCGTGATTGAATTTGTGTGTATGTGTGTAAATATATATAATATATGTGTGTATATATATATATATATATATATATATTGGGCTGGAGCGATAACATAGTGGGTAGGGCTTTTGCTTTGCACGCAGCCGACCCAGGTTCGATTCCTTCGTCCCTCTCAGAGAGCCTGGCAAGCTACGAAGAGTATTCCACCCGCATGGCAGAGCCTGGCAAGCTACCTGTGATGTATTCTATATGCCAAAACCAGTAACAAGTCTCATAATGGTGACATTCCTGGTGCCCGCTCAAGCAAATTGATAAACAATGGGATGACAGTGTGACAACAATGCATATTTTGCCACCAGACTCTGCAACAGGCTGTTTTCACTCGGGAAGCCCCAGAGGGGCCCTCCCTGCCCCAAGGGACCCAGCCCTGGCAGCCCACCTCCACAACCCAACTGCTGCCACGCTACAGGCAGCTTTCCACACGCTTGGGCTGAGCCTCACATATGAGTGAACATATTCTTGGACACATCATACTCACTTCCTGGACACTTCCTGGACACATCCTGAACATATTCCTGGACCCATCCCTACTCACTTTCCATAATTACCACACCATATTTGATGGAGTTCAGAGAGTAGGCAACAAATAGAGGGAATATATATATATATATATATATATATATATACATTGATATATAAGTGGGAATACCTGTAAAGGCAATTAGAGGTTGCCCCCAAAACCTCCATCCCTCTCAGAGAGACCGGCAAGCTTCCAAGAGTATCCAGCTTGCACAGCAGAGCCTGGCAAGCTACCTATAGGGTACTCGATATTGCAAAAACAGTAACAATGATGGTCCTCATTCCCCTGACCTGAAAGAGCCCTCACTATGCCATCGGGCTATATTAGCATGTGACAGGGACGAATGGAAACGTTACTGGTGCCTACTCGAGCAAATCGATGAACAATGGGATGACAGTGATACCGTGATATAAACCACATTTATTTATCCATCAATCAATACTGATTTCCCCATACCTTAGCTATTGCATTGAACATAATGATGCATGTACCTTCTATAATTGGTGTTTTAATATTGTAAGGATGAATAGAATGGGTAGTTTTCATGTTAATTAATAACATTTTAATGTAAAAATATTTTAATTACTCTAATATATCAATATTTTATTTTATAGATTATGGATTCCACTGTTTACTTAGTAACATATGTTTTCTCCTATAACTCAACAACAATTCCTATAACTGAATTTGGTACCTTTACAGTGGCTAATTTATTTTAATCACATCTATTTTAAAAGGGCTGGAGTGATAGCACAGTGCATTTGTCTTGCATGTGACCGACCCAGGTTCGATTCCTCCGTCCTTCTCAGAGAGCCTGGCAAGCTACCAAGAGTATCCCGCCCACATGGCAGAGCCTGGCAAGCTACCCATGGCGTACTCAATATGCCAAAGCAGTAGTAACAATTCGCACAATGAAGACATTACTGGTACCCACTCGAGCAAATTGATGAGCAACGGGATGACAGTGATAGTGACAATTAATTCTATAAGTACACAAAGCATATTAGCTATCTTCACTAATTTTGGAATGAATATATTAATATTTACAATATTAATATTAATTAGTTTTGAATTGTTGAATTTAAGCTCTTAGTGCATTTTCCTAACTATGATAATTACTCCTTTTTATCACTTGCTATGATTCTTCCTGCATGTAGACGTTTCAAGATGAAAATTCAAAATATCTCATTTTTATTTCAGGGTTCCCTTAGAGTGAGCACATATCATTATAAATTAAAAATAGACATTTAAGTACAATGATTAATTCCTAATATTACTTTATGCCATTTTGGGATGCTTTAAATGATTTTGAATGATTTCTTATTAATTTTGCTTGTAATTCTTTATAAATGAAGTCAATAAGACTACTTATTGTTTGTATTACTTATCTAATTACAGGTAGAGAGAAATTAATTGATTTTGGAAATTACTTTCATAAGGACTCATTTTCATTTTTATTGTTTCTTAGAGTTTGTTCTGGGCTTTCAAAGGGCAAATAATTAATCTTCATTTCTAAATTTTATGCCTTTGTATTTCTTTCTCTAATGGAATGTGTTTAAGATTTTGGAAAAATGAGACAAGAAACTTTAGTAGGACTGAAAATAATCATCTTTTTGGCTCATTTGAGTCAAGTATTATTTTAAACTCTATTTTCAAAATATTGAAATCTGAAAATTCTCAAATTGATTCTCTCTATGGTCAGCATCAAAAAATAACAAGTCTAGGATATTATCATAATCTGAAGAAAATATAAGAAAAACTCATCAACTTTTTGACTAAGACATACAACTATGCCCA
This sequence comes from Sorex araneus, assembly GCF_027595985.1. NCBI lineage: Eukaryota > Metazoa > Chordata > Mammalia > Eulipotyphla > Soricidae > Sorex > Sorex araneus. The sequence continues at coordinate 49,862,351 of NC_073303.1, forward strand.
CAGAGACTTTGCAAATCACTCATCTAGACATTTTCCAATTGGTTTAAATGACCTATTTCACATCACTGTTATTATTGCTCCCTGATCAATGCTGTGCTATAAAGAATGCTCAAAAATCTAGAAATAAATATTAAAAAAATAAAGTTTGGTCTAACACATATTGAAATAAATATGTAAAACAGTAAGACAGAAGTAAACTCACTTGCATCCAAGGACCAAACCCAGCTTTCTGCATGTTTTGCCAATAGAGATTTATTTGAACACAGTCATCTCACTAATTTACATATTGTCCACGACTACTTGGACAACAGGAGTCACAACAAAGATGATTGTGGCCTGTCAAAAAAAAATTTTCTTCACAGCCTTATTATTTTCTGTTTGGCTGGTTGGGTTGTTTTTTTTTTGAGGGGGGGTAATTTTATTTTGTTTTGTCTTGGGAGGTCTTACCCAGTGGTGCTCAGGACTTAATCCTGACTCTGCACTCAGCAGTTACTCAGGGCTCAGGGGACCATATGAGATGTCTGTGATCAAACCTGGATCAGCCATATTAAAGGCAAATGCCTCACCATTGTACCATTAGTCTGATTACATCCATCTTAGATCTGAAAAGCAACTAGATGTCAGCACTTGCAACTGAGCCCAGGTCTTAGTGCTCAGAAAATTCAAGGTTTACTGATCTGAAGTTCTCACCACCTCATAATTCTAAGGCTGTAACATTTAATTATCTCTCAAGTCCCCAAGGCCTGTCAAATATCATTTCACAAACCTACTTAATTTTATATGTTATATGTTATATATTTATGTTGAACATATACAAATATGTGTGCAATTTCTGTAAAATTAATGTTCAGTTCATTAATGCTTATGTTTACACAGTGTGGAAAATGTGCTCTGCATTAAAAGCAGAAACTGCCTGTAACACCAAGTAGATGGAACCCACAGGGACCAGAAATCATGGAAGTTTATCAAGATCTGTGAACATAGCTCTTCTGAACCACCAGAACTTTTCTGTGGGACATTTTCTTAAAACCCATTTTCATCTGGAATCAAGTCACTTCAGTCCTTTAAGTCAAAATCATAGACCCAGGAAATTACCCACAAGTAAGGAACTATGTGCACATGAAATGCATGCATTCTATTTACATCATGTGTGCAGACGGTAGAATTTGTAGATTTGACTCACTTTATTTTAGACTACATATTAATACAACATCCCATATAGCTGAGTTGTCTGAGTTGCAAGGACTCAGAAGAATGTGCATGATATCCCAATGGAGATGTTCCCAAACCCATTCTACCCTCTAACTGCCTGAAAATGGTACATCAGCATTTCCTCTCAGGGTCTGTGTTGCTGAAACACTTTGATTGTAAGAATTAAATGTTCTGTCATTCACTGTTCCTGATTTAAACAAGTAAATGATCTTTATTTTTGTGCTTCCCAAAAATGAATTTTAAAACCACATTTAAAGCTATCTCCCCAAGCTTCTAACTCTGTTCATGCTCTATTCATATTCAATTTACTCTTTTTTATTTTGATTTGCTTTTGGGCTGCACCAGGAAGTGCTCAGTGCTTAGTCCTGGCTCTGTAGTCAGGAATTACTCGTGGTGGGCTCAGGGGACCATATATGGTGCCAGGTATCAAACCTAGGTTGGCCACATTCAGGGCAAGTGCCTTATCTGCTACACTATGTCTCCAATGCTGTAATTTATGTTTTTCAAAAAGAAAAAAGTTTTGGCCGTGGCTCGGGGCTTCTCCTGAAGCCCCTGCCTGGCACCTTTCCGCCGCCACCGTCGGATCCTGACCAATCTCCATCCTGCAGGTAAACAGGCAATCCCTTGGAGAGCCTGCCTCAGCGCGGAGAAGCCCCCCTCCCCGCCCCCTGCCCGCCGCGGCTCGGGGCTTCTCCTGAAGCCCCTGCCTGGCACCTTTCCGCCGCCGCCGTCGGATCCTGACCAATCCCCACTCTGCTGCTTAGGGGCGTGTCCTCATCTCAGGGGGCGTGGCCTAAAAAGTGGGCGTGGCCTCTTTCCGGAGCGGCCAACGCTAATGTGGCCGCAGTTATTTTTTTTTTTACCATTCCATGCCTTCTCCTTTGGCCACAATTGATAGAATTCATTCTATCTGTGTCTTAGTGGGCGTGGTCTAAAGTGGGCGTGGCCTCCTCTCAGAGCGGCCAACGCTAACGCGGCCGCAGTTATTCTTTGCTACCTCAGCTCAATCCGTACTGTGTATTCCTTTGAAAACTCACTTTTGCGATCTCAAACATTTACGCAAAATAGCCATTAGCTTAGGCTGACAGTATAAAAGCTATCAGTCAATAAGGGAAGTTTAGCACAATCGGAGCCCCTTCTTCCCACATAAAGGAAGAGGAATAAATAACTACAAGGTTCCAACTCTGCACTTCCGTGACAATATGAAGAAACAGCGAAAATCCCCTCCACCAAGAGAGGGAGAAGAAAAGATACTAGAAACCTCAAAAGAGTCTCCCAACATCTACGACCTCTCAGATAAACAATTCAGAGAGGAAATATGGAGGAGAGTCGACCTACTCCAAGCAACTATGGAACAGACATCCAATAAATTAAGGGAGGAGATGAATCAAGCGCTGGAACGGTCTACCAAGAAAATACAGGAAGAAATGAGAGCAGAAATGAGAGCAGAAATTTCAAACCTTCGAACCGAAGTCTCACAAATAAAGCAATCGGTAGATGAAATAAAAATCTCACTAGATGCCCTCAACAGCAGAATGACTACAGCCGAAGACAGAATCAGCGAGCTTGAGGATGAGCTGCAGAAAGCTTATAGACAGCAACAAATAATGGCCAAAGACCTCAAAATGGCTATAGAGCGAATCAGAGCCCTGGGGGATGACTTCAAGAGGAACAACATAAGAATCATTGGAGTACCAGAACCACAGGGAAGTAACCCCAATGAAAAAAACATAGTCAAAGACATCATCACTAAGAAATTCCCAGAGCTGGAGAAGGCAGGCGTCCAGATACAAGAAGTCCGAAGAGTGCCAGCAAAAAGAGACCCAAATAAAAAGACTCCAAGGCATATCATAGTCAGAATGGCGGATGCTATAGATAGAGACACAATTCTACAAGTAGCAAGGTCAAAGAGGGAAATCACATACAAAGGAGCACCCCTCAGATTTACGGCCGATTTGTCAGAAGAAACCCTCCGAGCCGAAAACAATGGTGGGACATAGTGAAAAAACTCAACGAAATGAATGCCTCACCAAGAATACTTTATCCAGCTAAACTCTCACTCAAACTCGAAGGAACCATACACTATTTCTCGGATAAACAACAGCTCAGGAACTTCATAGACTCAAAACCAATCTTGAAAGAAGGTCTAAAGGGGCTACTGTAAGACAAGGAGGAGCCCCATAAGAACAACAAATCCCACAGAAAGATGACACAAAACCACATCACAATAATCTCTCTCAATGTCAATGGACTAAATGCACCTATCAAAAGACACAGAGTGGCTAAATGGATCCGGAAATTAAACCCAACATTCTGTTGCCTGCAAGAAACACACCTGAACAAACAGAGTAAACATAGACTCAAAGTCAAAGGATGGAAAACAATCCTCCAAGCAAACAACCCCCTTAAAAAAGCTGGAGTGGCCATCCTGGTATCCGACAACATAGATTTCAGGATGAAAAAGATCAAAAGGGACAGCGAAGGTCATTTTCTGTTTATCAAGGGATATGTACAACAGGAAGAAATCACACTCTTAAACGTATATGCTCCTAACAAACGACCGGCTAAATATTTAAAACGACTCCTAACAGACTTCAAAGAGGACATCACTAACAGCACAATTGTAGTCGGAGACTTCAATATGGCCTTATCACCTCTAGATAGATCCACAAGAACAAAACTCAACAAGGAAACACTGACTCTGAATGAAGAAATTGAAGAGAGAGGCCTAATAGACCTATACAGGGCCTTACACCCCAAAAAGAAAGAATACACATTCTTTTCCAGTGCACATGGAACATTTTCAAAAATAGACCATGTACTGGGCCCCAGAACATACCTCAATCGAATCGGAAAAATAGAAATTGTATCAACCATCTTTTCAGACCACGATGCGCTGAAGATAGAAGCTAACCACCCACAAATACGGAAAATCAAATCAAACACCTGGAAATTAAACAATTCCATGTTGAACAATGAGTGGGTCAAGAAGGAAATCAAGGAAGAAATCAAAAGATACTTAGAAACAAATGAGAATGAAGACACGAGCTACCAAAACCTATGGGACGCAGCTAAAGCCGTGTTAAGGGGAAAATTTATAGCTCTCCAAGCATTCCTCAGGAAGGAAGAAAGGATCCACATAGATAGCTTGACTTCACGACTCAAGACCTTAGAAAAGGACCAGAGAAAGGACCCCAAACCAGACCGAAGGAAAGAAATAATAAAAATTAGAGCAGAAATTAATGACATCGAAACCAAAAAAACAATCCGAAAGATCAATGAAACAAAGAGTTGGTTCTTTGAGAAAATAAATAAGATTGATAAACCGCTAGCAAGTCTCACAAAGAAAGAAAGAGAGAAAACTCTAATAAATCGAATCAGAAATGAAAAGGGGGACATCATAACAGAAACCAGTGAGATTCAAAAGATCATTAGAGACTACTTTGAAGGTCTTTACGCCACAAAAAAGGAGAACCTAAAAGAAATGGATGGATTCCTTGATTCGTACAATCTCCCAACACTGAAGAAAGAAGACCTGGAATACCTGAATAGACCCATCAATGTTAAGGAAATTGAAACTGTAATCAAAAACCTCCCCAAAAACAAAAGCCCAGGCCCAGATGGTTTCACTGGCGAATTCTTCCAAACATTTAAAGAAGACCTATTGCCTGTTTTCCTCAAACTTTTCCAGGAAATTGAAAAAACAGGAACTCTCCCAAACAGTTTCTATGAAGCACATATCTCCCTAATACCAAAAGCAAACAAAGACACCACTAAGAAAGAAAATTACAGACCAATTTCCCTGATGAACACCGATGCGAAGATCCTCAACAAAATACTAGCAAATAGGATCCAACAACTCATCAAAAAGATCATACATCACGACCAAGTGGGATTCATCCCAGGGATGCAAGGATGGTTTAACATTCGGAAATCAATCAACATAATCCAGCATATCAACAAAAGTAAAGATAAAAACCATATGATCATATCAATAGATGCAGAGAAAGCATTTGACAAGATCCAACATCCTTTCATGATGAAAACCCTCGCCAAAATGGGGTTTGGAGGAACTTTCCTCAAGATAGTCGAAGCCATCTATCACAAGCCTACGGCAAGCATTATCCTCAAAGGGGAAAAACTAAGGGCCTTTCCTCTGAGATCAGGCACAAGACAAGGATGCCCACTCTCACCACTCCTCTTCAATATAGTACTGGAAGTACTTGCGATAGCTATTAGACAAGAAAAAGAGATTAAGGGCATCCAGATAGGAAGGGAAGAAATCAAACTCTCACTATTTGCAGACGACATGATACTATATCTAGAGAAGCCTAAAACCTCTACTAAGAAACTCTTAGAAACAATAGACTTATACAGTAAAGTTGCAGGCTACAAAATCAATACCCAAAAATCCATGGCCTTCATATATGCAAACAATGAGGCAGAGGAAAGGGACATGAAAAAAGCAATCCCATTCACAATCGTGCCCCAGAAAATCAGGTACCTCGGAATCAGCTTAACCAAGGAAGTAAAAGACCTTTACAAAGAAAACTACATAACGCTACTCCATGAAATCAAAGAGGACATGAGGAAATGGAAACATATACCCTGCTCGTGGATAGGGAGAATCAATGTTGTCAAAATGGCAATACTCCCTAAAGCATTATACAGATTCAATGCGATCCCTATAAGTATACCCATGACATTCTTCAAAGAAATGGATCAAGCAATCCTAAAATTCATATGGAATAACAAACGTCCAAGGATAGCTAAAACAATTCTTGGGAAAAAGATGATGGGAGGCATCACCATCCCCAACCTCAAACTTTACTACAAAGCAGTAACAATTAAAACAGCATGGTACTGGAACAAAGGCAGAGCCGTAGACCAATGGAACAGGGTGGAATATCCCTACACACAACCCCAAATGTATGACCATCTAATCTTTGATAAGGGAGCAAGAGATGTGAAGTGGAGCAAGGAAAGCCTCTTTAACAAATGGTGCTGGCACAACTGGACAACCACATGCAAAAAAATGGGTTTAGACCTTGACCTGACACCATGCACAAAAGTCAGATCAAAATGGATTAAAGACCTCAACATTAGACCACAAACCATAAGGTACATTGAAGACAAGGTCGGCGAAACCCTCCACGATATTGAAGATAAAGGTATCTTCAAAGGTGACACGGAACTAAGCAATCTAGTAAAAACAGAGATCAACAAATGGGACTACATTAAACTAAAAAGCTTCTGCACCGCAAGAGATACAGTGACCAGAATCCAAAGACTATCCACAGAATGGGAAAGGATATTTACACAATACCCATCAGATAAGGGGTTGATATCAATGGTATATAAAGCACTGGTTGAACTCTACAAGAAGAAAACATCCAACCCCATCAAAAAATGGGGCGAAGAAATGAACAGAAACTTTACCAAGGAAGAAATACGAATGGCCAAAAGGCACATGAAAAAGTGTTCTGCATCACTAATCATCAGAGAGATGCAGATCAAAACAACTTTGAGATACCACCTCACACCACAGAGACTAGCACACATCCAAAAGAACAAAAGCAACCGCTGTTGGAGAGGATGTGGGGAGAAAGGGACCCTTCTTCACTGCTGGTGGGAATGCCGACTGGTTCAGCCCTTCTGGAAAACAATTTGGACGACTCTCAAAAAATTAGATATTGAATTCCCATTTGACCCAGCAATACCACTGCTGGGAATATATCCCAGAGAGGCAAAAAAGTACAATCGAAACAACATCTGCACATGTATGTTCATCGCAGCACTGTTTACAATAGCCAGAATCTGGAAAAAACCCGAATGCCCCAGAACGGATGACTGGTTGAGGAAACTTTGGTACATCTATACAATGGAATACTATGCAGCTGTTAGAAAAAAGGAGGTCAAGAATTTTGTAGTCAAGTGGATGGGCATGAAAAGTTTCATGCTGAGTGAAATGAGTCAGAAAGAGAGAGACAGACATAGAAAGATTGCACTCATCTATGGTATATAGAATAACAGAGTGGGAGACTAACACCCAAGAACTTTAGAATTAAGTACCAGGAGGTTGACTCCATGGCTTCGAGGCTGGCCTCACGTTCCGGGGAAAGGTCAACTCAGAGAAGCGATCACCAACTACATTGTCGTCGAAGGCCATGTGGGGGAAGGGAGTTGCGGGCTGAATGAGGGCTAGAGACTGAGCACAGCGGCCACTCAACACCTTTATTGCAAACCACAACAGCTAATTAGAGAGAGAAAACAGAAGGGAATGCCTTGCCACAGTGGCAGGGTGGGGTGGGGGGGAGATGGGATTGGGGAGGATGGGAGGGACACTGGGTTTACGGGTGGTGGAGAATGGGCACTGGTGAAGGGATGGGTTCCAAACTTTGTATGAGGGAAGTATAAGCACAAAAGTGTATAAATCTGTAACTGTACCCTCACGGTGATTCTCTAATTAAAAATAAATAAATTTAAAAAAAAAAAAAAAGAAAAAAGTTTGTATGTTCTAGCAACACCACTGCAGCTACCACTCTCTTTAGGGAAAACTCAAGTAAGTTATTTTTAACATCAAGGTTTGTTATTTACAACTTTAGCACTGTCGTTCTGTTGTTCATCGATTTGCTCGAGTGGGCACCAGTAACGTCTCCATTGTGAGACTTATTGTTACTGTTTTTGGCATATTTAATATGCCACGGGTAGCTTGCCAGGCTCTACTGTGCGGGTATGATACTCTCAGAAGCTTGCTGGGCTCTCCGAGAAGGATGGAAAATCAAACATGGGTTGGCCGTGTGCAAGGCAAATGCCCTACTCTCTGTGCTATCACTCCAGGCCATATTTTATTTACAACTTTACCAAGTTAAAATTCTACTGGCCCCCACATCTTTCCCTGAACCTGATTATATATTCCCACCCAAACAAGTGAAAAAATATTATTTTTGCAAAGTCAGGAAGTACCAGTGTATAAGGATTTATAGGCTCTATCACCCATGCCAGACTTAATGTGCAACTGACATGAGATGAATAAATATAGTGAAATGAAAACATTGTGAGAAATGAGAAACTATAGTCCTCAGGATAAAAGGAGAAAATAATGAAAATTTTCAGTACAGTGTGAGGTTTGGGGGGCTGTGAAGGGATGTGACCAATAGAGAAAAAAGGAAAAATGTTCTTCATGGAAAGCAGAGATCCCAGGAAGGTTGATGAGTGAAATTAGTCCAAGGGAGAGAGAAGAACACTGATGATATTTCTCATATACAGTCTATAAAGCAACACAGGAACAATGGTGAAAGGAAGGGGACATACTGATGAAGGGTCATGTTGGAATGTTTCACGTATGAAGTCCTATAACTACCTACAAAACTGGTGCCTAAAATAAAATTTTATTTAAAAAATGTTTAAGTTTATCTTTATTGTCACTGAAACCTGCTGTTAAGGGCGAGTAAGTTTCCTCTTGGATTTCAATGGGGATTTATCCTGCGCAGCATTGTAAAAGAATCCCTGCAAACCTTCTCTGGTTGCACTTGGTTTGGAGTCAAAATTTCCCATTACTTAGCACTCTCATGTGATGAACTGAGTCTTCTTTCTGTATGTGTTAATTAAATATCTGGTTAGGGTCTACTTTAAAACAGCAACTTTCCCTTAATTAAATCCAACAAGTCTCAACAGAGAAAGCATTAGGCTTGGCCCTACAGGAAGATCGATCCCTAACCGAATAGTTTTCAGAACATCGGCGGGGGAAGACACATCAAGAAAATCTAATTGCAGTCCATGGTGTTAAGTGCAATCAACAAGACTGTCCAGACTATAAAGTCACTGCCACAACAATAAATGAGGTGGATAGTTAAGAAGGACCCAATTCCTCTCAGTATCTGTATTGCAAACCATAATGCCCCAAAGTAGAGAGAGAGAGTAATAAGGAAATTGTCTGCCATAGAGGCAGGGGGTGGGGTTGGGTGGGCGTGGGGGTGGGGGTGGGGGGTACTGGGGCATTGGTGGTGGAAAACGTGCACTGACAGAGGAATGGGTGTTTGATCATTGTATGACTGAAACTCAATCATGAAAGCTTTGTAACTGTATCTCACAGTGATTCAATAGAAAACAAATAAATAAATAAGCCAATTGTGTCCCAGACAAGGTGTAGTACACAGCATAGAATCACTAGGTGTTCCTCCCCTCTACTGAAAAAAAAAAGAAACTTAATAAATAAATCAACGTTGAAGCTAAAGTTAGTCCAGATCTCCAACACTTAATGTCAGCCCACAGACCCTCCTTTGTCCCATGCCACATAATGTGTTTCTTGACTCTGCTGAGGCATCCACTTACTAGCAAACATATATTAGCAAACATATATTAACAAGTAAATTTTAGAATATTTAGGAAACAAACCTGTTTCCTAAATATCGAAGTGTGAAGGGCAGAGTTTCACACTTAGCGGTGTATACTTCCCTTGCACACTCTTCTCTAACTCTGACTGAAGGTTTCGTTTTATGACTGCACACTTTTTATCCCTGACAAGATGAAATCAAACACAACTCACCTGATCTTTCCATTTATACCGTCACTATAGCTCGTTCAAACTTGAATTCAATATGTTGTTATATGCTGTTATATTCTTTGACAATATTGCTGTTATATTCTTTGACAATTATGCATATTTCAAATACAGTCTTCTCAGACACTCACATATCTGCAATCTAGATTTAAGATGGTGAGTATTTTGCCACATATGCATTGAATTTCCTAACTGAAATACTCCAGAGTAAGAAAACACCACTGTTATCCCATCCATGAGACTATTTCCCTATGATTTCTTTGATTCTAAATTTTTGGATTTACTTTAGTTGCTCTCTTAAACTACTGTGAATTAAAGCATCGTGAAAGCTATTTTTAATGCAATATTAATCACTGTCACTGTCATCTCGTTGCTCATCGATTTGTTCGAGCAGGCACCAGTAACGTCTCTCACTGAGAGACTTATTGTTACTGTTTTTGGCATATCCAATACGCACAGATAGCTAGCCAGGCTCTGCCGTGAGGGCTCCATACTCTCAGTAGCTTGTTGGGCTCTCCGAGAGGGGCGGAGCAATCAAACTCAGGTCAGAGCAATCGAACTTGGGTCGGCCGCGTGAAAGGCAAAAGCCATAACTTTACCATTTATTGTAGATTTTGTTCCACTAAATTAGGCTGGCAACTTTTGAGGAGGAGGAGGATATTCTGAGACCATAGGGCCCAGAACAAGCTGCTTACTGTCCTGTTAAAGAGAAGGTAGGTCACCTGGATAAGCAAACCCGTGGTTTGGACAAGTATCCTCCAACTTTATCCTATAACCCTAGCAAAGGAATTAAACAGTGAATCAAACTTGAACAATATTAGTCTGTGCCTCTAACTTGTTCTGAAAACCTTGTCAAAATTCAGATTCTGGACCTGAGAGATAGTGTAGAGGGTATATCACTTTCCTTACATGCAGCAGATCCAGGTTTAATCCTAGCATCTCATATGGTCTCCTAATCCCCATCAGGAGGTAATACAGAACCAGTAGTGATATCTGAGCACATCTGGGTGTGCTCCCAAAGCCAAAAGAAAAGAAAACAAATACAAATTCATGTTCTGATTCAATAGGTCAGCCTGGAGTCAGAGGTGCCACATTGCTTTCAAGACCAGATGATGTTGCTGGTACATGGGCCAGTGTTGAGATGAGATGAGAAGTGTGTTAGGACAAGATGTCTAAGGGAAGGAAAGTGAAGGAATAAAAATGAAATAAACGACCAGAGAGAGAAAGAGTATGTGAGCAAGTGAGCGAGCAAGCGAGTGAGTGAGAGAGAACGAGAGAGAGGAGCAAATCTGACATCCCTGACAAAGTCCCCCTGACATCCCTCCTTCTTAGCACCTCCTGGATCTGTAGGGCAGACATAAATCATTCAATGACTCATCCACAACTCCACAATCTTCAGTGCTTAGTAGAGTGGGCAGAACTATTTCATCAGATTCATTTTCCTATGAACAGAGACAATTGATAAGACAGAATGGTTCCTCACAATGTAACCAGTATAGGGTAGTAAAATCCAGAAGTCAATGTGCAGAAGGCACAGGCCAGGACTCTTGGTTACTTGCAATGTCAGAGATGCTGCTAAATCCTCTCCTTCCAGTATGGTCTAATTGCTTAACTGTGCAAACTGACTTTAATTTATTTCTATGCTTTATAACATTACAGACAGAGGCTTAAAGAAAAAAGGAGACAAATAAACTGATAAGAAAAATGCTTATGAACAGATGACAGTAAAAACAAACAGTCTAAGAAGGAAAGAAAAAAAGATAGAAGGTAACAGAGATGAAAGTGCCAAAATATGGGGGTATGGTGCTGCCAGTAGGTCAAACTGTACCTGCAGGGTGAGCGCATCAGCATCCTGATGGTGCCATCCTTATGGTTTCCTGATACCCCCCAATTGCCTCTGTGCTTTTGGCTGGATCTAACAACTTGGGTTCAAGTTTACCAAGAAGTTAAACAGACAAAAGTTAGTTATGTCGGAGCCACACCCACAAACATTTAATGGCCTTCTCTCAGAAACCCATAAATCTCAAAAGAGATCAAAAGCCTTTGTTAGGGCTGGCAGCACAGCTCAATGTGGTGAGTGGACTCACCTGGCAGGGCATATGCAGACACTTTATTTCTCTGGAAAAGATGGAAACAAGGGCCATGATCCAGAGACACACAAAAGAATCTCTGGACTGATTTCCAAAAGGACTGAACCAGTCAGCATTCCCACCAGCAGTGAAGGAGAGTCCCTTTCTCCCCACATCCATGCCAACACCGGTCACTTTTTTTCTTTTGGATGTGGGCCAGTCTCTGTGGTGTGAGATGGCATCTCATTGTTGTTTTGATCTGCATCTCCCTGATGATTAGTGATGAGGAGCATTTTTTCATGTGTCTTTTAGCCATTCGGATTTCTTCCTTGAGAAAGTTTCTGTTCATTTCATTGCCCCATTTTCTGATGGGGTTGGATGTTTTCTTCTTGTGGAGTTTAACCAGTGCCTTGTAAATCCTTGATATCAACCCCTTATACGATGGGTATTGGGTGAATATCCTTTCCCATTCTGTAGACTGTCTTTGTATTCTGGTCACTGTATCTTTTGAGGTACAGAAGCTTCTCAGTTTAAGATAGTCCCATTTGTTAATCTCTGTTTCCAGTTGCCCGGTCAGTGGTGAGTCCTCTTTGAAGATATCTGTAGCTTCAATGTCGCAGAGGGTTTTGCCAATCTTGTCTTCAATGTACTTTATGGATTCTGGTCTAATGTTGAGGTCTTTAATCCATTCCGATCTGACTTTTGTGCATGGTGTTAGGTATAAGTTTGAGCCCATTTTTTTGCATGTAGCTGTCCAGTATTGCCAGCACCATTTGTTAAAGAAGCTTTCTTTGCTCCATTTTACATTTCTTTATCCCTTATAAAAGATTAGATGATCATATATTTGAGGTTTTGTGTAAGGGTATTCTAATCTGTTCCATTGGTCTACTGCTCTGCCTTTGTTCCAGTACCATGCAGTCTTAATTATCACCACTTTGTAGTAGAGCTTGAGGTTGGGGAAGGTGATGCCTCCCATCGTCTTTTTCCCAAAAATTGCTTTAGCTATTCGTGGGGGTTTGTTGTTCCATATGAATTTTAGGAGTGTTTGGTCCACTTCCTTGAAGAATGTCATGGGTATCCTTATTAGGATCGCATTGAATCTGTATAATACTTTGGCAAGTATTGCCATTTTGACAATGTTAATTCTCCCAATCCATGAACAGGGGATGTGCTTCCATTTCCTCATGTCCTCTTTTATTTCGTGAAGTAACGTTTTGTAATTTTCTCTGTACAGGTCCTTCACCTCCTTGGTTAAGTTGATTTTCTGAGATATGATTGTGAACGGGCTTTCTTTTTTCATATCACTTTCTTCTCTCTCATTATTTGCATATAGGAAAGCCATGGAGAACAGTATGGATGCTTCTCAAGAAATTAGAAACTGAGCTCCCATTTGACCCAGCAATATCACTTCTGGGAATATATCCCAGAGATGCAAAAAAGTATAGTAAGAGTGACATCTGCACCTATGTGTTCATTGCAGCACTGTTCACAATAGCCACAATCTGGAAAAAAACTGAGTGCCCGAGAACAGATGACTGGCTAAAGAAACTTCGGCACATCTACACAATGCAGCTGTTAGAAAAGATGAAGTCATGAAATTTGCATATAGGTGGATCAACATGGAAAGTATCATGTTAAGTGAAATGAGTCAGAAAGAGAGTGACAGACATAGAAAGATTGCACTCATTTGTGGAATATAAAGTAACAGAATGGGAGACTAACACCCAAGAATAGTAGAGATAAGTATCAAAAGGAGTACTCCACAGCTTGGAAGCTGACCTCACATGCAAGGTGAAGAAGTAGCTCTGATAGAGAAGGGATCACCAAGCAAAGGGTACTAGGCAGGCCCACTAGGGAAGGGAGATACAGGCTGAAAATAGACTATAGACCGAAAAAGATGCCTACTTAATACCTCTGTAGCAAACCACAACACCCTAAAAGAGAGAGCGAGCAAATAGGAATGCCCTGCCACAGAGGCAGGGTGGGATGAAGGAGACAGGGTGGGGGTGGTGGGAGGGATATAGGGACCATTGATGGTGGAAAATGGGCACTGGTGGAGGGATGGGCACTTGATCATTGTATGACTGAAACGTAAGCATGAAAACCTGTAAGTCTGTAACTTTGTCTCACGGTGATTCACTAATAAAGTAAAATAAAAAAATAAAAATACAATTTTGTTTCCTTTTTTTATTATTTTGCTTTTTGAGTCACACCTGGCAATGCACAATGCACAGGGGTTAATCCTGGCTCTGCACTCAGGAATTACCCCTGGCAGTGCTCAGGGGACCATATGGGATGCTGGGAATCGAACCCGGGTTGGCCACGTGCAAGGCAAACGCCTTACCCGCTGTGCTATCGCTTCAGCCCCTACAATTTTGTTTTCATAAAAAAAAAAAAAATCTCTTGACTGAGCAGCTTGCTTCAGATGCCTCAGGACTTTAAGCCAGGCCAACTTCACTGGAGTGCTTCAGACAAGGGCAAGCGTTGTTCCTCCACCTGCCCCTTAAGTACCCCAGCAGCCGCCAATTTACAGAACCCAATGAGAAGTTGGCCTCCAGGGATAGGGGATTGACCATCCCTCTCTTCCCCCATCCCCATGGGACCCTGGAGGTCATGCCCACAAACTGCCTCTGGCTGCTACTTAAGCTCCTTAATTGCCATGATCCAGAGACACACAAAAGAATCTCTGAACTGAGCAGCTCTTGCAGAGATTTCTCCAGACCTTAACCATCTAAAATTTTAGAATTCCAGGAGAGCACTGCTGCGACATCTGTGCTATTCATAACAAGCAATACAAAAGAGAGTGTGGGGGAGATTTCTGCCATAGAGGCAGGGAAGGGGTGGGATTGGGGGGAACACTGGGGACTTTGGTGGTGAGAGATGTGCACTGATGGAGGGTTTGGTGATTGATCATCGTATGACTAAAACTCAAACACGAAAGCTTTGTACGTGTATCTCAGTCCATTAATCACGATCACAATCACGATAGCCCATTAAACACCGATTTCTCGGGCAGGCCCAGTAACATCTCATTTCGTCCTTTCTCTGAGATCTTAGAAGTCCATCTGGACTTGGCCCTTTCAACCCTGATGTTGCACTGGGGGCTCTTCAGGGTCACGGGAATGAGATCCAGTTTGTTACTGGATTTTGCATATAAATACACCATGGGAAGCTTGCAAGGCTGTCCCATGTGGGAAGGAAACTCTCAGAAGACTGCCAGTTTCTCCCAAAGGGAGAAGCAGGCTAAAGATATGGAGATATCTTTAAGAGAGCTAAAGCTCTCTTCTGAGAGCTTGCTTTTAAGTCTCTGGATGTTGACCGTTGATGGCATTACACACACCTGGGTTCCTCTGCCAGTACCTTCATGCATGAGGCCTGTCCGAACGTGTAGAGAGGGATCTCAGAGGGATAAAAAAAATAATAATAAATAATAAAATGAACATTCTGGGAAAAAAGTAATGTGGAGTTCATGCCCAATTCAATCAGCTTAATCAGTGGCTGAATAAGTAGCAGTACTCCTACTTTATTAATTAAAAGAAAAAGAAAGTGCCAAAATAAAGTGGGATTCAGGAGATGCTGGAGGACACGTACCTCCCCGGAACACAAACTCAGCAGTCACTGGGCCAGATGGTTCTTACAGATGAACTCCATCCTGATCACTGACTGCCACCTCATCCGTGGCAAGCAAAGAAAGAGCGACTATAAGACTGAGTGTTAGTGGGTAAGTCCATGGTAAGCCCAACATCAGGAATGGAGATGGGATGACAGTCAACTCAAGACATGCAGTAAAACTGAGGTGACTGGCAAGGAGTACAAAAGGCCCCATGAAGACAGAGTAGGTGCATGGGGCTGGAGAGGGGTTCCCTAGAGCCCCAGCACACATCAGACTCTATCAGAACAGCAAACCAAACCTAGCCTCATCTGGGGTTCCAGGTAGTGCTCAGAGCCCAACTCACATTAGCTTGGATTTACATGCACTGGTGCACAAGATTTACCTCATAAAAGTATGGCAATGAATCAAAGATCTCAATATATCTATTGCAATGTCTTTGCTCATTTAGTCTCTGGAAACAAACTTAAAACATATTTCTGATTTCTCAGTGATCCACTATCTGCTCACTTCATTGCCAGCATCCACTCTTCAGCAGCTAACTCCCTCTGACGTGGGTGAGCTGGGTCTGCAGAGATACTTCCAGTTTCATGGTCACTCTGAATCAAGCCTTGTCAAATCAGGGGCCTCCTAGCTGACCAGTGAAAATGATTCTTGTCCATATCTTTAAGAAATGTGCGTGCTCTGGTCATCCCATTCAAACTGTGACACCTCTCTACATTTCAAATGAATATTTGCTCGACATGTGTATATGACCTGAATCATACTGTGTCTCTTGGTAAGAGAGAGATAACTTTTCTGCCATGTAAGAACATGCTTATATTATGCCTCTAACCTTTGTTTTCATTTATTTTTTGTTTGTTTGCTTCCTTTAGTTTAAATTTTTAAACTTAAATATTTTAATTTTAATTAAAAGGGGTACATACAGTACTATTTATTTGACATTTTAAAAAACTTTCTTATTTTAATAAATCACCGTGAGATAGTTACAGACTTATAAAGTTTCGTGATTATGTTTCAGTCAATGTCCAAGTAGCCATGCCTCCACCAGTGTCCATTCTCCACCACCAATGTTCCCAGCATCCCTCCTGCCACCACCACCCCATCCCACCCCCTGCCTCTGTGGCAGGCACATTCCCTCTTACTCTCTCTCTCCTTTTGGGTGTTATGGTTTGCAATGCAGGAACTAAATGGCCATTATGTTTGGTATGGAATCTACTTCCAGCATGCAACTAACATCCCGAGCGATCCCTCCAACCATCATTTACTTAGTGGTCCCTTCTCCATCCCAGCTACCTTTCCCAAAGTACATGAGATCAGCTTCCAAGCCATGGAAACATCCTCCTGCCCTTGATCTCTAATATCCCTAGGTGTTAGTTTCCTATTATGTTACTTTATATTCCACGAATGAGTGCAGTCATTCTATATCTGTCTCTCTCTTTCTGACTCATTTCACTTAGCATGATATTCTCCGTGTTGATACACTTACTTGAAAATTTCACTAGTTCATCTTTTCTAATAGCTGCATAGTATTCCATTGTATAGATATACCAAAGTTTCTCTAACCAGTCATCTGTTGTCAGGTACTAGGGTATTTTCCAGATTTTGGCTATTGTAAACAGTGTGGCAGTAAGATAAGTGCAGATAAGTGCAGATGTCATTTTACTGTATTTGTCTTTTCACTTCCAGGATATATTCCCAGAAGTGGTATTGCTGGGTCAAATGGGAGCTCAATTTCTAGTGTTTTGAGAAATGTCCATATTGTTTTCCAAAAAGGTTTGACCAGTCATCATTCTACCAGCAGTGAAGTAGAGTTCCTTTCACCCCACATTCCCGCCAATACCAGTTGTTATTGCTCTATGGATGTATGCTAGTCTCTGTGGTGTGAGATGGTATCTCGTTGTTGTGTTTGATCTGCATCTCCCTGATGATTAGTGATAAAGAGTATTTTTTTGTGTGCCTTTTGGCCATTCAATTTCTTCTTTGAAAAAAAGTTTCTGTTCATTTCATTGCCCCATTTCTGATGGGATTGAATGTTTTCTTCTTGTAGAGTTCAACCAGTGCCTTGCATATCCTTGATATTAGCCCCTTTTCGGAGGGGTATTGGGTGACTATCCTTTCCCATTCTGTAGACTGTATTTGTATTGTGCCCACTGTTTCTTTTGAGGTACATAAGCTTCTTAGTTTAAGATAGTCCCATTTGTTTATCTCTGTTTCCACTTGTTTGGCCGGCCGGTGGCATTTCGTTCCTTGAAGATACCTTTAGCTTTAATGTCACATTTCTTGCTCCCTTATCAAAGATTATACAATCATATATTTGAGTGTGTGTATGTAACGATGTCCAACCCTACAGCATTAGTCTGTTGATCTGCTTTTCTTCCAATACCATGCTGTTTTAATTACTATTTTGTAGTACAGGTTGAAGATGGGGAAGGTGAAGCCCCCATATCATTTTTTCCCCCAAGAATTGGTTTAGCAATTCTGGGGACTTGTTTTTCCATATAAATTCAGAAGTGTTTGATCCATTTCCTTGAAGAATGTCATGGGTAGCCTTATAGGGATCATATTGAATCTGTATAATGCTTTGGGGAGTATGCCAATTGACAATATGCCAATTTGCCATATTGCCAGTTCACCCGATCCATGAGCAAGGGATGTGTTTCCATTTCCTTGTGTCTTGTTTTATTTCTTGAAGTAGTGTTTTATAGTTTTCTTTGTACAGGTCCTTTACATCCTTAGTTGAGCTGATTCTGAGGTACTTGATTTTCTGAGGCATGATTGTGAACGGGATTGCTTTTTCATATCACTTTCTTCTCTTCCATTATTTGTGTATAGGAAAGACATGGACATCTGGGTATTGAATTTATAGCCTATAACTTTACTATACAAGTCTGTTGTTTCTAGGAGCTTCTGTAGAGTCCTTAGGGTTCTCTAACTATAGTACTATGTCATCTGCAAATAGTGAGAGTTTGATTTCTTCCTTTACTATTTGGATGCCCTTAATGTATTTTTCTTGCCTAACTGCAATGGCAACAACTTCCAGTACTATATTGAATAGTAGTGTTGAGAGTGGACATCTTTGTCTTGTCCCTGATCTTAGAGGGAAGGCCCTTAGTTTTTCCCTATTGAGATAATGCTTGCCATAGGCTTGTGGTAGATGTCTTTGACTATACTGAGGAAAGTTCCTTCAATTTGCATTTTGTTGAGAGTTCTAATCATAAACAGGTGCTGGATCTTGTCAAATGCTTTTTCTACATCTATTGATATGGTTATATGGTTTTTATCTTTTCATTTATTGATAGGATGAATTATATTTGAATGATTTGTGAATGTTAAACCACCCTTGCATCCCCAGAATAAATACCATTTGGTCGTGGTGTATGATCTTTTTGATGAGTTATTGAATTTTATTTGCTAATATTTTGTTAAGGATCTTTGAATCCGTGTTCATCAGGCATATTCAGCCTGTGATTTTCTTTTTTTGTGGTATCTCTGTTTCCTTTTGTATTTAGGTGATGTGTGCCTCATAGAAACTGTTTGGGAGAGTTTCTTTTTCTTCAATTTCCTGGAAAATCTTGAGAAGAACTGGCAATAGGCATTCTTTTAATATTTGCAAGAATTTGCTAATGAATCCATCTTGACCTGAACTTTTGTTTTTGGGAAAACTTTAGATTACTGTTTCAATTTTCTTGATGGTGATAGGTCTATTCAGGTAGTCCAAATCTTCTTGACTCAGCCTTCGGAGTATATAAAAATTCAGGTTCTCTTGTTTCATGGCATACAGACTTTCAAAGTAATCTCTGATGACCTTTTGAATTTCTTTGGTTTCTGTTATGATGTCCCCCTTTTCATTTCTGATTCAGTTTATTAGGGTTCTCTCTCTCTTTCCTTGTGAGCTTTGCTAGTTCTTTATCAATCTTGTTTATTTTCTGAAAGAACCAGCTCTTGGATTCATTGATCTTTTGGATTATTTTTTTTTGGGGGGAGGGTTTCATGTCATTAATTTCTACTCTAAATTTTATTTCCTTTCTTTTGCCTGGTTTGGGCTACTTTTGCTGGCCTTTATGAGATCTTTATCTGTGAAGTCATATTATTTATAGGGGCCCTTTATTCCTTCCTGAGAAATGAATGAAGAGCTATTAATTTCCCCCTCAATAATGCTTTAGCTACATCCCACAAGTTTTGGTAGCTTGTGTCTTCATTCTCATTTGTTACCAGGTATCTTTTTATTTTTTCCTTGATTTCCTCCCTTACCTACCTTTGTTCTAGATTGAGTTATTTAATTTCCAGGTGTTTGATTTGATTCTCTGTTTCTGTGTGTGATTAACTTCTATCATTAGTGTATTGTGCTCCGTAAAGAGAGTTGATACAAGTTCTATCTCTCTGGTTCTACTGAGGTATGTTTTGTGCCCAGCATGTGGTCTAACTTGGAAAATGTTTCATGAGCACTGGAAAAGAATGTATATTCATTTAGGGGGGATTAGAAACCTTGTACACAACTATTAGTCCTCTCTCTTCCATTTCTTTCCTTCAAAGCCAGTAGTTATTTGTTGAGTTTTAGTGTTGTTTATCTATCAAGAGGTGATGGGGGGTGTTGAAGTCTCCTACTACTATTGCATTGCTAATAATGTCCTCCCTGAATTCTATTAACAGTTGTTTTAAGTATATGGATGACCCCTCATTGGTGTGTATATGTTTAAGAGTGTGATTTCTTACTGATGTACATATCCCTTGATTATTAAAAAATGGCCTTTGCTGTTCCTTCTAATCTTTTCCAGTCTGGAATCTATGTTATCAGATACTAGTATGGGCACTACAGTTTTTCTGAGGGAATTGTTTGCTTGAAGAATTGTTTCCATCCTTTAACTTTAAGTCTGTGTTTGCTCTTACTGTTCAGATGTGTATCCTGTAGGCAACAGACATTGGGTTCAGTTTTTCAATCCATTTTGCTATTCTGTGTCTCTGAATTGGTGCATTTAGACCATTGACATTGAAAGACATTACTGTCATGGTGTTTTGTACCATCTTTCTGTAGAGATGTGTTGTGCTTGTAGTTTTTTTTTTCTTGTCTTACAGTAGCCACTTTAGTCCTTCTTTTAAGGTTAATTTTCAGTATCTGAAGTTCCTGAGATATTGTTTATTCATGATATAGTGTATTGTTCCTCGAGTTTTAGTGAGAGTTTAGCTGGATAAAGTATCCTTGGTGAGGCATTCATTTCATTGAGTTTATTCACTATATCCAACCATTGTCTTTGGGCTTGGAAGGTTTCCTCTGATAAGTCTGCATTAAATCTAAGGGGTGCTCCTTTGTATGTGATTTCCTCTTTGACCTTGCTTCTTGCAGTTTTGTGTTTCTATCTGTGGTATCTGTCATTTTGATTATGATGTATCTCATGTATCTCGAAGTCTTTTTATTAGGGTCTCTTTTAGCTGGTACCCTTTGGTCTCCTTGGATCTGAATGCCTGCATTCTTCAGCTCTGGAAACTTCTCAGCACTGATATCTTTAATTGTTGTTACTTCGTTGGGGTTGCCTCCCTGTCCTTCTGGTACTCTGATGGTTCTTTTGTTGTTCCACTTGAATATATGCCCTAGGTTTCTTATTTGTCCGAGGGCTATTTTTAGGTGTTTTAAAGTTATATCTTGTTTCCCCATATGCTTTCTGCAGCTTGTCTTCAAGCTCACTAAATCTGCTTTGTCTGTTGTCATTCTACTGTAGAGGGTGCCCGCTGAGTTGTTAATTTTATCTACCAAATATTTTATTAGTGATACTTCTGTTTTTAGCTTTCTTATTTCAGCTCTCACTTCTCTTTTTTTTTCAATTTTATATTAGTGAATCACCGTGGGGGTACAGTTACAGACTTACAAACTTTTGTGCTTGCATTTCAGTCATACAACGATCGAGTACCCATACCTCTACAGTGCCCATTCTCCACCATCAATGATCCCAGTATCCCTTCCACCCCCCCACCCCACTCCCCCACCAACTCCACCTCTGTGGCAGGGCATTCCCTTTTGTTCTCTCTTTCCTTTTGGGTGTTGTAGTTTGCACTAGAGGCATTGAGTGGCCGTTGTGTTCTATCTATAGTATACATTCGGCTCACATCTCCTGACCCGAGCTGGTCCTCCAAATACCCTTTACTTGGTGTTTCCTTCTCTATCTGTTCTGCTCTCATTTCTTCCTGTGTTTTGTTGGCTGTCCATTCCACTGTTCCTTTCATGTCTTCCTTTAATTTACTGGATGCCTGTTCCACTGTTTCTTTGAGCTCATCGAACATACTCAAAACTTCATCTCTGAATTCTTTATCAGAGAGATTGTATATGTGGGATTTCCATGTTGAGTCTTCAGAGCTCTTTTCTTCATCCACTCCTTGTGGTGGGGGTCTACACTATTTCTTCATGTTGCTGTGTTAGTATGGAGGTGTGTCCCTTGAATTCACTATCAGTGACCTTCTTCTCACTGAAATGAAGGATTCTAGATGGTCTTGATCGATGGTGGCCTCCTTTTTCCCCTTTAAGAATACTCCGTCTTTGGTGCTTCTCTGTGCCTAATGCTGGGCCACTAGTGCAGCTTCAGGGGATGTGTTCTTTTACATTCGGCTTCAAATTCAGATTCAGGTTCAGATTCTTGTGCTCACTGTTATTTTGGTGAGTTTGGGGAGTATTTTGATAGTATTTTGATAGGATCAGGGTAGTGGTCTATGGCCTAGCATGTTTGGGATAGCCAGAATATTCTCTTCAGAATTAGGTAATGGAGGCGTAGCTGTGAGTCCAAAGTGCTGGGAAAGGGAAAAATAAGCTTTGGCCATGAAGGGGGCTTTGCAGGATTCCAGGGTCTGGAAGCTGGGCAAGCTGCCACAGAGGCCACGCCCATCACGTTGCTGTACCTGTGAGGGGAGGGGCTGCTCCGGTGCCTGCACGGGACTTGGAGGTTCACTTCTGACCACTCCTAAGTTCTCGGGGCTCCCTTTTGGCCAGGCGCTCCAAGGGGACCTCTGTCGGGAAGGGAGCTTTTTCAGGGTCCCAGGGTCTGGAAGCTGGGCAAGCAGCTCTGGAAGCACTTGCTTTAGTTTTTGGAAACACTCCTCAAAGTTCTCAGGAGTTACTCCTGGCACTCAGTAATTATTCCTGGTGAACTCGAAGGACAATATAGAGTGTCACAAATTGAACCTGATTAGATGCATACAAGGCAAGTGCGTTATCCACTTTACTATATCTCCAGCCTTCTGCCTCTTCCTTTTGAAATGCATTTAAAATCCTAAGTATTTAAAATCCATTTCAAAAGGAAAATGCGAAAAAAAACCAAATATTTGATTGTTTTCACATGCAAATCCAACCAAGTTAGGAAATTATAACTCACCAAAAAAAGTTAAATCTGAACTTTCCTGCCAATAAATAATGAAAATGACTTAAAAATTCTAATTATTTAGAAATCTAACCTTCAGTTACTGGCCCTGCACTTGCTAATCTCTTCCTCAGAGACTGTGTAATAAGATGCATTTCCTTTGTAGAACTTTTGAAGATTTAGAGAGGTTTGCATTGTGATGCTCATATAATACCCCATAGCAAACAAAGCATATGGACATTTGCTTAAGGCAAAATAAATAAAAATATCATGCCTTATGGTCATCTCATGTCTGTTTCCAGTAACGACTTGTGATAAAAGCATTTTCTAAGAGTCTTTTGAGGGGAGAGAGGGGAATCTGAAATGCACTGGCATTAATTAGTAGACAAAGTCAGGATAGATCGTAGAAAGAGTTTGATGAACAAGAGACAGAAGGCCTGAAAAATTAGGATTATATGAGTATCCAAGAAATCTGAAAGTCAGAGAATCAAGCCTTAATTGAAGCTCATTACAAAACAAGACTTTTGAAAGTGAAAGGGATAAAGTGAAAGTGAAAGTAGTTCCTCCTGAGGGGAAAGGTGTGAGTCTGAACTTAGGAGACTGATGGTGCTTGGGGTACATTCAGAATCTGTTCTTGAAATCTCTCCAGGGTGGTAATATTTCACATGAATTGCTATAATTCACTGCTTCGGGAAATTAAATGTATCCTCTGTGACTCCCAGGAAAAAAGAATCTCTAAAGCTTGCACCTGTATCCACTGGACTTCTCCCCTGGAATCTCTTTCCTTTGCTCATTATTCTCAATACACTTTAATAAATCATAGTCTTGACTGTAAATATGTATTTGGGTTTGTGAGTGATCCCAGAGGGTCAGCTTGTAGGAGTCTTCTTCAGATCTGCTATGAATACAAGAAATGCTGTAAACCCCATAAATAAGGACCCTGCCATGCCTATCCAACTTCAAACCTACAGAAACTAGATGGTATTAAGCTACTAAGTCTGTGTGACCTGTTCCAGTGTTGACAGAAAGCCAATTAAATGGCAAGGTAACTAAATAGATACTATTTTCATTAATAAATAATGTCAATATTTCAAGGAAATTATTTGAAATCTTAAGTTCATATTAACAGTTCATTTTGAAACAACCGCTTAGGAGGCTGTAGAGTTGCCTTGAGTGAGGTATATGAAAAGTAGCCAATGCTATAAAAAGAGCCAGGGAATAACCTCAGAGAATCAATTACTGAGATTTATGGATTTGAAATAAATTGGGTCCAGAGACCCAGAGAAGATGACCCAGGTAAGACATGGTGTGGATCCTGAAGATGCAAGGAAGAAGCTCCTGTCCAAAGAAACTCAGAATGTAGGACAGAAGCAATCCATTTTCCACTGGAGCTGCAAGGTTCAGTTAGCTGAAGAGATATGAAAGCATGCAGTGTGATGAACCAAGAGGAGAAATCTGAACAGAAGATGTGATTCAAAGTATACAACTGGCGTGCATGAGGCTGAGTTTAATCCCGAGCACTGCAAAAATAAATGGCATTCTGAAAAAGGCTCTAATAGCTGATTAAATCAGCCAACTTTAATGGAATTTCTTCTCAGTTCTAGTCCTCCTGAAGTGCTGGGCTTCTAGGGAAGGAAGGCAGGAAATAAGTGAAAATGAGAGGGGGCCTCATCAGCTTTTAGAGAGTCTACTGTTAGAGATCCACAGCCAACCTCAAGTGCATAGTTTAGAATAAACACCACCACTGCTGTAGGTACTACTTCACCAAGTGCGTCTGCTCTGTGAGCAACCTGTCATGTGATGATGCCAACCAGGTTACTAAAAACCTTCAACCCTCTTGGTTAGATAGCAAAAATATGAAACAATGCATCTAAGTTATTAATTTTCAAAATAAATACAGCTGTGCTCCACCTAATGGAGTCAATGATGGACAGCATATATAAAGGTGTTTATATTGACCAATGAGGCAGCTTACAGTGTTGGTACACGATAGAAGCGAGAGAAAAACCATGAATGAGAAATCTTTTCCCTTCTCTTCAGAAGTACCTTCTTGAATTGCTTTGCCAGTGACGTGGAGAATTAAATACACTGTGACATTTCCACCACTGCAAATCACACATTTCTTGACACATATCCCTATCATTCACGAATCACAAAATCCCGTTAATCACCGATTTCTCGGGCGGGCTCAGTAACATCTCATTTCGTCCTTTCCCTGAGATCTTAGAAGTCTATCTCGACTCGGTCCTCCTAACGATGTTGCACTGGGGGCTCTTCAGGGTCAGGGGAATGAGATCCAGCTTGTTACTGGATTTTGCATATGAATACAACATGGGAAGCTTGCAAGGCTGTCCCATGTGGGCAGGAAACTCTCAGAAGCTTGCCAGTTTCTCCTAGAGAGAGAAGTAGGATAAAGATATCGCACAGGCGCAAAGCAGCATCACTCTCTTCTGAGAGCTTGCTTTTAAGTCTCTCTCTGGATGTTGGCCGTTGATGGGATTACACACACCTGGGTTCCTCTGCCGGTACCTTCATGCATGAGGCCTGTCCGAACGTGTGGAGAGGGGCCTCCAGCATGGCTGTAGCTAGGTTCCTGTGGCCTTCAGCCGCCGGGAGCTCTGCTCGGGGTGGGGAGGGAAGCTGGAGCCCATCCCCTCCGAGGGGCCCCGGGAAAGACAGCCAGGCGTGCGGGCAAGAGACTCTCCGCATCACTCTCTTCTGAGAGCTTGCTTTTAAGTCTCTCTCTGGATGTTGGCCATTGATGGGCCACCATCACTATCACACATCCCTATCATTAATTGGTAATATTATTGTATATAGTATATTATTGTATAGAGTTTTGAACAAAAGTTATCTATATAAATAGATACTTCATTAAGCTTTGACTATCATTCACCCTTAATTAATTTTATTCTGACCATGTTTGAACATTGTGATCTTAGAATTAGCTGATCAATATCTGCTTCTGATCACCCACATAGCAACTGCTAATTGGGAGATTCTACCTGTACATCTTGGTTCTAGCAAATCTTTCATCTTGCTCTTTTATCTAGACATTTGACTTTAGACAATTGATTAGTTCTTATTTCAATTTACATTAGAAGGAACTAATAAGAGTTCCAAAGATTAAAAGTAAACAGATGGGGCTGGAGCGCTAGCACAGCAGGTAGGGTGTTTGCCTTGCACGCGGCTGACCCAGCTCCAATCCCCAGCATCCCATATGGTCCCCTGAGCACCACCAGGAGTAATTCCTGAGTGCAGAGCCAGGAGTAACCCCTGTGGGTGACCCAAAAAGAAAAAAAACAGCAAAATAAAAGTAAACAAACAATGATCTATTGAGTTACAATAAGTAAAAGTATTCTAAAGAAATTCAAAAGAGGTTATTTGTTACCAAAGTAATATTATCATCTCCTGCCTGTTGGCTTTATATATATAAACAACCTTGCAAAGAAATAAAGACTTTTAGCCTTTCAACATGGTAATGAAGAAAAAAAAATATGTTATACAACATTTTTAGCCTAAGTTCAATGGTAGTTAAACCACATAATTCTTATTGTGGCAAACACAATCACAACAAAATTTACCACTGTAAGTCAGAAAAGACATCTCTAATATTTCACTATTTTATAAAAATGTTTACTTCTACTTATTTCATAAATTACACACAAACAGTGTGCTTAAAATGCCACATGATTCTTATAGTCACTTGCAAACATTTCAAGTAATTTAGGAGTCTCTGCTTTCATAACTTAGTTGATAAATTTGCAGCAACTTGTAGCATCTGGTGTAAATCCTACTCTGACAGGCTGTTTTTCAAAACAGGAACATACCCAGATGCTGTCTTCTCGTCGAGACTGCTTCCAATTCCTCCCACTGTCACTGAACATCAGGAGGTAGCTGGTCACCCAGTCAGAGCTTCCATATCCTCCCTGTGTGGCCACAGCTGTGATTGTCATTCTCTCTCCAAGGTCAATCTGAAGCCACTGATATTTATTTGACACAAGTGGGGTCCAGCCACCAGCTCCTTTTCATGAAAATAAAAATAAGAAAAATTGTGAAGAGAAAAAGCTATATACATATAAATCTGTATTGGCCTATGTGAATGTGAACATAAATAAAATCCATAGAATTCATAGTCTCAAATTCTAGTATATATCAGCCTTAATATTTAGACATGTAAACTTCTTGAATGTAAGATTATTCCAAATCATCTTTCTTACCCCAATGTCTGATAGTAACACTGGTTAACTGTGCATTGTCCATTGGGAACCTAGTTTTCTATTCCTATCATGATCTGAATATTTTGCTTGTAAGAAAGGCCAAGTCAGAAGGATACCAGAACACATGGCATGATGCTGGTCATAAGCATGTTCTTTTCATGGGAATCCCAAACACCAGATACTTAGCATTATAATATGACATGAATTCAATGAAAGTTTATAATCTAAAATGCTGTACTGATTTGACATTTAACTTGAGGCTCTGAAAGTAAGGTCTAATATTTTTCTTTGGGGGAGGGATCCAAACGATCCCTCCCTCTGTGTTCACTTAGGAGGAAGTACTCCCAAGGAGTATCTCTCCTGCAGTTTCTCCACATTCAGATTTGCTCATGGCCTGAGGATGCCTTGATGATCAACCCCTGTTTTTAAGAACCAAGCTGGCTATCACCCAAAAATTTCTTACCTATTTTTAATGTTTTTTCTTAAAGTCCCATCTAGTGTTTTAACTAGGAAGTCCATCTTTTTTTTGCTTTTTGGGTCACACCCAGCAATGCACAAGGGTTACCTCCTGGCTTTGCACTCAGGAATCACTACTGGCGGTGCTCAGGGGACCATATGGGATGCTGGGGATCGAATCTGGGTCAGCCACGTGCAAGGAAAACGCCCTACCTGCTGTGCTATTGCTCCAGCCCCAGGAAGTCCATCTTGATTCAAGCTGTGGTTTAACTAACAGTTCCAATTATTTCATGGGACTATATACATAACCACTGCATTCCCTATAATGATAGTTACCAGTCATACAGGTAATTAAAAAGAAAGCTTAAAAAATGTGTTGGTATTTAGCTAATTCTTTGAACTTTGTGTGTCTACATGTAAATTTTTATTTATGTATGTATGTATTTATTTATTTACTGGGCTTGGGGCCACACCTGGCAGTGCTGAGGGCGTATTCCTGGCTTTATACTCAGGAATTACTCCTTGTGAGCTCACGGGACCATATGTGGTGCAGGGGATTGAACCCAGGTTGTTCATGTGCAAGGCAAGTGCCCTATCCACTGTACTATTGCTCCAAACCCTACATGTTAAGTTTTAGATAAATCTTCAAATTTCTGAGAAATCATTAAATGTCCTATATTCTGGTTCACGAAAGCTATAGAGAACAAACAAGTGATAGAATTTTTTGTGCATTTCACAATCTTTACCTGGAATTTTTAATGTCCCCTGAAGCCAGGAAATACCATTAACGTAGTATCATTTGTGCAGATAACCAAAGGTAATGAGAGTAAAAGAAGCACCATGTTGCCACTTATGCCAGTTAATACTGCACCAGCCTCCCTCTCAGAAACAGCCACATCTCTGCCAACCTGCCTTCAACATCTCCGGGAAACAGACCCTGAATGTTTCACATTCCCTACCTGGTGAAGAGAGCTTTCCCATATGAAAATAAAGGTATCTGATTTACCAGGCACACCTATAAAGTAATGGGACCAGAATCCCCTGTGCTAAAGGGGCCAATTTATTCCAAAAGGATAGCATGGCCATGGGTGATCCCCGCATCCCTACTGGATGCTGAGCTGAGCACTCACTCAGGCACCTGCCACTGAGATGGATGCTTCTTTTTCTAACACTTAGTAAAATGTTCGCTAGGGTGAGAAACTAACATGGATATTCCCCTAACGATGTCAGGATACAGTGTTTTACTAACAGGTAAGGGAGTCCATTATTTTGGAATAAAATTGAAACAATATAGAGTAGCATAGGTTTGAAGGGGTGCACTTGCCCTTACAAGCTAGTAATATGATCAGTGTTGCTTAAGCTGATCTGCTTGCACTATTCAATGCTGCAAAACAGAGCCCAGTAGTGCATAATTACTGTTCTAAAACACCAATGCTTAATGCACAGAAAAAGTCACTTGCTGCTCTAGTTCTTCTACTGCCTCAAGCCATATCGCCTCTCTCCACTGCCTGCCCCATACAGCCTTAGATGCTTAGCTAACAAATGCATCATAATTTATACAAATGAGATCATGCATATCTCAAGGTTCTAGAGCCTGAAAGTATCTTTCCCAGTCCTGGCAAAGTTGAGAGAGGTATGTGAGGTGCAATGCAAACCCAGCAAGAGGATTCATTAAGTACCTAATAATTCCCTTCTGTACATTTTCATTCAACAGAAGACACTCAGGACACAAGGGCAGACATCACTGCCATTGCTTCCCTAGAAAGTGCTGCTGCGCTTTCTGGCTATCTCATTATTTAATGACTCATTGCCTGCCACTTTCCACTAAATGTGAAGTATGAAAAAATACCAAGCTATCCTTGTGCATGTGATGGACAAAGTCAGCCCCCCACACTCTGGGTGTTACATCTCTCTTAACCTTCACTCATGCAGCACACAGCACTGTACCCTTTAAGATTCAAGGAGGGATATATTAAAACTTAGCTACTTTTTCATTCTTTAATATTTTTAAGAAAAAGGACCCATGTTTTATCAGATATTTTGCATTGCATGCCACTATATTTGTATACTGGAAGGAAAGTCTCTCTCTAGATATTTCTGTATGATTGCTTCTGGTACCTTCAATGGTTTAATACGCAGGTAATGAATGACACATGTCCTGTGGGAGAGGAAAGGCTAAATAGGAAACTCTCAGTTGGGGCTTAATTAATCTGGCCACTGATTATGAGGACAATGATCATATGTTGGGTGGCCACTTTAAGACAACGTAACGAGGAGAAAAGCAAAGCCAACACATTGTTAGGGTGGAAGGAACAGGTGTCTATCATGTATGCTCCTGCAGGCAATGAGGAGCCCAAGAAAGAGGGAGAAGGAAGCAGTTTCTGATAAGCCTACTCAGAGATCTCTGCATCTTACATGCTGGGTTGAAGCTCCCTTGCCACTGTCACTGGGAGACGCTTAAGTATCTGTCTCAGCTTAACTCTTGTGTTGTGGAAAATAAATAAATCCTGCCAGTGGACCTGTCTAGGTATGCTATGATGCTTCTCTCCCGAGTCACCTTCAATTTCTAACAGTCTGATAGTAGAAAATAGTTGTTCCGGGGCTGGAGCAATAGCACAGCAGGTAGGGCGTTTGCCTTGTGTGCGGCCGACCCAGGTTCAATTCCCAGCATCCCATATGGTCCTCTGAGTACCGCCAGGAGTGATTCCTGAGTGCAGAGCCAGGAGTAACCCCTGCACATAGCCAGGTGTGACGGAAAAAACAAAGAAAATGGTTGTTCCCACCCTACCCCCAAAAAAGGGCATTCATAAAGGGGGTTACAATTACATGCATCTGCCTCACTGTGAATCAGTTTCCTCAGTAGGACACTGACATAAAGTCCAAGAATGACTTTACAAATGGATGGCATTAAAATAAAATAGAATGTGTACTGGTCATTTTGAAATTTGCACTAAATGTCAGCAATAACTAAGGGTGAAGCATTTTGTGATGGCTTACATGTGACTTGCTAAAATTGTGTGGGCAATATTTCAGGGGCACCTTTTAAGGCCCTTTAGTATTTAACATTTATGACTGCAGATTCATGCATAAAATAAATAAGAGACAGTCTGCTCCTGTGTGTTTGCTTCGCTTCTCTCACTCCTGTACAGTTGTTAAAAAAATGGAGGAGAACAGCTGAGATGATTTGGGCTGTCAGTTATTTGTTTAAAATTTTACATTTATAAAAGTACAAAATTATTTTTCTGATTTCTGCACTTATAAAAAAGCAAAGTTGTCTGGCAATCCTGTAAAGAATCTGAACGCACATTAATTATTCATTTATGACTGAATAAAATGTATGACTGAGTTCAATTGTTTATAGTCTGTGAAAACTTCATTTTTATGGAGTTCCAAGATTTTATTTAATTACACAAAAGCTTTATTGTATGATTTTCAGGGGTTCCTTTAGTTATCAGAGCATAAATAATTTCAGATCATCGAGGAAGCGTCTCCCTCAATGTGCAGAGAACAGTGCCCTGCTATTGATGGAGAATACAGCCAGTCAACACAAGGGTGAAATGCTCAAAAATAAAGCCATGAGGACTTATTTATTCAGCTATATGGAACTTTTCAAGCAGCAAAAAGTCTGTGGAAAAAAAACTGATTGTAGATTTAAGTTTTCCTTAAGGCTATGCAGCTTAATTCATTGCGCTTAGGAAGCATGCTGTCAGAGTTTTCTTGGATTACCTACAGTAGAGCAAAGGTCTAAGTGGCCCAAAAATGTAAATGCCACTGACAAAGGAACATCTTTGGTAAGGGAATATTCATCCTGAGCAAAAAATGCAAAAAAAAAAACAAGCTTACTCCATTGAATTTTCTAGGAACATGGAGATAAAAGTTCAGTTTAAGGACAAGAGAAAACACCAGCTCCTCATCGGCCTCTACCCCACAGAACCACTAATACTGTGTGCGCAGGTAGACCTGTTCACCAGAGGTCCACTGCAATGTTCTTCCAGGCATGTCTCTGGCTATTGCCTTCCTGAAACATCTCTGGGTCACAAGTTAAGTTTGTTGCCCAGAGTTTCTGTTCTGTGTTTTGAATACAGAATGAATCATCAGTGATCCAGAACCTCACTAAAGGTTGCTTACTGAGTCTTACCCGTTATACATGAAAGAAACTTAGTTGGTATATTCCAAGTACCCCTGAAAAGGAAAAGGGAAGATCCCTGGAATGCTAGAAGAGGTAATGCCACTGCCATGTGCATGGATGGAAAATTCTGGAAAACAGAAAGAGGGGATGAAATAAAATACATCTCTACAACAGTGGCCAATAACATGTAATAAAAAGTCAAATAAAGTATTCATAGTGTATGTCACAAGCACATACTGCAAAATAATTGTTTCACAAACTTCAAATATTATGAGTATTTAAAAAGCAAATTGTTTGGAAATGAATTAGAATATCATTTGTTAGATAACTACGTTAGAATTTGGACAGATCATTTTAGGACTTACACATAACTTTTTGGAAGTTGTGGTATGTCATATGTACTTATTCTGTGAGAAATGGGAGGATTTAGGGGAGGGGAATGTGGTCATTCTGAGCTACTTACTGTACTAATTATATCAAATTAACGTGGAATTGGGGAGGTGGCAGGAGGGATACTGGTGCCATTGGTGGTGGAGAATGGGCACTGTGAAGGAATTGGTACTCAATCATTGTATGACTGAAACGTAATCACAAAAGTTTGTAAGTCTGTATCTGTATCTCATGGTCATTCATTTTATAAAAAAACTAACATGGAAAAATATAATCTGTTATAAATTTTCCTGTAGTAAATCCTGCTAGCCAGTAATCCTATGTCATTAATGACAAGAAAAGCCACATAAGGCACAAACCAACTAGGAAAATGGAAGGCAGATAGTTGGTGAGAGTCTGCAGACCAGAAGTGGAGGTGAAAACTGAGGCATATGACAGAGAAAGGAAAACAAGGAAGGAAGCCTTAACATCTTTTACATAGCTCAGGAAGGAGGCCCCATACAAGAAATGTAAGAAAAATAAGCAAAAACAGAAAAAAGGACCTTAGCTCAGCTTCCGTTTAGAATTTGGGGAGGTTGCCTTTGTTTCAGTGCTACTGGAATCGCTCCCAGCTATGTCCAGGGAACTGGCAAAGCTCAGAGTCCCCAACCATGAGACTTACACATGCAAAGCAAGTGAACTAACCAGTGAGCCACATTCCCTGTAAGATCAACTAGTATGGACCTGTGCTGGCATTATCCCTCTGTAGAGTATTCTGGTTTTTGTGAGCAGAGATAATGGATTACGTCTCAGCCTAAATTACCAGGACAAAATGATCCAATGTTCTTTTTTTTTTCTTTTTGGGTCACACCCAACTATGCACAGGTGTTACTCATGGCTCTGCACTCAGGAACTATTCCAGGTAGTGCTCAAAGGACCATATGAGATGCTGGGAATCAAACCCAGGTTTGCCGAGTGCAAGACAAGCGCCCTACCCACTGTGCTATCACTCCGGCCCCTCCAATGTTCTTTTCCTCTGGTATAGTGACCCAGAATGTCCCACAGACCATTTATAGAGGCTCATAAATTAGTTGAGAATTTGGGTTAATCTGATTGGAAGGTCAACAAAGAAAGTAGAGTAAGTTAAATCCAGAACAAAAGCTATGGCTTGACTACTTAAGAATGCTAATAAATAATAAATATCAAGGTCAGACTTCAAGGAGGGAAAAATGCTAGAGGGAAGATTCCAAAGAAGAACTGGTGATGTTATGTCTCCTGGAATAATTTTATTACCAGGAAAATAGTCGTGAAGCATAGACACTGCCAGCTTTGGAAGTAGGAGCCACAGAGTCCAAGATTAAAACTGATGAACTACCTCTCAGAGATCAGTCACCAGCTAAGACCCAACAGAAGGGACAACTTTTACCATCCAGCTCCACAAGGTCACAACCCCATCTTTTTATCTAAATTCTGTCTTGGAAACAGTACAAAGACTAAGCTCTCTGGAAGACTCTTCCATACAAAGAGAAAATGTAATGTTGGAAAAAGTAAAAAAAAAAAAAATAACAATCCTTATCTGAGGAGCTATAGTTATTCAGGCCATTTGGTGGAGAAAAGGATGGATACAAGCTCCCTGAAGGTTGGTGACAGCATAAATGATTCTTGGGATTTTGGTTGTTTCTCAGCTGTATTGTGGATGGACTCCACAGTGGTAACTTAGAGTCTCTGCTGGTTACAAAGTCTTGCAAAATCAGTGAAGATTAGTTCTATGAGACATTCACATGACACCTCAACAGCAGAACATTTAAAACTGTTCATTAGGCATTCCCCCTTCCAAAGACTGCCATAACACAT
The DNA here is from genome assembly GCF_027595985.1 of Sorex araneus. Classification (NCBI taxonomy): domain Eukaryota; kingdom Metazoa; phylum Chordata; class Mammalia; order Eulipotyphla; family Soricidae; genus Sorex; species Sorex araneus. Next base: position 49,896,176 of record NC_073303.1, read on the forward strand.
TTTAGGTATGTTTGAATTAGTAAAGCTCCCTGGATCCAAGGCAAAACTTGAGTGAACAAGCATATTTTACAAGAATGCCATTGAATCTCACATTCAAGTACAATGCCCACATCTCAGACGCAGAGTCATTTGTAAGTTAAAAAGAAAAAGTCATAAAAGAATTGATGACCTAAAAAAAAATATTTATTCACACTAATAGATCAAAAATGTTCAGGAAGTATAATAAACAGATATTACAGATAAACAGATCTTAGGTAAAAATTCCCCTGTATATTCATACATCTTCATAGAATATTTGGTTATGGTTAGAGAGAGTATAGGAGGTAAGGTGTTTTGCATGCAACCAATCCAGGTTCAAATCCCTGGCACCACTCATAGACCCTGAGCACACTTCCAGGAGTGAACCCTGAGCAGAGAACCAGGAATAAGGCTGATGCACCCTGAAACACTTTTGGGTGTGGCCCAAAAATCAGGAAAAAAAAACTAGTTTATTGTGATTTTTCAAGCAGTCCTTCCAGGCTCCTGTCCTGTAGATATCAGATAGAAATATACAAAAACTGTGACTCTAGTCTTAAAAATGAAAGAATTGTTGACTATTATATATTTTGTAGCAAATAATTTTATTTAATATTCAAATTCATACCACGAGTTGACATATTTTGATGTTTACAATTGTTATTTGCTCTTTCAATGCTTTTTTCTTATTCTTTGTTAAAAACAGTTATTTGCTCTTTAGTCCTATTTTGGTTACTAGAAAGTTAAACTCATTATAGGGGCATCATGTCTCTGTATCTCATTAAAGTATATTATGAACTTTCATACCTCATTACATTTTGTAAGTAAACATAAATCTCTATATGCTGAGATTAGTTTCTAAAATATTTGCCTATCAATTGTATTGGGAGCATTCACTTGTATCACTTGTATCACTTGTAGTCCTGTTGATCTTCGATTTGCTCTAGCGGGTGCCAGTAACATTTCCATTTGTCCCTGTCACAAGCTAGTGTAACCCAATGATACCTGCTCACTCCAGGAACAGAAAGAGCCTCAAATCGTTCACTCAGAGATTTGATGAAGAAATCTGACCATCTAGTTGGTGGGCGGCCACAAGGTCTTCTGACGTCTCATGGAATCCAGTCTGTAACAGCTCTAGTCCAACGGTCATCTCTGAATCGCATTACATGACCGGCCCATCTGATTTTTGATGCCTTGGTAAACGAGACAGCATCCCTGATTTTTGACCGTCATCGGAGGTCAGAACTCCGGATTCCTTCTTTCACTTGAGTGAGACATGATATTCCCAGCATAGCTCTTTCGATTCCTCTTTGGGATACCCTAATAGCATTCTCATCCTGATTGCGTAGGGCCCAGGTCTCTGAGGCATATGTTAGTGCAGGAAGAACGGTGGAATTCAAAAGATGTGCCCGGAGTCAGAGGTTCTTCGTTCTCTTAACCACCTCTTCAACGCTCTTGAAGGCATTCCACGCTGCTCTCTTCCTCTTGCACAGTTCTGGCACCAAGTCGTTCCTCATGTTGATTTCTCGACTCAGGTACACATAACTGCTGCATTTGGAGATGTTCATTCCATTGAGAGCAAATGGAGCTTCAGGGACCAGTTCGTTTTTCATGAACATCATCTTGTTGAGATTCAGCTGCAGTCCGACCTTTCCACACTCGTGGTCCAAGTCGGCCAGCATTTGTTGGGAGCATTAGAGGGAGCTTTTCTGGTTGCATTGACTGATTACAGTCTGTGTTTTGAGGACATATGCTCATGGTCTCAGTATGGGGAAGATGGAAAACTAAAACAAGAAATGAAAACAGTAAAGCAGTCCGATCTCTCTCTCAATTTACTTCCTTTTTTAAATGTACAATCCAGTATTTTACAGGAGGAAAATTAGATTTTGGTAGAGATTATAACATGGCATACACAAATGTCAAACTGTAGTAGTGTATATAGAAAACCTTTATGATGCTATTAATCAATGTTACTTAAATAAAAATTTAAACAAATAAATAATGCAGTATTCTATGATGTCACTTTTGATAAATTTAAAGCAATCCCATCTGCACAGTCACCAACAAAGTAAGCTGACATGATAAAAGCTCATGCATTTTAGCAACTGGTTAGTGAATTGTGTTTATACAAGCCTTTCTGGGCACCAAAAATAGGACAAAATGTTTCTTCCTAGTCAATTCCAAATAGCTTCTGATAAGACCAGGCATGCAAGTTCCAACAAGTTGGAAACGTTATCTGCATAGCTACTGACGGAGTTTCACCTAGAGTAATAATAACTGCAAACACAAAAACTTCTTTTCACAAGCAAAATGAGGAATAAAAGATCAGAATGGCTTACAATAATATAGTTTTATTTTCATTGGTTGTTTTAAAATTTTTGTCTGGGATAACTTGCAGTAGCTTTTTTTAAAAAGAAAAATAGAAGTGAACATTATAATATATTTTAATTTATAATATATAGTCAGCTTTCCACAATTTTATATAAGCAATTTTATCTTAGTGACTTTTGTAAGAAATATACTAAATAAAAATTTATGGAGACAGACTTTAAGCCAATTTAAACAATAAAAACCAATTTTTAAGAACTTTCCATTTTTATTTAATGGCATCAATTTTCTTAAGCAGGTATAAAATAAGTGTATGTTTCCAAGCAAATGGAAGTGTATGTTGCCAATTCTGCAAATGAGCATTCAGGGACTGTAACTTTTCAGTGATTTCTTTTTTTTTTATTAAAAAGACATGGGATACTATAACAGTGAAAACATTTTTTTTTCTTTTTGGGTCACACCTGGCGATGCACAGGAATTACTCCTGGCGGTGCTCAGGGGGCCATATGGGATGCTGGGATTTGAACCCGGGTCGGCCGCGTGCAAGGCAAACGCCCTACCAGCTGTGCTATTGCTCCAGCCCCAACAGTGAAAACATTTTATTGAACATCTTATCTGTAACCCAACAATGAAGTGACTATTCTATGGGCACCAGAATGAAATTTCTAAAACAAATTCCGGAGCACTGATTCTGATATTGAGAGATGATAACTTCATTGCTTAAATTCATATAAAACAAAATAAGTACGTTAATAAAACGTGCAAATGGAAAATGCATAATAGAAAATATTGAATGTATAATAAGTCTAATTAATGTCGGAATTTGAATTTTTAGTGTGTTGTAGCAATGACAGACTTTAAAATCACAAAATATGAAATATATAACTTTAGGGATTATTCATTGACTTAAATTTACATATGTATAAATTTGTACATGCAGCGCCTGGCAAACTACCCATGGCATATTTGATATGCCATAAACAGTAACAAGTCTAACAATGGAGACATTACTGGTGCCCACTCAAGCAAATTGATGAACAACGGGATGACAGTGCTATACTGCAGTGCATAAATTTGTGCACATATAACTATAAAACATGAATAGACCAGACTACGACCACCTGTAATCATCAAATAGACTTAATGAACAGCTATTACTTGCAAAATTCTTACTAAAAACTGTGATATTTGAGACAGTTTAAATTGTTGGTAAATTTCTTTTTTATTATTATTTTTTTAATTTTATCACCATGTGGAAAGTTACAAAGTTCTCAGGTTTATGTCTCAGTTATACCGTATCAAACACCATCCCTTCACCAGTGCCCATATTCCACCACCAAAATCCCCGGTATACCCCCTGTCCCCCACCCCAACTGTATAACTGATGAATTTCACTTCATTTTCTCTTCACCTTGATTACTTTCCATATTTCAACACAAAACTCACTATTGTTGTGGGAGTTATACCCCCAAACAAGATAACCCTATTAAGGAAGCATTTGATAATTAGTTTTCCATTGAAAGATTGTATGTTTTCAGGTTTTAGAAAAGGTTGCGTGGCCGCGTTAGCGGCCGCGCGGCTCAGATGTGTCCCAATCCCGAATCCCAGAGCCGTGTTAGTTGCTGCTCAGTGTCACCAGGGCTCCATCTGGAGAAGGTGTGAAGGCTGCACCTCCACCTTCCTGCTCCTGGGTGTTGTTGGCCCCAATTCGGGTGGTAAATTTCTTGAAACTCAAAAACATCCAGGAAAAATCCAAGATATTCTAGAGAAAGATTCCCTTTAAGAAAACTGGGAAAAAAGTCAACTATATAGTTCATCCAATTCCAGAGAGTTTCGTTACTGGAAAATAAACTCAGGCATCTGCATTTTTGAAGGTGTGTGCCCCTAATCCTGGGGTGATGGTTGAATAGGGAGAGGGTGGTGGGAGTGCCAGCTACTGCTGAATCAAACTACACAGTGTATGGAACTATGTGGGGCTTGAATTATAGAACAAGTAGGGGAGGACCAGGGCTATGAAACATTAAAGAAGAAAGACTCCTTTGATTATTTGTATTGTACATACTAAGGGAAGTTAAAGATAATCCTCAGATAATTTCACATGATCACCTCAACTTCCATTCTTATTTTTGTCAAAAACATGGATGGTTTCATCTTTTTAACAGCAGAACAGTACTCAAATGAGTTTAGAGAAGACACTTCTCTATTCTGTTTAGCCTTTGTCTCTGTGTTAGTTACACACTTTCAGTACCTTACTCCAGTCTTTGATTGAGAAATCATGACTGCAAGTTCATGATTGATATTTCAGCTGATTATTGATATCTGGGACTCAGTTACTACCATTTGATCTTTTTCTTTTTATATTTGTCATTGCTTTGCCTATTTGATATTTGGTTTTTTTCCTATCAGTTTCTCTGTTTTTTCCTTTGGATAATTTTTACCTAGTGACTCTCTCAATATTTTAGTTTTTTTCTAAGTATGTCTAAGTGTCTAGGTGTCATCTAAGTCCAAAAAAATCTTCTTGACTTGTGTTTTTGTTGTTATTATCAAGTTTAAATAATACATTACATACCTAAGGTAATTTTTAGGCACTCAATACTCAACACCAATTCCTGCAAACAGTGTTAATTTCCCTCCACCAGTGTTCCCAGAATCCCTCCTTACCCCAAGTTCCACTCCACTCCAACTATCAACTTGATCAGCACACAGGTAGATGGCCAGTAGGCACATGAAACAAGCTCAGCATCACTCATGACCAGAGAAATCCAAATCATGAGATACCATCTCACACCAGATCATACTGTGTGAGATACCACCTTGACTGCTAAGAGCTGGATGTAGTGATGAGACTCTGAACCCCAGAGATTTAGCACAGATGCCAAAATAGACAAACTCTCCCCCCCCCCCACCGCACCTTGCTCTTAAAGCTAAGGTTCACAGCCTTGGGGACTTCAAAGCCTTCACTCTCCACACTGCCAGCAGCAGCAAAGAAAGACCCTAGGAGCCAAGCAGGGAAAGTGTCTCAACTTTGAAATCATGCAAGTCCAGGGCACAAGCAAGCACCTTCACAGAGAAGTGTTCGTACATGTGCCCAAGGCAGAAATCTGGGGTTTAGGGACCAGAGTGATAGTATACCAGCCAGAGTCTTGCATGTGGTCAACCTGGCTTCAGTTGCTGATACTCTCTCTGGTTCCATGCAGGATAACACTGGTTTGTCCTTTCAGCCTCGTCACAGGGAACTTAGATTTATTTGGTTGCCTCATCACAATGCTCCCATTCCTCTGTGTTTATTTGTAACCTCTTTCTTTGTGCTCTGTTAACTTGTAAATATTGTTTAAATCTTCTCCTTAAGTCCTCTGCATAGTTAATTCAGAGCAGAGTCCTTTTTTGTATGGACACAGGAAAACAGTTAATGCTATGCTTTTGTAACTTGGGAGTTATTTGACTCTCAATGATAGTCACTTTGTGGCATCTGTTTTCTTGACTTAAGCCTCAGTTGCCCTTACTTTCTAGCACCCCAAAAACAGGGTCCGGATGGGGGACTGGATGGACCCAAGGAAAGCAGTAAACTATTCTGGCACCAAAATGGGCCTGACCAAAGTTCCATAATACTTAACTATAAGTTAAGAGCATGATCATGGACAAATTCTGTCATTATCCAAAAAAAGTAACAACTAGATTCGGACCCTGCTAGGTTGATTAATCCAGTCTGATCACTGTAGTCTGAGTCTGTGGTGAGAGGTCCCCAGGAGAGCCACCCTATAAGCTCAATGTATCTCTTACTGTGTCCATACAAAATAACTAATGTTAAGAAGTAGAATTAAGATGTTAATTAAGTTATTGGACTAAGAAGACCAGAAAGACCCGTAAGTGGCATTTTGCCCATGAGCAAAGGAAGGGCTTTGTTTTTTTTTTTTTTTTTTTTTTTTTGCTTTTTGGGTCACACCCAGCGATGCTCAGGGGTTACTCCTGGCTTTGCACTCAGGAATTACTCCTGGCAGTGCTTGGGGGACCATATGGGATGCCGGGGATCAAACCCAGGTCGGCCGCGTGCAAGGCAGACGCCCTACCCGCTGTGCTATCGCTCCGGCCCCCAGGAAGGGCTTTCTTATGCTGACTTTGCTACCGGGTGTGGTGTCTACCCCAATGCAGAGTTGGAAAGAGATGAGAGAGAGAAACCAGAGCAGAAAGATGGAGTGCAGAGACTAGCAAGGGGGACAGCGGGAGAAGAATGTAGGGGTTGAATGCAGGAGCAGGTGCGTGGAGAGACGAGAGACATAGCTGTGACAGAGAGTATGGCGAGGTGAGCAGGAGACACAGGAGAAGACGGGAATGAGACTGGAATAAGGAGCTTAGTGAGACTGGAACAAGCATGTGAGGAGAATGGAATAAATGGCAACTGATCATTAACCAACTTGGCCCTCATTTCCTCCTTCGTCCACCCCATGGCATGGGCTGCCCCAGGTGGGGGAGCGGCCCGAGTCCACCAAACGAGGGCAGTGCGAGGGAGAGCCATGTGGGGCTTTCCCAGCTGCCCAGAGATTACACAGTTCCCTGAGTCCTACCAGGAGCAGTCACTGAGCGAAGAGCCAGGAGTAAGTCCTGAGCACATCTAGGTGTGGCTCCCAAACAAAAACAAACAAAAAGTCTGGCATATAGACAAAAGACCAGTAATTTTAATAAACGCCTGTAGGAGTCTCTACAGCTGTATATCCCTATAGCTCAGCTTCAGATTCCCAGGGCTGCTGGGAATCAAACGAGACCTGAGTTTGATTTCCAACACCCCAGCACTGCCTGGTGGACCCCAGCACCTCTTCACTTGACCTAAGCACCAAACTGTCAGATCAAGTACTGCTAGAAGTAATTCATGGTGACACCAAGCACACATGGAACACTTAATCTCTCCAAAAAAGCATATATATATATGTGTATATATATATATATGTGTGTGTGTGTATATATATACAAGAATAAAGTATAAGAGCAACAAATTATCAAAGCAAAGGAAGAATACAGGAGCATCACTTAGTCTGAATACAGTAAGTCCACATCAGTTCATTTACCTTAGGTATCACTGTATCACTGTCATCCCATTGCTCATCAATTTGCTCGAGCGGGCACCAGTAACGTCTCCATTGTGAAACTTGTTGTTACTGTTTTTTGGCATATGGAATATGCCATGGGTAGCTTGCTAGGCTCTGCCATGCAGGCGAGATACTCTCGGTAGCTTGTTGGCCTTTCTGAGAGGGGCATAGGAATCAAACTCGGGTCAGCCGAGTGCAAGGCAAACGCCCAACCTGATTTGTATTTTAGAAAAGATTACCACACAGTGTTTCTCTTTACCCTTTCCAACTTATTTTAGGACACAGGGCACGTTATTGACCACAAGAAAGAAAAGAATCAAGTTGAGTTCACCCTCTCTTCTTTTTCTTTTGACTGCAGGAAGTGACAGCAGTCAGTGACAGGTGTGACCTCTGTGGATGACAGCAACAGTTATTGGAGACTGACACCATTTGTGACACCATCAAATGTGGCTTTAAAATAACATTAAAAATCTTGATAAACCATTCAAGCAAGGAGGAAATGATTAACTAAGTCAAACATGAATGGAAGAAGACTCAAGAGAATGAATCTGCCCTATGTGAGGACACTTTTTAATTGGCCTGGCCTCAGTTTCACAGTTCTGAGGTTCCAGTTGACTTGGCCACCGCTCACCATTGAAACAAAGCAAGTTGGTGATACCAGAAAGGTATTCGCTGCCCCTTTAATGTTAGAGGCAATTCCCTGGATGCAGTGTCTAAAATGTCTCTACCAAATCATGGCGACTTAATGTTGCATTGTATTGGTTCAGTTTTAAGCTTGAGTAAAATGTGAAACAGAAAAAAATTACAGACCGAATCCAGAAGTGACATTGCAAAGTGAGCAAAGAAATGACACGTGTGCAAATGTCAAAAAAGTTACAATAATGGTAAGTATATCATAAAATCACATACTTTTGAATCCATAGAAAGCCAGGCAACCTAAATGCAGAAGACACTGCACAGAGCACACTGTTTTGCAGACTCTGCCCTACCCTAAAAGTAGTACACTGAGTAGAAGGGAACGTCATTTCAACTCTTAAAGCTATGACCCAGGTGAATTACTGCTTTGTTCTTCATCCTGTGCTTTGTGTCTAAACCCCACAAGGCATCTATACACTGCAGACCTATGTAAGACCTTGGATAATTAAGTTACTTACCCTCACTAAAATGGTTTTCTCATTTTGTATCAAAGTGGTTAAACTTCACAGCACTGCTGCAAAGGCTGAGCAAATAAATATTCTGTTGTTAAGGTATTCAATAAATGTCATAGGTATATTACCTTAGGTATAGAATGTATTATTTAAACCTGATAATTATAACAAAAAGAAAAATCAGGAAGATTTTTTTCACTTATATGACACCTAGACACTTAGACATACTTAGAAAAAAAACTGAAAAATTGAGTCACAAGGTAAAAATTATCCAAAGGAAAAAAACAGAGAAACTGATAGGAAAAAACCAAACATCAAATAGGCAAAACAATGACAAATATAAAAAGAAAAAGATCAAATGGTAGTAACTGAGTCCCATATATCAATAATCAGCTGAAATACCAATCATGTCATTATTTCTCAATCAAAGACTGGAGTAAGGTACTGAAAGTGTGTAACTAACACAGAGACAAAGCTAAACAGAATAGAGAAGTGTCTTCTCTAAACTCATTTGAGTACTGCTCTGCTATTAAAAAGATGAAACCATCCATGTTTTTGACAAAAATAAGAACGGAAGTTGAGGTGATCATGTGAAATTTTCTGAGGATTATCTTTAACTTCCCTTAGTATGTACAATACAAATAAGCAAAGCAAACACACTGGCAAAATCCAACAAAACCAGTTATTATATGAAAACCATGACAGTTAAGAAAGGGAAAGAAAAGAGGAGCAGGAGAAAGGGGTAGAGAGGAACATTTGGATAGTGAAATGGTATTAGAAACTTGTTGGGGAGGGTGGTGAGACTTACACACAGAGGTGTGAATCTGTACTCATAAAATCTTACAGAATTTCTGACTCGTGCAGAGTATTCATGGTCTGAGACATAAAAACAACAGTCACTAAAATGTCCTCATCAGCAGAATATAACTCAAAAAAATTTGGAAGATATCAAAGGTAAGCTTTGTACCAATGTAGAATGACAGCTTATCATATTCTAAACTATTAGCTTTTGAAACTAAATGTAATGAAAATAAATTAACCTTAATCTTTGGAATTTTTTCTTTCTAATGCTTATGAAGTTTCTCAGTGTTATGGTTGTAATATTATCGGGGGCTTAAGTCTGTCCCTGCAATTTGAAAACCAAACTGGGTTTCCTTTAAGCTACATACATTTCTGATCTAGTTTATGAAAACCCTGGACAACCACAGGAAAACTTACAGTTATGATAGTGTTAATCAGCACAGAAAAAGCTATTAATTGTCACTTGTCATATATTCCATAGACAATATTTACTGAAACAAAAAAAATAATGATGATGGATGATTTGAGGAGTGTCTGGTCACAAAATTCTTCATGACAAAAGACCACAAGGGTGATTATGAATAAGCTCCTTTCTCAGCCTCAATTCCTCAGTTACTTTTGTTCTAATTCTCTCTCTCTGGGCCTAATGCTCCTACCATGGTCATTTCAGAGCTAAAGGATTCTTAGAATGGATCATATCCCGCTGCATCTTCACATCTCACTGAGGCAATGCAATGGTCTATTTTATTTCCTTGCTGTGGCCATGGGATTGGCTCATTTGTTTGTTGTTCCAGTTACTAATGAATATACTTGAATAGTCACTCTTCCGTAGCCATTCTTCTAAACTAAAATTAGATGTTAAGATTGCAATTATTCTACAACTGCCACAATTTCCATCTGACTTGGGACTCACTTAAGGCCATCTTCTAACCACCAACGGGCGGGGGGAAGATATTCAAATAAAAATACAGAAATGAATTCTTTTAAAGCTAACAAGAGAATATTATGAACCTCTTTCTTCAACACTACTGAAATATAACAAATTTTGAGCTCAAAGAATAAATATTAACTAAGACCACAATAAATTCTCTCTCTAAAGATATCCAGGATGGATAAGTAAGAAGTTGGTAACAAACTCACCATCTCTGTGATTAAGACTTGCAAACCCAGGGCCATGGCTAGGGGACAGCTCTGAGGAGCTGCTGAAGGACATCTGGGGCAGGGTGGATGCCAACAGATCCTCATAGCTATCTATGGGGAAATGATGCATCTAAGTTAACACTGTGATTAAAAAATTCTTTCTTTCTTTCTCCCATCCCTCCCACCCTATCTTTTATTTGAGGTAACAAGCTACATTAGTCTTCATCATAGCCATGATAGATGATGTCAAAGATATTAAGGGAAATCAAAACCCAGATTGGGGGCTGGAATGATAGCACAGCAGGTAGGTAGTGATAGCACGCAGCTGACCTGGGTTCGATACCTAGCATCCCATATGGTGCCCCAAACACTGCCATGAATAACTCCTGAGTGCAGAGCCAGGAGTAACCCCAGAGCATCTCCAGGTGTGACTCAAAAAGAAAAAACAGATAGTGGTAGAAGAGATAGCACCATGAATAGGGCACTTGCCTTGCAAATGGCTGACCCAGGCTCAATCTCCCAGCACCCTAGATGGTGCCCTGAGCACCACTAGGAGTGATCCCTGAATATAGTGTCAGGAGTAAACCTTGAGCACCACCAGGTGAGGTCCAAAACCAAAAAAATACCAGACCCCAATAGGCAACATTTGATACTTCCTTGAGGTGAATGCTCCTAACATGGTCATTTCAGAGCTGTCAATATTTTTCTGGCAATGCTATTGGAAAGACGTGTACACATCACATATACTATTTCTATGCAGTATAAGATGTGCAAGTAGCCTCAAAAACTTAGGTAATAGTAAAATGATAAAATAGTAAAATAATAAAAAGTAGAGGAGCTGAAGAGAGTACAAATGTAGAGCGCTAGTCTTGCTCATAGCCAACCCAAGTCCAATCCTTGGCATACCATAAGGATAGGCACCCTGAGCACTGCCAGGAGTGATTCCTGAGCACAGAGCCAGGAGTGACCCTGAGTACAGCCAGGTATTACAAACCCCACTTCCACCTCCCCCCACACAAACTAAAATAGTAAATATTGATTCAGAGAATTTACTACTTTCATCTTTACTTTTAATTTTAAGTCCAAATAATTTCACAAGTTAATGACTGGCTCTTGCTAGCTCTCTAAGTCTGCTTCTACCACATGGTTCCTTGATGTGGAATAGTTTACGTTTCCTTTAAAACCAGGTTAAATTCATTGCTATTTTTACTGAAAACAACACGGAAACTCATATCAATGCACAAGAGAAAATCAAGGAAATTAAAATCAGGGAATATGGGGAGAGTAATATTTCCAGATGATGTGGTTACATACGTAGATCATTCAAAAGCAATAGACTAGCTTAATAGCTTAATATACAGAAACTAATTAAATTTTAAAATTTCATCCACAGTGAGGAAACATCACTGTATCACTGTCATCCCGTTGCTCATCGATTTGTTCGAGTGGGCACCAGTAATGTCTCCATTTTGAGACTTGTTACTGTTTTGGGCACATTGAATACGCCATAGGTAGCTTGTCAGGCTCTGCCATGGGGGTGAGATACTCTCCGTAGCTTTCCAGGCTCTCTGAAAGGGGTGGAGCAATAGAACCTGGGTCGGCCGTGTGTAAGGCAAATGCCCTACCGTTGTGCTATTGCTCCAGCCCGAGGAAACATACTCATTACAATAGCAAATAGTAGTATAGCATACAAAACTTCTAAGAATGGCTCTTTTTAAAAGAAAAGTTATAAAGGAGGTCATTATAAAACTTATTGAAAATCATTAAATAAATTAAAAAGAAATTAAGAGCTACATAAGGAATATAATGATCATAAACAGGAAAGCAGTATACTTCAGGGGGCCAGACCCAACTAAGCTCAGTGCAGGTATCACTCCTGGTTGTGTATGGGGAACAATATGCAGTTCCATGGAGTTACTGGGATAAATGCACACAAGATAAGTGCCTTAGTTCCTGTATTATCTCTTTCTAGTCCTGAGCTTTTCTATTTTAATCTTTTCAAAAGTACAATAAAAAAATCCAAAGAACTACTCCACGCAGGCTGTTTCACTTGGGGTGCCCCAGAGGGGGCTAGGTGAGAGCCTTCCCACCCCAAGGGACCCAGCCCCAGCAGCCGAAAACCTCCATAACTCAGCCACCACCATGCTCAAGGCTGCTCCCCACATGCTCAGGCTGAGCAATACATGTGAGTGAACGTATTCCTGGACCACGTGGCTGCGGGACACATCATAAGACACTCACTACCCATTCTCCATACGTACCACAACACATTTGATGGAGTTCAAATAGTAGGAAACAAATCATAGAGGTAAATATATATATACACACACATATATATACATATTATATATAGCTTACATTTAGTAGACTGGGAATACCTATAAAGGTTGATAGAGGCCGCCCCAAAAGCTTTTGTCCCACTTGGAGAGCCTGGCAAGCTACCAAGAGTATCCCACACACATGGCAGAGCCTGGCACCTACCTGTGGCATATTCGGTATGCCAAAAACAGTAACAACAATGGTCCTCATTCTCCTAACACTAAAAGAGCCTCCAATACGCCATCAGTCTACACTAGCACGTGACAGGGACAAATGGAGACATTACTGGCTCCCGCTCGAGCAAATTGATGAACAATGGGATGACAGTGATACAGTGATATATATATGCATATATACATATTTTCATACATATATATATGAAAGCTCACATCACTCAACCTTTAGCAACATGTTCGTGATATCCTAAAGAATGTCTTAATGGCCCTTGTGAAAATAGAACAATCTTCACACTGTTTCCTATGTGAATACTTTTTTGTAAGCATTTTCAATGGTTCTTCATAACAGACAATACAAAACATATTATTTCAGTTGTGCTCTGGGACAGGGGTTGGGGCTTGGTATGGAAACATCCCAAATTTGGTGGTGGGATGGTGTAATTGTGGTGAGACAGTTGTTTGAATATTGAATGTAATCAAACATTTTGCTACCTTATAAAATTTAAAAACTTTTTAAAAATATGTATAGATGAAAAAAATCCCGAGCGCTTTTTATACTAAATCAAGCAGTTAATCACATGGCCCAAGTGTTCTTATTGCAGTAGTAGAAATATGACAGAGGGGATTTACAAATTGGAGTAGAAGAAAATGTCATCCTTATTTTCACTAACATCTAGCTAAAATTCATAATATTCTTTTCTTAGGAATATAGACAAACAACACCATTTCCAGCAGTGCCTGTGCATTTTTATCAACATAAATTATAGGTACAATGGCAAATATTACAGTAACAGGAAATGTTTGTGTTCTCCATTACTTTGAAATAACAGTAGTTATTAACTTGCCGCTGCATCTTATTCTTTAATGTACTAATAACTATGAAGACTCAGTCTTTAAAGTTTCTAACATATTAATAGTAACATTTCAATACATAAATACATTTTATACACGCATAAGCATTTCTCTGAGAAGAAATCATAGATTTAAAAAATGATAAAGCTGTCCTTGGCACAAAAAAGGATTGAGAATCTCATGGTGTGTGGTGCGTGTGTCTGTGTGTGTGTGCGTGCGCATACACACTGAAACACAAAACTGATGCTAAGACAGCATCAATATTTCAGAAAATTCCCTGGGACGTGTTTCCCACAGCCCCTGGTCTCACGTAAGGCATATTGCTGAGCAGAAGAATCCTATACCATTCGCTTGTGGGTAAAGATGCTGGGTAGTGGCCAACTTCCTCAAAGTTGCCCAGTTGGTCTGGAGCTTGTGTGGGGTCTTCTCATTACCAGATGACCATGAGAAGTCCACTCCTTTATCAGTCTGGGGCCCTGCAAGGATGCTTTCTGAGTCTCTGTCCTTATTGGCACTACCTGCCTAACCCTTTTGCACCCCACCACTTGGGCTCTCTCCTTATTTGGTGGGAAACAGATGTGGTGGCCAGACTTCAGGAGTGTCTGTGTTTGGGTGGGTGGGGATTGACAATAGTCTGTGGTCGAAATATTCTCCACACTAAGCCTCCATTTCATAAATACTAACACCACTGGCAATTAAAATACTAACACAATTAAGAACGTTGTAGTGATTATTAAAAGTTTTTTTGGTCAGAGGATAAAGATAAATACAGACAATCTTAATCAAGTGTGGGATATAAAAAGGAACAACAAACAAGAGAACAAAGTCAGATGCAAATAAACTCTTGAATTCCAACAGCAAAACTAAGGTTAAGGTTACCAAAGGAGAGGAAGGAGGGATAGTCAAGGGAGGGGGGTCAGTGGACTGTGGGGTAGGGATATTGGTACTTTAGTGGTGATTGACATGTAATAAATATTTTTAAGGGTGTGAAATTATACTCTTAATCAGTATTATGTTAATAAAAAATTAAACTATACTCAAGTGAACAAATAAGATCTTAATCATCATATGTTAAGTTTCTTCAAAGTAATCTCAAAGGAAGTTAGATCAAAAGAGTTAGAGAAGGCAAAATTCAAAGCCCCAAACCATTATCTTTCCACAAAAGAGGGCATATGTACTTGGCACTATGGTTATGTATATATATATATATATGTGTATATATATTATACATATATGTATATATGGTTATGTGTGTATGCTTATTTCATAAATTCTTATGTATGAAATGCTCAAATATTTTCTATTATTTGTTGTCATTGTAATGCCATTGTAAGTCCAAAATTTTTAAATATAATCAACTTTTTTTTAAGAATTTTATTTTATTGAATCACCATGTGGGGAAAATTACAATGCTTTCAGGCTTAAGTCTCAGTTATACAATGCTGAAACAACCATCCCTTCACCAGTGCCCATATCTCACCACCAAAAAACAAACAAACAAACAAACAAAAACACAGTACACCTCCCATCCCGCCCCCCCACAACCCCCCGCCATGTAACTGATAAATTTCACTTTACTTTCTATTTACTTTGGTTACATTCAATATTTCAACACAAACCTCACTATTATTGTTAGGAGTACCCCACTAGAGTCAGACCTGTTGAGAAGAGATGAGAGATCGCGCTGCCGCTACTGCGGCCGCGTGGTTTTGGATTTCTGTACTTTAGCAACTAAGTCCAGGGAGATTTCTTCCAGATATGGGATCATTGCGAGCTTGTAAACCCCATCTTTGGTCGTCATAATATGGCGGTCACCACGCCCTTCACCCCTGGAAAGGAAGAGGCGAGAGAGAGAGAAATACCTTTCCCCTCCTGGGCGGGCACGGGACCGTGGCTTAGTTCTCAGGCTGGAGACATTCTGCGAGGAGCTGCCCATGCCGAAAAATTTAGCTGGTGTCTGGAGTCACGCTCGTGCAGCTGTGGAGAGGCCGCACACACGTGCGGCCCCCAGGATCACATCTTGGTGGCAGGAGCTAATCAACTTTTTTATGTCATTTTTCCTTTAAAGGAACAACTTTCCTTTCACTTTAATTTATAAATAAATGCAAATAAATGATAAATAAATATAACTATTTTTAAGTTTAAAATTAATCCGTTTTAAAGATAATTTTCTTTATGTCTTTGAGATTTAAAAATTAATTTTACCAATTCTGTAACAAAGAATAGTTTGAGAACATATGTGGTCAACGCTACAAAATTATTTACACATAATTGTTTTTCCCCTTTTCCTTTCACTTTGTTTCATTACTGTGATATCTAAGGTGTTTTTCATGGTTTGTTATAATTGCATACACTTTGTTGCAGTATGCCAAAGATCACACACACTGTTGTGGCACCACAAATCATAACCATAGTGCCAGACTGAACTCAGCACATGGGGCAGTGTGTTGGTTCAAATTCTTTGTCACATTTGCCAGGCTGTGAGTGCTTTAGCATTGAACCCCAGCCCTATGCCCCAGATGCTGCTTTTAACATGTAAAATGACAAAACAACTTGATGAAGAAGAATAACTATTTGTCACCTAGAGGTTAAACAAGTTGAGGACAAATTTCCCACGCTTGTAAATCTTAACTTGAAAATAGAGAGTATTATAGTTAAACAGGCTAAGGGATTTTATTTATATTCATAATAACCACTGGTATTAGTACAATATTATTTTAATAATCACAATTTTAAAATGCATTCTTTTCTTTGGAAGTCCAAGGCTAGGTTTTCAGAAAAGCTTAAGGGAAAGCCTGGATCCATTGTAATGTTTTACAGAAATTTTAAACATGCCACAAACACTGATGATGATTAATATATGAATTAGGTCAGAGTACATGGAACATCCTGTGTGTATGCTTCTTTCATAAATTCTTATATATGAAATGCTCAAATCTTTTGTATTATTTGTAGTCATTGTAATGCCATATATTCAAAATTCTACTGGTTGTCTTGCAAATGAAACAGCCTTGCACTGAACTCATGAAATGATATTTCAGTTTCTGTCTCTAAAAGTCACATTTAGAATTTGGAATTTATCTCACCGAGCCCTTTTCTTTTCTAGGATTTAACTTAATAGGAGGCCAGGTCCTGGTCCAGAAAACTCAAATAAGAACCTCGCGTCTAAAAACTCTTAATGATTTTCAAAAATTGATAGGATATATAAATGGCTTAAACCTTATTTGCATGTTACCACTGGGGACCTTAAGCCTCTGCTTGATATACTAAAGGGTGACCCTAACCCTGCCTCTCCAAGAGAAATGACACCAGAGGCTCGGTGGCACTGACTCCAGTGGAGTTGGCTATATCGCAGCAGTTTGTTTGTGCCATCAATTATGAGAAACTGTTTTGTCTTATACTGGCCACCTTACATACTACCACTGGCATCATTTGGAAAATAACCCCATTTCTTGGATCCATGGTCCCGCTTCTCCCCGAAAGATTTTGGTTCCTTACTGTGTTCTGGTAGCAGAAATAATCATGCAAAGACGCGACTATAGCAAAAAGCACCTTGGCAGAGATCCTGATAAATTGATTCAACCTTATTTTAAGGTTACCAAAACTTATGGGGCATGGCAAAAGCTGTGTTAAGGGGAAAGTTTATGGCTCTACAAGCAATCCTTGGGAAGGAAGAGGGAGCCCACATAAATTACCTAACAGCTTATGACTTGGAGAATGACCAACAAAAGGATCCCAATCCGAACAGGAGGAAGGAAATAATAAAACTCAGAGCAGAAATTAATGAGATGGAAACCCAAAAAACTACCCAAAAGATCAATGAAAATAAGAGCTGGTTCTTGGATAAAATAAACAAGATAGAAAAACCTCTAGCAATACTCACGAAGAAAGGTAGAGAGAAAACCCTAATAAACCAAATCAGAAATGAAGAGGACATCAGAACAGAAACTACAGAAATACAGAGGATCCTAAGGGATTACTTTGAGAAGCTTTATGCCATAAAACAAGAAACCTCGAGGAAATGGATAAATTCCTGGATTCCTATAGCATCCCAGGCTGAACCAAGAAGACCTGGAATACTTGAACAAACCTATCATCCTATCACCATCAAGGAAATTGAAATGGTAATAAAAAGTCTCTCCAAACACAAAAGTCCTGACCCAGATGGATTCACTAGTGAATTCTTCCAAATCTTTAAACAGGACTTACTTCCAATCCTCTTTAAGCTTTTCCAGGAAATTGAAATATCAGAAACACTTCCAAACAGTTTCTATGAAGCAAATACCACCTTGATACCAAAAGCAGACAGAGATACCACAAAGAAAGAGAATTACAGACCGATATCCTTAATGAACACAGATGCTAAGATCCTCAACAAAATATTAGCAAATAGAATACAACAAGTCATCAAAAAGATCATGACCAAGTAGGATTCATCCCAGACATTCAAGGATGCTTTAACATTCAAAATCAATCAACATAATACATCATATCAACAAAATAATAGATATAAACCATATTACAATATCAATAGATGCAGAGAAGGCATTTGACAAGATCCAGTATCCGTTCATGATGAAAACTCTCAGCAAGATGGGCATCGAAGAAACTTTCCTCAATATAGTCAAAGCCATCTACCACAAGTCCACAGCAAGCATCATTCTCAATGGGAAAATACTAAAAGCCTTCCCTCTAAGATCGGGCACAAGACATGGTTGCCCACTCTGGCCACTCCTATTCAATATAGTATTTGAAGTACTAGTCATAGCAGTTAGGGAAGAAAAAGATACCAAGATTAAAAAGATAGGAAGGAAAGAGGTCAAGCTATCACTATTTGCAGACGATATGATATTGTACTTCGAGAATCCTAAATACTCTACAGAAAAGTTCCTAGAAACAATAGGTTCTTATAGTAAAGTGGCAAGCTACAAAATCAACACCCAAAATTCCATGGCTTTCTTATGTATAAGTAACGAAAGAGAAGAAAGAGACACAAAAAAAATCCTGTTCACAATAGTACCTCAGAAAATCAAGTATATTGGAATCAGCTTAACTAAAGAGGTGAAGGACCTATTCAAGGAAAATTACAAAACACTACTTCAAGAAATAAAAGAGGACACTAGGAAGTGGAGACACATCCCCTGCTCGTGAATAGAGGGGCTGGAGGGATAGCACAGCGTGTAGGGTGTTTGCCTTGCACATGGCCAACCTAGGTTTGATTCCCAGCATCCCATATGGTTCCCTGAGCACCGCCAGAGGTAATTCCTGAGTGCAGATCCAGGAGTGACCCCTGTGCATCGCCGGGTGTGACCCAAAAAGCAAAAGAAAAAATGGCAATACTCCCCAAAACACTATACAAATTTAATGCAGTCCCTATCAGAACACCCAAGACATTTTTCAAAGAAATAGACAAAACACTCCTGAAATTTATATGGAACAATAAACCCCCACGAATAGCTAAAGTAATCCTTGGGAAAAAGATGGGTGGCATTCCATGCCTCTGCACAGCTGGTGGATGTGGAACGAGCGGGAACCAGAGACAGCTTTAGGATTTGGGGTTCCAGCGAGTGCTTACAACCATGTATGGAGACTGTGAACTAAGCTTTTGCTACATGCTATTCCAGGAAGGAAAATGATTCATTTTCCAACTTAAATCTCCGCGGACTTAATTACTATAATACAGAAATTGTAGCGGCCGCGCGACATTTCATCTCTTCATTCTCATCAGTGGAAAACTTATTATCAAATATTTCCTTGTTAATAGAGCTGTATTCTTGGGGGATAAATTCCAACAAAAATAGTGAGTCTGTTTTGAAACTCTAACAACAATAGTGAGTTGTGTGTTAAAATCTGGAATGTAATTAAGGTAAAGAGAAAAGGAAGTGAAATTATCACTCACGCACGGGGGGGGGGTTTGGGGGGTGAGGGGGGATGTATACTGTTTTTTTCGTTTTTGTTTTTGTTTTGTTTTTGTTTTTATTGGTGGTGGAATATGGGCACTGGTGAAGGAATGGGTGTTTGAGCATTGTATAACTGAGATATAAGCCTGAGAACTTTGTAACTTTCCACTTGGTGATTCAATAAAATAAATTTTAAAAAAAAGATGGGTGGCATTACCCTCCCCAACTTCAAACTGTAGCAATTAAAACAGCATTGGGCTAGAAACAGACCTGCAGACCAATGTAACAGAATTGAATATTATGTCACAGACCCCAAATATATGACCACTTAATATTTGACAAAGGAATAAGAAATGTGAAGTAGAACAAGGAAAGCCTCTTCAACAAGTGGTGCTGGAAAAACTGAATAGCTACCTAGAAAAAAATGAACTATGACTTCTCTCTAATGCAAAGCACAAAAATCAGATCAAAGTGAATTAAAAACCTCGATATCAGACATGAATCCATAAGGTACATAGAGAAAAATGTGGACAGAACTCTCTACGACATTGAAGCTAAAAGTATCTTTAAGGATGAAACTCCACTGACCATGAAAGTGGAAGCAAACATAAACAAATGGGACTACATCAAACTAAGAAGCTTCTGCACTTCAAAACAAACAGTGACCCGAGCGGGTCCTCCAAACACCCTTTACTTGATGTTCCCTTCTCTATCTGAACTGGGGATGGGAGATGCGTGCTAAAAGTAGATTATAGAGCAAACACGATGGCCACTCAATACCTCTGTTGCAGATCACAACACCCAAAACAAGAGAAAGAACAAAAGGGAATGCCCTGCCGCAAAGGGCAGGCGGGATAGGGTGGGTGTGGTTGGAGGGATACTGGGATCATTGGTGGAGGAGAATGGGCACTGGTGGAGGAATGGGTACTCGATCATTGTATAATTGAAACGCAAGCAGGAAAGCTTGTAAGTCTACAACTGTACCTCATGGTGATTCACTAATGAAAAAATTAAAAGAAAAAAAGGAACCACACAAAAAAAGAAACATTGACCAAAATGAAGAAAGAGTCCACAGAATGGTAAAGAATATTTACCCAATACCCATCTGATAAAGGATTAATATCCAGGATATACAAGACACTAGTAGAATTGTACAAGAAAAAAACCTCCTACCCCATCAAAAAATGTGAAGAACAAATGAACAAAAGTTTCCTCAAAAAAGAAATAAAAATGGCCAAAAGGCACAGGAAAAAATGCTCCACATTGCTAGTCATCAGGGAGATGCAAATCAAAACAATAATGAGATATCATCTCACACCACAGAGACTGTCTCACATTCAAAAGAACAAATGCAACCAGTGCTGGCATGGGTGTGGGGAAAATGGGACGCTCTTTCACTGTTGGTGGGAATGCCGACTGGTCCAGCCTTTCTGGAAAACAATATGGACAGTCCTTAAAAACTAGAAAGTAAGCTTCCATATGACCCCACAATACCACTTCTGGGAATATATCCTGAGGGTGCAAAAAAGCACAGCAGAAATAACATCTGTACCTATATATTCACTGAAGCACTGTTCACAATAGCCAAAAATCTGGAAACAACCCAAGTGCCCTAAAACAGATGACTGGTTAAAGAAACTTTGGTACATCTAAAATATGTGGAGTATATTTCCTTAACATTGATGGGTCTATTCAGGTATTCCAAGTCTTCTTTGTTCAGTCGTGGGAGATTGTAGTAATCGAGGAATCCATCCATTTCTTTTAGGTTCTCCTGTTTTGTGGCATATAGACTTTCGAAGTAGTCTCTAATGATCTTTTGAATCTCACTGGTTTCTGTTATGATGCCCCCCTTTTCATTTCTGATTCGATTTATTAGGGTTCTTTCTCTTTCTTTCTTTGTGAGTTTTGCACAAAAACCTCCCCCCAAAAAAAAGCCCAGGCCCAGATGGTTTCACTGGCGAATTCTTCCAAACATTTAAAGAAGACCTGTTGTCTGTTTTCCTCAAACTTTTCCAGGAAATTGAAAAAACAGGAACTCTCCCAAACAGTTTCTATGAAGCACACATCTCCCTAATACCAAAAGCAAACAAAGACACCACTAAGAAAGAAAATTACAGACCAATATCCCTGATGAACACCGATGCGAAGATCCTCAACAAAATACTAGCAAATAGGATCCAACAACTCATCAAAAAGATCATACATCACGACCAAGTGGGATTCATCCCGGGGATGCAAGGATGGTTTAACATTCGGAAATCAATCAACATAATCCACCATATCAATAAAAGCAAAGATAAAAACCATATGATCATATCAATAGATGCAGAGAAAGCATTTGACAAGATCCAACAACTTTCATGATGAAAACCCTCGCCAAAATGGGGTTTGGAGGAACTTTCTTCAAGATAGTTGAAGCCATCTATCACAAGCCTACGGCAAGCATTATCCTCAAAGGGGAAAAACTAAGGGCCTTTCCTCTGAGATCAGGCACAAGACAAGGATGCCCACTCTCACCACTCCTCTTCAATATAGTACTGGAAGTACTTGCGATAGCTATTAGACAAGAAAAAGAGATTAAGGGCATCCAGGTAGGAAAGGAAGAAATCAAACTCTCACTATTTGCAGACGATATGATACTATATCTAGAGAAGCCTAAAGCCTCTACTAAGAAACTCTTAGAAACAATAGACTTATACAGTAAAGTTGCAGGCTACAAAATCAATACCCAAAAATCCATGGCCTTCATATATGCAAACAATGAGGCAGAGGAAAGGGACATGAAAAAAAAAATCCCATTCGCAATCGTGCCCAGAAAATCAAGTACCTCGGAATCAGCTTAACCAAGGAAGTAAAGACCTCTACAAAGAAAACTACAAAACGCTACTCCATGAAATCAAAGAGGACATGAGGAAATGGAAACATATACCCTGCTCGTGGATAGGGAGAATCAATGTTGTCAAAATGGCAATACTCCCCAAAGCATTATACAGATTCAACGCGATCCCTATAAGGATACCCATGACATTCTTCAAAGAAATGGATCAAGCAATCTTAAAATTCATATGGAACAACAAACGTCCAAGGATAGCTAAAACAATTCTTAGGAAAAAGACGATGGGAGACATCACCCTCCCCAACCTCAAACTTTACTACAAAGCAGTAACAATTAAAACAGCATGGTACTGGACAAAGGCAGAGCCATAGACCAATGGAACAGGGTGGAATATCCTTACACACAACCCCAAATGTATGATCATCTAATCTTTGATAAGGGAGCAAGAGATGTGATGTGGAGCAAGGAAAGCGTCTTTAACAAATGGTGCTGGCACAACTGGACAACCACATGCAAAAAAATGGGCTTAGACCTTGACCTGACACCATGCACAAAAGTCAGATCAAAATGGATTAAAGACCTCAACATTAGACCACAAACCATAAGGTACATTGAAGACAAGGTTGGCAAAACCCTCCACGATATTGAAGATAAAGGTATCTTCAAAGATGACATGGAACTAAGCAATCTAGTAAAAACAGAGATCAACAAATGGGACTACATTAAACTAAAAAGCTTCTGCACCGCAAAAGATACAGTGACCAGAATACAAAGATTATCCACAGAATGGGAAAGGATATTTACACAATACCCATCAGATAAGGGGTTGATATCAATGGTTGGTATATAAAGCACTGGTTGAACTCTACAAGAAGAAAACATCCAACCCCATCAAAAAATGGGGCGAAGAAATGAACAGAAACTTTACCAAGGAAGAAATACAAATGGCCAAAAGGCACATGAAAAAGTGCTCTACATCACTAATCATCAGAGAGATGCAGATCAAAACAACCACGAGATACCACCTCACACCACAGAGACTAGCGCACATCCAAAAGAACAAAAGCAACCGCTGTTGGAGAGGATGTGGGGAGAAAGGGACCCTCCTACATTGCTGGTGGGAATGCCGACTGGTTCAGCCCTTCTGGAAAACAATATGAACGATTCTCAAAAAATTAGAAATTGAGCTTCCATTTGACCCAGCAATACCACTGCTGGGAATATATCCCAGAGAGGCAAAAAAGTATAATCGAAATGCCATCTGCACATGTATGTTCATCTCAGCACTGTTTACAATAGCCAGAATCTGGAAAAAACCCGAATGCTCTAGAACGGATGACTGGTTGAGGAAACTTTGGTACATCTATACAATGGAATACTCTGCAGCTGTTCGAAAAAAGGAGGTCATGAATTTTTTATTTAAGTGGATCGGCATGAAAAGTTTCATGCTGAGTGAAATGAGTCAGAAAGAGAGAGACAGACATAGAAAGATTGCACTCATCTATGGTATATAGAATAACAGAGTGGGAGACTAACACCCAAGAATTGTAGAAACAAGTACCAGGAGGTTGACTCCATGGCTTGGAGGCTGGCCTCACATTCTGGGGAAAGGGCAACTCAGAGAAGGGATCACCAACTATAATGTAGTCGAAGGCCATGCGGGAGAAGGGAGTTGCGGGCTGAATGAGGGCTAGAGACTGAGCACAGTGGCCACTCAACACCTTTATTGCAAACCACAACAGCTAATTAGAGGGAGAGAACAGAAGGGAATGCCCTGCCACAGTGACAGGGTGGGGTGGGGGGAGATGGGATTGGGGAGGATGGGAGGGATGCTGGGTTTACTGGTGGTGGAGTATGGGCACTGGTGAAGGGATGGGTTCCCGAACTTTGTATGAGGGAAGCATAAGCACAAATGTGTATAAATCCATAACTGTACCCTCATGGTGATTCATTAATTAAAAATAAATAAATTTATTATAAAAATAAAAAATTAATAAATAAAATATGTGGAGTATAAAATAACATAACAGGAGGAATTTGTCTGGATGGGAGATGTGTGCTGAAAGTAGATAATGGACCAAACAAGATAAACTCTCAGTATCTATATTGCAAAGTATAATGCCCAAATGTAGAGAGAGAGTATGGAGAATATTGTCCGCCATGGAGGCAGGGGGAGGGTGGGAAAGAGGGTGTATACTGAGTTATTGGTGGTGGGGAATGTGCACTGGTGGAGGATGTTTGATCCTTGTGTGAATGTAACCCAAACATGAAAGCTTGTAACTATCTCACGGTGATTCAATGCAATTAAAAAAAAAGAAGTGTGGTAAGTCCAGAGTTTGCCTCGCACTCGGCTGACCAGGGTTCAAGTCCAGGCATTCCGTATGGTCCCCTGAGTACTGTATGGAGTAATTCCTGAGCACAGAGTCAGGAATGATCCCTGAGCATCACTGAATGTGGTCCAAAAACAAAAACAACACCAAAGCAAAAAACAGTGTGGCAGGGGTGAGGGGAATGAAGAGATGATTAGAAATGACACAAGACAATGGCAGACACTTCAGTGGTGATTAGTTGCAATAACTTTGATTATCAACACCATAAAATTGAACACTATAGTGGTCTTGTTATATCAACTACAATAAAATAATTTTGAATAGTATTTTCAAAGGATTTCTCTTAGTAAACAATCCCTCGAGAATTCCTTTACAAATAAAATCTATCATTTAAATCATTTTACTGGCCAAGATGATAAGCATTGAACCTAAGTGCCTGAGAACAGATGACTAGTTGAAGAAACTTTGGTACATCTATACAATGGAATACTATGCAGCTGTTAGAAAAGATGAAGTCATGAATTTTGCATATAAGTGGATCAACATGGAAAGTATCATGCTAAGTGAAATGAATCAGAAAGAGAGAGACAACCATAGATTGCACACATTTGTGGAATATGAAATAACAGAGTAGAAGACTAACACCCAAGAATAGTAGAAATAAGTACCAGGAGGTTGGCTCCATGGCTTGGAAGCTGGTCTCACATGCTGGGGGAAAAGGCAGTTCAGATAGAGAAGGGAACATCAAATGAACTGTGGTTGGAGGACCTGCTCGGGAGGGGAGATGTGTGCTGAAAGTAGACTATAGATTGAACACGATGGCCACTCAATACCCCTATTACAGACCACAACACCCAGAAGGAGAGAGAGAACAAAAGGGAATGCCCTGCCACAGACTCGGAGTGGGGGGAGGAGGGGTTGGGGAGTGGGAGGGATACTGGGTTCACTGGTGGTGGAGAATAGATACTGGTGGAGGGATGGGTGCTCGAACATTGTATGAGGGAAACACAAGTATGAAAATGTGTAAATCTGTTACTGTACCCTCATGGTGATTCACTAATTAAAAAATAAAAAATAAAAATAAATAAAAATTAAATTAAATTAAAAGGAAAAGACATTGAACTATTCATAGCTTTTGGTTTGTTGTGGTGAACCTTACCAAATTTCACTTCATAATCACCACAAATCTTGGGCCAAATTAGTTTGAAAAAATGTCAATTTCATGAGGTTGGTGAGATAATATAACCCACCAGGAGTGATCCCTAAGCACAGAACCAGGAATAAATCCTGAGAACTACCAAGAGTGTCCCCACCACCTAGACCCTAAAAATCAAAAACTTTTTTTAAAGTAGACTGCAGGCATTAAGTGACAAAATTTTTAATTGTATTTGCAACACTATAATTTATAATACTGTTAATGAAAGGGTTTTGTGCACACAACATTCCAACATCACACACTCCACTAGAATGCACACTTTCCTTCACCATTGTCTTAAGTTCTCTCCAAGAGTCTGACCATAGACTCTCTCTCCAAGAGTCTAACCAAGAGTCTAACTGTAAACTCAGCTCTGCAGACTAAAGCTCAGGTTCTGTTGCCTTCCGCCATTTATTTTCATATTCATTTTTTTTTCATATTCCATATATGATAGAGATCATTCTGTGTCTGTCCTTCTCTTCTGACTGACTTAATTCAACATGATACTCTTTAATTCTATCAACATAGTGGAAAACTGCATGATTCAACCTTTCCTCAATAACTGAGAAGTACTCTATTGTGTATATATACCACAATTTCTTTATCTAGTCACTTGTTCTCAAACACTTGAATTGTTTCCAGAGTTTGACTACTTTGAACAGTGCTGCAATAAACATCAGAGCACAATTGTCTTTACTGAATAGTGACTTTAGGGCCAAGAAATGGCCATTTAGGGCCATTTCCAAGAAATGGAATTGTGGGGTCATATGAAAGCTCTTTTTTAAAATTTTTTTGAGTAGTGTCCATATTGTTTTCCAAATAGGTTGAACAAGTCAACATTCCCACAAGCTGTAGATAAGGGTTTCTTTTTGCCATATCTGTGCTAGCACCAGTCTTTCTCTTTCACATGTGTTCCAATCTCACTCGTGTAAGGTGGTACATCATTATTATTTTGCTTTACATTTCCCTTCTGAAAAGGAATACAGAGCATTATGTACAGATTGCCTATATCTGTACATTTTCTCCGAGGAAGTCTATTCATCTTTTCCCCTTACCTGTGCGAGGGTGGAGATGTGCCTTACCTGGCTGTGCTCAGGCCTTACTCTTGACTCAGTGCTCAAAAATCAGTTCTGGTGGTGCTGAGAATAGAACCCAAGTTTGCTGTGTGAAAGTCTATCCAAATAAGGCTAGCCCCTTTGCTTTGCATTTTGGATGGGATTTCCTGGTTCTTGTTGCTAAATTTTGCAAGTACTTTTTATATCTTGGATATTAATCCTACAGATATGTGGCACAGCTGTGCCAGATCTACTACTCACACTTTACACACTCATACTTCCTGCTGAAAACAGGCTCTGACCTCGTGTATTAATGCCCCATAGCACAGCGGGGAAGGCGTTTGCCTTGCACATGGTCGACCTGGGTTCAATTCCTCCATCCCTCTCGGAGAACCCGGCAAGCTATCCACCCACATAGCAGAGCCTGAAAAGCTCCCTGTGGCGTATTTGATATGCCAAAAACAATAACAACAAGTCTCACCATGGAGACGTTACTGGTGCCCACTCGAGCACATCGATGAACAACGGGACAATAGATGTTCAACAGAACAAAACATCTAACTCCCTCTGCCTATCCGCATAAAGGAAATGGCAGTAGAAAGAAATCAGGCTTAAACTATAGCAGGAGAGGTGGGGACACGATGGCATCTTTCACAGCCCCATGAGTCATGCCAAGCCACAAAATCATCAACCAAAAATAACATGATGTTGCTCTGAGAGGGCAAGCTGGTGAGGAAAAGAGCAATATGCAGTGGAATCTTGTTTTTCTTTATATTTTGCTTTTCTTTAAGCTCGCTCTCAGGCATACTTTAAAATGAGGCTCTTAAAATTGAAGGTCAAAACTAGGAGGAAAAAGAGACTTGATAATTTAAACCCTAATATGTTCTGTGTAGTTCAAGTTTTCATACATAGCTTGTGTAAGATCTAATCATTTAAAATATACAACCTAAAACAAGACAGGGTCCAAACTTGTCAATGAAGAAAATCATCACTTTCAGCTTCCCAGAGTATAAAAATGGCAATCTTGGGACTGGATATAAGTTATGCTTTGGAATATGGACTTTAAATATTCCTCTCCCCCAGCAAATCAGCATATCAGTTCTGAAGTTCGTTTTCTCTGTCCTGCTGTCACTGAACATCTTACAGACACTAGCCTGCAAGGAATAGAATCTTCTTGAGTTCTTCGAAAGTTTGTAACTCCAAGAAGTCCTGGCTGCTCAATTTGGTCCCATAAGTCATTTAACTGTTTCATGAGCCCCATGATACAAGATTGGTAAGCCCCATGCAAGATTTTTTTTTAATTTTTAAATTTTATTTTCACAAAGTTGTTCACAATAATTGATTACATTCAGTATTTCAACACCAGTTTCACAGCCATTATACCTCCCCACCACCATTATTACTTTGTATTGCTTGTTATGTATAGCATG
The DNA here is from genome assembly GCF_027595985.1 of Sorex araneus. NCBI lineage: Eukaryota > Metazoa > Chordata > Mammalia > Eulipotyphla > Soricidae > Sorex > Sorex araneus. The sequence goes on from NC_073303.1 coordinate 49,924,782, forward strand.
AGATGTCTGTAAGAGTCTGTTTCACAGTGATTCAATAAAAAAGTAAAAAAAAAAAACACGTGCACTCCTGGAATTCTATAGTTTTAAATAACTGGAGTCCTGAGACATCTAGGCAGTGAGCTGCTCTGTTCTGAGATTCATTTGAGAGTCTCTAGATCATGGCCATAATATGCTTAAATGGCACCTGGAGGCGGTTCGTGGGCGTGACAACCAGGACTCTGGAAGGGCGGGAAGATGGGAAGGGCGTCTCTTCCCAGCTCCTTGAGTTCCAGACTTTTCAGTCACTGGTCGCACATACCTGGGTTTTTCAGTGGATTTGTTCTCCTGTGTGGCGTCTCGGGACAAGCCTGTGAAGACTGGCCATGAGTATGGCAGCGATGGGTTCTGGAGGTGTGTGGCAACTGGTGTTCATTCAGAGTACCGGAGCGTCAACACCTGGTCCCATCTGAGGCACCCCAGTGCGATCACCTGGGGCAAGGTCCGGAGATATCTCTGAAACAAGCTGCTCTGTTCCAAGATTCATTTTTTAGTCCAAGATTTTCGTTTTATTTTCCATCTTTGCATATCTTTTAGTGAGTTCTTGCACCACAAATGACAAAGGTGGACTTTCACAGCACACCGACACAATGAAAAAGCAATGTAGAAGTCAGCCACCTTTTATTCCTTCCTTTTTCTCCTCTTTCAAAATTTTATTTGTTAAAGTATTGTGAATTAGCAAGTTATACATAGTTGGGTTTTTGACATACAATGTTGCATCACCGATTTTGCCACCAGTGTCAACTTCCCTCTGCCCGTGTTCTCAGGTTCCCGCTCGTTCCCACCCACCTCAGCTCCAGCCTGCCATCTTGACAGGCACCTTTTAAATTTGGTGAACAAAGTTTGGGTCTCATGATCTCAGTGTGGTTGACTATGTGGTTTGGATATTTAGCTCTATCATTCCTTAACAACGCCACGATCCCCTTGATCCCTTGCCCCATTGCTTCTCATCTATCTCTCCTTCCCTTCCCCTCACTTTATTTATGTCCCCTGTACCCTGGGGACTTTCTTTTTCATCTTTATTGATTTTTAACTTGAAACTTCTGTTAATTACAGCTTTGTGATACATAATCCAACACCATACCTATCACCAGTGTACCCACCTCCTTCCTGCTAGGATCCCAAGGTCTCCCCCTTTCAACCCTTGCTTACCCCCTCACCCCCACCAAAACTCAGTTCTGTGAAAGCCCACCAGGTAATGAGTAAATTGCTCAGAAGGTTCTGTCAGTACCAAGGCACTCTATGATCAAGTGACTTTACAGAAACCATGATGTGAATGTTTAAGGAAGTGGAGCTACAGATAATAAATAAGGCACAAGAAAGCATGAGAGCAGAAATGAGAAAAACTATCAGAATTGATAGAACTAAAGTAAAAAATATTTAGGAAAATAAGTTTAAAAAAGGAAAACCTTGGTGGAGGAGAATGGGCACTGGTAGAAGGATGGGTAAAAAGCGATCACTGCATGACTGAAAAGCAAACACAAAAGTTCATAAGCTTGTAACTGTACCTCATAGTGATTCACTAATAAAAAAAAATTTTAAGAGGGATCAAAAAACTAAATAAATTTTTAAAAAATAATTTTAAAAAAGGAAAAGCTCTCAGAGCAAGGTCTCAGCAGCAGAAAGTTAGCAAATTGTCTTCGGTGAAATATTAGTATGCATAGAATACTTGTGACTATGTTTTAGTACTGTAGCACTGTCATTCCGTTGTTCATCAATTTGCTTGAGCGGGCACCCGTAACGTCTCCATCATGAGACTTGTTACTGTTTTTGGTATATTGAATACACCCCGAGTAGCTTGCCAGGCTCTACCGTGTGGGCAGGATACTCCTGGTAGCTTGCCAGGCTCTCCGAGAGGGACGGAGGAATCAAACCAGGGTCAGCCGCATTCAAGGCAAATGCCCTACCACTATGCTATCATTCCAGACCGTGAATATGTTATAAGTAAATCATTTAGGACCAGAGAAATAGTACAAGGGCAGGGCTTTTTCCTAGACACAGCCAATTCCATTTCAATTCCATTTCACCTTATATGGTCTCCCAAGCACTGAGTCAGGAGTAAGTCCCAAGCAAAAGCCAGCATGGCCCAATCCCCACCTCTAAAAAATAATAATAAAATACGGTTAAGTCATCCAAATACACATCATTTATCTGTGATATTTTCTAGTCTGAAAACAAGAAGTTAAACATCTATTATTGATTTATGCCTTATAGTCAAAATATTACATTTGAGAACATTTACTAGTGTGAATATACTTTGGAAATCTAATCTTCTTAGGGGTCTGGGGCAATACTACAGTGGTTAGGATGCTTCCCTTACTTGCAGCCAAACTGGGCTTGATTCCTGCAATCCCGTATGTTCCTCTACGAATGCCAGGAGTGAGTCCTGAGTGCATGAGAGTAGAGCCAGGAATAAGCACTGAAGATCATCAGGTGGAAACAAAAAATACAACAGGAATAAAATGAATCTTCTGCTCACAAAGATATCGCACCACTATCATTCATTTTGTTATCTGAAGCACTGGTCTCCACATCGATCATATAAAATGCAATTACTTCTTCACTTTACACAGTGCATCATCTACAACCTCCTCCAGTGCATTCAAAATCCCCATCCTTTCAAAACGTTTGGCAAATGTTTCTTGGGAATAATGTGTCCCACCTTGATTACCCACATGCATAATCATTTCAAGTTCTTAATATTTCCAACAGGTATCGATTGGTGATCGCTCCTCATCATCTGCTCACTGCAGAAACAAAGCAAATGATATTTACATGGTATGGTTATACACATCTCCAGGGGCTGGATTTTAGACTCCTGGGAATTATTATCTATTGTCTCTTATTTTCAAGGTGAAATTGTTTTATTTTATATATTTGTTTACAATGTATCCTCAGAAGCTATCTGAAAAATGAGCAGGGTTGGTTGTTTTGGTCTATCACTGGCACATGAACTGTACAGTTTAGCCAGTGCAGAAAGATGCTAGTCTTACCATATCACATGACTTGCTCATGGCAGCTTCATGCCATCCAGTTTTTTTTATACCTAGGCCATTCTCTTTATTGCATTGAGTGATAACAGATCACTGCAGTGATATTAGTTCTGCAGTGCTCTATATAACCACACAAGTAGGCTTTCAGAAATATATTGACAATTCTCAAGGGCTGAGAATGCAATGCTTGCAGTTATTTCTTTTTGATAGTCTTAAAAGTCCTCTGAAACTGTGTGATTCAGCTGAACCTCGGAAGACTCAAAACTCTACAAGATTTGTTCCTCAGAAGAATTTTCTCAGGCATTGTCTGTCCTGCGTGCATGGCCTAAGAAGACAAGAATTTAAACCTGCTTTAAAGACAAATTATTGGGAAACTGCTATTAATGTTATCAACATAATTATAATTTTCATATTAAAAGTCGTTCAATTGTATAATCTTTAGTATATAATAATTGATAAATTATTTAGTATCCATGCAACTGAATACATATTTATCAAAAGTGACAGGTTCTCAATAGAGAGGTGTTTAAAAAACAAGAATTATGCTAATTCAAATAATCATCTTATTTTTCTTTCTTTTTTGTTATATTTTTAGTCTTTTGGTGCTCAGGAACTACTTCCAGCTATGAATTCAGAGATGGTTGGGATATCGTGCTGTGCCAGGGATAAAAGTCAGGCTTCCTACATGCAAATCATTTGTTCAGGCCATTGAACTATCTATGTTTTCCTTTGCTTTTTTTCACAATAGAATCATCAGAAAGAGCCACTCTTCATGTTTATTCCCTCAGCTTCTGCCTGCAGCACCTGGTACATGTTAGGCATTTGATGGATGCTTACTAAATTAAATGGACTAGAAGTTGGAGTGACTCTTGAACAACCTGTGCCTCCTACAAACTTTGGTGCTTGTGTTTCAGTCATACAATGCTTGAGTACCCATCCTTCCACCAGTGCCCATTCTTCACCACCGATACCAGTATCTCACCTACCCCCCCCCATCCCATACCCATTACACCACCCCGCCTATGTTGCAGGGCATTCCCTTTTGTTCTCTCTCTCCTTTTGGGTGTTGTGGTTCACAATAGAGGTATTGAGTGGCCATCGTGTTTGATCTATAGTTCACTTTCAGCGCGCATCTCCCATCCCCAGTGGGTCCTCAAACCACACTTTACCTATTTTTCCCTTCTCTATCTGAGCAGCCTTTTCTTCCTGCATGTGAGGCAAGCTTCCAAGCCGGGGAGCCAACCTCCTGATATTTATCTCTACTATTCTTGAGTGTTAGCCTCCCATCCTGTTACTTTATATTCCACAGGTGAGTGCAATCTTTCTATGTCTGTCTCTCTCTTTTTGACTCATTTCACTTAGAATGATACTTTCCATGTTGATCCACTTATATGCAAAGGTCATGACTTCATCTTTTCTAACAGCTGCGTAGTATTCCATAGTGTAGATGTAACCAGAGTTTTTTTAACCAGTCATCTGTTCTCGGGCACTTGGGTTTTTTCCAGATTCTGGCTATTGTGAACAGTGCTGCGATGAACATTTGAGTGCAGATGTCATTTCGACTGTACTTTTTTGCTTCTACGGGATATATTCCCAGGGGTGGTATTGCTGGGTCAAATAGGAACTCAATTTCTAATTTTTTGAGAAGCGACCATACTGTTTTCCAACTGCAATTTTTAATCCTTACTTGTGTTTTGGGGTTTTGTTGGTTGTTTTTGATTTTGGTTTGTGGGCCACACCCAGAATTTCTCATGGCTTACTCCTGACTCTGCACTCAGAGATTGCTCCTAGAGTTTGTTTTTCCAATATAACTTGGAAAAGATAATCTCCATGTTCTGATCAGAATTATCAGAACTCCCAACCATATCAAATTAAGACCTTCCAGCCATCATCTCAAACATCAGCACTGCAAGGGCCCACAAGTCCACACTGAAACCATAGTCTTCTCTTTAAAATTTCAGGAGCAATGTAATTGGGAGTACTACAGAAAGTGCTGCTTGTATCTCCTGGCTGCAATCCTTCCTTACACATGCCATAGTCAGTGAGTTTAATGTGTCCTTCAGAGTCCAGCAATACATTGTCCAATTTTAATTATCTATAAACTATCCCTCGTTCATGGAGATAATTTATTGCCAGACTGATCTCTGCAGAGTAAAATCTGGCATGTTCTTCTGGAAGTTTTCTTTGTCGCTGCATATGAAACATTAGATCAGATCTCCTCCATTTACATACTCTATCACAAAGAACAATCTGCTTTCTGTTTGAAAGCAATAATTTGATGTCCATTCAAAAATATGCTTTTCTGTCTGTATCCAGTCCTTATCATCATTGACAAGCTCTTTTTTCACAACTTTCATTGCATAGATACAATCTGTTTTTTTTAATTGAAATAGCAGTACTTTGGCATAACTTCCTCTTCCTATACAGATATACAGATATATAGATGTATATATAGATAAACAGATATGAGAAAGCGGTTCCACTAATAGAAAAGATCATCTATGGGACATGCATTTTAGAAGATATTCTTATTCCTGCTTAAATATACCAGGTCAGCAATATTGAAAAATTCACTACTTCTGGAGATAAGTTCAGGAAAACATCACAAATTAGAGAACTAGAGCATTTCTGCATTCAAAGAAACAAGCGTTATCTTGAGATTTGTCAAGACTGTACAATTCTATACAGCCAAGGGAGAAATAGGTCAGCAGTGTTTCTTCTCACACTAACACCCAAGAGACTCCTTTACAAGCATTAAACTGTATGTCTACCCAACAGATGAGTCCAAATGAATGGGAGGAGTCTTGTAGGAGAACCAGGAAGTCATGAAGCACTCTCAGGGCCAGGCTCAGCCTCTGAGTGCTTATCAGTGAGCTCATGCCACCAATCTTGAATACCAGAAAAATTCAGCTGGATGGTTTTGTGTTTGTTTGTTTTTTAATGAAAATTCCTCATTCCCTTGTTTTAGTCAGGAAACCAGAGTCTTTGAGATATGATCAAAGGTGTTAGTACTCAAAGCAGACAGACTATTTACTTTGGAGAAAGAAATGCTTATAGTCCAGGACACAGTCAAAGATATTTTGGTGGATAAAAACCTCCCAATTTTCCAGGAACAACAACTCATGGGGACCATTGGGGGAATGTCCTAAACTATAGTATCTCTGACATCCAAATTATATTTAGTGTTGGAATTCAAACAAGTATTTGAGACTTGGGTCTTTTAAAATGCATAATTTCTAAAAATTCAAAACCCTTTCAATCTAGTCCTAGAAAAATGTACTTAGAAAATTCAGTTGTTAACTCATTAGTACTAATAGTACCATATTTAGCTTAAGAATTTAGCTATTCATATCTCATTAACTGAGAAATGCCTTGATTAAATACTTTCGATTAAATGCCTTTGATTAAATGGACAATATCCATTCAAAGGGGATTAAAAGTACACCAAATCATTCAAAATCATCACAATCAAAATAGTCACACAGCAATCAGTTAAGCATCATATTTATTTGTATATACTTGCATAATAAGTATTAAATGTTATTAAGCATAATTTTTATTTTTATATATTATTCACCTGGATTACAAAAATATGATTTTCACAAATCACAAGTTACATTCTACAAATATTGCTTCCCTTTAAGTTTATTTACTCACCAAGTGTATAATAAATATTTCCTGAGTGACAAGCTAAAGAAAGTACATTAGAAAGTACACTTGTCTTGCACACAGTTGATCCAGGTTTGATCCCCAGCATGCCATATGGTCCCCTGTGGCCCCCAAACATGTGTATGTGTATATATATACATATATGCATTAAATGCCTTTGATGCCTATGCATATATATGTAAATATATACACATATGTGTGTTTCTTCAGTGAATATATTATTTTATTATCATTTTGCCATTGAGATATCACTAGTGTATACTGCTGTGTGTTTTGGTTGCACCATTTCTGCTTCTACAATATTATTTTGTATCACACCACAATCACCACCAAATTCCTCCATCACCATCCATTAAATCTCCTCTGAAATTTAATTCCTCTCTACCCCATCCCCTCTGGTAACATAAATCTTCTACCTGAGATCATGGGCTGATTTTCTTTGATTTTCTTTGTTCCTTTACTTTGCTTCTCTATATCCCCTTTTAAGTGACATCACCTAATATTTTTCTTTCTCCCCCAACACTTCATTTAACATGACAATATCAAATTTCATTCATGTTGTCAACAAAGCAAGATTTAATTTTGTGTATTTACCACATTTCCATATGTGTATTTACCACATTTTCCCTCTGGGTTGGAGACTTGTTTCTGTGTCTTGCCTAGAGTAAATTGATGTTGCAATATCTTTTCTAATCAGCAATTTTTTACTGATGTAATTTAATACTTTCACTCATTGAAAATCTTTCCCTCTTAGACATCTTGCTTTTTAGCGAGACTTATAAAGGACTCAGAAAATGCAATTAAAAAATCAAGTATTTCTGGTTATTTGTGACTTTGTGGTATCCTGCTGACACTTAGCTCTTCAAGGAACAGTTCTGTGCAATATAATTCACCCTACACTTCCATCTACATACAACTAATCATTTCACTTTGTCCTGGGCCACCCTATTTAAACATAATAACATACAACTTGAAAAAAATATATAAGTTATTATTTAGCTCACATTTCCAGTTTTAAGATTATGAAAAATGATACTCAGAGTTTACATGAGAATGATGCTAGGAGTTAGAAGTTTTAAACACAATTTCAAGAATCTTTTATATATATTTGCATGTGTAATACATATATCTCTATATATCTATATATTTATGTACATACACATATATGCATACATATAAATACACATAAATACATATATGTACCATGTGACTACTATCACTATTAAATCCACAAGCAATCAAAATACTCTCAAACAGTTATAGTCTGTGACTACAAATCAGGACAAGAATAAAATGCTGACTTCCAAATAAAAGAAGTCAACAGTTACTAGCGATTAACATGTCATAGCTGCTTTGTGATTTAACTGTATTAGATAATTTAATTATTTAAATAATCCTTTTCTCCTAATTAAGCACGGGGCGGGGGGGAACTGGTAAAGAATCCTACTTTTCTTCTTTTATATTTTTTTCTTTGGGGGGAGGGCTTACCAGGACCAGGAGGAGGGGAGAATAGGAAATTCAGTGCATTTCATTTTTGTTTTATATTGTTTGTTTAGGGGCCATACCCAGAAGTGCTTAGGGATCACTCCTGGCAGGCTTGCAGAACCATAAGTGGAGCAAATCGATGAACAACGGGGTGACAGTGATACAGAAATAACCCTTTAGGAAAAGTTGCTGTTATTATTCATGTTTATTTAGAAATATGAGAATTAAGAACAGCAAAACTCAATAAACATAAGCTAAATAAGAAGTCAAGGAATTTGGTTTGTAGATTTATAACAATTTCAAGTTAACTAAATGTAATTGATAAAAATATTTTGAGTGTAATAATTATGGGATTTAGTATGCCAAGAGGATGGTATAGGGACTGAGTGGTAGGTGGGAGGGGACCCTGAGATATGGTGATGGAGCACACTGACACTTTGGTGGTGGGGATGGCGTTGGAATCTGTTTTTTAAGAGTATTGTAAATCAAGGTTGTCTGAATAAAAATTGAAAAATAAAACTGATTTTTTTTCTTCTGGGGTTGGGCACTGAACCTAGGGCCTCACATGCCAGGCAGACTATCTATCACCAAACCACTTCCATGACCCAAAGACTGAGAAGTTTTGAAGTACTCCTTAAAACTCTGTAATCTACCTTATTATGTAAGTATTATCTAAAGTGACTAATGAATATCTAATCAGCATTATGAATCCTATAAATATCAGAATTTTTCCATTATATGGTAAACCTACTTTTACCATTTTTAGATATCTTCATATGATTTTCTGTAGATTCTGTACCACTTTATATACCAACACTGCATAAGAATTTCTATGTCTCTACACTATACATCCGACAACAGCTGTATTTAGCCTTGCTGATAAAGGCCACTCTCATAGGTGTGAGGTGTTATCTCATTATCATTTGGTTTGCATTCCCCTGATAATACATGATAATTTGCATTTTTATGCATTATTGCATTATTATAACAAATTTATGCCAAGTGATAATATATAATACTAAGTTGATTGTGTATGTTATTGTATCTTCAGGATAAATCCTACTTGGTCATGGTATATGATCTTTTTTGATGTATTGAATTTAGTCTGCTAATATTTTGTTAAAGATCTTTGTTAAGCATTTATCAGAGATATAGATCTATAGTTTTATTATTTAGTAATGTTTTTATCTAATCTGGGTATTGAGTAATGTTTACCTCATAAAACTATTGGAAAGGATGCCTGTCTCTGACTTTCTGGAAGAGACTACCAAACTATTGGAAGTAGGGTTTTCTTTTTTTCTTTTTGGGTCACACTTGGTGATGTACAGGGGTTACTACTGGCTCTGAACTCAGGAAACACCCTTGGTGGTGCTCAGAGGACCATATGGGATGCTGGGAACCAAACCCATGTCTACTGCATGCAAGGCAAATGCCCTACCCGCTGTGCTATTGCTCCAGCCCCGAAAGTAGGTCTTTTTTAAAAGTTCAGAAAATCTCTGTAAGTAAACACATCTGGGTCCAAGTTTTTGTTTGGGAGAGACATTTTATTTAGTGAAGCAAACAGTTCTATTTAAAGTAATGTACTTAGTTAGAAAGGTGAGGGGGTGGAGTGATAGTACATTGGCAGGTCACGTTCTTTGCATGCAAACAACCCTGGCATTCTATCTCTTGGTGAAGTATTTGTTCAACATGTCTCCCCATTTTTTGGAGTGTTTCTTTCTTTGTTGTTGAATTTTGTGAGTGCTTTATATATTTTGGTTATTAGCCCTTTATCAAATCTTTTGTGTGGATTTTTCTAAATTGGCAGAAAGTCTCTAGTGACAGTTTACTTCACTGTGAAGATTTCTAGTTTTTTTATAATCCCACTTTTAAATTTATTTATTTTCACAATCTCTTCCATTTATTTAAACACTGCGGCTTACAATGTTGTTCCTAATGCATTTGTTACAGCCATAAAACATTCCAACAGCAATCCAACCACCACTGTGACATTTCCTCCACCACAATACACATTTTCCCAACCACCCCCTTAGAAACAGAAAATAATTTATTTTATATTGCTTTCTACAACTAAATAACTAATGCAATTATCAATAAATATTTTGGTAAAAGAAAATTTCCTTTCTGAGAAATGCTTGCAGAGCTATAAATTTCTCCTCAACACTGGTTTAGCTGCGTCCCACAAGTTCTGGTAGCTCGTCTTCATTCTCATTTGTTTCCAGATATCTTCTTTTTTAATTTATTTTTTTATTGAATCACCATGTGGAAAGTTACAAAGCTTTCAGGCTTAAGTCTCAGTTACACAATGCTCGAACACCCATCCTTTCACCAGTGAACATATTCCACCACCAAGAACCACAGTAAACCTCCCCCCAACCCCCGCATCCCCCACCCCGCCTGTGTAGCTGATAAATTTCACTTTATTTTCTCTTTACTTTGATTACATTCAATATTTCAACAAAAAACTCACTATTATTGTTTGGAGTTCCCCCTCCCCCCAAAGTCGGACCTGCTGGAAAAGCATTTGATAATTTGTTTTCCATTGCTGAGAATGAAGAGATATGAGGTCACGTGGCCACAATAGCAGCTGCGAGATTATGGATTTCTGTATTTTAGTATTTTAGTAATTAAGTCCAGAGAAATTTCTGCCAGAAGTTGCATCATTGTAAGCTCGTACCTCTCTGCTACTTTATATTCCACATATGAGTGCTATCTTTCTAGGTTTGTCTCTTTCTTTCTGACTCATTTCACTCAACATGATACTTTCCATGTTGATCCACTTATATGCAAATTTCATGACTTCATCTTTTCTAACAGCTGCATAGTATTCCATTGTGTAGATGTACCAAAGTTTCTTTAACCAGTCATCTGTTTTTGGGCACTCCAGTTTTTTCAGATTGTGGCTATTGTAAACAGTGCTGCAATGAACATAGAAATGCAGATGTCATTTCTACTATACCTTTTTGCCTCTCCAAGATATATTCCCAGGAGTGGTATTGCTGGGTCAAATGGGAGCTCAGTTTCTAATTTTTTGAGAATCATCCATATTGTTTTCCAAATCGGCATTCCCACCAGCAGTGAAGAAGAGTCCCTTTCTCCCCACATCCGCGCCAACACCAGTTGCTTTTGTTCTTTTGGATGTGGGTCAGTCTCTGTGGTGTGAGATAGTATCTTATTGTTGTTTTGATCTGCATCTCCCTGATGATTAGTGATGTCGAGCATTTTCTCATGTACCTCTCAGCCATTCGGATTTCTTCTTTGGGGAACTTTCTGTTCATTTCTTCACCCCATTGTTTGATCGGGTCGGCAGTTTTCTTCTTGTGGAGTTCAACCAGTGCCTTTGATATCTTTGATATCAACCCCTTATCGGATGGGTATTGGGTAAATATCCTTTCCCAATCTGTAGGCTATCTTTGTACTTTGGTCACTGTATCTTTTGAGATGCAGAAGCTTCTTAGTTTAAGGTAGTCCCATTTATTTATTTCTAAGTATAGTATCATAGTGTCTGCAAATAGTGAGAGCTTGATTTCTTCCTTTCCTCCCTGAATGCCCTTAATACCTTTTTCTTGCTAAACTGCTATTGCAAATACTTCCAGTACTATATTGAACAGGAGTGGAGAGAGTGTGAGTATCCTTGTCTCGTCCCTGATCTCAGAGGGAAGGCTCTTAATTTTTCCCAATTGAGGATGATGTTTGCCATAGGCTCGTGGTAGATGGATTTAACTATAGTGAGGAAAGTCCCTTCTATAACTCTTTTGGTGAGAGTTTTTATCATAAATGGATCTTGTTAAATGCTTTCTCTGCATCTATTGATATGATCATATGGTTCTTATCTTTTCTTTTGTTGATATGATGGATTTTGTTGATTGATTTCTGAATGTTAAACCATCCTTGCATCCCTGGGATGTATCCCACTTGGTCATGGTGTATGATCTTTTTGATGAGTTGTTGAATTCTGTTTGCTAATATTTTGTTGAGAATCTTTGCATCTGTTTTCATCAGAGATATCAGCTTGTAGTTTTCTTTTTTGTGTGGTGTCTTTGTTTGCTTTTGGTATTAGGGAGATATGAGCCTCGTAGAAACTATTTGGGAGGGTTTCTGTTTTTTCAATTTCCTTGTTTCCAGATATCTTTTTATTTCTTCCTGATTTCTTCCCTGATACACTCATTGTTTATCAGTGAGTCGTTGAATTTCCAGGTGTTTGATTTGATTCTCCGTTTCTGTGTGTTATTAACTGCTATACCAGTGCATCGTGGTCTATAAAGAGAGTTGATACAATTTCTATATTTTTTATTCTATTGAGGTATGTTTTGTGGCCCAGCACATGGTCTATCTTGGAGAATGTTCCATGTGCACTGGAAAAGAATGTGTATTAGGTTTCTGGGGGATGCAAAACCCTGTATACATCTATTAACGCTCTCTCTTCCATTTCTTCCTTGGAAGATGAGTTTTAGTGTTGTTGATCTATCAAGAGGAGATAGGCTAGTTGAAGTCTCTGAATACTATTGTGTTGATAACTATGCCAAATTTATTAGCAGTTGTTTTAGGTATTTTGCTGTCCCCTCATAGGGTGCTTATGTGTTTAGGAGTATAAAAGGGTGCACATAAATAATCTAATTTCACAGTTTAAGATCTTAGAAAAGGACCAATAAAAAAAGCCAAAGTCAGGCAGGAGGAAGGAAATAATAAAACATAGAGCAGAAATTAACGACATGGAAACCAAAAAATATATATAATATAAAACAATATAAAAGATCAATGAATCCAAGAGCTGGTTCTTTCAGAAAATAAATAAGATTCATAAAGAACTAGCAAAACTCACAAGGAAAGAGAGAGAGAAAGACAGAACCCTAATAAACCAAATCAGAAATGAAAAGAGGGATATCACAACAGAAACCAACAAAATTCAAAAGATATTCAGAGTTTATTTTGAAAGTCTGTATGCCACGAAAAAAGAGAACCTAGAAGAAATAGATAAATTTCTGGATTCTTACAACCTCCCAAGGCTGAGCCAAGATTTGGAATACCTGAATAGATGTATCATCATCAAGGAAATTGAAACAGTAATCAAAAGTCTTCCCAAAAACAAAAGTTCAGGTCTAGATGGACTCACTAGAAAACTTTTCCAAACATTTAAAAAGGACCTATTGCTAGTCCTTTTCAATATTTTCCAGGAAATTGAAGAAACAGAAATTCCACCAAACAGTTTCTATGAGGCACTCATCACCCTAATACCAAAAGGCAAACAGAGACACCACAAAAAAAGAAAATTACAGACCAGTATCCCTGGTGAACACGGATGTGAAGATCCTCAACAAAATATGAGCAAATTAAATTCCAGCAATACATCAAAAAAGATCACACACCACGACCAGGTGGGATTCATCCCAGGTATGCAAGGATAGTTTAACATTCTCAAGTGAATCAATATTATCCATCATATCAATAAATGGGGCTGGAGCAATAGAACAGCGGTTGGGCTTTCGCCTTTCATGTGGCCGACCCGAGTTCCATTCCTCTGCCCCTCTCAGAGAGCCCAGCAAGCTACCGAGAGTATCAAGCCCAAGCGGCAGAGCCTGGCAAGCTACCCGTGCGTATTGGATATGCCAAAACCAGTAACAAAAGTCTCTCAATGAGACGTTACTGATGCCTGCTCAAACAAATCAATGAGCAATGGGATGACAGTGACAAAATCAATATATGATATTTATTATCATTCCCCTGACCCTGAAAGAGCCTCCAGTACGTCATCGTTGGAAGGACAAGTAGAGAGAGGCTTCTAAAATCTCACGACTTGGACAAATGGAGACGTTACTGAGACCGCTCAAGAAATTCGATGATCAATGGGATGATGATGATGATGATGATGATGAATAAATGAAAAGATAAAAATCATATTATCATACATCTTTTTTTTCTTGAAGAAGTGGTGAAGTTTTTATTAAATCCACAGAAGTAAAAACCATATTGTGAGAGGGCAGGGGATGGGACAACCGAGAAGTGGGAGCCAGACCACCAAAGAGAAAGGTTGTGAGGGGTATGTTGAAAGGATAGGTAACAGCCAAGATAAGGGGCCGGCTAGGGATACTGGAGCCTCAGGGTCCATCACCAGGGCCACTGGACAGCTCTTGGAAACTCAGACCAGCACCAGTCAGGCTCAGTGATGAGGGCTCCACCAGCACATCCTCTTAACAACTTCTTTGACGCTCTTGAAGGCATTCCATGCTGCTCTCTTCCTCTTGTGCAGTTCTGGCACCAAGTTGTTTCTCATGTTGAATTCTCGACCCAGGTACACATAGGTGCTGCATTTGGAGATGTTCGTTCCATTGACAGCAAATGGAACGTCAGGGACTAGTTCGTTTTTCATGACCATTGTTTTGCTGGAACTCAGCTGCAGTCTGACCTTTCCATACTCGCAGTCGAAGTCAGCCAGCACTTGTGCAGATTGGCTAATATTTGGTGTTAAAAGAATGATGTCATCAGTGAAGCAGAGGTGGTATAATTACCGATTGTCTATCTTCACTCCCATTCCTTCCCATTCCATTTGTCGCATGATGTTCCTGAGGGTAGCACTGAAGAGTTTTAGTGAAATGGTATCACCCTGCTGAACCCCTCTCTTTATGTGGATGATCACTTTCTTGTAGAATGGTGAGATCCTGGTGGTGAATCCATAACACAGCTCATGCAGGATCCTTATGTATTGAGTTTGAATGCCCTGTTTGGCTAGGACTTCAATGACCACTTCAGTCTCAACAGAATCGAAGGCCTTCTTTAAATCTATGAACATTAAGCAGACTCCAACAATATATTGAAGTTACTGGCAACCATTCACAGCTCACTGACATATATGAGTACTATTTTTCCTGAGACCTGACCAGCATTATTATTTAGTTTTGTCAGTCTGATAGTTGAAAGATTCTTGACATTATTAACCTATTTGTCCAACTTGTTCTATGTTAGACTTGGGAAGTGAATATACTGGATAAAATTTAATTATAGCAACTTAATTATATACAACTTTCTTATAACTGTGAAGGACTGGCCCAGGACAGCCCACAGGAATCAATTTAGCTTTCTCAATACTCTTTTTACAGGAGGCCACATTGCAGAATAACTTGTTTTTCTGCCCCTGAGCAAGGAATTCAGATACAGGCGCCCCAAGAAGGGTGGTGGTCAGACCAGATGACCAGATGCCTCTCACAAGACCCATGTCACAAGACTCACGTCACAAGACCCATGTCACAAGACCCATGTCACAAGACTCATGACTACCCCCAAAATCGGGACATTCCTGAACATTGACGCAAATGCTGATCTCTAAAACCATAGGCTAAGGACTGATGTCCTTTTAAATTTATTGGTTAGGAAAGTATGTAATATTATAAATCTATTGGCTATAAAATGTGCGGGCTCTGCTGTAACGTCCGGGGAAGGCCTATATAAGATTTCCTTTGGAAGAATGAGGTCATGACGTTTGCATATAAGTGGATCAGCATGGAAAGTATTATGCTAAGTGAAATGAGTCAGAAAGAGAGAGACAGACATAGGAAGATTGCACTCATCTGTGGACTATAGAATAACAGACTATAAGACTAACACCCAAGAATAGTAGAAATAAGTACCAGGAGGTTGTCTCCATGGCTTGGAGGCTGGTCTCTCATTCTGGGCAACTCAGAGAAGGGAACACCAAGTAAAATGTGATTGGAGGTCATGTGGGGGAAAGATGATGGGGGCCCAATATAGACTAGAGATTGAACACAATGGCCACTCAACACCTTTATTGCAAACCACAACACCTAATCAGAAAGAGAGAACAAAAGGGAATACCCTGCCATAGTGGCAGTGTGGGGTGGGGGGAGACAGGACTGGGGAGGGGGGGGAGGGATGTTGGGTTTACTTTTGGTAGAGAATGGGCACTGGTGAAGGGATGGGTTATCAAACTTTGTAAGGGAGAAACATGAGCACAAAAATGTATAAATCTGTAACTGTACCCTCACGTTGACTCACTAATTAAAAATAAACTATTAAATTAAAAAAAATATTTCCTTTGAAGAAGCTCCAGGTCTTGCCCAACCTGCTGAACCTGCATGTCGACGTAGGTGGCTCGACCCTGGCTAGCCAGTCTTACAATAAACCCTGCTTGCTGTTTGCAGTCTCTGGAGTCTATCTGTCATTAAAGGGAGATCTCGATCTGAGCCCTAACACCATCCATCTGCCTACTTGTGTGGGGCCAGAGAGAGAATTAGAGCTGAGAAGAACCTGGTTTGATCTCTTATTAATCCCACCATTAGCTGGAGCGATAGCACAGTGGGTAGGACGTTTGCCTTGAATGCGGCCGACCCAGCTTCCATTCTTCCATCCCCAGAGAGCCCAGCTATTAGAGTACAGAGTCGACCACCCCTCAAGGAGAACAGAGCCGATAATGCAAATCACATAGCAAGGTTTATTGCTCCAGCTACCTGGGGTCCAAGTGTCCACCCCACGCAGCGGGCTTCAACAGGGATCCTGAGCACTAGGTTCAGCAAGTCATTATACTTTCACTTTGGCAAGTCAGCATTATTCAGCAATCTCTATTACCTACAGAGTACACATCTATTTTGTTGTTGTTTTGGCCCAAAACTTCCAGCCCACCTCCCTGACAGTTACATTCCGGAAACCTAATCTTATTCTGGAGATGTAATCTTTGTTTGACAAAAGCATCTGGTTTTTCTGCTTTTCTTGTTCCTGGAAGAAGCCTAGGTCACTCAGAAGGCCACAGAGACTGTCATAGCGATTCTCCATCTAAGTGGTTCCTAACACGGCATGCTACCAAGAGTATCTTGCCCTCATGGCAGAGCTTGGCAATATGCCAAAACCAGTAAAAACAAGTCTCACGACGGAGATGTTACTGGTGCCCACTCTAGCAAATCGAGGAACAATGGGATGACAGTGCTACAATGCTACAGTGCTTTGTTATCTCCTCTGACTATCCCTCATGGAAGTCGGACCTAACATGATCCCTTGCATTGTCTGGAGTATCCTATGTGCCTTCCTCGCTCCTCCACTTCCATCATAATGAATGATAACAAGGAAATCTATCTTTGTGACAGAACACACCTAATTCCAGTGTACGTGTTTCTTTCCTCACCTCATCCTCATGAAAGCAATCCCCTCAAACCATCTCTTTTAAGCACCAGACCTACATCTCTTTCCTTATCTCTGGACTTGCACACTCAAGATGCTTCATTCTCACTGGAATCCACATCTACATGTAGTACTGTAGCACTGTAGTACTGTAGTCCCATTCATCATCGATTTGCTCGAGCAGGCACCAGTAACGTCTCCATTGTGAGACTTGTTACTGTTTTTGGCATATCAAATATGCCACGCATAGCTTGCCAGGCTCTGCCATACCTGGATATTAACCAGAAATAAACAAAGAAATCGATCTTTGTGACAGAACACACTAACTGCAGAGTATGTGCTTCTTTCCTCACTTCATCCTCATGAAAATTCTCCCCCAACCCGTCTCTCTTAAGCCCCAGTCCTATAGCTCTGGACTTGCACATTCAAGATGCTTCATTCTGATTGCAATCCACATCTACATGCTTCCCTTTTAAGTAGATAACTAAATGGTTTTTTTTCTCACTCCTACTACTCTGCCTGATACCTGATTAGCCCAGGAGCTCTAATGAGGAGTGGGGGAATGTACTCTGCTCCTTAAGCATGAGGAGAGGATGTCTCTGACCAGGACACACAACAGAGACTCCTAACACCACAGTCCTAATCTAGGGTGGGACCAAGGGGGTCTGTCAGAAAAGTCAGTGATCCATTGGATGACCAAGAGCCAGTGAAGACTAGAAATGGGAAACCAGACACATCTGTGTGGGTCACTCCAGGGACTCCCAGAGCAGAGAGAGTCCATTCCAGTAGATTCCCCTCACTGCTACACAGCTCACTACATGGCAGTGAAGAATATGTCTAGGGAGGTCAGGACTAGAGAGACTGCACTGATTCCTAAAGAGCAGAACATAGTGATTTCGTTGATATTTTGAAGAACCAGGTTTTAGTCTCATTCATTATCTCAATTAATAGCCCCTTTTCATTATTTCATTTCTGCTTTAATTTTTCAGTGTTTGTTTTCACCTATTACTTTAATTTTTTTTTAATTTCATTAAAGAGCCGCACTTTACAGTTATTGTTAGTTGAATCTTAGGCAGACACTATTCCAATACCTGTCCCACCACCAGTGTCAGCTCCCTCCACCAGTATTTTCATGCTCTATCCTGCCCCTTCTAACCCCCAACTCCCACCCGCCATCTGCCACCTTGACTGGCACATTTCCAAGTCTGGTTACTGTAGTCTAGACCTCATGTTCCCAGTGCTGTTGAGTCTGTTTTGGAGATACTGCAATACCACTCTCCCACATCCCCATTATTCCCCAGCCCCTGAACCCTTCCTCCCATTACTGCCATTTATCTTCCTCCTCCTCTGCCCCTAGATTTCTTTCCTTCTCTGTCCTTCTGTTCTGTCTATTCTGGGGTTATCGGTGATCTAGGCAACCCACCCTTTACTACATTCCATCTTCTCATCCAGTTATTCTAATATCACAGATAAGTGAGATTATCCTGTGTTCGTCCTTCTGGCTTACTTTGCTCCACATGATGTCTTTTACAGTCAAGGTTGCAACAACTTACATGATTCCATCTTTGCTTCCAGCTGCAGGCAGCACTGAAATCATGCAATATGCTCCTTTTACTTTCAATTAGACATGCTTCCCCCACCCTCTTGTTTCCTAAGGTAAAGGCTAGATTATTTCATATGTTCTTTATTCCCAAATGTAGGGATTCAGAGCTCTAAATTGCCCTCCAAATGTTCTATGTCCAGCAGGTTTTATATAGTTGTATTCTCATCTATCCTTAGTTCAAAGTATTTGGGAGGCATAACACTCAGCTGTGCACAGGACTTACTTCTGGCTCTGAGCTCACTTTTGGTGGGGATCAGGGACACCATCTGCAGTGCCAGGGATTGAACTCGAGTCAACCATGTGTAAGTCAAGCACCCAGCCTGCTGCTCTATCTTTCAAGCCCTTTTTGAAACTATTTTAAATTGTAGATTTATTCCTTGACCCTGCTATATTTGAAGTGTACTATTTAATGTCCAAGTGGGGCTTTTTGGTTTGTTTCTCTTGAGGTTTTGGGGAGGGGCCATTAAGGGAGTTTTTTCAAACCCTCTATTTGGCTATTGATTTTTAAATTTAACTCCATTGTAGTTGAAGAGAAAATAGTTATGATTTTATTCTTCTTTCATTTTCAAAAGTGTGTTTTAGAATTCTTAGTTAATAATCAATATGACTTGAAGAAAAATATGCTTTAAGGTGACTAGTCAATAGTTTAGTAGTCAATAGCGGTCAATTATATCTAGCTGATATTCTGCTTATAGCAACTTTCTATTGCTGTCAAAGGAGTATCTAAAATGAATAAATTTATTTCTCTTTACAGTTCTATTAAATTTTCCTTAATTAGTATTAAATTTACATATTACAGTGCGTATACATTACAATCATTTTGGACTCTTGGCTTTCCCTTTCTCTCTGTGGAATATTCCTCCTTATAACTTCCCTTCCTTTGATCTTTCCTCTCTGCACAGTTAATATGATTCTGTTACTATTTGGTCAGTATTACTATAAGATATATTTCTGTGGGGTCCCATCCTGTCCCGCAGGGAGGACCCTTCGTGGGGCTAAGGAGGGGACGTAACCGAATGAACAGACGCAGAGACAGAAGGAGGAGGAGAGAGAGAGAGTTTATTCACAGCAGTTACAATACTTATACCTCTTGGTGGGAGGGGGGTGGTATGCATGCTTGGACCCCCACAGGAACAATAGTAAAATGTTGATCAGGCATGGCCGTTGGCTAGTGAGACAAGTGGTGAAATGATAAGATCACAGGAATCCCAAGCAGCCTCCGCTTGACTAGACGATAAGAGCCAAGCTCTGTAAGATGGCTCCCTACATATTTCTTTGTTCACTTATGTTTTATTGTCTTTTTATTTAAGGTGAATTTATTCCTAATAAAATTTTACTCATATTTTTAC
Source organism: Sorex araneus (assembly GCF_027595985.1). Lineage (NCBI taxonomy): Eukaryota > Metazoa > Chordata > Mammalia > Eulipotyphla > Soricidae > Sorex > Sorex araneus. The sequence goes on from NC_073303.1 coordinate 49,945,040, forward strand.
TTATTCTGAAATGTGTCTTTTATTTGGCATATTTAGACAAGATACTCATCATGATTACTGATATAAGCTAATATTTAAATTTGCTGTTATTTTTAATTCATTGCTGTTATTTTTTGCTCTACTTTTTGTTTTCCATTCTTTTCCTGCATTTTTGGTTTTCTTCCAATCAATTTACTTTTCCTTTTATTTTATTATATTATTGTTAGCTTCCCTAGCAATATATTTTTAACCTTTATTTATTCTTTTAAAATTTCTTATTAGTGAATCACCATGAGGTACAGTTACAAACTTACAAACTTTAACGTTTGCATTTAAGTCATACAATGAACGTTTACCCATCCCTCCACCAATGTTTCCAGTATCCCTCCCATCAACCCAACCCCATCCCCCACCCCACCCCAGCACTGCAGAAGGCCATTCCATTTTGTTCTCTCTCCTTTTTGGTGTTGTGGTTGCAGTAGAGGTATTGAGTGGCCATCATGTTCAGTCTATAGTCTACTTTCGGCACGCGTCTTTCAACCCGAACGGGTCTTCCCTACATCCTTTACTTGGTGTTCCCTTCTCTATCAGAGCTGTCTTTTCTCCTAGTATGTGAGGCCAGCTTCCAAGCCGTGGAGCAGACCACCTGGTCCTTATCTTTATGTTTGGTCTGCACTGAGCTACCAGAATGAGTCCATTTAAACTGCTCCACACAGGGCAGGAACATAGGGACACATGAAAATGGGCCAGATTTCTCGTATGTCCTGACTGGTTTGGATGAGGCTGAACATCTTCTTCTTTTGACTGCCTTAGTAAATAATTTCCTAAATTATACCAAAATTATAAATATACAATTCGGTATAAATAAATTATACCGAAAAGGTCAGTCTTCCTTTCCTCACAGACCCCTGGTTCTGCTTAGCCTGTTTGTTGTCAGTATGCTGATCCTAGGTACTTAGACTGTTTGTCAGTATGCAGATCCTACATTGTTTGTTTTCCGTATGCAGAAGAACTTTGCATGATCTTCCTGTAACTCCTTTGTTGATGACCTCACTGTATTGAGCCCTATGAGCTGTAGGATGGTAATAAAAGGAGACTTCAGAGATCTCTACCTTTGTCACAGAGAGAACCTGAACCCTCCATGACATAAATTTCTTTGGCATTCTTTGTCTCAGCGCCTCTGACTGAACGAATATTCACACAACATATGTACTACTATTGGGTGTTAGTCTCCCATTCTGTTACTTTATATTTCACAGATGCAATCTTTCTACATCTGTCCCTCTCTTTCTGACTCATTTTACATAACATGATACTTTTCATGTTGATCCACTTATATGCAAATTTCATGACTTCATCTTTTCTAACAGCTGCATAGTATTCCATTGTGTAGATATACCAAAGTTTCTTTAACCAGTCATCTGTTCTAGGGCGCTCGGGTTTTTCTAGATTTTGGCTATTGTAAACAGTGCTGCAATGAACATACAAGTTCAGATGTCATTTCTACTATACCTTTTTGCCTCTTCGGGATATATTCCCAGGATTGGTATTGCTGTATCAAATGGAAGCTCAATTTCTAATTTTTTTTAAATCGTCCATATTGTTTTCCAAACAGGCTGAACCAGTTGGCATTCCCACCAGCAGTGAAGGATAGTCCCTTTCTCCCCACATCCACGCCAACGCCAGTGGCTTTTGTTCTTTTGGATGTGGGCCAGTCTCTGTGGTAACATGAGAGAATGCTCTACATCACTAATCATCAGGAACAGCAGATCAAAACATCCTGCATTTTTGCTTAATTGACTCCTCATGTGATTTTCTGTTATTGCTTATTATAATACTTATTTCATAAATCTATATTGCCATGGATTTTGCTTTAAGTGTTTTAAGTAATTTACATCTATTCTACTTAACACTATATTAATTCACTGTGCAAGTATTTTTAACAGGAAACTATTCCTATTCTTTAAACAGATTCCTTGAATCTTTTTAATTGATTTCACTAATACAATACCTTATGTTGTTATATTTACATGCATTTACAGGCATGAGCACTATATATACATGAGCATACATAAGTGTTGGTTTTGTTTTGAAATAAGCTGTTATTTGTGGAACAAATTAAGAATGCAAATAACTTAATTCATTTATTACTTGTCTCTTGCCCGCACCCCTACCTGTCTTGCCCAAGGCCCTTGGAGGGGATGGGCTCCAGCTTCCCTCCCCACCCCGAGCAGAGCTCCCAGCAGCCGAAGACCACCAAAACCTCGCTACAGCCATGCTGGAGGCTCCTCTCTACACATTCGGACAGGCCTCATGCATGAAGGTACCAGGAGAGGAACCCAGGTGTGTGTAATCCCATCAACGGCCAACATCCAGAGAGAGACTTAAAAGCAAGCTCTTGATACCTTTAGCCTACATCTCCCTCTAGGAGAAACTGGCAATCTTCTGAGAGCTTCCTGCCCACATGGGACAGCCTTGCAAGCTTCCCATGGTGTATTCATATGCAAAATCCAGTAACAAGCTGGATCTCATTCCCCTGACCCTGAAGAGCCCCCAGTGCAACATCGTTAGGAGGTCCAAGTCGAGATAGACACCTAAGATCTTAGGGAAAGGAAAAAATGAGATGTTACTGAGCCTTCCCGAGAAATCGGTGATTAACAGGATATTGTGATTGTGATTGGTTGATGACTTGTCTAATATTCTTCCTTTATCTGGCTTGATGATTTATTTCATTTTTCCTTTAAACACTTTTTTTATACTTTTTGCAGCATAGTCTGTGCAAAATAAATTGTCTCAAATTTGATTCGTTTGGGGACTGGAGAAATAGTATGGGAACCAGGCACCTGACCTGTGTGCTGCGATCCTGACTCGACCGCTGGCGCTGCACGTGCTGCCCCAGGAGCAGCCAAGGGTCGCTCCTAAACAGAGAGTCAGGAAAAGTCCACGGACACAAAGGGTGGATCCCCAAAATAGTGATTGCAAAATCTTTTAAAACCTGTCTAAAAGGTTTATATCTATCTGTTATGTTTGGAGAATAACTTCACCGTATGTAGAATTCAAGGTTGTTGAGATTTTTCTCTCAACACAAAATGTACTTTACTCTGCTCCTTTTTTGGCTTGATCCTATGAAGCTGAATAAAATTTTGTTGTTTACTCATATTTTTTTCCTTCTAGCTCTTTTTGAGACTTTTTAAAATTGTCTTTGACTAACTTGTGATTTTTTTATTTTATTTATTTTTTTCATTAGTGAATCACTGTGAGGGTACAATTACAGATTTATACATTTTTGTGCTCATTTTTCCCCTATACAAAGTTCGAGAACCCAGCCATTCACGAGTGCCCATTCTCCACCACCAGTAAACCCAGCATGCCTCCCATCCTCCCCAGTTCCGTCTCCCCCCACCCCAGACTGCCACTATGGCAGGGTATTCCCTTTTGTTCTCTCTCTCTGATTAGGTGTTGTGGTTTGCAATAAAGGTGTTGAGTGGCCACTGTGTTCAGTCTCTAGTCTACATTCGGCACGGGTCACCCTTTCCCGCATGACCTCGACCACATTTTACTTGGTGTTCCCTTCTCTGAGTTGCCCAGAATGAGAGACCAGCCTCCAAGCCATGGAGACAGCCTCCTGGTACTTATTTCTACTATTCTTGGGTGTTAGACTCCTATATTCCACAGATGAGCGCAATCTTTTTATGTCTGTCTCTGTCTTTCTGACTCATTTCACTTAGCATGATACTTTCCATGCTGATCCAATTATATGCAAACTTCGTGACCTCATTTTTTCTAACAGCTGCAGAGTATTCCATTGTATAGATGTACCAAAGTTTCTTCAGCCAGTCATCTGTTCTAGGGCACTCAGGTATTTTCCAAATTCTGGCTATTGTAAACAGTGCTGTGATGAACATATAAGTGCAGATGTCATTTCGACTATATTTTTTTGCTCCTCTGGGATATATTCCCAGCAGTGGTATGCTGGGTCAAATGGAAACTCAACCTCTAGTTTTTTGAGAATCGTCCATATTGTTTTCCAAAAGGGCTGAACTAGCCGGCATTCCCACCAGCAGTGTAGAAGGGTCCCTTTCTCCCCACATCCTCTCCAACAGCGGTTGCTTTTGTTCTTTTGGATGTGTGCTAGTCTCTGTGGTGTGAGGTGGTATCTCATGGTTGTTTTGATCTGCATCTCTCTAATGATTAGTGATGTAGAGCACTTTTTCATGTGCCTTTTGGCCATTCGTATCTCTTCCTTGGGAAAGTTTCTGTTCATTTCTTTGCCCCATTTTCTGATGGGGTTGGATGTTTTCTTCTTGTAGAGTTCAACCAGTGCTTTATACACCATTGATATCAACCCCTTATCTGATGGGTATTGTGTAAATATCCTTTCCCATTCTGTAGATAGTCTTTGTATTTTGGTCACTGTATCTTTTGCAGTGCAGAAGCTTTTCAGTTTAATGTAGTCCCATTTGTTGATCTCTGTTTCTACTAGATTGCTTAGTTCCATGTCATCTTTGAAGATACCTTTATCTTCAATATCATGGAGGGTTTTGCCGACCTTGTCTTCAATGTACCTTATGGTTTGTGGTCTGATATTGAGGTCTTTGATCCATTTTGATCTGACTTTTGTGCATGGTGTCAAGTCGAGGTCTAAGCCCATTCTTTTGCATGTGGTTGTCCAGTTGTGCCAGCACCATTTGTTAAAGACGCTTTCCTTGCTCCACTTCACATCTCTTGCTCCCTTATCAAAGATTAGATGATCATACATTTGGGGTTGTGTGTAGGGATATTCCAACCTGTTCCATTGATCTGCGGGTCTGCCTTTGTTCCAGTACGATGCTGTTTTAATTGTTACCGCTTTGTAGTGAAGTTTGAGGTTGGCGAGGGTGATGCCTCCCATCATCTTTTTCCAAAGAATTGTTTTAGCTATCCGTGGACGTTTGTTGTTCTATATGAATTTTAGGATTGCTTGATCCATTTCTTTGAAGAATGTCATGGGTATCCTTATAGGGATCACGTTGAATCTGTATAATGCTTTGGGGAGTATTGCCATTTTGACAATATTGATTCTCCCTATCCATGAGCAAGGTATATGTTTCCATTTCCTCATGTCTTCTTTTATTTCATGGAGTAGCGTTTTATAGTTTTCTTTATAGAGGTCTTTTACTTCCTTGGTCAGGCTGATTCCGAGGTACTTGATTTTCTGGGGCACGATTGTGAATAGGATTGCTTTTTTCATGTCCCTTTCCTCTGCCTCATTGTTTGTATATAGGAAGGCCATGGATTTTTGGGTATTGATTTTGTGGCCTGCAACTTTACTACATAAGTCTATTGTTTCTAAGAGTTTCTTAGTAGAGGCTTTGGGCTTCTCTAGATATAGTATCATATCATCTGCAAATAGTGAGAGTTTGATTTCTTCCTTCCCTATCTGATACCCTTAATCTCTTTTTCTTGTCTAATGGCTATCGCAAGTACTTCTAGTACTATATTGAAGATAAGTGGTGAGAGTGGGCATCTTTGTCTTGTGCCTGATCTTAGAGGAAAGTCACTTAGTTTTTCTCCATTGTGGATAATGCTTGCCATAGGCTTGTGGTAGATGGCTTCGACTATCTTGAGGAAAGTTCCTCCAAAACCTATTTTGGTGAGAGTTTTCATCATGAACAGATGTTGGATCTTGTCAAATGATTTCTCTTCATCTAGTAATATGATCATATGGTTTTTATCTTTACATTTGTTGATATGATGGATTATGTTGATTGATTTCCGGATGTTAAACCATCCCTGCATTCCCGGGATGAATCCCACTTGGTCATGGTGAATGATCTTCTTGATGAGTTGTTGGATCCTATTTGCTAGTATTTTGTTGAGGATCTTCGCATCGGTGTTCATCAGGGATATTGGTCTATAGTTTTCTTTCTTAGTGGTGTCTTTGTTTGATTTTGGTATTAGGGCGATGTGTGCTTCATAGAAACTGTTTGGGAGAGTTCCTGTTTTTTAAATTTCCTGGAAAAACTTGAGGAAAACTGGCCACAGGTCTTCTTTGAATGTTTGAAAGAATTCGCCAGTGAATCCATCTGGGCCTGGGCATTTGTTTTGGGGGAGATTTTTGATTACAGTTTCAATTTCCTTAACATTAATGGGTCTAATCAAGTATTCCAAGTCTTCTTTGTTCAGACTTAGGAGATTGTAGGAATCAAGGAATTCATCCATTTCTTTTAGGTTCTCTTGTTTTGTGGCGTATAGACCTTCAAAGTAGTCTCTAATGATCTTTTGAATCTCACTGGTTTTTGTTATGATTTCCCCCTTTTCATTTCTGATTCGATTTATTAGCGTTCTCTCTCTTTCTTTGTGAGTCTTGCTAGCGGTTTATCAATCTTATTTATTTTCTCGAAGAACCAGTTCTTTGTTTCATTGATCTTTCAGATTGTTTTTTTGGTTTCTATGTCATTAATTTCTGCTCTAATTTTTATTATTTCTTTCCTTCGTTTTGGTTTGGGTTCCTTTTTCTGGTCCTTTTCTAAGGTCTTGAGCCGTGAAGTCAATTTCTTTATGTGGGCCCTCTCTTTCTTCCTGAGGAATGCTTGGAGAGCTATAAATTTTCCCCTTAACACGGCTTTAGCTGCGTCCCATAGGTTTTGATAACTCGTGTCCTCATTTTCATTTGTTTCTAAGTATTTTTTGATTTCTTATTTGATTTCCTTCCTGTCCTGTAGGATAACATAGCCTCAGTAGTTTAGGTTTATTGGGTTACTCCCATTACAGTGCTCCTATTCCTCTTTGTTTATTTGTAGCTTCTTTCTTAGTGTTCTGTTGACTTGTAAATAATGTTTTTCTCTTCTCCTCGAGTCCTTTGCATAGTTTATTCAGAGCAAGTCCTTTTTGTATGGACACAGGAAGACTTAACAAATGTTATGCTTTTGTAACCTGGGAGTCATTTGACTCTGCATGATATTTTCCTCCAGGGCATCTGTTCTCTTGACCTAAGCCTCAGCTGCCCTTACTTCCTAGCATCCCCAAAGCAGGGTCCCCGACGTGGGACCAGAAAGACCCAGGGCAAGCGGTGAGGTGTGTGCTACCCTGGCATCGAGATGGGCCTGGCCAAAGTGCCTAATGCTTAACTATAAGTTAAGAGCTTGATCATGGACAAATGCTGTCATGATCCAAACAGTGATAACTAGATTTGGACCCTGCTAGGGTGAGGAATGATTAATCTGGCCTAGGTGCTGTGGTCTGAGCCTGTGGCAAGATGTTGCCAGGAGAGCTGCCTTGCACACCTCAATGTATCTCTTGCTATGTCCATGCAAAACTAACTAGTATTAAGATGTTAATGAGTGTTTGGAATGGGGAGAGGAGAAAAAACCCTTAAGAGGTATTTTGCCTACTGGCAGTCAGGAAGGGCTTTAAAACGCTGCTAGGTTATGTTCCCTTAAAAGGGGTTGATATCAATGGTATATAAAGCACTGGTTGAACTCTACAAGAAGAAAACATCCAACCCCATCAAAAAATGGGGCGAAGAAATGAACAGAAACTTTACCAAGGAAGAAATACAAATGGCCGAAAAGCACATGAAAAAGTGCTCTACATCACTAATCATCAGAGAGATGCAGATCAAAACAACCATGAGATACCACCTCACACCACAGAGACTAGCACACATCCAAAAGAACAAAAGCAACCGCTGTTGGAGAGGATGTGGGGAGAATGGGACCCTTCTTCACTGCTGGTGGGAATGCCGACTGGTTCAGCCCTTCTGGAAAACAATTTGGACGATTCTCAAAAAATTAGATATTGAATTCCCATTTGACCCAGCAATACCACTGCTGGGAATATATCCCAGAGAGGCAAAAAAGTATAATCGAAATGACATCTGCACATGTATGTTCATCGCAGCACTGCTTACAATAGCCAGAATCTGGAAAAAACCCGAATGCCCCAGAACGGATGACTGGTTGAGGAAACTTTGGTACATCTATACAATGGAATACTATGCAGCTGTTAGAAAAAAGGAGGTCAAGAATTTTGTAGTTAAGTGGATGGGCATGAAAAGTTTCATGCTGAGTGAAATGAGTCAGAAAGAGAGAGACAGACATAGAAAGATTGCACTCATCTATGGTATATAGAATAACAGAGTGGGAGACTAACACCCAAGAACTGTAGAAATAAGTACCAGGAGGTTGACTCCATGGCTTCGAGGCTGGCCTCACATTCTGGGGAAAGGGCAACTCAGAGAAGCGATCACCAACTATATTGTAGTCGAAGACCATGTGGTGGAAGGGAGTTGCGGGCTGAATGAGGGCTAGAGACTGAGCACAGCGGCCACTCAACACCTTTATTGCGGGCCGTAGAAGCTAAATAGAGAGAGAGAACAGAAGGGAATGCCCTGCCACAGTGGCAGGGTGGGGTGGGGGGGAGATGGGTTTGGGGAGGGTGGGAAGGACGCTGGGTTTACGGGTGGTGGAGAATGGGCACTGGTGAAGGGATGGGTTCCCGAACTTTGTATGAGGGAAGTATAAGCACAAAAGTATATAAATCTGTAACTGTACCCTCACGGTGATTCTCTAATTAAAAATAAATAAATTAAAAATAATAATAATAAAAAAAAACCTGAGAGCCCTCAGGAAGGGCTTTATTATGTTGATTTTGCTACCTGGCTAGGTGTAACCTAGGGGCAAGGGCAAGAGGGGAAAAGGAGACAGAGAAGCGAGAAAGAAGTGGCAGTTGATCCAGAGAGAGGCCTGAGCTGGGAGTGCGGAAGATGAGATAGATGGAAGATTGAATAAATGGTAACTAATCAGCAACTAGCTTGGTCCTCGTTCTTCCTTCGCCTTTCCTTGACCACCGGCCGTCCCGGTCCAGTCCACACACTGCAGTTCCAGGGCACCGGATGCGGGTGGTGAGACAGAGCAGCCCGGAGAGCCCGAGAGTGCACTCGCCCCTCGGCGAGCCTTAGTTTTTTACAGCTGGCGTCCCTGGAGCGGGCACAAACTACCAACTAAAGGTAAGAATAGCGTTCGGTGCACCCCCACTCTAGAAAGTGAGTGGGAGATCAGGATTTTTTTTAGTGTGCTGCGGATTAGAATCCTAGCAGCAATTCCCCACTAAAATGGGACAGATTCTGGGCCTTCCCAAGATCTTTCATATTTTCTCGAGCCAGACTGAACAGGGCAAGCCATTTATGGATTTGATTCAGTGTCTCTCCCACAGAACAGGAGACCCGCAACTCTGCATTTCCAGAGACCAACTCCGGTCCTGCTTTAAGGTAGTTTATGCAGTTAACCCATGGTTCCCGGATGAAGGAACTCTAGAAAGTAAGATTTGGAAACAAGTTAGGAAAAATGTCTATAAGGCATCTAAGACAGGGACTAAGATCCCCGTGGAATTCTGGATTACATGGGAGATTGTTAATTCTATTCTTCTGTTTTTGAAAAGTGCAATTGATGCGGAGGAGAATATTAGGAATAATAGGGCCTCAGCTCCTCCCACGCCTAAGTCTCGAAAGGGTTTTCATAGTAAAAATATTTCTGAGGCTGGTGAATATAGCTATACTTCCAGTGCATTAGATGGAAGTGATGCGGGTTATGAGTCTGCTGCCACTTACTCAGATTCTGAGTCCGAGAGTGACTCAGCCAAGCGGCCTTCAGACCGCTCGGGACATGCTCCCAATCGCCCAGTCCAGGCAGAGAAGAAGCAGCATCCATCTTATCGCAGGTTAAGGATGGATTCTCTCAGTCGTTTCAAACAGGCCTGTGTCTCGTACGGGCCTACATCTCCGTACTGTAGGGAGTATCTTACAGACTGGAGTAAAAAGGCCTACTGGGCACCTCAAGATTTTCACAGGGTCGCTAAGACGTGCTTAAGCCGTTCTCAGTACTTGCAGTGGAGAATGTGGCTCAGCAAGGAGGCCAAGGCAAAGCTTCAAGGCCTACGCCATGCTGGACAAAACTTTTCAGGGATTGAGTTGACTTGTGAGATGTTAACTGGTGAAGGGAAATGGGGCGACCCAGAAAGGCAAGTCACCTTGCCTCGTGCTGTTCTTGCTTATGTCCGTGACGGAGCCCTGCATGCATGGGAGAAGGTTGATGCAGAAGCAGAATTTAAGGGAAATTTTACTAAGATTCTCCAGAGAGCCTCAGAACCTTATGCAGACTTTGTAGGAAGATTGATTGAAGCCATAGAAATGCAGGTTGAGGGTAAGGAGACTCATGAGCTGTTGACTAAACAATTGGCCTTTGAAAATGCTAATGAGGATTGCCAAGCCATTCTGCGCCCTATTAAGGAGAAGGAAGACATATTCGGGTACTTGGAAGCATGCTGGAATGTTGGCTCTGCTAAACATAAGGTGCAGGTCTATGCCTTACAGAGACAAGCTCAGAAAAGATGTTTTAATTGTGGAAAACCAGGCCACTTTCGTAGAGATTGCAATGCGCCCCCAAGCCGTACTATGAGAGCACGTCCTGGGCCCTGTCCCAGGTGTAAGAAGGGAAACCACTGGGCCAGAGACTGCAGAGCCAGACTTGCACCTCCCGGGCCCTGTCCCCGGTGTAAGAGAGGAAATCATTGGGCCAGAGATTGTCGCTTTAATTTTGATGCAGTGGGTGACCCCAATTCGGGAAACCTGCAAGGGGGACAGCCCCAGGCCTCTCAAAATCAGGGGATGTTCTCAGTTGCAGCCCCTTTCCCCAGTGTGGAGTTTCAGAGCTCCAATCAGTATAATAGCTGCAGCCAGGGATGGCAGGAAGCGCAGCCTATTTCCTGCCCCGATACAGTTACTACAACCCCCCTTTTCAGTATAGAACACTGCGGCCTTAAGCCCACCACCACCGCATTTTCAGTGGACATATGGAATATTAAATCAAATACTAAAAAGGAGGTATTTTCTCATTGAATGTAGCAGGGAAACTCCTCATTCGAGGAAAAGGCTATGCTTTTCTTTCTTTTTTTTTTTTTTTCTTTTTTGGGTCACACCCAGCGATGCTCAGGGGTTATTCCTGGCTTTGCACTCAGGAATTACTCCTGGCAGTGCTTGGGGGACCATATGGGATGCCGGGGATCGAACCCGGGTCGGCCGCGTGCAAGGCAAATGCCCTCCCTGCTGTGCTATCGCTCCGGCCCCTATGCTTTTATTTTCAACAGATGATAACCCCACTAAGAAACTTTGGATCCTGTTACGTCTTATCAGAAGCAGAATTCAACCACCTGATTAGGATCTCAGACCTCCAGAGATTCACAACCCTTCAATTTCCAGCTCTGATTCATCGCCAAATTGATTTCAGCTCGGAGTCACAAGGAAAGAAGAGGAGCCAGCATTAGAGGACCTGCAGCAAAGGCCTCTAGCCCCTTTTTTGCATATCATGAGGTCACATTAAGACCTTTCCTTATACCCCTCTTTTACAGGTTGTGGATTGGACAACGCCAGGCCTCCATATTTTGAATTAACAAGACTTTATTTTTACCCTTTCCTTGGAATTCACAGGTTCCTGAACGAGAAAAAAATGGCTTTTAACAGGAACACCTTTTCATTTCTCTCTAGGATATCCATTCGTATTGGAGCTTCCCTCTGACTCTTTCTATTCACAGGCAGGGAGACCAAAACCCCAACTGAGAAAGCCTCTAATAACTTCAAAGTGTTTTTTCTCAAACATAAGCTAGGTTGCACATCTATGACTGCCGAGGAACCAGACCAGAGAATGGCTGCATTCCTCTGCTGAAGTTCTCCTGCCAGAAGTTGTGAAGCTCCTGTTCCAGTGCTCCCTGACTGATCCAGTGCTTCCTGAAATTTGTTGGACTCCTAATAGCTGCTTTCCAGAGACTCATTGCTGCTACCACTACTGCTGTTACAAGGACAACTCTTCAGTTTTGATCCAGACACTTCATTTCTTCAAACTGTGACTAAATGACTCTTATCATTGGTGACTCTTATCACCCCTGGACAGTGCAGGGCAATTGGACGTTTTACTATAAGCACTGCTCTGAACCCAGGGTCGAACTGAAATCTTAGCACAACTAATAAGACTGTATTGTTATTTGAAATTGTGTTGTAATTTGGAATTGTTCCTCATTTTCAAGTTTTGTGTTTTTGTAAAAAGAAAAAGGGGGATATGTAGGATAACATAGCCTCAGTAGTTTAGGTTTATTGGGTTACTCCCCTTACAGTGCTCCTATTCCTCTTTGTTTATTTGTAGCTTCTTTCTTAGTGTTCTGTTGACTTGTAAATAATGTTTTTCTCTTCTCCTCAAGTCCTTTGCATAGTTTATTCAGAGCAAGTCCTTTTTGTATGGACACAGGAAGACTTAACAAATGTTATGCTTTTGTAACCTGGGAGTCATTTGACTCTACATGATATTTTCCTCCAGGGCATCTGTTCTCTTGACCTAAGCCTCAGCTGCCCTTACTTCCTAGCATCCCCAAAGCAGGGTCCCCGATGTGGGACCAGAAGGACCCAGGGCAAGCGGTGAGTTGTGTGCTACCCTGGCATCGAGATGGGCCTGGCCAAAGTGCCTAATGCTTAACTATAAGTTAAGAGCTTGATCATGGACAAATGCTGTCATGATCCAAACAGTGATAACTAGATTTGGACCCTGCTAGGGTGAGGAATGATTAATCTGGCCTGAGTGCTGTGGTCTGAGCCTGTGGCAAGATGTTGCCAGGAGAGCTGCCTTGCAAGCCTCAATGTATCCCTTGCTATGTCCATACAAAAATAACTAGTATTAAGATGTTAATAAGTTCCTGGACTAAGGAAAAGAAAAAAACCTTAAGAGTCAGGAAGGGCTTTGGAATGCCCTGCCCTCAGGAAGGGCTTTATTATGTTGATTTTGCTACCTGGCTGGGTGTAACCTAGGGGCAAGGGCAAGAGGGGAAAAGGAGACAGAGAAGCGAGAAAGAAGTGGCAGTTGATCCAGAGAGAGGCCTGAGCTGGGAGTGCGGAAGATGAGATAGATGGAAGATTGAATAAATGGTAACTAATCAGCAACTAGCTTGGTCCTCGTTCTTCCTTCGCCTTTCCTTGACCACCGGCCGTCCCGGTCCAGTCCACACACTGCAGTTCCAGGGCACCGGATGCGGGTGGTGAGACAGAGCAGCCGGGAGAGCCCGCGAGTGCACTCGCCCCTCGGCGAGCCTTAGTTTTTTACACTGACCCACTCATTGTTCAACATTGAGTTGTTTACTTTCTAGGTGTTTGATTTGGTTCTCCGTGTTGGTGTGTGGTTAGCATCTATCTTCAGCGCTTCGTGGTCTGAAAAGATGGTTGATACAATTTCTATTTTTCCGATTCTATTGAGGTATGTTCTGGGGCCCAGTACATGGTCTATTTTGGAAAATGTTCCGTGTGCACTGGAAAAGAATGTGTATTCTTTCTTTTTGGGGTGTAAAGCCCTGTATAGGTCTATTAGGCCGCTCTCTTCCATTTCTTCTTTCAGAGTCAGTGTTTCCTTGCTGAGCCACTCCAGCTTTTTTAAGGGAGTTGTTTGCTTGCAGGATTGTTTTCCATCCTTTGACTTTGAGTCTGTGTTTACTCTGTTTGTTCAGGTGTGTTTCTTGCAAACAGCAGAATGTTGGGTTTAATTTCCAGATCCATTTTGCTACTCTTTGTCTCTTGATAGGTGCATTTAGGCTATTGACATTGAGAGAGATTACTGTGATGGGGTTTTGTGTCATCTTTCTGTGGGGTTATTTGTTCTTATGAGGTTCCTCCTTAGCTTACAATAGCCCCTTTAGACCCTCTTTTAAGTTTGGTTTTGAGTCTATGAAGTTCCTGAGCTGTTGTTTATCCGAGAAATAGTGTATGGTTCCTTGAGTTTGAGTGAGAGTTTAGCCGGATAAAGTATTCTTGGTGAGGCGTTCATTTCGTTGAGTTTTTTCACTATGTCCCACCATTGTCTTCGGGCTCGGAGAGTTTCCTCTGACAGGTCTGCTGTAAATCTGAGGGGTGCTCCTTTGTATGTGATTTCTCTCTTTGACCTTGCTGCTTGTAGAATTGTGTCTCTATCCACAGCATCCGCCATTCTGACTATGATATGCCTTGGAGTCTTTTTATTTGGGTCTCTTTTTGCTGGTACTCTTCCAGATACTCCTTGTATCTGGAAGCCTGCCTTCTCCAGCTCTGGGAATTTCTTAGTGATGATGTCTTTTACTGTGTTTTTTTCGCTGGGGTTACTTCCCTGTTGTTCTGGTACTCCAATGATTCTTATGTTGTTCCTCTTGAAGTCATCCCCAAGGGCTCTGATTCACTCGATAGCCATTTTGAGGTCTTTCGCCATTATTTGTTGTTGTCTGTAAGCTTTCTGCAGCTCATCCTCTAGGTCGCTGATTCTGTCTTCGGCTGTGGTCATTCTATTGTTGAGGGCATCTACTGAGATTTTTAATTCATCTACTGATTCCTTTATTTGTGTGACTTCCGTTCGTAGGTTTGAAATTTCTGCTCTCATTTCTTGCTGCATTTTTTTGGTAGATTGTTCCAGTGATTCATTCATCTCCTCCCTTAATTTATTGGACGTCTGTTCCATAGTTGCTTGGAGTAGGTCGATTCTCCTCCAAATTTCCTCTCTGAATTGTTTGTCTGAGAGGTCGTAGATGTGGGTGGCCCCTTTTGAGGTTTCTGGTATCTTTTCTTCACCCTCTCTTTGTGGAGGGGATTTTCGATGCTTCTTCATATTGTTATGGAAGTATAGAATTGGAACTTTGTAGTTGTTTATTCCTACTCCCTCTTGCTGAGAGAAGGAGGGGCTCTGGTTGTGCTACTGCTGATGGCAGCTTTGTTCTTATTCTAGAGTTCTTCCTTATACTCAGGCGTTTTCTTCCTGATTGATGTGGGGTCTTTAATGAAGACTTAAGGCTAAGTTCTCTTTACAAAGGTTCTGCTAAGCTTCTCTTATTCACTGATAATTTTTCTAGAGTTGAAGTAAGCTAATGGGCTAGTTCGCATAAGTGATTGAGATGGGTTAGAATGATTTTCAAAGCAAGAAGACTATACCTAATGTGTTAAGGTAGGAAATAATAACCGCAGCCGGAATAGCGGCCGCCGCTGGGGCAGGAGGCCACGCCCCTTTTAGGCCACGCCCCTGAGATACAGGCCACGCCCCAGTTTCTTCCTTGCAGGGGCTCGTGGGACGTGGGGCGGCCGAGTGGGAAGGGGGGGGCACCCGGGAGCCGTGGCTGGGAGTGGCCTGATTACCTGCAAAATGGCCGGGTTGGACAGAGCCGGACGGGAAGGCTGGGCCGGCGGGACTTGGAAAGGGGCAGTGGCTAAGGGTCCTAACTTGTGATTATTATGTGTCTTGTTTTTTTTTTTTTTTAAAAAAAAACACCTTTTCACTTGGTGATGTGTAATTATTTTGGACCTGTAATTTTCTGTCAGCATTAAAATTAGGAGAATTATTATTGCTTTGAATATTTTTTGCTCCTTTGACAAGACAAATGTTGGTGATTTTTGAAAAGCATCTTAAAATGGAGGAAAGTATAAAATATTTAATAGCTATCAGCAAGAGGAACTATCTATTAATCATAGGAATATCTGAAGGAGAGAAAAAGAAGGCAGGGAAAGAAAGGATAATGGATGAAATTGTAGCTGAAACCTTCCCCAATCATTGGAGGGAGAATTGTGCATAGATTGACGAGGCGCAACAAGTAGCACTGTAGCACTGTCATCCCCTTGTTCATTGATTTGCTTGAGCGGAAACCAGTAACGTCTCCATCATGAGACTTGTTGTTACTGTTTTTGGCATATCGAATATGCCACAGGTAGCTTGCCAGGCTCTGCTGTGCAGGCGGGCTACTCTCGGTAGCTTGCTGGGCCCTCCGAGAGGGGCGGAGGAAATGAACCTGGGTTTGCTGCGTGCAAGGCAAATGCCCTACCGCTGGGCTTCACTCCAGTCCCCCAACAAGTGCCAAAACAAACAAACAAACAAACAAACAAAACTTGCAAGACAAATTGCAATTAAAATATCTGAACCCAATAAAAAAAAGAGAGATTAAACAGCAATAAGTGAGCCAAATCTAATAGATCTCTCTTCTGAAACCATAGAAGCAAGACATGGAATGACATACCCAAATCACTACAGAAGAAAATTCTGTAATCTAGGAGGGAGGGATAAACACATTTTCAAACAAATAGGAGTTGAGACATTTGTTACATCTAGTATAGCCCTGCAATGAATACTAAAAGATCACCCATAAGAAAACAAATATCTATGGGAAAACATAATCAAAATCATCTTAGAAATATGATTAAAACTTCATTTGTATCAATAATCTTCTGGAATGCCAATGATTTAAACTTATCCATGAAATGCTATAGGGTGTCTGGCTAGATCAGGGAACAACATCCAGATTTTGTTTTCTGCTTATAAGAAACACATCTAAATTCATAGAATAAATAAAGGCTCAGAGGGAAAGAATAGGGGGAAAAAGTCATATAAGGCAATGGGGTGAAAGAAAGAGAGACAAACAAGAAAGACAGGAAAAAGGAAGGTAGGAAGGAAGGAAGGAAGGAAGGAAGGAAGGAAGGAAGGAAGGAAGGAAGGAAGGAAGGAAGGAAGGAAGGAAGGAAGGAAGGAAGGAAGGAAGGAAGGAAGAAAGGAAGGAAGGAAGGGAGGGAGGGAGGGAGGGAGGGAGGGAGGGAGGGAGGGAGGGGAGGGAGGGATATGTTTTTGGCATATCGAGTTTTTGGCATATCAAGTACACCATGAGTAACTTGCCAGGCTCTGCCATGTGGACAGGATACTCTCGGTAGTTTGCTGAGCTCTTCGAGAGGGGTAAATATGTGTTGCCTACTGTCTGAAACCCATCAAATATGGTGTGGTAATTATGGAAAATGAGTAGGGAGTGTCTTATGATATGTCCAGGAATATGTAATGTGTTCACTCATAGGTGAGGCTTGGCCCAAGCGTGTGAAAAGCAGCCTGGAGTGTGGCAGTGGTTGGGTCATGGAGGTCAACTACTGGGGCAGGGTCCCTTGCAGTGGGGAGGAGTCTCACCCGTGCTCTTCTGGGGCGTCCCAAGTGAAAACAGCCTGGTGTGGAGTCAGGTGGCATGGTTATGGGGGCCTCATTTTATGCTCCCTTCCAGGAGAAGCAGCCCTGAGTTCCAGACAGTGGTCAATGAGGAGATAATCTGGCACCGGCAGGAGGTGGCTTATGGGCATCACTCCTGGGTTGCCGGAGACTGGAGGGAAGTAGGCAGAGGATCTCTGCTCCCGGGTCCCATTGAGCCCAGAATCTAATGTCACAAAGTTCTGCATTACCTGGGTTTTGTGTGACTTCACTCATGTGTGAGGCTTGTCCCGAGCGTGTGGAAAGTGGCCTGGAGCATGGCGGCAGTTGGGTTGTGGAGGTCGGCTGCTGGAGCTCAGTTTCTTGGGGCAGGGAGGGCTCTTACCCACCCCCCTCTGGGGCACCCTGAGTAAAACAGCCTGGCATGGAGTCTGGTGGCAGGGTTATGGGGTGTTCACAGGTCACATTGGTTAATATTAATATGTTGAGAGTCCTCAGATTATTCAGAACTGAATCACTGTAACACTGTCATCCCGTTTTTTGGCATATCGAATACGCCATGGGTAGCTTGCCAGGTTCTGCCTGTGTGGGTGGGATACTCTCGGTAGCTGGCCGGGCTCTCTGAGAGGTGAATATATACATATATATATATATATATATATGTGTGTGTGTGTGTGTGTGTGTGTGTGTGTGTGTGTGTGTGTGTGATTTGCTGCCTACTGTCTGAACTCCATCAAATATGGTGTGATAATTATGGAAAATGGGTAGAAAGTAAAGTGTCTTATAATGTGTCCGGAAAGCAGCCTGGAGCATGGCGGTGGTTGGGTAGTGGAGGTTGCCTGCTGGGGCTGAGTCCCTTGTGGCAGGAAGGGCTCTTACCTGGCCCCCTCTGGGGTGTCCTGAGTGAAAACAGCCTGGCACAGAGTCAGCACAATGCCTATCAAAACACAGTAGTTTTTCAGATATTGAAAATTTAAGAAACTACATAAAAATAAGATGATCTAGATGAGCCAAACAAGCAGAAAACAAAAGAACAAGATTATAGGGACTCACATTTCACAACTTTTGCTGTTGTAAGACCTGAGCGGCCGAGGCAGATGGCGGTGGGGTCTCTCGGCTTCTCCCGGTTGTGGAGCCTGCACCTGAGCACGGACCCGATCACCTGACACTCCCATGGGAACCCAGAAGCCACGTGCATGGCATGCAGAGGCCGGGCAATCAGATCGAGCTTTACTAAAACATTTTCAGTCTAGAGCAGATGGCAGAGGCTGGCTGTGGTGGGTGGAGACGACAGAAAGGAAAGCAGAGATCAAAGAAGACAGAGGTGAGGTATCAATGGTGGATAGAAATGGGGGGCAGAAATCCTGCAAGTCTTCTGGTTGAGGCTATGGTCCAGGAACACACCCTACTGTCGTGACCCTGGGTGCCAGCTTCTGGGAAGGATGGCCCGTCTGCGCCCAGTGCCTGCGCAGTGGCTATCTGTGGATCTTCTGAAAACTATGGCTTTCTATTGTTGAATTGGCTTTCTATTGTTGAAGTACAAGAGTTTATATTGGATACAGGGTGGGGTGGTGGGGGATGGGGAGGGGGTGGTAAGAGGGATACTGGGATCATTGGTGAAGGTGAATGGGCACTGGTGGAGGGATGGGTAAACGATCACTGTATGAGTGAAATGCAAACACAAAAGTTCGTAAGTTTAACTGTACATCACAGTGATTCTCTAACAAAAATTTTTTAATAAATTATCAAAGAATGTATTTCAAATGTCCTATTTTTGTTGTCTTTTCATTGGATAGTATTGTTTAAAGCATAAATTTTTCAAGCCTTAATGAGGCCAACCAAACTTGCCTATTTTTTTATTATGCCTTTGGAGTTCTATGTAAAAATCTGTTGCTGACATTGACCCCTTTGTTTTCTTCTGAGAGTTTCATGGTTTAAAGAACTAAGTCTATGATCCAGTTTATGTTTTGGAGGCAAACCACTGTAATTTTTTTGTATGTGGCTAGCCTGCTGTCTCAAAACCATTGGTTGAGACTTATTCTTTCTCTCATTACCATAGCACCTTTGTTATTTGATTAAATTTTATTTTGAGACCCTCAAGTGTATTGTATTGAACAGTGTACTCCTCCCAAATGGCTGGTGTGTTATCTTGGTTACTTGGTAGCTTTGTGAATAAGTAAAACTTGTAAGTCTGGGCTAGAGCCTGGAATCTATATCTCATAGGCAAGCATCTGAAATTTGCACCTGAAAGAGTAGGCTGGGCTGGAGCCTGGAATCTACATGTCAAAGATCAGGCTGGACTGGCACCAGAGATCTGCCTGTCAAAGACCAACCAGGCTTCGGTAAGAACAGGAAAACTGACCCTTTAAATATATTGAACTTTATGAAATTATTTACTGAAATCAGCTTAAAGGAAAAAGATGTTCAGCTTCATCCAAACCAGTCAGGACACACAAGAAATCTCGCCCATTTTCATGAGTCCCTGTGTTCCTGCTCATTGTGCGGTCTACATAAGCTCATCTTGACAGCTCAGTCCAGCTGGAATATAATATTAATCATATGACTAGTTTACTGCAAAACAAAACACATTATGTGGAAAAGTTGGAGGTGAAAGACAGGACATTCTGAAAGAAAGGATTCTGAAAAATTTAAAACAAAAATTAAGGTCAACTCTAGATTTTTCAAGGTACAAAATTGGTGTACCTCAAGTAGAGATCAGAAATCAACCAGGGAATAACAAGTTGTAGGTGGAATTCACAGAAAATGACCTTAGTTCTTTCTGGCAGTGAGAGATGTTTAGCAAAGACAGGGAAGGGTGCAGGAGCTGAGGGCGGGCTGTGAATCTCCACCTCCTCTTGCTGCAGCCACTGTTGCTGGCAGGTGTCCTTTGTGCCAGGTCACAGGGCAGTTGATGAGGGTCTGAGGCTTAAGTGGCCAAACTGAAGCCCAGGGCTCACTTGCCTACTGGCGCCCATACGATTCAGATGGAGAGGTGTTTTTTTTTTTTCTCTACTGTTAAAAGCGTTATTCTTGCTTGGTTTAATGTTAAACTCTCTGTGTTATTAGGAGAGTCCTCCTCATCTTTTGTGTTGTGACCACCTTTTTGTAATATGGCCTTTTATCCAGAGGAATCCATACATACCACCACCTGGAAAACCTAGGAACATCAATGAGGTAAGAAACCAAATGCAACCAAGAAAACAAGCTTCTCTCTTTTCTTTCTTTTTCTCTCTTTTTTATTATTTCTGCTTTTTAAAACTAAGTGGAGATATTTTTGAGATGGGAAAAGTAAGAACAACTGTTCCCAGGAAAGAATGAATAGGATCCTTCTGGGGAGAAGCCAGCCTAGGCAGAGTGGGGAAAGTATAGTTGAACTATTTATCTATTTCTATGCAAAGACATCACAGTGGGCATTCTGAGGGTCTCCTGGGAGTGGTACCTAATTGAGTAGAAGCAACCAAAGACAAGAGAACTTAGATTCAGGGTGTCTGTGGGAGGCCAGACTCCCAGGCCCTTGACAGGTGTCTGACCCCAGCATTTCCCCAGCGTTTCCCCAGTGGTGGCCAACAGAGGTCACTGATGAGAATCCCTGAACACTGGCCCCACAAAATAGGTCCGAGCTGACCGATCTGAGCACCCAGGTGCCTGAGAACATATGTGTTTCTTGAGCAGCAGAGCAGGGAGGGAAGGATTCTCCCCTGATGTTCTTCTCTAGAAATAAGTGAAAGAAGAAAACCACAGCCCTGAGTTAGTGAAGGTGCAAAATGTTCACGACCACTGAGGGTCCGTAGCTAGTGTAGAGAGGGAGCAGTGAGGAATGAGCCCCAAAGCCTGTCTTTTCTGCCTTCTCAGGGTCCAAGAAAGCCCTGCAAGAGACACAGGACAAGGACCCACGAAATGCTCAAAGGTAAGCTGCTGCCACAGCCAGGCCCCGTGGGCACCCTCCCCTCCATCCCCTGGGGTTTGTCTCCTGATTCCCAAAGGAGGGAAGCGGCAGAGTCATCCCCCAGAAAACACAGCCCGAGGAAGAGGCCTGGACAGAACAAGGAACCTCGCCCCATTCCTGGGTTCCAGGCTCAGGCCCAGAGCAGCGTGGGAATGGCGCTGCCCGGTGGACGGCGTGGCTGGAGTGGACCCGCAGTCATGGGAAAGGAGCTGGAACTCCTGCTTCAACTTATTTTCTTATGAAATTTCTTGTGGGCAACTCAATCCTCGATTTTCCATCTACTGGTTACTTTGGCCCATAAGAATAGGTGGTTTGAAAGCCTGTGTCTGTCCTCTTCCTGATACACGACTGGGAATATCCTAGGAGTTTGCCTCGGTTTGGGGGCTACTTGGCCATTCCTGTCTTCGCCTTTTCTGAAACAGTCCTTTCAATTTTCCTTCCAAGTTGAAGCAGGATCTAGGGCACAGTGCGTTGCAACCTAATGGTTGTCCTTACAGGCTTAACCAATTTCCCAATAGAGATCATGGACTCACATCCTATATTATTGAGAAGGGAGTTTCTGAATCTCCCCAAAATGCACCCACACAAGAAGAATCTAGAAAAAATTTTGATAGCAAGTTCATATAGGAAAGGGGATGAAATAAAGGCCAGTGGGATCTCTAAAGATGATCAGAGACCCAAAGTTGTTGCCTATCGTGGTCAACCAAACACTGACAAAAAAACAGCAAATATCATCTTCCTCAAGGGCCGGGTACACAATGTAGTCAACAACCAGAGACCACCAGTGCTCATTTCACACTTCATGAAGGTGCTGGAGGGCCTTGTTGTAAAGCTTCATGTGAGACACAGGTGGCTCTTACCACTCAAGATCCTCAGTTTCCTAAATATCTTAAAGATACAGAAGTTCGACCTCCTCAATTGAGGGACTGTTTGTGCCAGCCCACCCAGCCACTTAGTGGAGACTGATAGGAATGTAAAGTCAGCCACAGTGTCTGAGAAACCTCCTGTGGCCGGCCTGTAAGAAAGTCAATCAGAAAAGAATCCGTTGATGCTCCAGTGAGTTCTCTCCAGTCCTGACAAGGGCTCATTCTGTGTATAAGGGCCCATGGAATGTGAGGACACATCAGCTGGAAAAGAGCCCAAAGCATGATGTCCATAGGACCTCAGCAGCCACTCTGCCTGGACAGAGGAGCCAGTTCCCTTCTCAGGCCATTACATAATGCTTGGTGAGCCAGTTATAGAACCATGAAGTGGCCCTGAATGATGGGCACTGCAGTGAAGTTACTAAGTTACTGAACTTAGTAACACCATTTCCCGAGCAAAGGAAGACGAGTAGGGCTCAAACATCAGAAGACTTTTACCAGCGAGCAGGACCCCCGGAGGCCACTTTAGGGTCCCAGTTGGTGGGAGTGGGACAGGACATAAAAGTGGTTAACATTCAGGAGTTCTCATCTAAAGAAGTCTCTCTCAATGGGATTCTGCTCAAGACATTCAAGTTTAATTTCCAATTGGCTCTGATGCATCTATTCAAAGCCTCACAAAACATACAAACTCCATGGCTGCACCAGGAGAAAAAACTTGTAATCATATGTTGGTACTCCCAGAGTGGCCTGAGACTCGGAAGAAGGCTCCAGAGCCTGCCAAGGACTGTGAGAGTGGTGCCCTCCTGCAAATCAATACTAGAGAAACAATTCTCCATGAATGCCAGGCTGATGCGTATCGCGCTGCAGATTTTCTGGCATCTGAAGGAACAAAGGCTGAACTCCATGGTGCCTCCAGAGAGCACTCACCAGTTTCCCACGCACTGAATGACATCACCTTAAGGAGCAGCAGCAGCCAGGGGTATCAGGAGTCCCCCAAACTCAGCCAGGACAATACCTCCACTCTGATGAGAAAAGGGATTCTCAGTATCTCCAAATTGTGCAAGTATTAAAACCATGTTCAGGAAAGCAGATATCTCAAAGTATGAGTGGGCATAATCTGGATAAGAAAGTGGAAGCCTCTGTGACTGAGCCCCGTGATCTGCAGGAGGAACAAGAACCTACAGAAAATACCTTTAAAATTAAATTCATAGAATTTCTGCAGTGGTTTTTCCCACTAAGGAAAAAAAATACCTGAAGATCTTCTGTCCCAATGCAAGCCCACATTATCCATAACCTGGAAACATGGTACAATAGAGAAAGTAAGTCACTCACTTCCGAAGCAGAGACACTTACTAAGGCTGCTTTTGGCAATATTCTGGAGACTAAAATCACCATTCAGCAACCTTAGCTGCCCTCCAAGTCAAGTAGTATAAAGACGGGCACAAAGGTAGTTGTTCACATTACCAAAGAACTGCTTGCCAGAGTCAAGGGTTATATTAATAGATAGCAACCACACTGACAACAGCATCCACAAGGACAATGTATATTATGCCAAAAATGTGTTTTCCCAAAAAGGTCATTTTAGAAAAAAATTAGCTGGGGACAGAGGCCAAACCCAGTCAGCATAAGTCAAAGAAGACAGGAGCCTCAGACCATCATCTACATTGTGGAAGACACTCTCACCACAGAAAAGATGCAGCCCCTCGTCCAATAGATCAGCAGACTGCTTTAGTACTTGGAAAAAGTCCATTCTAAGGACAGACACAACACCTCTCACTCAAGACCTCCCCTGTCTACTAGAGGCTGCCATTTGTACTGTGCTCCTCGGTAACAGTAACTCTCATGTTGTCATGAGAAGTGGCGGCCTCTGTCTGTGCCTTCCTGTGTAAGAGTACAGGGCAGGGTCCACTTTTCCAGGTTGCCTAAAGTTCCTTTGAAGGGATGGGATCACAGAGAAATGCTGTTAAACCTTTGAGCCTCTTAACTGCTTACACCTCTGAACAGGGGAGGGGGAGGACGGGTCTCTGAATCCGGCAGGTACTGGGGGAGGGATAATGTGAGTTGATGCGAAGGGCATCCCAATGGAAGGACAGGAGGTGGCTGAGGATTCCTCTGGGATGGGTCTGAAGTACGAGAGACTGCTTCTGTTGGGGGGCCTGACGGGAAGGGAGAGAGCTGAGCTGACGGAGAGTGTGGTCTGTCAGCGTCGCTGTGGGTGTCTCCGGAGGTCTAGCAGGAACATGCTGTTCTCACAGACTCTGACTTCCAGCAGACACGTGTTTTACTCCTCACCAGGCTGCTCCTCCACAGGGAATGGACAAAGGCTGCCCTGGTCCTGACATGTCCTCTCCTCACTGCAGGAGACAAGAGGCACAAGTTCAGCCAGAAGGACATGGCGACAGGGAGGGCGGAGAAGGGTGAGCAGCAATGAGAACCTGAGCCCAGAGCCCCTGCCCTGTCCCCACCTGCCCAGGGTCCCTGCACTGCCCCACACGTCCCTGACATCTTCACTCCAAGGTCTTCTTCCTACTTGGTGGAAGTAGGAATCCCCTCTTAGATCTGCCCCAGGCAGCCATGGGGTTACACCGCAGGCCCTGGTATGCAGAACACAAGAAGAGAAGGGGAAACATCTTACCTTTGTGGACGTGCACTCAGGTTCCAGGTCCTCTTCAGTTCTTTCAGGTCGACTGAAAATGGTGGGATTGGGTCATGTGGTGAAGGGAAGAGCCAAAAGCTCTCACAGGATGTTACCACCATGTCCCTCTGGGGAATCCCTGGGAATTAGGTCAACCTTCTAGTCAACTGAGCCCTGCTAGGAGTGATCTCTGAGTACAGAGCCAAGACCAAGACCTGAGCACACTTGGGAATGCAACCCCTTCAAGTAACACCATCCCCAACCCTCAGACAGTGCATTTACAAGAACAACTGACTAAGTGTCTTTTATGTGAAGAGTCTTGATTGAAGGAATTTTAAGTGAGTGTGCTATTATTGCTAATAGGACATTGTAGCTAAGGGCATTTGGTGTCAATGTATGCTATTGCTAAAAGAGGGATTTGCTATGAGAGTTGTATCTGGAACCATTCATTCTAACAGTCATTTTTGTTTAATGTCTTGTTGCTAAAAGCAATGATACTGAATGAACTCTGGCTAAGTAATATTTTTTATACAGACATTTTAAGAAAGTTATTTATGTTGTGTCTTTTCTTTGCAATGTCATTTCTGTTAAATTTTAAGATAAGTGAAAGATGGTTAGTGAGCTTTTAGTCATGATATTTTCCCTGACATCAAATGATAGATGAATTGATGCTAAGACCACTGTTTTCAAGACATTATTAAAGTGAAATAGCATAATTTGTATTATAGTCTTTAGAAGTTCTTTTTTGTACAATAACAGCTGCAATAATTACATTATATTTTGGATGTCAAAAGTCAAATTTTATTAGAAACCCAGATTAGATCTGTAAACAAATTGTAAGACTTTTGTTCCACACATTCTTTTATCTGAGGTATTTTAGGAGTTTCAACTTCATAGACTTTTTCTGTCAATGCTTGTCAATTTTCAAGACACTCATTTGAATGCGAAGTTTGAGAGGGGAGAAGAATGACTTTGGGGACTACAGAGATAGTACAGGGATTAGGGCCCTCATCTGGCCCACGGTGGACCTGAATTCAATCCCCAGCACTCCATGTGGTCCCTGAGACCCATCAGGACTGATCCCTAATCCCTGAATGGAGAGCAAAGATAAAACCCTGAGAATCACTGGGTGTGACCCAACACACCTGTACCTCTGGAAAGAACAAGTCTTTGGATTTCTAAAGATCCCACCAACCTTTCACTGCCCATAACCAGACTTCGGTTCCGTGAGGTGACCTTAAGTCCCCAATAAGATGAACATAAATATTCTACATATCAGTTCAATCTATATATCCAATGCCTTTTCACTGAAAATATTCATTGTGTCTACGAATTAGACTGACAACTAGATTTGTATACTTGCAAAACATCAGAAGAGGAATGGATGGTAGTATGTACACTGGAGTATGTACCTTATTCCTAATCAAGGCTTGGAGAAGTTGAATGATCAAAACAGCATCATGTAGAGACTATAAGACAAAATAGGAAACATGAGAACAATAAAGGCCTGAAAAAATCATACTTTGCACTTACGGACAAACTGCTTTTGTTGGCTTGGTTCAGATTTTCAGTTGATCCCTGCATAGTTCAGGGTCAGGGCAGAACAAGGCCCCTAACTCTGTACTACCACTCTGGCAACAGTTTCACTACCATACAGAATTTAACTTACTCCAGAACATGCCTGCCACAGTCCCTTCATGTAAAGCTCTTCGCAATGTTTCCACAGTTTGAGGCCAGCTCTGAGTCAGGGCAGATGCCTGTGATTTGTCCCTTTGACCCTGGAGTTGTTCAGTGTTGCACCTCCTAAATCAGTCAGAATGGCCATGGAGTACAGTAAAAGGTGTCCTATTGGACAGCCTCTCTTAGACACACACACAGACATACATACACACACAATGAAACACACATGAATGCCCTCCACTAGCCTTTGGCCTCAAACACTCCCTTATATAGTGTCTGTGTCATAAATATTCTCTCCTCACCCTCGCTTTGTTCTGCCATCAGATTGTGACCCAACACCTGGCCACCTTCTCTCAATTAGAGCCTAAGCACTAACCAAACTCCCAACTGCCACAACTGTCAGTCCTTCTTTGCAGTGCCCTCTTTACTCTGCCATTTGATTGGTTCCTGGGATGACCAATGAAATGCATGTGAGGAACTAACTAAAGATGGGTTCTATCCAGTCCCTCCCTCTCATTTCCTCCGGACTGGGACCCACCATTTATATGCCCTCTAACCTGCTCCCTGCTTCATGATTTCTTCCTCATTTCATGCCAGCCTCCATATATGTATATATATGCATATATATATATACACACATATTTACTTATAGTCCCTACATGATGCTGCTTTGATTGGTTTTATATATATATGCATATGTATGTATGCATATATACATATATATTCCTCCTTACAGGAATATAATAGTAAGAGTGGTGGAAATAAAATATTTTTATTACAAGCTATCTATAAGAAGGTCAACATTTTAATTGTCAATATTGTCAAATATCCAATGTAATTAAAGTCAATGTTTTTTTTGTAAAGGTATTTATTGATGAATATTATTTGGCTATGAAAAATCCCATTGTGTGCTGAGTAAAGTTTTATTTATTTATTTATTTTTAATTGAATCACCATGTGGAAAGTTACAAAGTTCTCAGGCTTATGTCTCAGTTATACAATATTCAAACACCCATCCCTTCACCAGTGCCCATATTACACCACCAAATACCCCAGTATACCTCCCGCCCCTGCCCCGCTATCCCCAACTGCATAACTGATGAATTTCACTTCATTTTCTCTTTACCTTGATTACATTCTATATTTCAACACAAAACTCACTATTGTTGTTGGAGTTTCCCCCCAAGAAAGACAGCCCTACTACCAAGGAAGCATTTGATAATTAGTTTTCCATTGCTGAGAATGAAGAGATATGTAGCCACACTGCTCCAAGTACATAACTTTTTTTTTCCTTTTTCCTTTTCCTTTTTTCCCCCACTCATCCCTGTATACCTCTGGGTTAGGAGTCTTAGAAGGTGGCTCACGCCACGTGGATGTTGCTGCCGCCGCCATTTTCCAGGCAGAAAAACAGGGTGGAGAGAAAAGATCCATCCCCGGGCAGCGCGGAGTTGTAGCCCAGCTCGCAGTCCCAGTGCATTGCTGTGAGAAGCTGTGCTGGATGCCAAAATGTGTTAGAAGGTCTCTGGAATCAAAGTCTTTAGGCGCAGAGGGTCCGTTTTGCTCTCAGCAGCTCCGGATTTATCTGGGCCGAGGGCGTGTAAAGTCAATGTTGTAATGAGAATGCAATACCAACTCCATAATTCTGCATGGTATTACTGGAAATGCATAAGAAGGAGCTTGAAAACTTTTAGGCTCAGAGAATAAGTGCCATAGTTAGTTTAGATCTCATAGAATCTTGTCTGACCATATCACTCAAAGTTCATATTCTAATTCAGCCTGAAGCACATTCAGTGAATATTCTCAATCTCCTTAAAAGAATTGAGGGAAAATTGACATTAAAAATTGTACAGCATGATATCTGAGATATGATTAAATCCATGAAACTTATACTGAACCTTAAACAGAACCATTCTACTCATGCCCAATATTAAATATATCATCATCATCATCATCATCATCACCATCCCGTTGATCGTCAAATTTCTCGAGCGGTCTCAGTAACATCTCCATTCGTCCAAGCCCTGAGATTTTTAGAAGCCCCTCTCTACTCATCCTTCCAACCATGCCATACTGGAGGCTTTTTCAGGGTCAGAGGAATGAGACCCAGCTTGTAACTGGTTTTGTCATATTAATACACCATGGGGACCTTGCCAGGCTCTCCCATGTGGGCAGGAAACTCCCAGTAGTTTGCCAGGTTCTCTCAGAGGGAGAAGTAGGGTATAAGATATTGTGCGGTTGCTTTCCGGGAGCTGGCTTTTAAGTCTCTGGATACTCTGGATACATTACACGGCGCCAGGGGCAGTCCCTGGGTGTAAGTGCCTAGCTACTGGGAGATGGGAAATCTGGGCGGAGGAGGCCCAGTCCTGATCCGAGCAGCCTTGGAGGTCTCAGCCCCGGGTCCCACACACCTGGGTTCCTCTGCCAGTTCCTTCATGCGTGAGGCTCGTCTGAACGTGTGGAGAGGGGCCTTGAGCATGGCTGTGGCTAGGCTCCAGAGGTCTTCGGCTGCTGGGAGCTCTGCTCGGGGTGGGGAGGGAAGCTGGAGCCCATCCCCTCTGAGGAGGCCCCAGAGAAGACAGCCAGGTGCACGGGCAAGAGACTCTCTGCATTAAATATATTTTAAATATATGTTAAATATATATTTGAAATTAAACCTTACTAATGGTGCTGACTTAATCAAGTTACCATTAATCACCAAAAATTGCTATGATTCTAATAACTCTGTACTTTCAAACGTTGACCAAATTATTACTGCAGACTTTTTCTTGGTGTTTCTGTGAAATTTGGTCCAAAGTAGTGCTTGCGTGAATGGAAGAGATTAATCCATTCCCTACCTATTATGCTTTTCCAACTTTTAAAACTGAGCTCTCTGGCCCCTCAGCTATATATGAATATCACTCCACATTTTATAGATTATTAGTGTTATTAATTTATAGAAACCTTACTTTTATTAAAGGACATGAATGTTCTTTAAATCCTATCTTTTTTTAAGATAAAAAAGATTTAAAAAATAAATAATTATTGGTCCAACTCTTTTATCAACGAATGAAGTCAAAAGCAGTAAGCATTAGGTATTAGAATATTGTTGGACAAGTTGCACAAACCTGTGGAAAACTGATTCTGACTCACTAAGAATTTTATCTAAAACATGCTCTCTGGTGCAAGAGAGAGAGAGGAAGAGAGATAAAGAGAGCTCCCACAGGGGTTAATGCACTTGCCTTACATGTAGCCAACCTGTGCTCTTTCCCTGGCTCAGAATATGATCCCCTGAACACTATCAGAAGTAATTGCTGAGCCAATAATAATCCCTGAATACTGCTATGTGTGGCACCCAAACCAAACATCAATAAATAGAACATTCCTAAATGTATATATATATATTTATTTTTATTTGTTTAAATTTTTATTTTTTTAAATTAATCTACATGAGGTACTTACAGACTTACAAACTCTCATGCTTACACTTCAGTCATACAATGAATGAATACCCATCCCTCCACCAGCGCCCGTTCTCCACCACCAATGATCACAGTATCCCTCTAATCTCCCCCTATTCCCCACCACTGCTGCTGTGACAGAGGCATTCCCTTTGACTCTCTCCTTTAGGGTATTGTGGTCTGCAATGCAAGTATTGAATGGCCATCATGTTTGGCACACATCTCCCATTCCAAGAGGGCCCTCCTAACAACCTTTACTTGGTGGTCCCTTCTCTTTCTTAGCTGCCTTTTCCCCCAACATGTAAGGCCGGCTTCCAAGCCGCGGGGAAAATTTCCTGGTACTTATCTCTGCTATTCTTGGGTGTTAGTCTCCCATTCTTTTACTTTATATTCTACAAATAAGTGCAATATTTTATATCTCTTTCCTTTTTTTAATTATTTATTTTATTGAATCACCATGTGGAAATCTACAAAGTTCTCAGGCTTATGTCTCAGTTATACAATGCTCAAACACCCATCCCTTCACCAGTGCCCATATCCCACCACCAAAAACCCCAGTATACCTCCCAACCCCCACCCCCCACCCCCCACCCCTGCCTGCGTAACTGATAAATTTCACTTCATTTTCTCTTTACCTTGATTACATTCCATATTTCAACACAAAACTCGCTATTGTTGTTCTAGTTTCCCCCCATCCCCCCAAAAAAGCCCTACTGACAAGGAAGCATTTGATAATTAGTTTTCCATTGATGAGAATGAAGAGATATGCAGTCGTGCGGCTGTGCAGTTTAGGATTTCTGTGTTTTAGTATTTTAGTAATTAAGTCCAGAGAGATTTATGTTAGAAAGTGCATCATTTCTCTGGCTGGAGTGGGGAGCTGCTCGTTGCAGCGAAGGAAAGACATTTCTAACCTCAGTACAGGCACTCTGCTTATGTTGCCTTCCCTCACAAAAAAAGGAATCTCAGGAGGAGGCAAAAGAATGAATGAAGCAAGACAGGTTTTTTGTTTTGTTTTTGTTTTTGTTTTTTTTTTTGCTTTTTGGATCACACCCGGCGATGCACAGGGATTACTCCTGGCTCTGCACTCAGGAATTACCCCTGGCGGTGCTCAGGGGACCATATGGGATGCTGGGAATCGAACCCAGGTCGGCCGCGTGCAAGGCAAACGCCCTACCTGCTGTGCTATTGCTCCAGCCCCAAGCAAGACAGGTTTTATTGAACAAAATTTACTTAAAATTATGTGATGGGAGAGAAAGAGAAGAAATATGTGTTCTAGAGAAAATAAGGGCTTCTCCAGCAAAGGAGAACACAGGCTTGAAAGAGCAAGACTAGGATGTTGATTTTTTCTTTTTAACTTGTTTTTGTTTTTCTCTTTTTGGGTCTTAAGGGGAGTGATCACTGTTTCACTGTCATCCCATTGCTCATCAATTTGCTCGAGTGGGCACCGTAACATCTCCATTGTGAGATTTCTTGTTACTGATTTTTGGCATATCAAATAAGGTGATTAAAATTAAATAAATAAATGAGTAGGTAGAGGAGATCATTGAACCAAATTTGCATTTGAAAGTCATTTCTTTTCCTTCCTAATCTGCTTCCCTGGATTTTGCAAATCTCGCACCAACATTCCTGAACTGGTTTTCTCCTCTTCGCTCACCACCCCTCTCCCCTTCCACACCTCCCTGGCCTGCACTGTTATGCATTATATGCTGAAGTCAGTTCAGCAGATCTGAATCCACCACACCTCAGAATGGGAATATGGGCCTAGATATCAGGTCAGTAACTGATATTAATTCCCAAAGAGATTAATCTAAGATACAGCATTGACATTATTTTCTATTGATAATAAATGGTTACTTATGGTTCCTAGTTACTAATGAATATTGATAATAGAAAAATTAGGTTTATTGTTCATGGTACAGAAACCAAGCACTGATAATGAGGAGCTTCCTGGAAAATGAAAATTTTAATGTTTAGTGCTTAATGAACTATCTGGCCAGCATATAATTCTATTAAGTTGGCACATAAAATTGGCCATTATATTGTCCTTATATACTGTATCTTTTAAGGTCAGATCTCAAATGTGCAAAATTTAAGGGTACGATATTCAGATCTCGCTCAAACACCCCTGAATTTCTTTTTTATTTCTTTTCCCATCCCTTCCACACCATCCTGGCATTTTGACTGAGTTCTGAGGCCTTATATCTCAGTATGCTGAGTTACATGCTGAGGTCATATCACAAAATTTAACAAAATTACATTAACAAAACAACAAAAATTTATTTTGTTACTGATGTTTAATTGTCATAGTGGTCCTCTCCCTATCCCAACTGCCTTCTCCCCAAGATCCTGACGCAGTTTTCTGTTATTTGAAGTTAGTAGTAACATTGCCTTTCAACACTTGCTAGACTATCACTTTGATATTCTGTTGACATTTCATTTGGGAAACTGTTAGAAATTCTGTGATGTATTATAAACATTTCAGCATGAAATATAATAGTTATTTTTCAGAATAATTACATTAATATAAAATAACGGGAACATGTAAATACTTTATTTTAGGATCACTGTATCACTGTATCACTGTCATCCCATTGCTCATTGATTTGCTCGAGCAGGCACCAGTAATTTCTCTATTGTAAGACTTGTTGTTACTGCTTTTGGCATATCGAATACGCCATGGGTAGCTTGCCAGGCTCTGCTGTGCGGGCGAGATACTCTCGGTAGCTTGCCGGGCTCCCCGAGAGGGATGGAGGAATCGAACCCGGGTCGGCTGCTTGCAAGACAAATGCCCTACCCACTGTGCTATCGCTCCAGCATAAAATTAAATATGTATGTGAAAGTGATTACTGAAGGGTCTCTCCTGCATTCAAAGTTTTTCTTTTTTTTTTCTTCGAGGTTTCTT
This sequence comes from Sorex araneus, assembly GCF_027595985.1. Taxonomy (NCBI): domain Eukaryota; kingdom Metazoa; phylum Chordata; class Mammalia; order Eulipotyphla; family Soricidae; genus Sorex; species Sorex araneus. Next base: position 49,977,461 of record NC_073303.1, read on the forward strand.
ATTTTCTTGTTTACACTTTAATATAACAGTCTCAGAATTTATGAAAAAATATCTTATATTTTTGTCAGGGGTGGGGGGATGCTGTGCTCTAGAGCTACTTCTGACACTATTTAGGGGGCACTCCTGGAGGTTCTCAGAGGACCATAAATTGCTGGGATTCAAGCTGGGGGTAAGCCTCCAGCAGGCAAATGCCTAACCTGTACAAGGCCAGCACTTCAACCTCTCCCTGGCCTCTGGGAACTTTTGTTTCAAAGCTTAGGGGATACTTCAGTTTAAATCAGAATTTGTTGTTGTTGAACCTGGATAGCTCCCAGTGGCTTATTCGATATGCCAAAGACAGTAACTATAACAGTTTCATTCCCCTGACCTTGAAAAGAGCCTCCAATTGTTGGGAAAGACTAAGGAGAGGCTACTAAAATCTCAGGGCTAGGACGAATGGAGACATTACTGGTATACACACAAGCAAATCGATGAACAATAGGATGACAGTGATACAGTGAATGTTTGATTCTTAAATCAAAACTCTAAAACCAACCAACCAAGCTGCTTCTGATACATGGGACTTGTATGGGGGACAGGGTCTCAAGAAGGATAGAAAAATGGCCGTAAGATAGAATAACATCACGTGAGGCTGACACCCAAGGACAGTAGATACAAGGGCCAAGAGGATTGCCCCTAGCTGGAAGCCTGCTTCATGAGTGGAGGGGAGAAGGCAGATGGAATAGAGAAGGGATCACTAAGAAAATGATGGCTGGAGGAATCAGTTGGGATGGGAGATGTGTGCAGAAAGTAGATAATGGACCAAACATGATGACCTCTCAGTGTCTGTGATGCAAGTCATAATGTCAAAAGTAAAGAGAGGCTATGGGGAATATTGTCTGACATGGAGGTAGAGGAAGGGTGGGAAAGGGGGGGAGTATACCGGGGATATTGGTGGTGGGGAATGTGCACTGGTAGAGGGATGGGTGTTTGATCATTGTGTGATTGTAACCCAAACATGAAAGCTTGTAACTATCTCCCAGTGATTCAATAATATCTTTTAAAAAATAAAGACAGTTTAAATTAGATATTTAGAGGTCTAAATTTGGAGGACATATTTAGAATAAAGGTTATTTTCTTCTAAAAAAAATAAACAAGAAAAAAAGAAATCTGGCCCTATGAAAAGGAATTATTGGTATAAATGTCACAAAGGCAGGCCTAGGTTGTGCCTAATATGCCTAATAACCCAATAACCCTGACCACTGAATAATCTAGATAACTGGACATGAGAAGATAATTATCTCAGCTTCCCTATGCTCGTTTGAACTCCCATGCCCTTTAAACTCCATAAAGAAATGCTCACTCCCTCTCCGTTTTTCTAAAGAGGTGTGAGAGGGGAATATTTTCTGCCTTTCTCTGGAATCCTTCAGCAGAAGTCCCCATATTCCTGGAGCTTCCCTGCCTTATTTTTCCCTTCCCTTAAATAAAACCTTTGCTGAATTCAGTTACTTGCTCTCCAGCCCCTTTGTTTGGATGTGACTGCCTGAAGATGAGAACCTGAGTGCACTACCGAAGGAGTGGAGGTAAACGCTTAGAGCAACGTGACTGCTCCTGAAATGTCTTTCCATTCAGATTGATTGATGGGCTCATTGTGGTTAATTTTATTTATTTATGTGAGGCCAAAATCCTGATGTTCTCTTAGATTCTGGGAATATAAGATGTCCAAAGGGTTGTATGCATCAGGCCACCTGCTACCAGTACCCTCACACAACTAAGGATTCTGTTCAAAGAATGGTTAATCATTTTAGGAGGAAGGACTGTTGCTTTCTTTAGGGTCACACAGGAACTGCAACTCGGTGTTTGTAGAGCAGACTCCTACAAACTATTGTTATGCAAAATTTTCACAATCTTGAGCCGAAAACTATAGCATTTACAAAAGCCCTGTGGAAATTTCGGCAGACTGGGGTCCTGTTAAGAGTGCCAGGTCGGAAGCCCAGGCTTCGCCTGCCCCTGAGGGTGGGCTCAGGGTGTGCGTGGACCTCTGCTGTTGGCTATGACGGCACCCGAGGGCGGGCTTGGGTAGGGTCCCTGTGGGGACTTCCATGGGTTCCGACCGAAGCCCGTCCTTGGAGGCAGAGGGTTCTTCCAGCCTCCCAAAGGATCTAAGTTCTCTCCATTCTCCCAAAAACTATAGAATGAGCACCTCTGAGGATGTGATAAAGGATGCAGATAAACAAGAAGAGATAGTCAGAGTGATATCTGGAGAGTGCAGAGTGGTGAAGCTTCTATACACATTGAACTGCAGATTATCACCCCACTAACAGCCTTGGTTTCATTCAAGAATGTGACTGCGGAGTTCAGCCAGGATGAGTGGCAGTATGTGGGTCCTGCTCAGAGGATGCGCTACAGAGATTTGATGCTGGAAGACGACAGCCACCTTGCCTCTGTGGGATAGTGCCTTATGAAACCAGAAGTGATCTTGGACCTGGAACATGGAAGAGACCCATGGTTATTGGAAAATGAATTTCTAAATAGTAGTTGTCCAGGTATTCATGTGGAGAAGAGCCACCCTGAATTTAAAAAAGAAGAATGTAATAAAACTGGGGACAATTTCAGTGATGTTGCTGAACTTCAGAGAATTAAAACAGGAAGTGAAACTTTTAATCATCAAGATGCACATTTTCAGCATTTTCCCATGAACTCACACCATAGTGAAATCTCCTGAGGGGGGAAATGCCCTGTACCACTGTTTAGCAATGACTGTACAAAAGAGAACTCACCTATCAAAGCCATCTTCTGATCAAGATGTCTCCTGCAGGGAAAATTTCCTTTCTCAGTCAGCCTTTATTGTGCATCAGAAAACTCACAAAAGAAGAAAATATTATAAATGTAGTGAATGTCAAAAAGCCTTCACTAGAATGTCATATCTTATTGTTCATCAGAGATACACACGGGGGGGGGAACCTTATGAATGTAATTAATGTGGTAAAACTTTCAGCCACAAGTCAAGACTTGAAACTCATCAGAGAATTCACACTGGGGAGAAACCATACACATGTAATGAATGTGGCAAAGCCTTCAGTCAGAAGTCAGGTCTTGGAAGCCATCAGAAAATTCACAGAAGAGAGAAACCTTATAGGTGTGATGAATGTGGGAAAACTTTCAGAGAGAAATTAAACCTTATGGATCATCAGAGAATTCACACAGGGGAGAAACCCTATGGATGTAATAAATGTGGTATAACCTTCAGCCATAAATCGAACATTACAACACATCAGACAACTCATGCAGAGGAGAAACCCTATAAATGTTATGAGTGTGGGAAAACGTTCAGGTAAATGTCAAATATTAACATACTACATCAGAGAATTAACACAGGGGAGAGATCTTATAAATGTAATGAGTGTGGGATGGCTTTTACATCCATGGTAGATGGATGAAAAATCTCTAGCTACCTTAGACTGCATCAAAGATTTCACACAGGGGATAATCTCTATCCCCTAAATATCCCCTGAATGTAATAAATGTGGAAAAACTTTCGAGCGGAAATCAATCCTTGGAATACATCAGAAAAGGCACACAGGAGAGAAGCCCAATAAATGTGATGAATGTGGGAAAATGTTCAGCCAAAAATCAAACCTTGGAATACATCAGAGAATTCACAAAGGTCTAAATCCTTAATGCCAGAGTGTCCTTATTTGGGGTGGCATATTCTGATGACCTTCATAACACAGAAGAAAATTTATAAAAGTAGAGACACACACAGAAATCTCAGACCCTTTCCCACTGCTTTGGACTCACATCTCAATCTCTACTACCTAACTCTAAGGAGGACAGCCTGGCTGTTACAAACACAGTACGCCAATAGTCCAATCCAATATAATAATATATTTTATAATTATATAATACTAGCCTTATCCAATCTCACCAAAATAAATGTGAACACAAGAAAGTGAACAAGTCTAATATAAAGGAACACATCCTCTGAAGCTGCACTAGAGGACTCACATAAGTCACAGGGGAGCACCAAAGAGGAAGTTAGTATTCTAGAAAGGGAAAAAGGTGACCAAAATGGACCGAGCTCATCCAGAATCCTTTCTCACAGCAAAAGGGGGGCACTGAGAGTGAACCAGAGGGTCCCACCTCCATATTACCACAGCAACATGAAGAAGCAGCACAAATCCCTACCATGAGGAGTGGATGAAGCAAAGAGCCCAAGAGCCTCAACAGGGAATACCCTCAAATACAATTTCTCCCTTAAAGAATTCAGAGATGAAATGTTGAGAATGTTTAATGAACTCAAAGAAATGGTGGAACAAGTGTCCAGGAAATTAAAGGACATGAAAGAACCAGTGGAATGAAAGGTTAGAAAATACAGAAAGAAATGAGAGCAGAAATAAAGCTACAAAGAGAAGTGTCACTAATAAAGGATTTTGGTAATGAAATTTAAAAAAACGGTGGGTGCCCTCAACAGTAGAATGACAAGCGCCGAAGACAGAATCAGTGAGGTTGAAGATGAGCTGCAAAAAGTATACAGGCAACAACATATAATAGGAAATGACCTAAATGGTACATCTAGGGTGAATCAGAGACCTAGGGGATGAACCCAAGAGGAACAACATAAGAATCATCAGAGTACCAGAAGAGCAGGGAGGGAACCCAAATGAAGTAGCAACAGTTAAAAAATATTGATGAGAAGTTCCCAGAGCTGGAGAATGCAGGCATCTTGATCCAAGGAGCCCAAAGGGTGCCAGCTAAAGGAAACCCTAATAAAAATGCTCTGAGACATATCATAATCACCATGGTGAATACCACAGATAGAGTATACCACACAATACTACAAGTATGCCACACAATACTCTACTACCCAGCCACCACCATGCTCCAGGAACCTTTCCGGACCGTGCAGCCAAACCTCACGCATGAGTGAAGCCCACAGAACCAGATAAAGCAGAACTTTGCGACCTTGTACTCCAGGCTCAACGGGACGGGAAAACTCCCACAATCTCTGGCGCTCAGCCCCAGAGATTACACCCAGACGACCCACCCTACCCAAGCCAGATAAATACCTCACCAGCAGACCTCCATTACCTCCATTACCCAGGCACCACCATGCTCCAGGACGCTTCATCACCACGCAACACAGCATAAATCACTTAATTCCATAATCTCAGCACCATATTTGATAGGCTTCAAATATGGTCCAAACCATAGGAACATCAGTAAGGGTGATTGGAGGCCGCCCTAAAAGCCTCCATCCCTCTCAGAGAGCCTGGCAAGCTACCAAGAGAACCCCGCCCGCATGGCAGAGCCTGGAAAGCTATCAATTTCTTTTTTTCTTTCTTTTTTTTCTGCAGAAAATGGCATATTCGATATGCCAAAAACAGTAACAACAATGGGCCTCATTTGCCTGACCGAAAGAGCCCCTGATACGGCAGTGTTAAGATGAGCAAGGAGTGGCTGATAAAATCTCAGATGCTGTCGTTGACAACATCTATGAGGAATACGATCGACTGGTTCAGCACCTCCGTGATTGTGTGAAAAATGCCCCGAGTGGGAAAACCACAAACAGACACCTGTCTTCGGAAACTCTCAAGTTCATTAGCCAACATGGTTTGGCATGAGCCTCAGACAACCACAAGCTAACATCCAAGCTCGCAAAGCTGTGCAGAGAAGCGATAAAGGAAGACCTCACCCAGGACCCTCCAGACCCTATGCCCATTCCCACGCCTCTCTGCTCACTCGCCAGCTGCGCCGCCCCTGTCTTGCAGGTAATCTGCCCACCAGGAACTCCTCCTACTCAGCTTCGGACGGCTCCCAGGCGGGCCCTGCCCCCACCCCCGGCTCTCCCAGGACCCTCCAGACCCTGTGCCCATCCCCACGCCTCTCTGCTGGCTCCCCAGCTGCATCACCCCTATTGTGTACTGAGCACTGCCAGTGTCCCAAGTGGTTACTGTGGGCGTGGCCTGTATCTCAGGGGGCGTGGTCTTAAAAGGGGTGTGAATTCCTGCCGGAACAGCGGCCACAGTTATTATTTTTAATTTTTTTTTATTTTTTTAAATTTATTTTTTATTGAATCACCATGTGGAAAGTTACAAAGTTCTCAGGTTTATGTCTCAGTTATACAATGCTCAAACACCCATCCCTTCACCTGTGCCCATATTCCACTACCAAAGACCCCAGTATACCTCCCACCCCCCGTCCCCCACCCCCATCCCTGCCTGCTTAGTTGATAAATTTCACTTCATTTTCACTTTACCTTGATTACATTCCATATTTCAACACAACATTCACTATTGTTGGAGTTTTCCCCCAAGAAAGATAGCCCTACTGCCCATGCAGCATTTGATAATTAGTTTTCCATTGCTGAAACTGGAGAGATATGAAGTCCCCTTGTTTCAAGTACATAGAGTTTTCCCCCCCTCCTTCCCACGCCACCAAGTTCGTGCCTGCTTAATGAATAGTCCTCATCTTATGGCTGACACCACGCCGCCCTACGAGAAAAAAGGATATTTCCAGTCCTTGGCTGGCGTGGGGCTATAGCTTAGTTCAGTCTAGAGACATGGTTACAAGTAGTTTCTGGGACCGGAATAGTCTAGTTAGGCTCTGGATTCTGGTTGATCAGCAACATTGCGGCCACTCAAAGTGTGGCCACCCGGGTCGAGCCTCGGCGGAGCATGCGCTGGTATTGGCCCGAGACTTCCCAAGCGTCCCGCTGTTCAAAGTATATAGTTTTGGGTTTTTTTCCCCTCCCATTCCCGCGCCTCTAAGTTCGTGCCTGCTTAATAGACTTCATAATATGGTGGACACCACACCGCGTTTCTCCCAGAAAAGGGAAAAGATATTTCCTCACCTCGGCCGGTGTGGGACTTTGGCTTACTTCACAGTCTAAAGAAATAGCTGCTACTTTGATTACCTTCAATATTTCAACAAAAAACACAGTACTATTATTTGGAGTTTCCCCCCTCAGTAAGATCTGCTAAAAAGGAACCTTTTCACGTTGCTGACAATCAGGAGACATTAGGTCGCACGGCTGCAACAGCAGCCGCGCGGTTTGGGATTTCCATATGAAGTCCAGGGAAAATTCTTTTGGTAATTGCATCACTGCAATCTTTTACTTCCCTTTCGTGGTGCTCATATGATGGAGAAGCCTGGAGAGAAGAACCATGCCCCGCTGGAGGCCCATAGGCCAGTAGCTCTGATCACACAGTTTGGAGGCATTTTGGGGGCGCTGCTCGTGTCCAAAGGAGTTCAGTTGCCTCCAGGGTCGAGCTCGCGCGGCGGCAGAAAAGAACGTACCCACATGGCGCTGTGCTTAAATATCGGCGCAGGGCGGATCCGGAAATCCCGCCCCCTCGGCTTTCCCGGACTTCCGTGGGTATCTGCATACACTAAAAACCGGCAATCACCTCACTGCATTCAATAAGAGAGAGTTGAGAGAGAAAAGACCATGCCCCGCTGGAGGCCCAGGGGCCAGTAGCTCCGATCACACAGTTTGGAGGCATTTTTGGGGTGCTGCTCGTGTCCAAAGGAGTTCAGTTGCCTCCGGGGTCGAGCTCGCACGGCGGCAGAATAGCCAGTTATTATTTTTTTAGTATAATCTGCGTAACCTGTTCATTTGGAAAATACCCTGGCCATTCCAATCACTCTATGTCAGTAGTACATTAGCTTATTCTACCTTCACAAAAACTATCCGTGAACAATAGAAACTTTGCAAGGAGAGTATAGCCTTAAACCTTCACTAGAGGCCCCATATAAATCAGTATTAATGCCTGACAGTAAGGAAGAATTCTAGAATAGGTACAAGGCTACCATTGTCAGTTTAGCGCAAACAGAGCCCCTCCTCCCCCAGCAAGAGGGAATAGGGATAGACAACTAGAACATTTCAACTCTATACTTCCATACCAATATGAAGAAACAGCGAAAATCCCCTCTACGAAGAGAGGATGAAGAAAAGATTCCAGAAGCCTCAACAGGGGCTACCCACCTATACAACTTTTCAGAAAAAGAATTCAGAGAGGAAATCTTGAGGAGAGTCGATGTACTCCAAACAACCATGGAACAGACATCCAATAAACTAAGGGAGGATATAAATGAAGTATTGGAGCGGTCCACCAAGAAAATGCAGGAAGAAATAAGAGCAGAAATTTCAAAGCTACGAAAACAAGTCACACAAGTAAAGGAATCGTTAGATGAATTAAAAATCTCAGTAGGAGTCCTCAACAGTAGAATGACTACAGCCGAAGACAGAATCAGTGAGCTCGAAAATGAGCTGCACAAAGCTTGCAGGCAACAAATAATGGCAAAAGACCTCAAAATGGCCCTAGAGCGAATCAGAGTCCTAGGGAATGACTTCAAGAGGAACAACATAAGAATCACTGGAGTACCAGAAGCACAGGGAAGTAACCCCAATGAAAAAAGCACAGTGAAAGACATCATTGCCAAGAAATTCCCAGAGCTGGAGGAGGCAGGCATCCAGATCCAAGAAGCCAAAAGAGTACCAGCAAAAAGAGACCCGAATAAAAAGACTCCAAGGCACATCATAGTCAGAATGGTGGATGCTGTGGATAGAGACACAATACTGCAAGCAGCAAGGTCAAAGAAGGAAATCACATACAAAGGAGTACCCCTTAGATTTACAGAAGACCTATCAGAGGAAACACTCCAAGCCCGAAGACAATAGTGGGACAAAGTGGAAAAAACTCAATGAAATGAACACATCACCAAGAATACTTTATCCGGCTAAACTCTCACTCAAAATCGAAGGAACCATACACTATTTCTCGGATAAACAACAGCTCAGGAACTTCATAGACTCAAAACCAAACTTAAAAGAAGGACTAAAGGGGCTATTGTAAGTCAAAGAAGAACCCCACAAGAAGAACAAACCCCAAAGGAAGATGACACAAAACCCCATGACAATAATCTCTCTCAATGTCAATGGCCTAAATGCACCAATTAAGAGACACAGAGTGGAAAAATGGATCCGGAAACTAAACCCAACATCTGCTGCCTGCAAGAAGCACACCTGAACAATCAAAACAAACACAGACTCAAAGTCAAAAGATGGAAAATAATCCTGCAGGAAAATAACTCCCTCAAAAGATCTGGGGTGGCCATACTAGTACCCGACAACATAGATTTCAGGTTGAAAAAGATTTGAAGGGACAGTGAAGGTCATTTTCTATTAATCAAAGGATATGTACAACAGGAAGAAATCACACTCTTAAACGTATACGCACCTAATGAACGACCGGCTAAATACTTGAAACAACACCTAACAGACTTTAAAAAGGACATCGCTAGCAGCACAATAATAGTTGGAGACTTCAACACTGCCTTATCACCTCTAGATAGATCAACAAAAACAAAACTCAGTAAGGAAACACTGACTCTGAAAGAAGAAATGGAAGAGAGAGGCCTATAGACTTATACAGGGCTTTACACCGAAAAGAAAGAATATACATTCTTTTGCAGTGCACATGGAACATTTTCCAAGATAGATCATGTACTGGGCCACAAAAAATACCTCAATAGAATCAGAAAAATAGAAATTGTATCAACTATCTTTTCAGACCACAATGTGCTGAAGATAGAAGTTAATCACACACAGACATGGAGAACCAAAGCAAACACCTGGAAATTAAACAGCTCGGTGTTGAACAATGAGTGGGTCAGGAAGGAAAACAAGGAAGAAATCAAGAGATACCTCCAAACAAGAATGAAGACACGAGCTACCAAAACCTGTGGGACGCAGCTAAAGCCGTGTTAAGGAAAAAATGTATAGCTTTGCAAGCATTCCTTAGGAAGCAAGAAAGGGCCGACATAGATAGCTTGACTTCACAGCTCAAGATATTAGAAAAGGACCAGAAAAAAGAGCCCAAACCTGACCGAAGGAAAGAAATAATAAAAATTAGAGCAGAAATTAACGACATGGAAACCCAGAAATCAATCCAAAAGGTCAATGAAACCAAGAGCTGGTTCTTTGAGAAAATAAACAAGATTGATAAACCGCTAGCAAAACTCACAAAGAAAGAGAGAGAACCGTAATAAACCTAATCAGAAATGAAAAGGGGGACATCATGACAGAAGCCAGGAGATTCAAAAGATCATCAGAGACTACTTTGAAAGACTGTATGCCACGAAAGATAAGAACCTAAAAGAAATGGATGAATTCCTTGATTCCTACAATCTCCCAAGACTGAACCAAGAAGACCTTGAATACCTGAATAGACCCATTAATATCAAGGAAATCAAAACTCTAATCAAAAGTCTCCCTTAAAACAAGAACCCAGGTCCAGACGGATTCACTGGCGAATTCTTCCAAACATTTAAAGAAGACTTGTTGCCAGTTCTCCTCAAGGTTTTCCAGGAAATTGAAAAAACAGAAACCCTCCCGAACAGTTTCTATGAGGCACATATCTCCCTAATACCAAAAGCAAACAAAGACACCACAAAAAAAAGAAAATTATAGACCAATCTCCCTGATGCATACTGATGCAAAGATCCTCAACAAAATATTAGCAAATAGAATCCAACAACTCATCAAAAAGATCATACATCATGACCAAGTGGGATTCATCCTGGGGATGCAAGAATGGTTTAGCATTCGGAAATCAACCAACATAATCCATCATATCAACAAAAGTAAAGATAAAAACCATATGATCACATCAATTGATGCAGAGAAAGCATTTGACAAGATCCAACATCTGTTCATGATGAAAACTCTCACCAAAATGGGTTTTGGAGGAACTTTCCTCAAGATAGTCAAAGCCATCTACCACAAACCTATGGCAAGTATTATCCTCAATGGGGAAAAGCTAAGGGCCTTTCCTCTAATATCAGGGACAAGACAAGGATTCCCACTCTCACCACTGCTGTTCAATATAGTACTGGAAGTACTTGCGATAGCTGTTAGGCAAGAAAAAGATATTAAGGGCACCCAGGTAGGAAAAGAAGAAATCAAACTCTCACTATTTGCAGATGATATGATATTATATCTAGAGAAGCCTAAAACCTCTACTAAGAAACTCTTAGAAACAATAGACTTGTACAGTAAAGTTGCAGGCTATAAAATCAGTACCCAAAAATCCATGGCCTTCTTATATACAAACAATGAGACAGAGGAAAGGGACATGAAAAATGCAATCCCATTCACAATCGTGCCCCACAAAATCAAATACCTTGGAATCAGCTTAACTAAAGAAGTAAAGGACCTCTACAAAGAAAACTATAAAACGCTACTCCATGAAATAAAAGAGGACATGAGGAAATGGAAACATATCCCGTGCTCATGGAGAAGGAGAATCAACATTGTCAAAATGGCAATACTCCCCAAAGCATTATACAAATTCAACGCGATCCCTATAAAAATACCCATGAAATTCTTCAAAGAAATGGATCAAGCAATCCTAAAATTCATATGGAACTCCAAACGTCCACGGATATCTAAAACAATTCTTGGGAAAAAGATGATGGGAGTCATCACCCTCCCCAACCTCAAACTTTACTACAAAGTGGTAACAATTAAAACAGCATGGTACTGGAACAAAGGCAGAGCTGCAGACCAGTGGAACAGGGTGGAATATCCCTACACACAACCTCAAATGTATGATCATCTAATCTTTGATAAGGGAGCAAGAAATGTGAAGTGGAACAAGGAAAGTCTCTTTAACAAATGGTGCTGGCATAACTGGACAACTACATGCAGAAGAATGGGCTTAGACCTCGACCTGACACCATGCACAAAAATCAGACCAAAATACATTAAAGATCTCAACATCAGACCACAATCCATAAGGTACATTGAAGACAAGGTTGGCAAAACCCTCCACGATATTGAAGCTACAGGTATCTTCAAAGATGACACACAACTGACCAACCAAGTGGAAACAGAGATAAACAAATGGGACTATATTAAACTAAGAAGCTTCTGCACCGCAAAAGATACAGTGACCAAAATACAAAGGCAATCTACAGAATGGGAAAGGATATTTAGACAATACCAATCAGATAAGGGGTTAATATCAAGGGTATATAAAGCACTGGTTGAACTCTACAAGAAGAAAACATCCAACCCCATCAGAAAATGGGGCGAAGAATTGAACAGAAACTTTCCCAAGGAAGAGATACGAATGGCCAAAAGGCACATGAAAAAGTGCTCTACATCACCAATCATCAGGGAGATGCAGATCAAAACAACCATGAGATACCACCTCACACCACAGAGACTAGCACACATCCAAAAGAACAAAAGCAACCACTGTTGGAGAGGATGTGGGGAGAAAGGGACCCTTCTACACTGCTGGTGGGAATGCTGACTGGTTCAGCCCTTTTGGAAAACAATATGGACGCTTCTCAAAAAATTTGAAATTGAGCTTCCATTTGATCCAGCAATACCACTTCCAGGAATATATCCCAGAGAAACAAAAAAATATAGTAGAAATGACATCTGAGCTTATATGTTCATCGCGGCACTGTTTACAATAGCCAGAATCTGGAAAAAACCCGAGTGCCCGAGAGCAGATGACTGGTTAAAGAAACTTTGGTACATCTATACAGTGGAATACTATGCAGCTGTAAGGAAAGATGAAGTCATGAACTTTGCATATAAGTGGATGAACATGGAAAGTATCATGCTAAGTGAAATGAGTCAGAAAGAGAGGGATAGACATAGAAAGATTGCACTCATCTGTGGAATATAAAATAACAGTGTAAAAACTAATGCTCGCTGAAGGGCGCATGCACTCGCGGGCAGTCCGAGCGGCTCTGTCTCACCAACCGCGTTCGGTGCTCTGGAATCGCAGTGTGTGGACTGGATCAGGATGGCCTGTGGTCAAGGACAGTCGAAGGAAGAACGAGGACCAAGCTGGTTGCTGATTAGTTACCGTTTATTCAATCTTCCATCTTTCTCAACTCCTGCACTCCCAGCTCTGGCCTCTCTCTGCATCAACTCCAGCCTCTTACCTTCTCTAGTCTCTCCTCCTACTTTCTCCCACCTTGCCCTCTAGGCTACACTCAGCCAGGTAGCAAAATCAACATAAGAAAGCCCTTCCTGAGGGCAGGGCATTCCAAAGCCCTTCCTGACTCTTAAGGTTTTTTTCTTTTCCTTAGTCCAAACACTTATTAACATCTTAATACTAGTTATTTTTGTATGGACATAGCAAGAGATACATTGAGGCTTGCAAGGCAGCTCTTCCTGGCAACATCTTGCCACAGGCTCAGACCACAGCACTCAGGCCAGATTAATCATTCCTCACCCTAGCAGGGTCCAAATCTAGTTATCACTATTTGGATCATGACAACATTTATCCATGATCAAGCTCTTAACTTATAGTTAAGCATTAGGCACTTTGGCCAGGCCCATCTCGATGCCAGGGTAGCACACAACTCACCACTTGCCCTGGGTCCGTCTCTGTCCCTCGTCGGGATCCTGCTTTTGGGGGTGCTAGGAAGTAAGGGTAGCTGAGGCTTAGGTCGAGAGAACAGATGCCCAGGAGGAAAATATCATGTAGAGTCAAATGACTCCCAGATTACAAAAGTATAACATTTGCTAAGTCTTCCTGTGTCCATACAAAAAGGACATTGCTCTGAATAAACTATGCAAAGGACTCAAGGAGAAGAGAAAAACATTATTTACAAGTCAACAGAACACTAAGAAAGAAGCTACAAATGAACAAAGAGGAATAGGAGCACTGTAATGGGAGTAACCCAATAAACCTAAACTACCTGAGGCTATGTTATCCTACAACAGAGTAGGAGATTAACACCCAAGAATAGCAGTACATAATACCAGGAGATTGGCTCCATGGCTTGTAAGCTGGCCTCACATGCTGGGGGAAAGTCAGCCCGAATAGAGTAGGGAACACCAAGTAAAATGTGTTTGGGGACCCCGCATGAGAAGAGAGAAGCATACTGAAAGTAGACTAGATACTGAACACGATGGCCGCTCAATACCCCTATTGCAAACCACAACACCCAAAAGGAGAGAGAACAAAATGGAATGCCCTGCCACAGAGGCGGGGGGTGGGGGGCGGGGGGAATGGGAGTGGAGGTTGGGAGGGATACTGGGTTCATTGGTGGTGGAGAATGGACACTGGTGGAGGGATGGGTTCTCAAACATTGTATGAGGGAAACACAATGATGAAGATGGGTAAATTTGTAACTGTACCCTCATAATGAGTCACTTATTAAAAAATAAATTAAAAAAATAATTAAAAATTTTTAAAAAGGAAGACCTCAAAGAGAGAAGAGCAGCAGTGTTGGCTGATGTGGCAGATGCCGGGAAAAGTATTTGCAACACTTGCCTGTCTTTCGCCAACTACAAGACCAAGATGACTGCCCTCCAACGTCCTGATGGATCTATCACATCTTCCAGAAAGGCAATGGAGAGGATTATTTATGACTTCTACTTGGATCTCTTTGACAGCCACATCCACCTGCCCACATACCAAATTCTGCAGGATGTATATGTCATTCCCAATGTTCTCCCTTCTGAAATTCGACACTCCATTTCGTCAGTAAAGACGAGTATAGCACCCGGTCCAGAAAAGGTCAGACCCAAGCACCTGAAGAATTTGCAGTACTCCTTAATACACTAGCTCGGCTCTTCACAGCTACTTCTCCGGATGCAAGGTTCCATCCCAATGTAAAACCAGCAGGACCATTCTGTTGTACAAAAAGGGATACATCCATGACATCGGCAACTATTGCCCAATCTGCTTGTTATCAGTCGTCTACAAGTTGTTCACCTGAGTCATCCTAAATAGAATAGGCAGAACACTAGATGAAGGACACCATGCGAGCAAGCCAGGTTCTGAAAAGGATTCAGCATGATCAACCATATCCACACGGTGACCAAGCTCATTGAAGTTTTGCAAGAGTTTGAGAGTTCAAGGCCTTTGTTTTTCTTTAATTAACATATATTGAATATGTATTTTATGTCAGTTTGAATGTTACATTGCACTTCATAATAGCTACATAATATTTCATAGGCCTTCAGAAACATCATAATTTATTTCTTTCCCCTATAATAGACCTTAAAGAAATCTCCCTGTGTTTTTTTTTTCCCTTTTCAAACATTACTGCAAATAGTTTCCATTCAAAAAATATTATTTGCGAAGATGTGACTGGAGTGCAAAACGCTTGGTGAAATCCAATTACTAACACTTAATGAGTGTAAGGAATATTTAATGAGTATTAACATGGCATTCATTAAGCATTTCAATTCTGTGCCTCCCTCTTCTCTTTCCACAAAATGAAAGCAGTAAATGTATCCAATTCAGCATTACATGAATTATACAGGTAAGTTTTTAGAGTATGCTAGAACTGTCATCCCCTTGTTCATCGATTTGGTCGAGCAGTCACCAGTAACGTCTCCATTGTGAGACTTGTTACTGTTTTTGGCATATCGAATACCCTCCAGGTAGCTTGCCAGGCTCTCTGAGAGAGACGGAAGAATCGAACCCGAGTCATCCCCATGCAAGACAAATGCCCTACCCGCTGTGCTACTGCTCCTGCCCCTAGAGTATACTAACCAGGAGAAAGTAATGTGACACTTTATTATGAATGGTCTTAGCTTACATATCATTGTTTTGAGACTTATCATTGTCAAGGACATCATTTCAAAACATAGCACTTCAAATAAAGCAGTAGTTACCAAAGTGCAAAGTATAGCAGGAGGCACTATAAATTGCAGATTATTTTGTGATTTAGCATATATAAAACTGCCACTAAATACCACATTACTCTTCCTTTACAGGTACTTGTAGTTTTTATTAATAAAATAGAAGTGGAGTTAAACATAAAATGATAATCAGGACAATCAATTCTAATCCATAAAACTCTTTTAACTATTTCTGACTATTAAAAAAAGATTTAATAACTACCTATGAATTGCTATTTATGAAAATTATTTGTTAAATATAATGCATGCTAAAAAACTATCGCACAGTAAGTTATTACTAAATATTGTGTTTGAATTTATCACAAAGTGAAAGGAAAATTTTTATTTATAATCGGTAATTTAGTAAAATTTACAGAACAAATTTGGGTCTTAATATTAGTCCATGGAAAATCCTGTAGTCACGCTTAATTACGTCTAATTGTTTGCAAAATTAGTTGTTTTTGTTCTTCTCTGAAAGTTTAAGTTCTGAGTTTAGATTTTGTTAAGCGAAGTCTTGATATTAGGTCAGACCATTAGTCCAGGGGGGAGGAGGGTGTCTTTGTCTTGCATGTGGATGACAGGTTTGACCCCGGAGCCCAGGTCTGATCCCTCAGTGCAGAGTCCAGGAATAGCCCTGAGCACTGCCTGCTGTGGTCCCAAAACACAAACGTCATTTTTTTCTTGGTATCTTCATGGATAGTTTGTATATTAGATCTCATAATTATTTTATTATATTAAGTGTTTCCTCAAAGAAAAATAATATTCCTCTTTAATTTTTTAACTTTCTCTTGGGGCTACATCTGTGTTCAGGTCTTAAACCCATGCTCAGAGATTACACCTGGCAGCAGTTCGCAAACCATATGGAGTGCCTGGGATCAAATCTGGTTTGACACTAGCAAGAGAAGCACCTTCCCTGCTATATCATCTTTCTAGCCTTATTCCTCATTTTTAATACATGAGAAAAAGCATTCCCCGTCTATTTCAAAAAGAGGCTTAATTAAGTGCTAACAGGCATTTTCTCTAAAACTTCTGATTTCATTATCTTGTTTCACATGCTCTAAAAGTATCCAAATTTGTTGTGCATATCCTTATACTGGCAATGAATTTAAATCAAAATTTTCTCATTTAAAAAATGCCAGGTGGGGGCTGGAGTGATAGCATAGTGGGTAGGGCGTTTGCCTTGCACGAGGCCGACCCGGGTTCAAATCCCAGCATCCCATATGGTTCCCTGAGCACCGCCAGGAGTAATTCCTGAGTGCAGAGCCAGGAGTAACCCCTGTGCATCGCCAGGTGTGACCCAAAAACCAAAAAATAAAAAAATAAAAATAAAAAATGCCAGGTGTTGGTGCCCAACCAGATCAGGAAGATGAGTCCTGGGACGCTGCCCTGCAAGCAGGAAGGAGAACCAGGACCCCACATTGCACTAAGTGGGAAAACCTAAGCTTGTGAGTCTGCCTGATCTGGAAAAAGCCCAAACCGACCCTCGGTGGCCAGCAAGTTCTCCCAGCACAGAGAAGCCGCTTCCCCTTCTCACATATCTCAGACCAAAGCTAACCTTTCTAGGTAAGCATCCTCTCCTGTTTATCACAGACCCCAGGTGTGAGGAAGTCGTGACCTATGGAGCCTAGTGCTAGACCATGTTTTCTTCCTCGGAAATTGTAACTGACCATGTTTTCCTTCATGTAACTGATTATGTTTTCATTCCTGCTCTTGCAACTGTTTGCCTCATAAACAGGGCAAAACAATGTAGACTTTGATACATGCTCATGGATTCCTGTGGATGAAAGGCCATATTGCAAATAAGGTGGTCACAACACAAAGGATGAAAAGGACGGCGCTAATCACACAGTTACTGAGTTTTACGTTAAACCAAGCAAGTATAAGGCTTTTCAGAGCAGAGAATAAACTCTCCATCTGAGTCACAAGGGGCCAGTAGGCAAGTGAGCCCTGGGCTTCAGTTTGGCCACTTAAACCTCAGACCCTCATCACTTCCCTGTGACCTGGCACAAAGGACAGCAACAGTGGCTGCAGCAAGAGGAGGTGGAGAGCCACAAGCTCCTGCACCTGTCCCTGTATTTGCTGACCCATCTCTCACTGCCAGAAAGACTGAAGGTCATTTCCTGCTAATTCCACCTACAACTAGGAAAAAGTCTGCACTAATAATTTGGGTCAATGTTTGAAACTACAGAGTTATATGGTAACTTGATTAGTTTACCATCATTAGTAAAGCTTAATTTGAAAAGTATATTAAAAATTGGGCAGAAGTAGGATGGCTCTGTTTAAGGTGCAATTAAAGTTTATTGGATTTAATCATACCTAGGATAGAATGCTGTACAACTTCCGTGAGCTTTAATGATAGTTTTCCCTCCATTCTGTTACAAGACTGAGAATATTTACTGAATGTGCTTCAGGCCGAATTAGAATATGAACTTTGAGTGATATGGTCAGACAAGATTCTATGAGATCTGAACTAAGTATGGCCTTTTTCTCTGGGTCTAAAAATTTTAAGCTCCTTCTTATGCATTTTCAGTCATGCCATGCAGAATTATGGAGTTGGTTATGCATTCTCATTACAACAATGGATTGAATTAATGATATTAACATTTACAATGTTGAGCTTCTGACCTATGTTTGTTTGGTTTTTTTTTTTTGCTTTTTTTTGGGGGGGTCATACCTGGCGATGCACAGGGGTTACTCCTGGCTCTGCACTCAGGAATCACTCCTGGCGGTACTCAGGGGACCATATGGGATGCCGGGAATCGAACCGGGGTTGGCCGCGTGCAAGGCAAACACCCTACCCGCTGTGCTATTGCTCCAGCCCCACGACCTATAAGTTTTAATATGAATATCTTATTTTCCCCACACTTGCTACAACATTCCTGTAAGGAGGAATATATATATTTATACACATATATATACACATATATTCACAATCAAGGCTTGTGAAAATATGATTCATCAAAGCAGCATCATGTAGGGACTGTTAGTAAATATGTGTACATATGTATGTGTAGTATTTCCTCTGTCCCTCTCGGAGAGCCCAACAAGCTACCGAGAGTATCCCACCCGCAGAGCAGAGCCTGGCAAGCTACCCGTGGTGTACTCAATATGCCTAAAATAGTAACAAATGATTGTCCTCATTTCCCTTACCCTGAAAGAGCCCCCAATACGCCCTCGGGCTATACTAGTACCGGACAAGGACAAATGGAGACATTACTGTAGCCTGTTCTTGCAAATCGATGAAGAACGGGATGGCAGTGATACAGTGATATATACATATATATATATGTATATGTGTATATATATATATGTGTGTGTGTGTGTATATATATGTCAAGAGTGGCATGAAATGAGGAAGAAATAATGTAGGAGCAGGTTAGAGGACGTATAAAGGGTGGGTCCAAGTCTGGAGGAAATGAGAGGCAGGGGCAGGATAGAGCCCATCTTTAGGCTGTTCCTCACACACATCTCATTGGCCATCCCAGGAACCAATCAAATGGCAGAGTAAAGAGGGCACTGCAAGGAATGACTGACAGTTGTGGCAGTTGGGAGTTTCAGTTAGTGCTTAGGCTCTAATTGAGAGAAGGTGGCCAGGCTGGTAGGTCCCAATCTGATGGCAGAACAAAGCGAGGGTGAGGAGAAAGAGTATTGATGAACCCAGACACTGTATAAGGGATTGTCTGAGTCCAGAGGCTGGTGGAGTGTGTGCGTGTCTGTTTCTCTGTGTGTGTGTGTGTGTGTGTGTGTGTGTGTCAAAGAGAAGCTGTCCAAAAGGACACCTTTTACTGTATTCCATGGCCATTCTGACCTATTTAAGCTCCTAACTAGGAGTTGTGACAATGAAGAGCTCCTGTGTCAAAGTGACAAACCACAGGCATCCGCCCTAACTCAGAACTGGCCTCAAACTCTGGAGACATTGCGGACAGCTTCACTTATAACAGGAAGGGATAGTGGCAAGGCATCTCCAGAGGTAAGTTAAATTATGTATGGTAATGAATCTGGTGCCAGAAGTGGTAGTACAGAGTTAGGGGTCTTGTTTTGCACAACCATGGCCCAGTTTCGAATCCCCAGGCCCCCCCATCTGGTCCCCAAGTGGATTCCCAGTGAATCCTAGTGCAGAGCCCTGAGTAGCCCTGAACTCTGCAGGGATCAACTGAAAATCTGAAACAAGCCAACAAAAGCCATATGTCCATAAGTGAAAAGTATGATTTTCAGATCTTTACTATTTTCATATTTGCTATTTTGTCGTATAGTTCCTGAATGATGCTGCTTTGATCATTCAACTTTTCTAAGCCTTGATTGGGAATAAGGTTCATACTCAGTGTACATAGTACCATCTATTTCTCTTCTGATATTTTGCAAGTATGCAAATCTAGTTGTTAGTCTAATTTGTAGACAAAACTAATATTTTCAGTGAAAGGCATTGGATATATAGATTGAATTGAGACATAGAATATTTCATATGTTCATTTTATTGGGGACTTAAGGTCACCTAAACGAAACCAAAGTCTGGTTATGGGCAGTGACAGGTGGGTGGGATCTTTAGGATCTGTAGAAATCCAAAGACTTGTCCTTTTCTGGGGTACAGGGGTGTTGGGTCACACCCAGTGATTCCCAGGTTTTCTCTTGGCTCTCCACTCCGGGATTAGGGGTCAGTCCTGATGGGTCTCAGGTACCACATGGAGTGCTGCAAATTGAATTTAGGTCCACCCTGGGCGAGATGAGACCCCTATTTCCTGTACTATCTCAGCAGTTCCCACGTCACTCTTCTTCCACCTCAAACTTCCCAGTCAAATGAGTACATGAAAATTGAAAAGCACTGATAGAAAAAAGTCTATTAAGTTGTAACTCCTAAAATACCTCATATAAAAGAATGTGTGGTTGGCTGGAGCGATAGTACAGCAGGTAGGGCGTTTGCCTTTCACTTGGCCGTTGTGGATTTGATTCCCAGCATCCCATATGGTCCCCCAGCACTGTCAGGAGTAATTCCTGAGTGCAGAGTCAGGAGTAACCGCTGTGCATCGTGGGGTATGACTGAAAAAAGCAAAAAAAAAATTAGAATGTGTGGAACAAAAATATTACTTTTTGTTATAGATCTAACTTGGGTTTGTAATTAAATTTTATTTTGACATCCAAAATGTAATATAATTATTGCAGCTCTTATTGTATGACTAAAGAACCTCAAAAGACTATAATACAAATTATAGTCTGGACCTGGAACCTGAGTGCACGTCCACAAAGGTAAGGTGTCTCCCCTTCCCTTCTTGTGTTCTGCGTACCAGAGCCTGTGGTGTAACCCCATGGCTGCCTGGGGCAGATCTAAGAGGGGATTGAATCAAACACCAAGTAGGAAGAAGACCTTGGAGTGAAGATGTCAGGGAGGTGTGGGGGCAGTGCAGGGACCCTGGGCAGGTGGGGACAGGGCAAGGGCTCTGGGCTCAGGTTCTCATTGCTGCTCACCCTTCTCTGCCCTCCCTGTTGCCATGTCCTGGCTGAACTCGTGCCTCTTGTCTCCTGCAGTGAGGAGAGGACATGTCAGGACCAGGGCAGTCTTTGTCCATTCCCTGTGAGGAGTAAAACACGTGTCTGCTGGAAGTCAGAGTCCATGAGGACAGCATGTTCCTGCTAGACCTCCGGAGACACCCACAGCGACACTGACAGACCACCCTCTCCGTCAGCTCTCTCCCTTCCCATCAGGCCCCCCAACAGAGGCAGTCTCTCGTACTTCAGACCCATCCCAGAGGGATCCTCAGCCACCTCCTGTCCTTCCATTGGGATGCCCTTCGCATCAACTCACATTCTCCCTCCCCCAGTACGTGCTGGAATCAGAGACCCATCCTCCCCCTCCCCTGTTCAGAGGCGTAAGCAGTTAAGAGGCTCAAAGCATGTGACCCCATCCCTTCAAAGTAACTTCGGGCACCCAGGAAAAGTGGACCCTGCCCTATACTCTTACTCAGGAAGGCATAGACAGAGGCCACCATCTCTCATGACAAGATGAAATTTTTTCTGTTACTGAGGAGCACATTACACAGAGCTGCCTCTACTAGATGGGGGCATCTTGGGTGAAAGTAGGTGCATCTCTCCTTAGGATGGTTTTTTCCAAACACTACAGCAGTCTGCTGATCTATTGGAAGAGCAGATGCATCATTTTTGTAGTGAGAGTCTTCCACAATGTGGATGAAGGTCTGAGAGTCCTGTCTTCTTTGACTTATGCTAAGTGGGTTGGGCCACTGTCCCTAGCTCCACTTTTTCCGAAATGCCCTTTTTTGGAAAAGCACTTTCTTAGCATAGTAGTCATTGTGCTTATGGATGCCTTTGTCAGTCACCATAATCCTAGAGTTCAGCAACAGGTTCTCTGGTATTAGTGACCACTTCTGTGTTTGTCATAATACTTGCTTGATTGTAGATCAGCTGTGGTTGCTGAAGGGCGATTGTATTCCCCAGAATGTAGCCAAAAACAGCCTTAGTAAGTCCCTTGGCTTCAGTTATGAGTGACTTTCTTTTCTCCGGTCTCCCATGTTTCCAGGTAATGGATGATGTGGGCTTGCAATGGGGCAGCAGGACTTCAAGTCTTTTTTCCTTAGTGGGGAAAACCACTGCAGAAATTTTCTAAACTTGTTTTTAAATAGATTTTCTGGAGGTTTTTGTTCCCACTGAAGGTCATGGGACTCAGTCACAGAGGCCTCCTCTCTGATCCAGGTCATGCCAGCTCATACTTTGACGTATACACTTTCCTGAACACCATTTTCCTAATTCCAAAGTTTGGGGATGCTTAGAGTCATTTTTCCATGAGAGATTATCCTGACTGAATTTGGGGGACTCCGGATACCCCTGGCTGCTGCTGCTCCTTGAGGTGATGTCAAGCAGTGCCTGGGAAACTGGTGAGTCCTCTCTGGAGGCTCCTTGGAGGTCAGCCTTTGTTCTTTCAGAATGTGTTGTGAGACAACACATTAGCACTCCTAGAGAAGTGCTTCTGTAGTCATGTAGGAGGGTGCCACTCTCACAGTCCTGAAGTACAATGTCCTTGTCAGACTCTGCAGTCTTTGTCCGAATCTCAGGCCACTCTATGAGTGCCAACACACAATCATAGGTCTCTTCTGCTGGTGCAGACATGTAGTATGTGTGTTTTTTGAGGTTTTGTCGAGATGTGTAGGAGCCAGTTGGAAAAGAAACTTGAGTATCTCGAACAGAATTCCATTCCAGACAGACTTGTGTGATGAGAACTCATGAATGTTGACCATTTTTATGTCCTGTGCCACCCTCCCCACCTGGGAGCCTAAAGTGGCCTCCAACAGTCCTGCTCACTGGTGAGAGTCTTATGAGGGTTGAGCCCTGCTCATCTTCCTTTGCCCAGGAATCGGTGTTCCTGAGTTCAGTTCTTCACTGCAGTGCCCATCATTCAGGGTCAGTTCGTGGTTCCATATTTGGCTCACCAAGGGATATGTGACAGTCTGCGGAGGGGACTGGCTCCTCTGTCCAGGCACAGTGGCTGCTAAGGGCCTAGGGGCATCACGCTGTAGGCTCTGTCCCAGGTGGAATGTCCTCAAGTTCCGTGGGTCTTGGTGCACAGAAAGAGCCCTTGCCAGGACTGGGAGAGAACTCACTGGAGCGGCATTGGAGTCTCTTCTGGTTGCCCTGTCTTCCAGGCCGGCCAGAGAAGATTTCTCAGACACTCTAGCTGACTTCACATTCCAGTCAGTCTCCTCAAAATAGCTGGGTGGGCTGGCACAAACAGCCTGTCGATTGACAAGAAGGTCAAACTTGTATCTTTAAGATATGTGTGAGCCTGAGGATCTTGAGGGTTAAAAGCCACCAGTGTCTCACCTGAAGCTTTACAACATAGCCCTCCAGCACCTTCATAAAGTGTAGGATGAGCTCTGCTAATCTCTGGTTTTTGTCTACATTGAGCAACCTGCTCTTAGAGGAGACGAGCTTTGCTGTTTTCCTGCCAGCATTTGGTTGATCATGATAGGATCTATGACCATATAAGATGGGACCTATGAGCATCTTTAGAGCACTCCCTTGCTTTTATTTCTTCCCATTTCCTGCCTTAACTTGCTTTCAATTTTTTCCTAGATCACTCCTATGTTGGTCCATTGTGGAGAGTTTAAGAAACTCCCTTCTCCATAGTATAGGATGTGAGTCCATAATCTCTATTGCAAAACTGGCAGAGCCTGTCAAGGCATCCCTTAGTATCTGACCCACACTGTCCCTTAGATCCCACCTCAAATTATTTCCTAATGAATTTTTTGGTGGCATTTAAACTCACAATTTTTGGCCCATAAGAGTAGGTACTTTTGATAGTCTGTGCTGTCCTGTACACCACTGGGAATCTCCTAGGAGTTTGCCTCAGTTTTTGATCTAGTTGGCAATTCCTGTCTTCTTGGTGATCCAAGACACTTTTCTGAAATGGCCCTTCCAATTTTCTTTCCAATTTCTCCTGTACCTCAGGAATATCCAGAACATTAGGTCGGACAGCCACTGGCGAGTGGGCCTGGGAGTCCCCAACGCTGGTGGAGGTCAGGAGGGTCTTTATTATGGACCTGTTTAGATGCTGTAACCATAGTTGGTAAAACGTCTACACTTTCTAGTTTTTTCTTTGACAGTGACATTCAATATTTATTTTTTAGGGCACTTGGCAAAGATCCTGAATCACTATGTGCTTTTAAAAAAGATTAGTTTATCTCTACATGGCAGTGAGGAAGTTGGTGTGAATTGCGCCGGATCTCAGTGTCCATCTGAATCTGACTCTGGAAATGATTGCAATTTTAGGCTGAGTTTGGGCTGCAGCAGCATGCATGGCTGACATAAATGTCTTGATTTGGGAGTGCTCCACTTTCCGAATCTGACTTTTTGTGACACCAACGCTGCGTGGTTAAAGACTGTAGATTTACCTCTCACTATAGGGTCAGTGAACCTGACAGGAGCCATTTAGGATTCACTGTGCAGAAAGGGGAGACCCAAGTAGAGCTGCCTGAATGCAGAAAAGACAGACTCTGGGGCTCAGTTCTCACTGCTCCCTCTCTAGCTAGCTACGGACCCTCAGTGGTTGTGAACAATTTGGACCTTCACGAACTCAGGGGCTGTGGTTTTCTTCTCTTTCACTCATTTCTAGAGAAGAACATCAGGGGAGGCTCTTGATGAGCCCCCCACCCCCATGGAATCCTTCCCTCCCTGCTCTGCTGCTCAAGAAACACATATGTTCTCAGGCACCTGGGTGCTCAGATCGGTCAGCTAGGACCTATTTTGTGGGGCCAGTGCTCAGGGACACTCCTCAGTGACCTCTGTTGGCCACTACTGGGGAAATGCTGGGGTCAGACCCCTTGCCAATGGCCTGGGGGTCTGGCCTCTCACAGACAACCTGAAAATAAATTCTCTTGTCTTTGCTTGTGTTAGGGCAGGACTGCTCTGGGCGGGGCCAAAGACAATGAAAACCGTATATTTTCCACTCAGGCCTCTGCTATCTGCTTGCTTCAAGAGGAATGTTCGGGCTCCTGAGCTATGACCATATAAGGGTATAATCTAAACATAGCCTCATGGGCCCGGGCTCAGCCCTCGGACCCGTGCAGGCGCTTATGCAAGTATGACCTGTAAATGTATAGGCTGGACAAGCAGATGGGCCAAATGAGATTGGAGGGAGAGGCGTGTTGAATTATGAATTTATTGGCTAGGGAATGCACGGGCTTTCATGCTTTTGCCATAACAGCCAACATGGGCCTATATAAGTAACCCCTGCACCCTGGGTCGGGGTCTTACCTCGCACATGGGACCTGCGTGTCACTGTGTGCATGTGCACGACCCTGGCTAGCCAGCTTAATAAAACTACCCGCTTGCTAATTGCATTCCTGTGTGGTCCTTGTCTGCGGTCGGAGATCCAGAACCATGCCCTAACAGCTTGCTTCTCACTCAATTTGCGACCACTCCAAGAAACTCCTCAGGATACCCACTGTGATGTCTTTGGATAGAAATAGCTAAATAGTTCAGTTATATTTTTCCCACTCTGCCTAGGCTGGTTTCTCCCCAGAAGAATCCTGTTTATTCTTTCCTGGGAACATCTGTTCTTATCTTATCCATCTCAAAAATATCTTCACCTCTTTAAAAAGCAGAAATAATTAAAAAGAGAGAAAAAGAAAGAAAAGAGAGAAGCTCATTTTCTTGGTTGTGTATGTTTTCTTAATTCATTGATGTTATTAGGTATTTTAGATGCTAGTACATATGGATTCCTCTGGATAAAAGGCCATATTACAAAAAAAGTGTTCTGTTGAGGCTGGACTGAGCTATCAGGGCGAGCCCATGTAGACTTGCCCAAAAGTAGAGAGAGAGAGTATGGGGAATATTGTCTGCCATAGAGGCAGGAGGATGGTGGGAAAGAGGGGGTACACCTGGGGTATTGGTGGTGGGGAATGTGCACTGGTGGAGGGATGGGTGTTTGATCATTGTGAGATTGTAACCCAAACATGAATGCTTGTAACTATCCCATAGTGATTCAATAAAATTTTAAAAATTTTTAAAAAAAGAAAGTGATTATTCCTCACCACTCTTTACATGTTAGTAATTTCTAGTTCATCTTCACATGTAGTCTGTAGGTCAGATCAAGCACAAGACCCCCTGCGCATACATATATTCTAATAAAAGACGAGTTCCATGAAAGTATCCCTTACCTAGCTCATCAATGCATTAATAAAAGACGAGTTCCATGAAAGTATCCCTTACCTAACTCATCAATGCATTCCCTAAGGGAAATGTTCTGCTATATTTTCAAGAGTATTTTCCTACCCTCCTACCATACTTTGCCAGTATGCTCAAAGACAGAGACCTATGAATGCACGTGTGCCAGGTGCGATGCAGACTCTAGCCACCCCCTCCTCCGCAGGCCTGCTGGGACCTCTGTCTTTGCACACCACACACCACGGAGGGGACAGCAAGCACACTCAGAACAGAGACAATCTCTCCATAGAACGGTTCCGTTCTGTTATAGGCAGAGCGGAGACTCACTGTTCATCATTCCTTTTATTTGTTTTTGTTTTTTGGGTTTTTTTTTTTGCTTTTTGGGTCATACCCAGCAATAATGCACAGGGGTCACTCCTGGCTCATGTACTCAGGAATCACCCCTGCGGTGCTCAGAGGACCATATGGGATGCTGGGATTTGAACCCGGGTCGGCCGCATGCAAGGCAAACGCCCTACACGCTGTGCTATCGCTCCAGCCCCCTCATCGTTCCTTTTAAAAGGCTCTAAAGACTGGGCATTAAAGAGATAGTAAGGCGGGAGGGTGTTGTTTGCCTGGCACGTGGCTGACCTGCTTCAAACCCCAGCACCACATATGGTTCCCTGAGCACTTTGAGGAGTAAAGCCAATGCAGTGCTTTAGGACATTTTCTTACAAACCAGTGAGGTATTTATCTCTCTTATTACATCAAAATAATACAACCAACTCTTAACTAGAAGATAAAAAATGGTAACGCAAAAAAAAAAATCTGGTGTGAAAAAGCTTCATTTTAGTCTTAGTTCCTATTTTCTACTAAAGGATTTCATCAGAACAGCTGCTTTTTGGTGAAAGGGGTGACTGAGACAGTACAACTGAATCATTACTGGGAGATGACCATCAACTTTATTCTCTTTTTATTTTTCTTTTTTAACAGTGATAATCCCTGTCTAGGTAACTCTACATAACTCAATATGCATGAATTATGTGAAGTGCTACGTTTTGTGCCACATAATAGTCAAGAGTGTTTTCCTCCTCATCTTGCAATTAAACTGTAATATTGGATGTGATAATACAGTCTGAGTGTCAATAACATGTTCATCAAGACTACTGAGGGTCTAAAGGCTAATCCTTGTAGCCATCCTGAGGAACCTGCTTACTGGCCATCTGTAGGATGAGGTCAGGAAGTGAGCATTTGGTGGGATTCAGAAACTTGCCTGTGAACATGCCATGTTCAGTCCGGAGTACTGAACCAGAGGTGTTTGACTCCACTCCCAGTGCCCCGTACCACACAAAAGAGGTTCAGAAGGATTGAAGTGAGTTGCTCTTCCTTTTACATCAGTCCGCTAACATACAGTGTGAAGCCTTTAGACCCTCAGGGATTATCACTGTTATTAGTTGCTAATATCAGTAGTAAGGAGTGAACTCTGAGACATGGCCAGGTACCTAACATGTGAGATTGTGACACAGGCCACACACACAGAGAGCATCCAAGGATTGAAAAAAAAAAAAAAACACTCTGGCCAGGGGTATTGACAACAAACTTTCAAGGATGGGCCTCGTTAACAAGTAATGAGACATAAGGAGAAAGGCTCTTAGATACAGGTAACAGGATTAAAGTCACATGTGAGGCGTGCAGGTGTTTTGCCTGACTTCTATACAAGGCAAATAAAAGGAGGAGAGAAATGGGTAAGAAAACAGCCAGGTCACCTTCCAAAGACAGCTCTGAACGCCAGTGAAGGCATTTAGGTCTCTTTTTTTCCATCCAGTTCTAAGGATCAGACCCAGGTGTAGAGAGCCATTTTACCCTACTGATCTTATCCTGTCACTGTTTGTTTAATCACTAGCTAACCCCATGCCACACCTAGCAAAGGTTGTCACTCCTAATCTTACTGATCTTATCCTATCAGCATTTGTTTATTACTAGCTAAATCCCGTGCCACACCCTGCATTTCTATTGGGGGTCCGGGCACCACCTCCTCCCAGCAGGGAGGTATAAATACTGTAACTGCCATAGAATAAATGCCTTTTCTCCCTCCTCTGGGCTCTGCATCTGTTCATTCAGCTGCCCTACGAAGGGTTCTCCCTGCTGAACAGAACGAGACCTCCACATCGACTTCCACACCCAGGTCTCCTGTATTGGTAGCTGAGAGCAATACCAATCATGAAAAACAGATTCACAGAAAATTTCCAAAGTTGATCACCATAAATTTCACAAGTAGTTGGTGAAATCCTAAGGTGAGACACTGGAGTTCCAATGAAAAGCAAGAGATGCTCTGCTCTGGGGATAAAGGACAAGTAACCAGTACTCTCAATGCCACAGATGGTGCCATCAACCCATCATGAACCAAGGTTCAGAATTCTCAGAACCAAATGAACACATCACCAAGTCTGTCTTTTGGAGATGGGGGGAAGCAGAGATAAGAAACGTGGCACCTAAAGATGGAAGTGTGAGTGGGGTCATGACAACCAGAACCTGCTTTGCTTTGGAAGCCAGAAAGATAACAATGCCCTCAGTTCCTCTTTCCGGGATAAGTCTTACCTTCACCAAGAGGAAAATGGACTACAAAAGAAGTGATTATTGACCAAACACCTATAGTTCTTGGTGACGCTCACATAAGATAAGTTCAAGGGCTGAAAGAAAAAAATGGAAACAACATCAGGGCCATAGAGATGGCTCAAAGGGCTGGAGTACATGCTTTGCATGCAGGGGGCTTAGACTTGAAGTCTGGCCTCACATGGTGCCCTGGGCACTGATGGGAGCAACCTCAGAGCAACAGGCCAGGAACAGCCACTGACAGCACGATTGCCCAAGAGACAAAATAGGGCAATTATACATAAAAGTATGTATGCAATACAAAAAATTAAAGGTGGCTATAGTTATGTATTCATAAGAAATAAGGTTGCACCCGTTTGGGGTCCTGGCTGTCATACCCATAATCTGCCTCCGGGCACCATCTCAGCACACCTATAGCCCTGGTCCAGAGATGCTCAATTAAATCCCAAAATGGATTAGCACCATACAGAGATGTCTCTGAACCCCAATCATTTACAATTTTAGAATTCCAGAAGCCCTCGGCCGCAAAAATGGCTGCGCCACCTCTTCTGGTACTCAAAATAGCAAAAGAAAATAAATTATCTAGCATCTGCCTCTGGCAGGCAGGCTTAAATGGTGATGGGAAAATCTGGACAAATTATAATACCCTACCCAGCTTTGTGGCCGCGCGATATCTTATAACCTACTTCTCCCTCTGGGAGAAACTGGCAAGCTACTGAGAGTTTCCTGCCCATGTGGGAGAGCCTCGCAAGCTTCCCACGGTGTGAATATATATGAATATATGCCAAAGCCAGTAAGAAGCTGGGTCTCATTTCTCTGACCCTGAAAGAGCCTCCAATGCGGCATCATTGGGAAGGCAGAGTAGAAAGAAGCTTCTAAAATCTCAGGGATAGGATGAATGGGGACGTTAGTGAGACCGCTAGAGAAACTCAACAATGAATGGGATGATGATGATGATGATGATGATGATGATGATGATGATGATGATGATGATGATGATGGTGATAATGCCCAAAAAAAGTAGAGAGTGAGTATGGGGAAAATTGTCTGCCACAGAGGCTGGGTGAGGACTGAGATGGGGTGGGGAGATACTGGGGACATTGGTGGTGGAAAATGTGCACTGGTGGAGAGGTGGGTGTTCGATCATTGTATGGCTGAAGCTCGAACATGAAAGCTTTCAACTGTATTCCACGGTGATGAAAGGAAAGAAAGAAAGAAAGAAAGAAAGAAAGAAAGAAAGAAAGAAAGAAAGAAAGAAAGAAAGAAAGAAAGAAAGAAAGAAAGAAAGAAAGAAAGAAAGAAAGAAAGAAAGAAAGAAAGAAAGTTGCTTTTCTTAATGCTATTAATTTTCAAATATATTTCTCATTATCACCAAATTAAACACGAAATACAGGGCAAGGATATTACAGTGAGTCAAGTGTTGGCCTTACACACTGCCAACCAGGGTTCAATCCTGGACATCCTAGAGGGCTCCCCTGGAGCACCACCAGGAGTAATTACTGAGCGTAGAGTAGAGCCAGGAGTAAGTCCTGAGCATCACCAGGTGTGACCTCAAAACAACTAAACACCTAACACAAGCTTAATGAAGGCTTCAATGCCTTGTCTCTTGAAATAGTAAATCAACTAACTCCCTTTTCTTACTTCAACCCTAGACAGTATCTTTTATATATGGTATCACTGTACCACTGTCATCCTGTTGTTCGATTTGCTCGAGCGGGCACCAGTAACGTCTCCATTGTGAGACTTATTGTTACTGTTTTTTGGCATATCGAATATGCCACGGGTAGCTTCCAGGCACTGCCATGTGGACGAGATACTCTCGTTAGCTTGCCAGGCTCTCCGAGAGGGATGGAGGAATCAAACCTGGGTTGGCCACGCGCAAGGCAAACGCCCTCCCCGCTGTGCTATCTCTTCAGCCATAAGAAACAATACATAAGAAATAATAACGGTGGGCTTTTGCGAATGCAGGCCCTCATGCCTGCTGAGCGCAGGCAGGATGGGGAGGCATCATTCTGTGGACCAGGAGCGGCCTCCCCAGGCTCTTCCCAGATGATGGGCAAAGGATGAGTGATGGGCAGACTCCCTGGTGTCCTCCAATCTCTCCCTTTACGGTGCAGTCTCAGTCATCAGAGTTCCATCATCCTAGTCTCCTCACGGACCTCAAAGTCTCCAAAGTCTCAGTTTTCCTCTTCGTCTTCTTGTCTTCTCTTTGTTGCTGTGCTCTCTTTCTATCTTTTTCCTTTGTGCTCTGCTCCTATGTGTGCTGTTGTGCTCTTTGCATCTGTCTCTCTAGTCTCTGACTCTCATCTCTGTAGTCTCTCCTCTGGTCTCTTGATCTCTTGTCTGCTGCCTGTAGGATAACATAGCCTCTGATAGTTTAGGTTTATTGGCTAACTCCCATCACAGTGCTCCCATTCCTCTGTGTTTATTTGTAACTTCTTTCTTTGTGTTCTGTTGACTTGTAAATATTGTTTTCTTGAGTCCTTTGCATAGTTTATTCAGAGCCATGTCCATTTTGTATGGACACAGGAAGACTTGGCAAATGCTATGCTTTTGTAACCTGGGAGTCATTTGACTCTACATGATATTTTCCTCCAGGGCATCTGTTCTCTTGACCTAAGCCTCAGCTGCCCTTACTTCCTAGCACCCCCAAAAGCAGGGTCCTGACGAGGGACTGGACGGACCCAGGGCAAGCGGTGAGTTGTGTACTATCCTGGCATCGAGATGGGCCTGGCCAAAGTGCCTAATGCTTAACTGTAAGTTAAGAGCTTGGTCATGGACAAATGTTGTCATTATCCAAACAATGATAACTAGATTTGGACCCTGCTAGGGTTAGTAATGATTAATCTGGCCTGAGGGCTGTAGTCTGAGTCTGTGGCAAGATGTTGCCAGGAAAGCTGCCTTGCAAGCCTCAATGTATCTCTTGCTATGTCTCTTGCTATGTCCATACAAAAATTACTAGTGGTAATATGTTAATACTAGTTATTTGAACTAAGGAGAGGAGAAAAACTAAGGAGAGGAGAAAAACCCCTTAAGAGGTATTTTGCCTACTGGAAGCCAGGAAGGGCTTTGGAATGCCCCTAGGTTGTGTTCCCTTTGAACCTGGCGGCCCTCAGGAAGGGCTTTCTTACGTTGATTTTGCTACCAGGCTGTGTGTAGCCTAGAAGCAAGGGCAAGAGAAAAAAAGGGAGGAGAGAGATTGAGAGAAGGCTGCTGTAGATTCAGGGAGAGGAATGAGCTAAGAGTGCAGGAGATGAGAAAGATGGAAGATTGAATAAAGGGTAACTAATCAGCAACCAGCTTGGTCCTCGTTTTTCCATCGCCGGTCCTTGGCCAACAGCCGTCCTGATCCAGCCCATACACAGCGGCTCCAGAGCACCTAACTTGGCGGTGAGACAGAGCAGCCCTGAGAGCTCACAAGTGCACATGCCCTTCGGCGTGTTTAGTTTTTTACAGCTGCCTTGTATTCTTCTTAGTCTCTGGTCTTCTACTTCTAACCCTGGCATTGTGTTCTTACGTTAAGTCCTCTGTCTTCTTTCTGTGCCATTGTTCCCTGTCTCCTAAGTCTTCTTTCTCCTCCTTGTGACACCTTCTGACCATCTGACTTTGGTGACCTTGTAGACCTTATGAATGGTATAGGTCTTGATATGATATCACTGCTAATAGAAATGTTATCACTTCTATGAGTAGTTCTACCTACTAATAAAAATAAGCTGACCTAATACACTTATAATTCATTTAACAAAATTACTATATATCAAATTTCCCTGAAACCTATTCTTGAACTAGGTTAATTTTTCCAATGTATTTCATTAAATTATCAAACTATTTTTTAAGAACATCATAAACAAGTATTAAATTTGGGGCTGGAGCGATAGCACAGCGGGTAGGATATTTGCTTTGCATGGGCCAACCTAGGTTCAATTTCCAGCATCCCATATGGTCCCCTGAGCACTGCCAAGAGTAATGAGCCAAGAGTAACCCTTGTGCATCGCCAGGTGGGATCCAAAAAGCAAAAAAAAAAGTCTTAAATTTAAGTCTAACTCATGAAGTTTTGATAAACCGTAATTTCTGGAATAAAAATGGACTTTTATTAATTAGAAGATTGTATTAGAATCTAGAAATTATACTTCCAATAACTCCTTAATTACTTTTAATTTTTAGAAAGAGGAACATTTCCTAAGGATGAAACTTTGAACAATGAAAATACTCTTAATGATGTGTCACATTTTGGTATTCAAACATCTAAGTGTTATCTGCAGGCTGGGAGCATATGTACATGCAAAGGGCTTATCTCAGACATGAACTAACAGAACTTTCTCTTCTCATATTCCCTGTACAAGTGAAACGACCCTAAAATCTTACTTATCTGTCTGTCCATATGCCAGATCAAGCATGTCATACTCCTCATCCGTGATTGCGTCCAACTGCTCATAGGTGTGCTTTTCAAAGACAAGGTGACAAGTAGAACATGTCAGAGTTCCTTCACAAGCACCTACAAAAGTAACAGACATTGAATACACACTCCTCTACATTCGACATCATCCAATGACTTCTAAATTTTTGAATCAGCATTAGTATACATAAACCAGAGGATTTTATTTCTGAAGAGTTAGGGAGAAGCACCTGCCACATAGGGTTGGGAATCACATTCATATCTTACCCCAATATGGTGTGGTGCTAAGTGCTGTGAAAGAAAACATCTAGACACAATTCCAATGCCCCAAGTGCTTACAAGTCAATGAGTCAGAATACATAACACAGAAAAATGAGCTGACTGGATACAAAGCGCAAAGCCTCAAGTTCAAACCATACAACGCCCAGTACCATGGAGTGTGGCCCTGTGGCCCCCAGCATTTTCGGGCAGACCAACCACTGTACATCAGGCCTACACAATCAGGTAAGCATCCCCAGGTGATGCTGGGCAGGCTCCTACTAAATGAAAGGAAGCATTATAAAACTTGTAGAGTAACAACGTATACAATAGCTATGAAGCTATTCTCTTCAACTTTAACTTACAGAGTCTTATGGCTGAAAGCACTCAAACCTGCACCTAATTAAAATGACTATTCTGCCCATTCGATCTCCTCTTGTCCAAGAGAGAATAACATAAGTCACTTTGAAATTACACTGCATTTTCTGGAAAAAATACCTTGTACATGAGGCTAAGGTTTGGATCCCTAACACTAAAACAACAGAACAATCCCACTGGCTTTACATAGAAAAAGAGATGGATTTCTCCTGACCCACTGCTTTTCAGTCATTACTGAAACGAGAGGTCCAATTTCAATTCCCAGCACTGTATGGTCCCCTGATCACAAACAGAAATGGTCCCCAAGTCCTGAGCTGGGAGTAATCCCTGCTAGGTAGGAAACCCACTCAGGGCCCCTCCAAAAAACTTGCATGAGTGTGTCCTTCACATGTACCTACAGTGATGACCAGGGGACAGTAAGCGCTATAGAAGTTTTGCTAATATTACTTGGGATTGAAAACCAATCTTAGAACAAGGCATGGCTCTTTATCAACAAAACTTCAACCTTAAGAAGTTAAATGAATAAACTAAAGTGATGCCACTGTAAGAACTGAGTCCTGACTCTAGCCAAGTTTCCCAATGTTTAAGACAACTAGTTCCTGCTACTCACTAATCTACATCCTCTTAATGTAGCCAGAGACATTGATCAGTGGTAAACTACTTGCCTTGTATTCATAAGGGTCTGGGTTCAATCCCTGCTCTCTCACCAAGAATGAATTGAAATACAAAGTATGTGTGGAAACATATTATATTATATATGCACCAGTGCTATTTAACAATGAGCTAACTTTTCTATTTTTACATTAACATTGGATATTTCAAGCAAGAAACATGAACAGCTATATTTGACTTCAGAGAGGAACACCAGCTGCCTAAATCTCTGTATCTCAAGTTTCAAAGTCCCTCCAGGAAGAAGAAAATGACAGCGAGATATGACATTGGGTTCGAACTGCTGTATGAAGGTATCTCATGGGTCTCAACACTCTGAGGGTGGGGTGGGAAGGTCCCACAGCCAGAAGTGCTTTGGGGCTAACTCCCGGCTCTGCCTTCAGGGACTACTCCTGATGGCGCTCGGTGTTTTTTTCTTCTGTGCGCCAAGGCTGGTATAGACCAGTGTTTCCCCAAATGGGTGACCCTCACAGGGGTGGCAGTAGTCTCAATACAAGTAGTGGTGCTTTCTGTTTGTAATGTAATCAAGGTAAATTTCTCTAAGAGAGCTGATGACTTTCTTTTTTCCCCAAAAAAGGGAGAAGTCAACCAGAGAAATTAGGGATCCTCTGGTGCAGATTATTGCTAAAGGCCTAGGGCTCTAACATTCTGTGACTCCACCAAGAATCAGAACTGAGCAGATTCGCCTACACTGTGTAGGCAAATCCACACACTGCCCTCACTTTCTGTTGTTTTGGGGGCCACACGCAGTAGTGCTCAGGAACCATTCCTGGTAGTGATGGGGGAACCACATGGGTGCTTAGGATTGAGTGCCTTATCCGCTATGCTCTCCAGCCCCTTCGTTCGGATTTTTTTTTATTGATTCTTGTGCTTATTTGTTTGTTTGGGGGCCCAACCCAGTAATACTCAGGGCTTACTCCTGGCAGGGCTTAGGGAACTATGGGGGTTCCCTAAGCTGGGGACTGAACTCAGTAAACCAGATGCAAGGCAAGCACCCTCCCCACTAGAGCAATGTCTAGCTACTACTTTCAGATTTTTATTCCAGTTCAAATCCAGACAAAGTGTAAACTGATATAGCCCTCTATGAAACAAACATTAGATACCATGGGACAAAAAACGAGAAACTCCAGCTCCTTTTGTCTTACATGTAAGTTAATTATCTACTTACAAAACATCTCAAGCACCTTAACTTCATAAAAAGCTTGATTTCCAATGTCGTGGAGGGTTTTGCCGACCTTGTCTTCAATGTACCTTAGGGATTCTGGTCTGATGTTGAGGTCTTTAATCCATTTTGATCTGACTTCTGTACATGGTGATAGGTGGAGGTCTAAGCCCATTTTTTTGCATGTAGCTGTCCAGTTTTGCCAGCACAATTTGTTAAACATGCTTTCCTTGCTCCACTTCACCTTTTTTGCTCCCTTATCAAAGATTAGATGGTCATATATTTGGGGGGATGTGCCAGAGTATTCAACCCTGTTCCATTGGTCTGCCGCTCTGCCTTTGTTCCAGTACCAAGCTGTTTTAATGACTACCGCTTTGTAGTAGAGTTGGAAGTTGGGGAGATTGATTCCTACCATTTTCTTTTTCCCAAGAATTGCTTTAGCTATTCGTGGGGGCTTATTGTTCCATATGAATTTCAGGAGCGCTTGCTCCATTTCTTTGAAGAATGACAAGGGTATCCCTATAGGGATCACATTGAATTTGTACAATGCTTTGGGGAGAATTGCCATTTTGACAATATTAATTCTTCCAATCCATGAGCAGGGGATATTTTTCCATTTCCTCGTGTCTTCTTTTATTTCCTGAAGTAGCATTTTGTAGTTTTCATTATACAAGTCCTTTACCTCCTTAGTTAAGCTGATTCCGAGGTATTTGATTTTTTGAGGCACAATTGTGAACGGGATAGCTTTTATCATGTCGCTTTCTTCTCTCTCACTATTTGCATATAAGAAAGCCATGGAATTTTGGGTATTGATTTTATAGCCTGCAACTTTACTATACGAGTCTATTGTTTCTAGGAGTTTCTTGGTAGACGTTTTAGGGTTTTCTAAGTATAATATCATATCATCAGCGAATAGTGAGAGCTTGATTTCTTTCTTTCCTACCTGAAGCCAAAGGTATCTTCAAAGCTGACACGCCACTGGCCAAGCAAGTGAAAACAGAGATAAATGAATGGGACTATCTCAAACTAAGAAGCTTCTGCACCTAAAGAGAAACGGTGACCAAAGTACAAAGACAATCTACAGAATGGGAAAGGATATTTATGCAGTACCCATCCGATAAAGGGTTGATAACAAGGATATACAATGCACTGGTTGAACTCCACAAGAAGAAAACTGCCAACCCGATCAAAAAATGGGGTGATGAAATGAACAGAAGCTTTCCTAAAGAAGAAATCCAAATGGCTCAGAGGCACATGAGAAAATGTTCTACATCACTAATCATCAGGGAGATGCAGATCAAAACAACCATGAGATATCATCTCACACCACAGAGACTGGCCCACATCCCAAAAAACAAAAGCAACCGGTGTTGGCGTGGATGCGGGGAGAAAGGGACTCTTCTTCACTGCTGGTGGGAATGCCGACTGGTTCAGCCCTTTTGGAAAACAATATGGACGATTCTCAAAAAATTAGAAATTGAGCTTCCATTTGACCCAGCAATACCACTCCTGGGAATATATCCCGGAGAGGCAAAACGGTATAGTAGAGATGGCATATGTATTTCTATGTTCATTGCAGCACTGTTTACAATAGCCAGAATCTGGAAAAAAACAGAGTGCCCCCAAACAGATGACTGGTTAAAGAAACTCCGGTACATCTACACAATGGAATACTATGTAGCTGTCAGAAAACATGAAGTCATGAAATTTGCATATAAATGGATCAACATGGAAAGTATCATGTTGAGTGAAATGAGTCAGAAAGAAAGAGACAGACATAGAAAGATTGCACTCATATGTGGAATATAATGTAACTGAGAAGTACAAGTTGGCAAAGATGCAACTTCTGGCAGATATCTCTCTGGACTTAGTTAATAAAATACTAAAATACAGAAACTCAAAACTGAGAGGCCGCTAAGTGTGGTCACTCGACCTCATACCTCTTCATCCTCAGCAATGGAAAACAAATTATCTAATGCTTCCTTTTCAGCAGGTCTGACTTTAGGGGAGAGACTCTCCAAACAATGACAGTGAGTTTTGTTGAAATATTGTATGCAATCAAAGTGAAAGTAAAGTGAAATTTATTAGTTACACAGGCGGGGGGGGGCTTAGGGTGGGGGGGCTAGGGGTGTGGGGGGGTTAGGGGTGTGAGGGGGCGGGGTGGTGCTATACTGGGATCCTTGGTGGTGGAATATGAGCACTGGTGAAGGGATGGGTATTCGAGCATTGTATAACTGAGATTTAAACCTGAAAACTTTGTAACTTTCCACATGGTGACTCAATAAAAAATTTAAAAATAAAAAATAAAAAAATAGGGGCTGGAGAGATAGCACAGCGGGTAGGGCGTTTGCCTTGCACGCGGCCGACCCGGGTTCAAATCCCAGCATCCCATATGGTCCCCTGAGCACGGCCAGGGGTAATTCCTGAGTGCAGAGCCAGGAGTAACCCCTGTGCATCGCCGGGTGTGACCCAAAAAGCAAAAAAAAAAAAAAATAAAAATAAAAAAAAAAAATAAAAAAAATAAAAAAAATCTTGATTTCCGTCAGATGTTTGATCATTACCAAAATAAACGGTGACCACCAGTCATGCCTAATGGTAGATGCATGGGAAAAAAGTCTGAGTGCAGAGCAGGGCCAGTGCAGGCGCTGCAGAGGCCAGGGCCAGTGTGGGTGCTGAGCCCTGTGGCTCGTGGGCCTCTCAGAGCCTGCTGCTCCCTGCCACTCGGGCTGGGTCACACTCTCATAACCATCTGTCACTAGCAGTGGGCTGCCTCGGAATGACAGGGGCTGGAGGTGATGTACCCCAGCCCCTCCCCTCCTCTTCGCCAAGCTCCAGACCCTGGCTCACACAGGGCTTTGCACACACAGAATCTCCTTCATCTACAGCCTGTGGGAAACAATGCCAGGGCTTGAGCAGGACAGTGGCCTGCTTCCCTGGAGAGAGGTGTCACCAGTGTCTGTGTGTATATATGGGGTGAGCCACATAAAGAAAACAGTCGTGAGATTTCATCACAGGGAATGGGGGAGAGAGAGAGAAGAGACGCTAAGAATCAGAGACCTAAGGAAAACCCCTTCCTAGCAAGGAGGGTCAAAACAAGAACGTCCCAAGTTGTGGAGAGAAGACTGTGATGTCAGAGACCCTGAAAGCTGTAATACGGTCTCAATTACCTAAGAACTGGGAGCAAAGCCCCAAGCCAATAAATCTCTTGGAAGAATGCAGGATCTTTCTTCTGTACCACGTGGTGCATCAGATTCCCGTTAGCACCCCCATTCCAGCTCCTTGCATGCTTTCAACTTTCCCTTCCCTAGGAAACTTCCTCTTTTTTTAACCTCTTGAAGCTTTATTTTTACCTCGGAACTTCCACTGTTCCCCTCAGGAACCCTACCAGTTGCTTCCACCTCTTAGGCATCAAGCTCAGTGCTGAAGAAAGGATTCTAATAGGAACCTGTCAAATGTAGAGTATGTGTAACAGACACTTCGGGCTTCCACAGGAGAAGCTCTTCCTACACACTCGAGTCCCATGTTTGTTCTCAAGATAAATGTGCAAGGTTCACCAGCGTCCATCATTGTATGGTCCCTTTCAAACTTTCCTTGGCACAAGCTGTCAATCACTATGCTTTTCTTATTCCTTGTACCAGAAAGAAATGAAAATTATTATGGAAACTTTCAGAACCAGAAAGAATCTAATCTTGGCCTGTATAAGATGGCTAGCTAGCAGTGAACCCAAGAAACAGAATGGTCATGTGGAACAGTAGCCCAAAGATCATTGCAGCGAAAAATCTACAGCAAAGCCTGCCAAGACCCTGGGGACAGCGCTTACTGGAAGAAATCATCGATCCTGCAAAACCCCCAAAGATATGTAAACATTAGTATCTGGACACAGTTTCTTGTCGCCCTTTGCGTGCAGTAGGAGGTGGGGTTTCCCACAAGAACCAGCCACAGGCCCTGCCCAAGGCGGTAGTGGGAGGATCACACACAGCAGAGGAATTACCAGAGGCTCATGAACTCAGACCAGAGGGAACAAGGTTACCAGTCCCTGGGTTGTTGTGTGAAGGCCCAGTGATCTGAAGGACCTCCCAGCCCTGCTCCCCAAGAACAGACAGGGGCTGTTTTCATATTGTATCTGAGGTGGGACCCAGAGTATCCTCTTAACCTGAGCCAGGAGAAGAGGTTGGCAGCAAATAGTACCCCCAAGGGAGGGGGTCATTTTTGTTTCTTTGGTAAGCTACTGAGAGTATCTTGCCCACATGGCAGAGCCTGGCAAGCTACCCGTGGTGTATTCGATATGCCAAAAGCAGTAACAAGTCTCACAATGGAGACATTCCTGGTGCCCGCTGGAGCAAATCGATGAGCAACGGGATGACAGTGAGAGTGACATTGAGCTATACCTACTGTTGGGGGAAGAAAGGGGTGGAAGAAAGGGTCTCTGAAGAGGTGGTCTGGGGGCCCATAAGCCACTTCTGACAATACTTGGAAGTGAGGCCCATGATTTAGCACTGAGGTCCAGCAATGCAGCACTGCTCAGCTGGTGATGCTGGTCAGGGCTCCAGGGTAACTTGCAGGGCTAGGGAGCAAGCAGAGCTACACTGGTGGTGCCCAAAGGGGCGACAGGGTTGGAACTCAGTCCCAGAATATGCACAGAATGATCCCCTGGCCTCTGAGCTATCACCCTGGCCCTACTCTATCTTTTACTTGGGAGAAAGAGAGAAAACATCAGGTAGAGCGCTTGTCTTGTGGCCAAACAGGGTTGAATCCCCTAGAACCACACACGGTCCACTGTGCCCTGCCAGGAGTAATCTAAGTGCAGAGTTAGGAGGAAGTCCTGAGCACTACCAGGGGTAACCACCCCAAAAGAAAACAGAGAAAATATGTCATTCATGCTTTCAAAGCCTCAGAGCAATACATGCAACTGTCCAGCTTTTAGAATCTTTATAAGTAGTTGATTATGACAGTGAATTAATGAGGGAAATGTGTACTTACCTATAAATATATGGGTATCCTAACAGCTGCATTGTATTCCACTGTGTAGATGTACCAGAGTTTCTTTAACCAGTCGTCTGTTCTCGGGCACTCGGGTTGTTTCCAGATTCTGGCTATTGTGAACAGTGCCGCAGTGAACATAGAGGTGCAAATGTCATTTCTACCGTGCTTTTTTGCACCCCTGGGATATATCCCTGAAGTGGTATGGTGGGGTTAAATGGAAACTCAATTTCTAGTTTTTGAAGAAATGTTCACATTGTTTTCCAAAAAGGCTGGACCAGTCGGCATTCCCACCAACAGTGAAAGAGTGTCCCTTTTCCTCCCATCTCCGCCAGCACTGGTTGCTTTTGTTCTTTTGAATGTGTCCCAGTCTCCTCCCCTCGCCCGACCCAGTCTCAGTGGCAGGGTATTCCCTTTTGCTCTCTGTCTCCTTTTGAATGTTGGGGTTTGCTATAGAAGTATTAAGTGGCCACCGTGTTCAGTCCATAGTCTATTTTCAGCACACATCTCCCATCCCAAGCAGGTCCTCCAAACACCCTTTCCTTGGTCTTCCCTTCTCTATCTGAGCTGCCTTTTCCCCCAGCATATGATGCCAGTTCCAAGCTGTGGAGCAAACCTCCTGGTACTTATCTCTACTATACTTGGGTGTTAGTCTCCCATTCTGTTACTTTTTATTCCACAAGTGAATGCAATCTTTCTATGTCCGTCTCTCTCTCTTTCTGACATATTTCACTTAACATGATACTTTCCATGTGCGTACACTTATATGCAAATTTCATGACTTCATCTTTTCTAACAGCTGCATAGTATTCCATTGTGTAAAAGTACCAAAGTTGCTTTAGCCAGTCATCTGTTCTTGGGCATTTGGGTTTTCTTCAGAAACAGTGCTGCAATGAACATACAAGTGCAGATGTCATTTCGACTATACTTTTGGAGCATTTTTTCATCTGCCTTTTGGCCATTTGTATTTCTCTCTTGAGGAGACTTCTGTTCATTTCTTCTCCCCATTTTTGATGGGACTGGAGGTTTTTTTCTTATACGATTCTACTAATGTCTTGTATATTACTGGATATTAAACCCTTATCAGACAAGTATTGGGTAAATAGTCTTTCCCATTCTGTGAAGTCTCTCTGTATTTGGGTCACTGTTTCTTTTGAGGTGCAGAAGCTTCTTAGTTTGATGGAGTCCCATTTGTTTAAGTTTGTTTCCACTTGCTTGGTCAGTGGTGTT
The DNA here is from genome assembly GCF_027595985.1 of Sorex araneus. Classification (NCBI taxonomy): domain Eukaryota; kingdom Metazoa; phylum Chordata; class Mammalia; order Eulipotyphla; family Soricidae; genus Sorex; species Sorex araneus. The sequence continues at coordinate 50,019,440 of NC_073303.1, forward strand.
TCATCACATGAGGCTGACACCCAAGGACAGTAGATACAAGGCCAGGAGAATTGCCCCATAGCTGGAAGACTGGCTCATGAGCAGAGGAGAGAAGGCAGATGGAATAGAGAAAAGATCACTAAGAAAATGATGGCTAGAGGAATCAGTTGGGATGGGAGATGGGAGCCGAAAGTAGATAATGGACCAAACATAATGACCTTTCAGTGTCTTTGTTGCAAGCCATAATAAACAAAAGTAGAGAAAGAGTATGGGAAATATTGTCTGCTTAACTATAAGTTAACAGCTTGGTTATAGACAAATGCTGTAATGATCCAAACAGTGATTACTAGATTCGGACCCTGCTAGGGTTAGGAATGATTAATCTGGCCTGAGGGCTGTAGTCTGAGTCTGTGGCAAAATGTTGCCAGGAAAGCTGCCTTGCAAGCCTCAATGTATCTCTTGCTATGTCCATACAAAAATAACTAGTGTTCAGATGTGAATAAGTTCTTGGACTGAGGAAAGGAGAAAAACCTTAAGAGGTATTTTACCTGCTGGCAGTCAGGAAGGGCTTTGGAACGCTGGCCCTCAGGAAGGGCTTTCTTATGTTGATTTTGCTACATGGCTGTATGTAGCCTAGAGGGCAAGGTGGGAGAGACAAGTAGGAGGAGAGAGACAAGAGAATCCAGAGATGCTGCAGTAGATTCAGAGAGAGGACGGAGCTGGGAGTGCGGGAGATGAGAAAGATGGAAGATTGAATAAACGGTAACTAATCAGCAACAAGCTTGGTCCTCGTTCTTCCTTCACTTGTCCTTGGCCAATGGCCGTCCCAATCCAGCCCATACACAGCGGTTCCAGAGCACCAAATGCAGGTGGTGAGACAGAGCTGCCCGGAGAGCCCGCGAGTGCACACGCACATCGGCGTGCTTTAGTTTTTTACAGTCTGCCATGGAGGAAGAGGGAGGGTGGGAAAGGGCTAAAATACCGGATATACTGGTGGTGGGGAATGTGCACTGGTGGAGGGATGGGTGTTTGATCATTGTGTGATTGTAACCCAAAATGAAAACTTGTAAGTATCTCACAGTGATTCAATAAAAAAAAATTTAAAGATGCTTTTAGCTTCAATATCATGTAGGGTTCTGACTACATTTTCCTCTATATATCTTATGGTGTGTATATATATATGGTATAAATATCGTATAAGATATATCTTATACCTTATATATCTTATCTATACATCTATACATCTTATAATAATACCTATATATTAAAGACCTCAATATCAGACATGATATTGAGGTCTTTAATCAACTTTGATCTGACTTTTGTGCCTGGCATTAGAAAGAGGTCAGAGTTCTTTTTTTTTTTTTTTTTTTTTTTTTTTTTTTTTTTTGCAGGTAGCTATCCAGCTTTCCCAGCGCCACTTGTTGAAAAGGCTTTTCTTGTTCCACTTCACATTTCTTGCTCCTTTGTCAAAGATGAAGAGATCATATAGTTGAGAGTCTGTGGCAGAATATTCAACTTTGTTCCATTGGTCTGCGAGTCTGTTTCTAGCCCAATACCATGCCGTTTTCATTACTATTGCTTTGGAGTACAGTATAAAATTGGGGAAGGTGATACAACTCATCTTCTTTTTCCCAAGGATTGCTTTAGCTATTCTGGGGCTTATTGTTCCAGATGAATTTCAGGAGTGTTTTTGTCTATTTCTTTGAAAAATACCATGGGTATCCTGATAGGAACCACATGAAATCTGTATAGTGCTTTGGGGAGTACTGCAATTTTGGTCATGTTAATCCTCCCTATCCATGAGCAGGGGATGTGTCTCCATTTCTTAGTGTCTCCATTTCCTCTTTTATTTCTGGAAGTAGTCTTTTGTAATATTCCTGGTATAAGTCCTTCACCTCTTTAGTAGAGGTAATTCTGAGATAGTTGATTTTCTGGGGGACAATTGTGAATGGGATTGATTTTTTAATGTCTCTTTCTTCTCTTTCATTATTTGTATATAGGAAAGCCAGGGACTTTTGGGTGTTGATTTTGTAGCCTGCCACTGTACTAGACAAACCTATTGTTTCTAGGAGCTTTTCTATACAGTTCTCAGAATTTTTTAACTATAATATCATGTAGTCTACAAATAATGATAGCTTGACCTCTTCCTTTCCTATCTGGAAGCCCTTGATATCTTTTTCTACCTAACTGCTATGGCCAGAAATTACAGTACTATATTGAATCGGAATAGCAAAAGTGGGTAACCTTGTCTTGTGCCCAATCTTATAGGAAAGGCTTTTAGTTTCTCCCCATTGAGAAGGATGCTTGCCATGGGCTTGTTTTAGACGGCTTTGACTATGTTGAGGAAAGTTCCTTCCATGGCCATTTTGCTGAGTCTTCATCATAAACAGGGGCTGGATCTTGTCAAATGCTTTTCTACATCTACTGATATGTTTATATGGTTCTGATCTTTTCTCTTATTGATAGGGTGGATTATCTTGATTGACTTGCAATGTTAAACCATACTTGCATCCCTGGGATGAATCCTACTTGGTCATGCTCTATAATCTTTTTGGTGAGTTGTTGGATTCTGTTTGCTAGGATTTTATTGAGGCTCTTTGTGTCTGTGTTCATTAGGGATATGGGCCTGTAATTTTCTTTCTTTGTACTATCTCTGTCTGTTTTGGGATCAGGGTGATAGTTGCTTCCTAAAAACTGTTTGGAAGTGTTTCTTATTCTTAAATTTCCTGGCAAAGCTTAAAGAGGATTTGGAGTAAGTCCTCTTTAAAGATTTGGAAAAATTCACTAGTGCATCCATCTGGCCAGGACCTTTGTGCTTGGGGAGACTTTTTATTACCATTTCAATTTCCTTGATGATGATAGATCTGTTCAGGTATTCCAGGTCTTCTTGGTTCTGCCACGGGAGGCTCTAGGAATCAGGGAATTTATCCATTTCATCAAGGTTTTCTTCTCTTATGGCATAGAAATTCTCCAAGTAATCTCTGAGGATCCTTTGAATTTCTGGAGTTTCTGTTCTGATGTCCCCCTTTTCACTTCTGATTCCATTTATTCAAGTTTTCTCTCTCCCTCTTTTTTTGAGTCTTGTTAAAGGTTTATCCATCTTTCTTCTTTTCTCAAACAACTAGCTCTTGGTTTCATTGATCTCTCAGTTTCTTTTTCGGGCTTCCATGTCATTATTTTCTGCTCTAAGTTTTATTATTTCCTCCCTCCTGCCTGAGTTGGGCTTCTTTTTTTGGTCGTTCTCCAAGCTCTTAAACTGTGAGCTTAGGTTACTTAGGTTAGGCTCCACTCTTCCTTCCTTCCTGAGGAATGCTTGTAAAACTATGAACTTTCCTCTTAACACAGCTTTTGTCATTTCCCATAAGTTCGGGTAACTCGTGTCCTCATTTTTGGATGTTTCTAGGAGTCTTTAGATTTCCTCTCTAAGACACATGTTGTTGAGAAGTGAGCTGTTTAAATTTCCAGGTGTTTGATTTGATTTCACAGTGCAGAATTAAGGGTGATTATAGTCCAAGCTGCAATGAGCCCTTGGCGCCACGTCTGCTAGATAAAGATATACGCAAACCTGAAGATATGTCATGTATTAGTGCTGCTTTTATTTTCCTAGCATTTTGCCTAATGACTCAGAGTTCCTTCTCCTAAATTAAGAGCAATACATATCATGAAAACGTTTTGGCTTTCTTCATAGCATCCTAGCCTATCTAACTTCTTTTTCAAAAGTAACTCATTTTCATGAATCCCTAAACTGCACAGAGTTGACAAGATACTGGCAAAGGATGACAGGTGTCTATTGACCAGCTAAAAGAACAGCAGTTGAGCTGCAGTCAGAAATGTCAAACTTACAATGAACACAGCCGTGGCAGCTTGAAACCATGGGATTCTTTGGCGGAGGGTGGGGAGGGTGAGTCCTGCTGCGCTCATGGCTCACTACTGGCAATGCTTAGGGGACTATATGTGGTGCCAGAGATAGAACTAGGAATGATTACCAGAGACTTAACCCTGGACTATCTTTCCAGGTGTGTGAATGTTGGATGTGAGGGGAATGGGAGGCGGGGGCGAGTGGGGAGAGGAGGCACTGTGGCTTCCCCAAACAAAACTTTAGAAGACATTTATGTGAGAACAATATATACTAAAAGTGAAAAATATATGTGATTATAAAATTTAACATTCCAAAGTAAAAATTCATGTCAGAAATATATCATACTGGGGTCTGGAAAGCTAGTACAGCAGGTAGGGTGCATGCTTTGCACATAGCTGACCAGGGTTCGATCTCTGGCACCCCATATGGTCCCATCAATCCCATGAGGAGTGATCCCTGAGTGCAAAGTTAGGAGTAAAACCTGAGTACCACCAGGTATGGCGCACAAACCAAATAAAAATATCACAAAATAAGAAAGGTCAATAAACACCAGAAAACAAATGAAACTTGACACAAAAGAATCTCAGAACCGAGCAGATTGCTACAGAGATGCCTCTGGACTTTGCACCAAGCTGCTTTCACTGGGTTACTCCAGAAGGGAACAGGTGCTGTACCTCTGCCTGCCCCCCTAGGAATCCCGGTAGCCACCATCTTCCAGAACCCAATGAGAAATAAATAAACTATCTAGCACTGCCTTTTCGGTAGGTTTGAGTAGTGGTGGGAAAATTCCAAATAATGGTTGGACTGGTGTTGAAATAATGAATGCAATCAAAGTAGAGAGAGAGTACTGTAGAAATTGTCTGACACAAAGGCAGGAGAAGGGCTGGGATGGGGGGGGATCCTGGGGATTTTGGTGATGGAAAATGTGCAGTGATGAAGAGATGAATGTTTGATCATTGTACGACCAAAACTCAAACATGAAAGCTTTATAACTGTACCTAACGGTGAGTCAATAAAAACAAACAAACAAAAAACAAATGAAACTTATTCAGGTCTCTTGATTTGAAACTTCTCTTGAAACAGACATATAAAAGAATTAACTTACATAAAAGAAAAATGTCAGATAAAAACTGCATAAAAGTAACCCGAGAGGTGAAACTGCCCCCTAGTGACTAATATAGTAATAAACTGAAAAAAAAAACCTAAAGAACCTCAATTAATCTACGTCAAAAAAGACGCATTGCATCCAAAATTTACAACTGTCCTTTTGATTCATTCATACTTCACTCCATATGTAATGTGGAACAAAATGAGAATCATTTTATTCTCCAGTGAAGTCTACTGGCAGAGAGAAGCAGAAACAAAAAATAGCTGAGATGAATGGGATAATAGAGAGGACCTGGATGCTTTAAACAAGAAAAAGGGGTAAGAAACACTATTTTAGACTAGGGCGTTGGGGAAAGCTCCATGTAAAAAGTACCATGTAAACTGAGACTAGAAAGATGGAAAGCAACACTTGCAGGATTTTTAAGTCAGAGAGAGAGAGAAAAGACCTAGGCAGAAAGAAAGATCAAATTTATGGAAAGTCCCAAAGGTGGAAATTTAAGTTTAATTCAGTGCTTGAGAAAAAGGAGTGTTGCCAATGTGCGAAAAGAGAATGGAGAGAGAAAGAGAGAGGCTAAAGAGATAGTACAGAGGTGAAAGCACTTGCTTTGCACGTAGTACTGGGTTCCCCACACCCTGCAGGGCAGGATCCCTGAGCACAGAGCCAGGACCAATCCCTGAATACTGCCAGATGTGGCCCAACTCCCACCCCCTCCAAATTGGGGGAGGGGGAAGGAATAAGGAGAAAAAAGAGAAGGGAGGGAGGGCAAAGGAAACCAAATAATGTATCTTTTATCCTCAGGAAAAGACGAAGTTACTTACAGAGAAGGGACAAGTGTGACTGATGACAGTCCCGCAACCCGAAGCCGTGTTAGTTGCTGCTCAGTGTCGCCAGGGCTCCATTTGGAGAGGGCGTGCCAGCTGTGCCTCCTCCGTCTGGATCCCTGGTGTTGTTGGCCCGGGTTCCGGTCCGGAGCATTTCTCCGGCCGCGTTGCTCACCAGACTGCCTGGCCTCTTCCAAAGTTTCTTTAAACAGTCATCTCTTCTTGGGCACTCGGGTTTTTTTCCAGATTCTGGCTATTGTAAACAGTGCTACAAGAACACATAGATGCAGATGTCACTTTTACTATACTTTTTTGCATCTCTGGTATTGCTGGGTCAAATGGGAGCTCAATTTCTAATTTTTTGAGAAGCGTCCATACTGCTTTCCAAAAGGGTTGAACCAGTCGGCGTTCCCACCAGCTGTGAAGAAGAGTCCCTTTCTCCCCACATCCGCACCTAACACTGATTGTTTTTGTTCTTCTGGATGTGGGCCAGTCTCTGTGGTGTGAGATGGTATCTCATTGTTGTTTTCATCTCCATCTCCCTGATGATTAGTGATGAGGAGCATTTTTTCATGTGTCTTTTAGTCATTCGGATTTCTTCTTTCAGAAAGTTTCTGTTCATTTCATCGCCCCATTTTCTGATTGGGTTGGATGTTTTCTTCTTGTGGAGTTCAACTGGTGCCTTATTAATCCTTGATATCTACCCCTTATCAGATGGGTATTGGGTGAATATCTTTTCCCATTCTGTAGACTGGCTTTATATTCTGGTCATTGTATCTTTTGAGGTGCAGAAGCTTCTCAGTTTAAGGTAGTCCCATTTGTTTATCTCTGTTTTCACTTCCCTGGTCAGTCACCAATTAAGGACCCATTAGAAAATGGCACCAGGAGAAATTCGAGTCAATCCCACACAATAATTTCAGGGATCTACTCGAGGATCTTATGTAGAAGTAGAAAAGGGGACACATACCCTGCAAGGCTCAGGGACTTACTCCTGCCTCTAAGTTCAGGAAAAGCTACCATGGTACTCAGGGAACCATCAGGCATGCCAGGGATTGAACCTGGCTTCGTGGCATGCTGCCCTATCTGTGGAACCATCACTCCTGCCCTCTGAACATTACATACAACTTGCTCAACTCGACTGGGACTAGAAGTCCTTTGCAGCTGCTCAAGCGTCCTCTCTGTTTTTTGGGTGCAAGCCAACCCTTACTAGCCTGTAGTGTCTAATTGCTTCATCAGACAACCTCGAGTCCTATCCTACTACTAGCCTCCATTTGCCAACCAAGAAACCAAGAGGGACAGAAGCTGAGAGCTGGTAAGCGCCTAAGGACAATTTCTATCTGTGCCTTAAGAGGCTGCAGAGACTGCACAGCTGTTAGGACAGTTGCCTTGCACCCCGCTGACCCAGATTCCACCCAGGGCACCCCTGTGATCCCACAGGCCACATCCACGAGTGAGTGCTCCCTGGGCACGGTGCATGTGTCCTCAAAATCTAAATAAATAGGTAAACACTTGCTGGAAGGGGGCTCAACCGTACCGCGCAAGCTTCGCCTGTGGAAAATCGGGGTTTGTTCCTTGTCACCTGCACACAGAAAAAGAAAATATTCTCAAGCAAGCAAAACACTAAGAAACAAGGTGCCTGGAGGAGTTCCTGTTTGGATTTGGGAATCAGGGGAAACTCAGGACTCCTGCCAGGCCCATTGCTGGCGCTCACAAATACTTTGGCTTCAGGAAACTGGGACCAGGGGGAGAAGCCAAAGGGACCGGCGTGGGGGAAGTCTAAGTGGGCACCGCCAGCAAAGCGCTGGGCCCTGGCCCTCCTAGAACTGCGGGAGAAAAACCTGGAAGGAAAGGGCTAGCCAGGACACAAACGGAGCAAGTTAGGACGCCCAAGGCAGGCTCCGGGCAGAGCAAAGGTCCGGTACAGGCAGGAAAGATCGCTGGCAGCAGCAGGGCCGGGCTCCTGCGGGGCTAGGAGGAAACGGAGTCCCGGGTCACCTGGCCCGCCGGTCGCCTCGCCGGGGAGGCTGAGGAAGGAAACTTCAGGGCGTGAGAGGCAGACAAGGCCCCTGGGCTCGCGGCCAGCGGCGGGCGCCGGCAGGACCCCCGACGCCCGCGCCTCACGTGCGCCCCGCGCCGGCCGACACGCTCAGCGTCCGGTTGGGCCCCGCGCGGACAGCCGAGCGGCCGGGCACGGCGGGCACTGCCCAGGGCCCCGGTTGCGGCGCGGAGGAGCCCGCGCTAACTGCGGCAGCCATCGCCAACGGCCGGCGGCCACCGGGTGCGACGCCATCCGCGCAGGAGAGCGGGACGCAGAGCGCGCCGCCAGCGCCGGACGCGGGGAACGAAGCGCGCGGCAGAGCGTTCCCCACTCGGCCCGCCCCGCCTTCCTGGTGGCATTTCAGGCCCCGCCCCCTGCCGCTTGACACGCCCCCGGCAGCGGCGGGCCCAGGGGCGGGGCCGCGCGCTCGGGTCCAACCTGCCGGGCAGCGGGGCTTTTCCTACCTCCTCCTGCCTGCGCCTGGGCCATGCAGGAATAGGAGGCGGGAAACCGCTGCACTTCAGGAGGGACTTGACCGTGAAACCACCCCCTGCCCCCGTAAACTGCACCGCTTGTTGCACACTGTCTCCCCCTACCGCTGGACAAAAATAAAGAATCGAAGCTGCAGCTCTAACGGCACAGCGGGGCAGGAGCTTGTCTTGGTGAGGAAGGAGCACCTCTGGGTATGACCCCCAAACAAAACCAACTGTTTTGAAGAACGAAATTGAAAACCAAAATCTGGATTTCAAATGGGGTCATGGGAATCGTGGGCGTTGTCCAACAAGGACAATTGACAGTTTGAGAAGTGTCATAGGTCACAGTGATGTAATCAAGAAGTTAAAAAAAAAAAGAAGCGTCATAGGTCTCATGAAGGAGATAAATCCGAGGGTTATACTAATCTGTAAACATATCGAATGCGCAGAAACTTACAGGACCCTTTTTGCTATACTCAGAGGTCACTCCTATTCAGGAACCACGGTGACCTGGTGGTGCTTGGGGCACCACATGGAACACGGAGGACCAAACTTGGGTCAGCCACGTGCAATACAAGTGCCCTACCCACTGTACTATCTCTCCAGCTGCAGGACACTTTATTTTTATAAGCTGCAATTTGTTTAACTTTACAAAACCAGAAGGATGAACTTAAAGATATACTTCATCCTGGTAAATATGTTGTGACAGAGCCATGCCTAGGAAGTCAGAAACAGTAGTAGTTGACGCCAACGTCTGGCATTTGTGTCCTCTGAGACCTTGGATAAGTCTTCAGACAATGTTATGACGGATTTTAAAAAGAAATCCAAAAACGACGTGGGATGTTTTTTCGCCGTTGATCGAAAGGTTGGCCAAAACACCCTTGTGCCTGTGTTTGGAGTGTGTCCGAATAATGAGTTCTAATACTAAGGCCGCTCAGAGCAGCTGACGGCCATGGGCCACGGGATGTTGCAGATAGGCAGCATCAGTAAAATGAATGAGATTGAAAACAAAATGTAAAACTGCAATACAGTACGAATACTTGAAAGAAGACTCAGAAACAAAAAGTTTCTACTCTAATAAAGTCTCTCAAAACCGCAAAAGATGAAACAGAAATTTTATGTCAGTCACTCAGTTCCTCAACTACCTCAATTTTCTGAGAATGAGGAAAAGGACTTCCTAGCAAGTGATCCAAGAGCAGAGGTCTTAAGGGGCATGGATTTTTTTTTTTAATCAGGGACCACAGTTGCAAGTTTCAGATGAATTAATTATAGTTATAGAGCTGCAGTGGTGTGCATGTTGGTGTGGGAGGGAAATAAATTATATATGTTCCCTTTCCTCTCAGCCCTGGGGTAGCAAATCCAGATTTCATTTGCTTACAGCTCTTACCCTCTCAGCTTTGTGGGATAATTGTATACAGGTAAGTTGTTTGTACACACAGTCCATCTTAAGTGCTGAGTATATCAGTAGGGATAGGGCCTGAGTCCAGGGTTCAGTAGGGACCAGAGAAAAACTTAATATTGTGTATCTTTTATTAGGAAGCATAAAGGATGTGCATGAAGATGAAAGATGGAAATAAGTGTTCTCCATATTTTCAGATATGGGTAAAAGTTCATTTCAAAGATTATTGATAATGATATTCTGAAGACTGCAAAAGCAAATTTGTAAGCAATTGATCCAAGAACACAAGTTTTAGAGGCCACATGATGTGACTGAAGTTCATAAATTCTCTTCCCATAAAGTCTTCCTATTTATCCAACAGACCATCCCATTCTAGCTGAAAGCGTCAGACCCTTGTTTTTTCTTGGAAAACTTAGAGTATTGTTTGTTTCAGAAAGGGTCATGTTCTGGTTAAAGAAATTCTGGTACATCTACACAATGGAATACTATGCAGCTGTTAGGAGAGATGAAGTCATGAAATTTGCTTATAAGTGGAAAGATATGGAGAGTATCATGCTATGTGAAACGAGTCAGAAAGAGAGGGACAGACATAGTAGTATTGCACTCATTGGTGGAATACAAAATAACATAACATGAGACTGACACCCAAGGACGGTAAACACAAGGGCCAGGAAGATTGCTCCATAGTTTGTGGGAGAAGGGGGGAGAAGGCAGCAGGAATACAAAAGAGATCACTAAGAACAGGATGGTTGGAAGGATCGGTCAGGATGAGAGATGTGTGCTGAAAGTAGATAAAGGACCAAAAGGGATGGCCCCTCAGTATCTGTATTGCAAACCATAATGCTCAAAAGTAGAAAGTATGTGGGAAATTGTCTGCCATTGAGGCAGGGGGAGGGTGGGAAAAGGGGTGTATACTGGTGAGATTGGTGGTGGGGAATGTGCACTGCTGGTGGAAGGATGGGTGTTTGAACATTGTATGATTGTAACTCAAACAAGAAAGCTTTTAACTGTATCCACGGTGATTCAATAAAATAAAATTTAAAAATAAAAATATCAAAGAAAGGGTCATAAAATGTCTTGTAAACGCTATCAAAATTCAAATGGGATGTTTTATTGAGCTTTATTTATGTTTTATTGCATCAGGGTGCTGCATCTAGTGACTGTGAATGAAAGTGCCAGGAGTAAGGAATGCTCTCAAAGTCATCTTCATGTACCAACCAGCTTCCTGGTCCCTTCCCCACTGCATAGTATCACTATTTAATACCTATTTTAGGAACTGTCTTAAGAAGCTTCACTGCTTTTCTCTCATATCCTTAACACAACAACTCTGTAGAGTTGTATTTGCCTTTAAGTAATGCATATTGATTGACATCAACAGTTTGCTGGAGATGCAGGACCAACATCAGATTTGGAGGCAGAGGGATGGTATAGCAGGTAAGGCGCTTGCCTTGCACACTGCCTCCCTGGGTTCAATGCCTGGCACTACGTATGGTGCCCTAAGCCTCTCCAGAACTGATTCTGAAGCACAGAAGCCAGGAGTAAGCCCTGAGCATGGCCAGGAATGGCCCCAAAACAAAACAAACAAGTTTTATCCTCTTTACTGCACAGGTGAGGAAACTGAGGCCAAGTGGTTTTGATTTTCTTAGACTCACATTGCTACTTACTGTTGATCCAAAGTTCAAATCTAGGCTGCACTGGTTCCAAGTCCAGTGCACAAGAAATGCCATTTGACAATAGATGTACACATGATTTGTGTGATTGTCACATATTATATTTCTAGTTTTATTGCATGTTTTCAACTATAAGAATTACTTAAGAGCTGGAGTGAAAGTTCAACAGGGAGAGCATTTGCCTTGCACATGGCTGATCCAGGTTCAGTTCATATATAGTCCCTCCAGGAGAGATCCCTGAGTGCAGAGCCAGGACTAAACTCTGAACACTGCCTGGTGTGCCTCGCTCCACCCAAAAAATATTGCTTAAGATTCTACGTTATCCATATAATTGAGGGATAATGTGAGAAATTATCATCTAAATGTTTAGATATCATCTATTTATTAGTTTTTAATTTTATTTGAGTTGTATCAAGTTGTTCATGATCATTAATTACATTCAATTTTCAAAACTAATCCCACCACCATTACATTAATCTATCTAGTTTTTTAGATTTATTTTAAGTGTAAGAGAGGAGGGTATTCCACCCCAAGCAATGACATTCTTCACTACCAAAAGATTTATTCTCTATTGCTGATTTCTTGCTGGTAATGTTAAAAAGCTTTCTAAATTCAAATGGAATTTACACTGATATGTAAAGAATTGCCATCTTTGTCTGAATAGATCTTCCTTGTAGGGAGCCAGAGCACGTGGAGCAAAGATGGCGCCGACGTCCGGCTGCCCTAGGTAATAAATAACCTCCAGAGCGCGGGCCCCGGCATCGCCCCCCATGGGGTGATTGGAGGGCAGCCAACTGGCGAGCAACACGTCAGAAGTGAGGGGTCTTCTCTATAAAAAGGGTATCGCTCTGAGGGTCGGGGCCTTCCTCCCCCATTTGTGTAAGTGTGGAGATCTCCAATAAACTGCTGCAGAAGGACCCTCAACCGGTGTCGTCTCTCTTTGCTGGCGAAGGGAAACTGCGACAACGCGATTTACAACTGGTGCCGAAACCCGGGACGCCGGGTAAGTTTCATTCGCACCTTGGGGAAGGCCCCTTCGTTCCGAAGGGAGGGTTCAGAACTGCAGGGAAGAGGTGGCTCGGAGAGGCAGACTATAGTCTGTCAGAAACCGAGGGGTGGCTCGGAGAGGCAGACTACGGCCTGATTTCGTTGCCAGAGGTATGCCTGAGACCTAGGGGGTGGCAGCATTCTTTGTCCTCTTTCTGAGTATTGTGCTTTTGTTCTGCTTCTGCTGTTGGGACGCTGCCGCCGCATGTCAGCCTGACGTAGATAAGCAGCCGTGCTTGGCGGACTGAGGGCTCGGGAATACGGTCCCAACCATCATGGGGACCACGCAATCTGTGCAGGAGACGCTTAACGATCTCCTCCGTCAGAGGGACATTCGTATTGCCCGCCGGACACTGCACAGTTTTGTTAAGGAAGTAGACCGTGTTGCTCCATGGTATGCGGTCTCCGGGTCCCTTACCCTCCGTTGTTGGAACAAGCTAGGGAAGGACCTAGATGCAGAACATAAGAAGGGCACGTTAAGAAATGGCACTAAGGCTATATGGAAGATGGTCAAAAACTGTCTAGAGGATGAGGCTTGTTCCCTGGTCGTCAGTGAGACTCGGCAAATTTTAGAAAAGGTCCAGGATAGTCTGTCAGAAACCGAGCGGTCGGAAAGATTAAGCGCGCATGAAAGAGAACCCGGGATTAAGAAAAAAGGACCGCCCGGAGGGGGCGAGAATGAGGCGGGAGAGGAGGAGGCCACACCTCCCCCCACAGTTTGCGTACTTGCAACCAAGGAAAAAGGACCGCCCGGAGGGGGCGAGAATGAGGCGGGAGAGGAGGAGGCCACACCTCCCCCCACAGTTTACACAACTTGCTCTAGGCCGGGTGAGCCGAGGAAAATCTATCCCTGGGGGGATATGGCTGCAGCCAGCCTGAAACCCAAAGAGAGCTCTTCAGAAGACTCCCTTTCGAGCTCTGAAGAAGAGCAAATTCTAGACCAGGAAGCGGCACGCTACAAAGCGGCACACCGCTACGAAGCGGCACGCTATCGCCCCCCTGACCTCCGTAATCGAAACCGAAGCAGCAGAGCGCACTTACCGCGCCCCGTACCCTCGGCTCCCCCTCCCCCGCCGTACGCACGGGGAACGGAAGGAGCCCATGCATCCCGAACATCTTTATTTTCTGCTGACCTGCATAAGCAGATGAGACTAGCCTTTCCTGTCTTTGAGGGAGATGGGAATGGAAGAGTTCATGCTCAGGTAGAATTCAATCAGATTAAAGAGTTGGCAGAAGCGGTCAGAAAATATGGGGCAAATGCCAATTATACCATTTCCCTACTTGAAAGACTGGCCCGGGATAGGATGACACCCCCCCCCCCTTTTGCCTCTAGATTGCTAGCTTCTTATTAGAAAGAGCCGGATGTACATTGTAGCAACCCCATTGTCAGGGGGACAAGACCAAAGGTAATGTGGACTCCCGTAGGGCAGGTTTAAGAATTTCTGTGTGAATGTACTGCGTTGGGTGCGCACCGAAATGAAAGAGGACCGGTCCGAATGAGTGCAGGAGTGTGATTTGCGCGAGTGCCTTTAGTGTGTGTGTATATTTGTCTCATTATATTTCTCTTAGTTATGCTTATTATTATCAGCAGAGAAGTCAGGAAAATGCAAGATCATGTGGTTGAGTGTTTAATAATATCAGGAATGAAAAAGAGTGTCGCTAAGGTGGTCTATCCACCTCAGAAGTAGTCTTGATCTTAAAATAGTAACATCTGGCAACCTTAAGTTTCAACAACTTGGTCATAGTTTTGCCGGCTTGTATCAACAAAAGCGCTTTCTTGACCCGTTTTTAACAAGCAGGAAACTGGCTGGTCAGACAGAGAAACGGGGAGCAATGTTCCCAATCGGCCGACAGGGCTCAATTTGCCCTGGGGACTGCTCTTTCCTTTCTCTGTCTATCAGTTTTTCTCCCTGCCATTTTTGAAGGGTCAGATCGATCGATCAACTGCAAATGTGTGCACGTGTAGTGGTGTTTTTTAGTCAGTTCATTGTCTGTCTGACTGTCTGTCTGTCTGTCTGTCTGTCTGTCTGTCTGTGGAACACTCGAGTGTTAGAGCTAGTTTGAAGTCATTAATTCTTAGAACTGAGCAAACAAAATCAAGGGAGTCAGAGTGATATGTAGTCCAGCAATTTAAAAGATTTAGGTATCTTCGGAACTTGTTAGATCAGGTTTAAAGAAAGATTTCTAATCAGAATGTGGCGACCACGAAGGGATTGAAATTCTCAATCTAGATTTCTTATTGGAAGAACATTAATGTTTATTAACAGTTGTAACTCTTCTGAAATTCGTAGTCAGTACTATCTAGGAAGAGCTGAGGAAGTAGCTCCTAAAACTAGCCTAAAACTAAAGTGAAATAACAATTCAGAGGATGCAAGGCTTTATCTTACAAGCCTCAGCTAATTTTAATGAAGAATTTAGCTGTTTTTAAAGCAACAGAGGTATAGAAACCACCAAAATAGACAAAGTTTTCTTATGTTTCCATAAACATTGATGGTCTGAGTGGTTTTTTTTTTTCTTTTCTGTGCTAAAATCAAAGGTTGGTTCAAAAAAAAAAAATATAAAGGGGGGGGGTGGAGGCTCTCTCTCTGTATTTGAAAGGATGTCTGTATGGTGGACTTGTTTAAAGTTAGAGAGCTCATGATTTGAAATAACTAAGATACAAAAACTATTGGATTTAAGCCAAAGAAGGTTTACTCATGTTTTATAAAAATTGATGGCTTAAAGGTCTTATGCTGTTGTGTCAGTGTACATATGCATCTGCATTGGATTATTAGAATGTGAGCTGAAATAATTGTGGAAAAGCAGGTTCAAAGAGTAATAGTTTAGTTAAGACATGAGTTTCTAGAGTTATGAATTTGGTTGCAAATCTTATCCTACTGGTATTTTATTTGATCTCTGAGACTTTTGGTAACTAAAATTTCTAGAGATACTTAGCAAAGAATTATAATAGATTAATCTCAGGTGTCAGCCTGATAGTCTGAAGCCATAGCATTGTGCCTTGGTTAAAGTTTGAGATAAGAATGGAGTATTTCATGGAAAATGTGGGAAATTTTACTGACTATTGTTAAATCAGTCTGTCTAGTACATGAAAATGCATGTTATTATTCTGATAACTTTATTCATTGCAAAGCTTTGTCACCAGATATCATATCTAGATATCTGGTCAGAACCATCACATAGAAGTTTGTATGCAAGTGTGAGATCCTTAATGTTTTATGGTAATCTATGAGTGTTTTAATCTTTATATTTGTGTTTTCCTAGAAATCAGAATTCTAAGATGTCTCCTGGTTAATTTCTATGTGGAGTGAACCTTTGCCCAATGAATATGTTGTAAGAACTTTAGTTGTGAGCATCTTTAAAGTTGTTGAATATCTATAGAACTGACCTAATGCTTTTGAAATAACACTGAAAGTAGTTTTGTCATGTTAAATGAAATGATTGGTAATTTGTGCCCAAACTTGGAAGATCATGTTGTACTAAGTTCAGTAAAAATAAGAGTTTAAACTTGTGGGACTATAAAGAATATAGATGTATGTCTTAAGTCAGAAAGATAATGGATGCAGATATCATCAGTTGGAAAAAGGAAAGAAACTGATCACTGTTTTAAGAAACTCTTTAAATCACATGCAGAATTGTTCTAGTATGTTTTTGGTAGGATCTATGAAAAAGATATTGGATGGATTGTCTGGAACTCCTGTTACAGTGCTCTTAGATTATTGAATTCTTCAAAAGTTGTGGAAAATCAAGTGTTTTTTTTTTAATGGGATTAAATGAATTAGACATGTTTAACTGTACACTGGACTCCCAGTACAGTGCTCTTATTAATGGGAAGTCAAGGTTTTCAACATGGAATTGAATGGGTTAAACATGATGTAAATTGTACACTTTTCCTCTACAGATTTTAGCTTCTTTGACTAGGACCCACAACAAATGGGTGTGTTGCATCTCACTGTGAGTAAAGTGAAATGTTTGCTTTTCTCTTCTTTTGTACCTTCAGTATGTTTTTGATGCTTCATGGCACTATGTTGGTTTGCATAAATCCAGATAAAAGTCTTTCCTCTCTGTAATAGGGTCTACCCCTCATGCAGACAGGAAAATCAGTTATGAGACCCCAAAGCCCTCTTTCAGGGAAAGAGTCAAGGGATTGGTCTAAATGACAGGAGCAGGTATTTAACAGGTACTGTTTCAAGTACCCTACAAACCTCAGGGAGACCCTAGAGGCCAGTTGGCTTAAGGAAAGAATGGAAATCATCACTGCTATGGAAAATGAGAAATCCGGCAATCTGTGTGACTGACACAATCTGGGCCTACTCAGCATCAAGAAAAACCCTGGAAACCAGGATCTCTCCCAGCCCTGAAAAAGGGAGGGGGTGGACTCCTTTCTGCCAGGATGCATCTACGGAAAAGGCCACCTCCAGTTCAACCTGAAGGCTCGAGACCATCCAGTTCATCGTGGGACATTTATGGCCAGGCCTGGGTAACTCTGACGTGCCACATAGAATTAATGCCATTATTGGCGTGCCTCCTGTCTTTAGCCAACCCCCAGGACTTCTCAGTAAATAATGGGGTACCCCAAATGGAGAGTTCTCCAATCTTGCTGTATTTATGCAAAAGAACAAGTCAGATTTGTTAAGCCATCAGGCAAATTTTAAAATGAAGGTGGAGAGAAAACCATGTTTCTGTAACTTGCTTTTTAAAGAATCAGATTCAAATTCTACAGAGTAATCTAGTAAATGTATTCTAATCTGGATCTAAAAGGTATCCCTTTTGGGTAATTCAGGTATAATGTGTTTTGCTGACTGTAAAGTAAGCAGCCTAGTCTTTGGGACCCAATGTTGAACATGCTGTCACTAGTCTGACCAGGGTATTGGAAGCCAGAGCTTTAGTGGGGGGAACCTCAGCTCAAAGTGCAGAATTAATGCTTTCCCCCAACCTGTCAATTGGCTACAGTGCCAAGTGTGAACATCTAA
Organism: Sorex araneus; assembly: GCF_027595985.1. Lineage (NCBI taxonomy): Eukaryota > Metazoa > Chordata > Mammalia > Eulipotyphla > Soricidae > Sorex > Sorex araneus. The sequence goes on from NC_073303.1 coordinate 50,036,807, forward strand.
ACTGGTTCTAAGTATTCACTTTTAGTTCTATGAACACAGTCATTTGGAGAGAACTAGAATTTTAACAGCTCTTAATTCTCGTTCCATCAAGGGATTAATACCCCATCCAGAGAATACTCATCTAAGATATTCTGCAAAAGAGGAACAATAGGCATTGGAACAAGGTTTTCAAAAGGAAATTGATAAAGGGTTACACTAAGCTTCCAACACTAGTGAAAGCCATCTTTCATGGAAAGGAACTCAGAACTGTGCTTTCTGTTTCATTAATGAATTGTGGGCCTCCTTTCCTAACACTTGTAACTTCAAGGAACTTGCCGAGGAAAGGATTGGCAGATTGACATGCAAATGATCAAACGCTCATATATTCAAGATACAAACATCTACTGCTTCCAAATGACAGCTTCAGTGGATGGGTAGCTTTTCCAACCTGAGAAGCGGTGTGGTGCTTCTAGGCCACTAGAAAAATCTGAACATAGGAAGTCATTTTCTATCAACCAATGGGTGAAGTAGTTATTCCTTTCCATTGTTTTTATGACAGAAATAGGTGTAGGATTATGTTGTGTTGGTTTCTGCTGCTTTAATTTCTGTCTCACCATCCCAGGCAGAATGTTATCTAAAACTGTAGATCACTCTGCTCTTGCTAGATCAGAGGCAATATTCTACTCCAAGGTCTAATCATTTCAAAGTGACATTCCTCAGTCTAATTGATCTGATCTCTTCTTTCAGATAACTTCAGGATCCCAACCAGTTCATTGCCTGGGGCCCACTAAAACTAAGGTAGCATGAGGTTTCACCCCTTGTGCAGGCAGGGCCAGCGCCCCTTTGTCAGCATGAAGCAGCTCCAGAAGATGGACCTTCAGCCATTTTCCCCTTAAAGATTTAAGGTGGTGAAATCTCTAGGGGGGAATATGATGTAGGCAGGTAGATAGGGAAAGGCCCCTGGCAATGAAACTTAGATCATCAAAGTCTCCAGGGAGGAGAATCCTGAGACCCCTCCCCCCTGTGAAACCGCACCTGATAAGACCTTCAACAGACTCTGAGGATAGTAGACCCCTCCCCAGGAGGTTCCCCAAAGAAGGCTATCACCACTCCCAACCTCCCTGGTATACTGGAAAAGAAACCACATGTGGGTGGGGGCAGGCTGTAAAGAACCTATAAAAAACAGCCCAATAGTCCATTCAAGGCTCTCTCTATCTTTGGAGGAGCCCGCGTTCTTTCTTGAGCACGTTACTCCTACTGCTTTCTCCTTTTCCACTTATCTCTTCCTCCTTCCCTAAGACCTTCTAAATAAAGTCTGTTACTTCAAAAAAAAAAAAATTTTAAGCTACTTAGCTCAGGGTCATAAGGAGTGAGAGTTTTTAAAGATTTCCGAGTCCGCAGAATGCTCCAGGGGGAACCCCTGAGAGGGATTCTCTCTTTTCTTCTTACAGAGAACATGCGGCTCGTCGTCCGGTGCCGACCCTGCGGGTTTGCAATGATGATCCTGCTGCTGACTGTGCAACCCACGGAGGCCGGATTGGGCCGACCGGCTCACCCTACACGCCTCCTACAACAGCTGTATGGGACCCCGTGCAACTGTCAGGGAGGACAATCTTCGGTGACCCCAACGAGCTACACGAAAACCGTGGACTGAGGGACTCTTACTATATATCTCGTCACTCGGCCCAGTGCTCGGGGCGGACTAACCCAGTTTTGGCAGTGCGTGCCCAAGCCTACTTTTATAAATAAGGGGGAATTTGCCTGACACTTCAGGAGAAATGCTGTTTTTATGCCAACAAGTCGGGTATAGTGAGGGACCGGGTTAGAAAACACCAAGAAGAATTAGAAAAAAGGAGACATGAGTTTTATGAGCACCCGTTTTGGTCGGCGTGGGGGGGTGTGTTGCCCTATCTCCTCCCCCTTTTGGGGCCCCTTGTTGGAGCATTATTACTGATCTCCTTTGGTCCTTGGGCATTCCAACGCCTAACTCAGTTTATTAAAGATCAGGTGAATGCCGTGACCTCACGTAAGGTGGAAGTGTACTATCACCGCCTGGTGCAAGCCTACCCAGGGGAAGACTCTGAATGATACTTGTACAACATTCTGTTCTGCACCTCCGTATAATACCGTGCCTTGTTTTTGATTGCGTATAATACCGTGCCTTGTTTTTGATTGAATCTTAGCAGAGTGTAAGCTGGCGTAGGTGATGATGCCTAGTCTTTTTAGATCGTTTAGTCCCAACGGTTGCTCAGCCTAGGTGGTCTGTCCCCCCGCCGGAGGCATCGCCGCTTTAAATCAAGCTGCTCAGTGCTTTTTTTATGCTGAGTGTAGCCCCTGCACACTCGGGATCTGTGGATCCATTGCACGAGTTTGGGTGCACCGGCAATGGTCTCAGGGAAGGGTGTCAGACTAGATGGTACTGCACTGGGTCTCTCTCCTCCCTGACCCAGGGCGACGAGCCGCTTGCATAGGGCCGCCGTCGAAATTTTGCCCTGCCTGGAAAAGCGGACGGCGGGACAGGAGGAGCCTCATCGGATCCTGAAGAGGGACCCGTTGAGGCCACCTCAGTCCCTGATATTTTTACAGGCAGTGGTGTCCGTCGCCCCCTTCCTCGCAGAGACCGGCTCCTTAGTAAAGAGATAAGGGGGAGTTGTAGGGAGCCAGAGCACGTGGAGCAAAGATGGCGCCGACGTCCGGCTGCCCTAGGTAATAAATAACCTCCAGAGCGCGGGCCCCGGCATCGCCCCCCATGGGGTGATTGGAGGGCAGCCAACTGGCGAGCAACACGTCAGAAGTGAGGGGTCTTCTCTATAAAAAGGGTATCGCTCTGAGGGTCGGGGCCTTCCTCCCCCATTTGTGTAAGTGTGGAGATCTCCAATAAACTGCTGCAGAAGGACCCTCAACCGGTGTCGTCTCTCTTTGCTGGCGAAGGGAAACTGCGACAACGCGATTTACAACGATTTACACTTCCTGCCTAAAATCTTCTCTTGCCCTGATGCATATGCCTACAGGCAAATGTGCAGGATGTCCTAGAATCAGTAGCCTTGCATGCAGCTTGCATACAAAGTGACCCAGGTTCAACCCCTAGCACCACATAGGGTCCCCCAAGCCCTGCCAGGAGTGATCCCTGAGCATCAAAGCAAGAGGAAGCCATGAGCACTGCATGTGTGGCCACAAACTGAATTGAAATAATAATTATCTTAGTGTGGAAGCCTGTAAAAGAGCTTAAAGGGCTAGTGCACATGTTTTGCAAGTGGAAGTCATCAAGTTTGATCCCTAATCCCCCAGGGATTCCCAATGAGAAATGACTAAGTCATACTAGAGTCAGTAATAATAACTAGATAGCTAACTTATCATAGCTGTTCTAATTTTTATATTCTTATGTTCTTTTCTGGATGCATTTCCTCTGTTAGTTCACTAGTGTTTTCAAATAAATTTGGATTTTGATCTTTTAAAATATGATTTCTCCATTGATTCTTTGAATTTCCTTTATTCTTCAGAATTCCTCTTTATTTCTTTCTAACTTCTTGATTTGGATGTTGGCTTCTCTTCTATTTTTTGCAAAGAACTACTTAGGGGACAGACAGAAACTACACAGCAGGTAAGGTGCTTGCCGTGCACGTGGTTCAATCAGCTGAAATCCCAGAGCCTGACCAAGTGTGATCTATGAGCAGAGAACCAGGAGTAAGGTATATGAAAGAAACAATCAGGCTTGACAGGAGACCCAGCCACTTTCCAAGATGCCCTCCTGAAGTGAAACGGCAGCAAAATGGAGGAGAACTATTGTTAGAAGCATGACAGGCCTTTCTGGATTTTGCTTATCATGGATGTTCTCAGACTGGGGCTATGGTTCCATGGAGAACAGGAGAAAGTGCCGATACTCTTCTAGAAGGATCACAGGATATACATTCCTCTTAGGTATCTGGCTTGGGATTAGTTCTAAGGAGAGGAATGACAACTGCAAGTGGGCTCTTAAAGATTTCTTCATGACAGCGAAGAATCTGCCAAGGAGGAGGAGGTTGAAAAACTCAACAAGGCTATAACTGAGCCAGTAATTAGCAAGTGACTTTACCCTTCGCATGGAAGAGGACCACATGGAGATGCTCGCTGTGGGTTCAAGCCCCATAATGGGAGCTCTCCTCGACGACTCCTGAGGAACTGGCTCCTGAGCAGTTGGAATTCAAACAGACATGCTTAGCGGAAGAGAAGAGAGACTGAAATCTTGTGATGGAGTGGTGACCCAAAGAATTTCCAAAATCAAGGACTTTTCAATGTTTTCTTTCAACAGGCCTCTTAAAATTTGTTTGAAACTAGTGTAGTTTAGGGATTAGGGTACTAGCCTTACATCAGCCATCCTTGGTTCAAACCCTGGTACCACATAAAGTCCCCTGAGCTTTGCCAGTGGTCACTCCTGAGCACATAGTTAGGAAAGCGTCATTTTGATTGAATTAATGTAAATAAGTGGAAAGAAAGAAAAAAAGGAAGGAAGGAAGGAAGGAAGGAAGGAAGGAAGGAAGGAAGGAAGGAAGGAAGGAAGGAAGGAAGGAAGGAAGGAAGGAAGGAAGGAAGGAAGAAAAGAGGGAGGGAGGGAGGGAGGGAGGGAGGGAGGGAGGGAGGGAGGGAGGGAGGGAGGGAGGGAAAGAAGGAGGAAAGGAGGAAAGGAGGGAGGGAGGGAGGGAGGAAAGAACTAAAGAAAGAATAAAAGAAAGGAAGGAAGAAAGACAGAGAGAGAATCCATCCCTCCCCACAAGAGAAACTCGGGAAAAGTCTCAAAGGCCTGGAGTTTGAAAACTGAAGTCCCTGGTTCAATTCTCAGTACCTTGTGGTTCCTCGACAATGACCCTCCACACCAAGCCTGGAGGAGCTCCTAAGAACCAATAGGTGTGGCCCCAAAACAAAAGCAAAAGTTTGAAGTCATGGATCTCAACACTAATTGAAATGAATGTTCAAGTGCATTGTATACTTAGAAGCAAATATGTGCTGAAAAAAAAAATAGCGAAGATAGCCATGTGTGCTTATTTCTGAGCATATATAAGAACCTCCTTGGGGCCAGAGTGATAGTACAGTTGGTAGGGCATTTGGTCCCCAAGGCATGGCTCAGAGTGGTTGCTGATTTACAGAGTCGGGAGTAACCTCTGAGCATTTCCGGGGTGCCCCCCACAAAAAAGAAATGAATAAAGTCCCCAAAGGGGGCCGGAGTGATAGCACAGCGGGCAGGGCGTTTGCCTTGCACGCGGCCGACCCGGGTTCGATCCCCGGCATCCCATATGGTCCCCCAAGCACCGCCAGGAGTAATTCCTGAGTGCAAAGCCAGGAGTAAGCCCTGAGCATCGCTGGGTGTGACCCAAAAAGCAAAAAAAAAAAAAAAGTCCCCAAAACTATGGCTATAGAGCAAAGAGCTGAAGTGCAGACTTTGCATCTGGGTTCACTCAGCACTGCTGAGAGGAATCCCAGAGCACAGAGCCAGAATAGTTCCTGGTAATATAGGGTTCAATCCCTGGGGCAACCCATATGGTCCCCTGAGCACCACCAGGAGTAATTCCTGAGTGCAGGGCCAGGAGGAACCCCTGAGCATTGCCAGGTGTGACTCAAAAACCAAAAAAGTCAATAGTGACACCACCTCAAATAGACCTTCCGGCAGGTCCTGCAAGACACATTCCAGAGGAAAGAATTACCATCCCAGGGGATGGCCGATAACAACTCCATGCGAGATTTTTCCTCTGTAAACACTCCAGTGAGAAGAGCTGTGAAGTGGAAAACAGTGATATTGCTGGTCCTGACCTGGTATAGGCCTATGATGATGGATATGCTTATGCCTTAGTTGATGCTGTGTTCATTAATTTTCCATTTCCCTTCCCTTCTCACTGTTGTAATGATGAGGATTTGCAGTGCTCACACACTTGATTATGCTAATCTCTGGGGTTATACACATATTGTTGTGGTAGCTGCACACACTTGGATTTAGTGCACCAGAGGTCTCTGAATTTCTAGATCAGGATCCCAGACAGCAGTGCCACTGGGACTGCACTTGAGCATGTGACACGGGATCCGACTCTTGATCTCACACTTGGAAAGCAGGGGCTCTCTCACTGACATATTCCTGGGCCCCTATACCTAAACTTAAACAACGAAAGGTTTTAAAATTGAGAAAAATAGAAAAACTTATACAAGAAGGATATTAAGAAAGTCGATAGGATCAAAGAAATGGTACAGGGGATAAGTTGTTTGCCTTGCAAGTGGTGAATCTCAGTTTAATACTGGCACCTCATATGATACTCTGGGCACCATTAGGAGAAATCTCTGAGCACAGAGCCAAGAGTACAGCCTGAGCATGAAAAGAGGAGAGGAGGAAGGAAGGGAATAAAAGGGAAGGCAAGGAAAGGAAGGGAAGGAGGGAGGGAGGAAGAAAGAAAGGGAGGGAGGGAGGAAGGAAGGAAGGAAGGAAGGAAGGAAGGAAGGAAGGAAGGAAGGAAGGAAGGAAGGAAGGAAGGAAGGTAGGTGAGGGAGGGAGGAAGGAAGGAAGGAAGGGAAGGGAGGGAGAAGGGAAGGGAGGGAGGAAGGGAAGGGAAGGAAGGAAGGAAGGAAGGAAGGAAGGAAGGAAGGAAGGAAGGAAGGAAGGAAGGAAGGAAGGAAGGGAAGGAAGGAAGGAAGGAAGGAAGGAAGGAAGGAAGGAAGGAAGGAAGGAAGGAAGGAAGGAAGGAAGGAAGGAAAGATATTTGCACACATGCAAGGCAAGTGCTCTACAATGAGCACCAATGAGCATCTTGATATGTTTTGAGACATACCAATGTGCTATGATTGCCAGTGTTATAGGACAGTAACATTCTGTACAGGTGTGTGGCTTTGGAGTGACAGGTAGCTACACTAGGCAGCCTGGGTACAAAGCAGGCTCAGCTACCTAGCTTAGTGTGAGTGCACTCTCTGAGATTCACACAAGGACAAAATGACCTAATGGGGTTTCACAATGTGCTCCTGTTGTTGAATGACATCTCATTATGCTGATGAGGAACCCTGGTGTGTTTCTTCTGACATTCATACAACCATTCTCATGCAGCGTGAAAGACAGGATGAAAGTTTTGATTCCTATTACAAGGCCAAACTGAGTTGCCAGATGAAGTGAGCTGATAAAGATTGTGCCAGACTTTTCTATGTTCAGCAGTAAGGGAAGTAAGACACTGGCACAGATGCACTGGGCTGAGATGCATCTGTGGCTTTGCATCATAGCCTGACAAGCGCTATGCCTTCAACTCCCCACTAACAATGCAAACAGGGTCAGAGTTGGAATTCAATGGTAGGGCATTTGCTTTGCATGCTGACCCAGGTTTGGTCCCAAGCATCCCATATGGTCCCCCAAGCAGCACAAGGAGTCATTCTTGAGTGAGAGCCAGGAGTATCCCCCGAGCATTGCTAGGTGTGGCTCAACAACCAAAAAGATAGTCAATAAATCAATAAACACTAAAATGCAAACAGCTGCCTATGCATCAGGACACCTCAAGAGCCCAATCTATTATAGTTTTGTATTAACCAAAAACTATAACTGCAAATCTGGATCTAAGATATCTGATATCATTTTGCTTTGGCACTCTAATGACTATGTAGAGCCTCAGAGTCTGAGCTAGATATCTATAAAGATTAAGAGAAAATTGAGTAGAAAATAAACTATATTGCTAAGTAATCAATTCTGGCATCTCCTAAAGCTGCAAGGACTTTAAGTTAGCAGAGGATTAGAAAATAGTACTTACTATGACAAGCAAAATCCAAAATCTGCATGGACTCTAAAGACAGTGAAAGCAAGTTCTAGATGGAGAAAAATGTAAAGATGATAACAGGTAGCTATCTGCATACTAAGTCAACTTCAATGAACAAAGAACAGAGTATGCCACAAACAGGAAAGAAAAATTAAGATCAATCCCTAGATTCTCATTTCTGGTCCTAAATCAAGTTTTCCAGCCTAACGTTCTGTTGTAGTTTGGCAGGATCTGCAAGGTATGCATTATCAGCTACAAAGGCAAAACGTCAATATGAGATTGGATGAAGAAGGAATGTATTTCTCAAGATCCTGATGTTAGAAATGGCAAATTCCTCTGGGAGGGCACAAGGGAAATTCCACAATGGTGGCTCAAAATGAATGCTTCCATAGTACCCATTCTTCCTTGTCAGCCTCATTTTTATCTGTAGAAAATTTGATTGTGTGTTCATTTTATTTAATTCATTTCATTGTTAAGATGTTGGGGAGGGGTGGGCAATACTTGGCCATGCTTAGGGCTTACTCCTGGATCTATGTTCAGGGATCGCTCCTGGGCGGAACTTGGGGAGCATGTGGTGCCCCAAAATAAACAAGAGTCAGCAGCATGTCTTACCCACTGTACTATCTCTCCAGCTCCACTTTTTGTTTTTTTAAAGGAGGAACACACTAAGCATATCTCTGGGGCTACTCACAGCTCAGTGCTCAGTGATACCTTGGGGAGTGTTTGAGGACCATGAGGTGCCAGAGATGAAATGAACAAGAGCCTTGTGTGTTCAAAACGTGTCCAACCTACTCTTGCTCAATATCCCCCCCCCTTTAAACAGATACCTTAAGTTTCATTTCTGGTCAGTACAGAGTGAAGGGTATTGGAGAGGCCCTCCCAGCTGCCTACAAGGACAACTGAGCAAAATACTAAGTTCAGAGCAGGCTGAATTGATAGCAATAGACATTTCATCAGCAGTTGTGCAAGCTTGGAGAAATGGGAGCCCAGAGCAAGGGGGATGGAAATTTGCAGGATGCTGTCCATTCATGTGTCTATAAACTCAGAGTAGGAAACTTGTAAGATGTGAGCTTTTGATTGCATAGAAATTGTGCCTTGGTTTCCAAGTGCTTCCCTCAGTCCCTGGAACTGAACGCATAGCAAGGCAGTGTGGGTTTGCATGACAGCAGCTGATACAGCAAGTTCAGCCCCTCAGGCTGTGTGGAACTGTTGAAGGTGAAATACTACTCAGCTGCAAGAAATGATGAAATCCTGCTCCTCACAACTTGGCTGGAACTGGTGACTCATGCCCGGAGAAGTGAGGCAAAGGGAGACAAGCACTGGGTTGAGCTCCCTCCTAAGAGGAGAATAAAGAAACACAGCAAAGAATGGCCTATGCTAGTAGCTGAGAGTCTGCCAATAGAAAAGAGAGTGCGTGGTGCGGATGATGAAGAATCTGGACACAGTGATGAAAGGGATACTGGTACCCTGGTGGTGATTATGGTAAAGCCACACCGTATTCCTGAAACAGGAATAGTAATAGTACTGTCAATCCCAATGCCTGAAGTCACCATATTGTAAATCACGGTGCCCAAACTTTAAAATAATTACTCATAAAATGAATAATAAATGTTGGCCTCGGCGCATATGCTGCCTGAGCCCATGTGCTGCTTGTGCCATGTGGCCGAGCACATGTGTCGCCCGCATCTCCCCCCTTGAGATGTGTACTTTCATGCTTTCGTGTCCAGTGCTAGGATGTGTATAGAGCTCTCTCCATCTTTGGAGGAGCCCGCGTTCTTTCTTGAGCGCGTTACTCCTACTGGTTTTCCCTTTCCACTTATCCCTTCCTCCTTCCCTCAGAAACCTCTAAATAAAATCTGTTACTTCAAAAAAAAAAAAATAAAAAAATAAATGTTGGCCTCATTAAAAATGATCAAAGTCCTTTCCTGTAGAATAACTTAGCCTCAGGTAGTTTAGATTTATTTGGTTACTTCCGTCACAGTGCTCCCATTCCTCTGTGTTTATTTGTAGCTTCTTTCTTAGTGTTCTGTTGACTTGTAAATATTGTTTTCTCTTCTCCTTAAGTCCTTTGCATAGTTTATTCAGAGCCATGTCCATTTTGTATGGACACAGGAAGACTTGGCAAATGCTATGCTTTTGTAACCTGGGAGTCATTTGACTCTACATGATATTTTCCTCCTGGGCATCTGTTCTCTTGACCTAAGCCTCAGCTGCCCTTACTTCCTAGCACAACCAAAAGCAGAGTCCCGACTATGGACTGGACGGACCCAAGGCAAGCGGTGAGTTGTGTGCTACACTGGCATCGAGATGGGCCTGCCAAAGTGCCTAATGCTTAACTGTAAGTTAAGAGCTTGGTCATGGACAAATGCTGTCATGATCCAAACAGTGATAACTAGATTTGGACCCTGCTAGGGTTAGTAATGATTAATCTGACCTGAGTGCTGTAGTCTGAGTCTGTGGCAAGATGTTGCCAGGAGAGCTGCCTTGCAAGCCTCAATGTATCTCTTGCTATGTCCATACAAAAATAACTAGTATTAAGATGTTAATGAGTGTTTGGACTAAGGAAAGGTGAAAACCCCCTTAAGAGGTATCTTGCCTACTGGTAGTCAGGAAAGTCTTTGGAATACCCCTAGGTTGTGTTCACTTTGAACCTGGCGGCCCTCAGGAAGGGCTTTCTTATGTTGCTTTTGCTACCTGGGTGTGTGTAGCCTAGGGGCAAGGGGGAGAGAGAAAAAGAGGGGAGAGAGATGAGAGAAGAGGCTGTGGTAGATCCAGAGAGAGGACAGAGCTAGGAGTGCGGGAGATAAGAAAGATGGAGGATTGAATAAATGGTAGGTAACTAATAAGCAACCAACCTGGTTCTTCCTTTGCCTCTCCTTGGCCAACGGCTGTCCTGATCCAGCCCATACACAGCAGTTCCAGAGCACTGAACATGGGCGGTGAGACTGAGCTGCCCGGAGAGCCCGCTAGTACACACACCCTTCGGCGTGCTTAGTTTTTTACACTCTCCCTCTCTATATTGTGTCATTTCTTGGGTCCCCTTCACACAAAAACTCAAAAGAGTCCTATATTCTCTGTCTCCCTTTTCTGGCCGGTTACCCTCTCCCAACTGCCATTCTTGCTTTATCTCTTTCAAGGCAGATGTCATTGATATGACCCAAATCAAGGTCACCAAGACCTCTACATGACTAAATATCATGGTCAATTTTCAGTTCTCTTTCTTCATTCACCAGATGTATACACCATGTCAATAGCTTGTCCACAAGGCCCTCATGCCCTGTCTGCACTTCATTCCAGGAACTGTTCTGGGAGGCTTCTGCCCCTGCTGGTGACTCCTTGGCTGCTTTGTCCCCAACTCAAAATGTTTGTGCATCCCAGTTTCAGTCCTGAATCAACTCTTTTCTCTGCCTCTCTGGGAGTTTACACACGGGTTCCTAGTTTGTAAGCACCTGCATGGAGAGCTCAGGGGCTGGGTACATGCTGTGCATGGGGGAGGCCCAGGTTCAATCCCCTGCATCATACTGCTGGAAGTAACCCCCAAATGCCAAGACAGGAATATCACTTTGAGCACTGCTGGGTGTGGCCCCAAAACCAAAAAATAAAACCATAATAACAAATAAAACATCCATCTTACCAATTTTTGCTTCTGAAGCATAAATTGATTCCAGCTCGGGCCTCTCCCTGAATTCCAAACCAAGTTTTCCATCTACTTACTCTCTCCACTCCAATCTCTAGTAGGCCTCTCAAAATAATCTGTACTAAACGAGATTACTGGATCATCCCCTTGGAAAACAAACAAATTGACTCTTCCCCCATCCAGGCTTCTGGGTCTCACTACAGACCTGACTTACTGCAGTCCTCCCTCTTTCTCTCTCAGTCCGCATCCAGCCCCTCATCAGCAAATTCATTCTACTCCTAGATTATATGCAAGTTCTGTCCCCTCCGGGGTAGCCAGACACCTCTGCTTCTTGCCTGAAGACCCTATTGGTTTCTATCAAATCCCTTTGAGTCCTCATTTGCCCCCGTTAGGGCTTCTTCAAACAATCTTTTTTTAAAAAAAGTTATCATTTCATTACTGTGTTCAAATTATTCACAGGGCTTCCCATCCACTTCAATGCAGAAATGATATCCTTCCCCTTCAAAGACTCATCCCATCTTGTGTAAAAACACAAAAAAGAACGAGGGGGACCAGCAGGGCTCTATCTCCCCCCGCCCCTGCCCACGTTCGGTAGTCTCCAGCTGCTTCCCCACCCCAGGGGAGGTTGATGGCGATGATGAGGCAGGCGAAGGAAGGAAGAAGTTCAAACTGGTTGCTCCATCAGTTTATTTCGTTCTCTCTCTCTCTGCTTCTCTCCCGGTTCTCGATCTCTCTCTGGATCTTTCTCTGCGCCTGTCTCTCTGCGCCTGTCTCTCTGCATCTGCCTCTCTCTTTGCTTCTGTCCTACCTCTGCAGTTTCTGTCCTGCCTCTGCCTTCTTCTTCTGCCTCCTTCTTTTGTCTCCCTTGTCTCTTTTTCTCTCCCAGTGCCCCCAGTCTCAGTTTATATAGCAAATTACATAGGGTGGTGACACAAAGGTGGGTTGAACATTAATAAACAAAGAAGAGTAAAACCATTTCTCCAGGAGATTAACAAAATCTCATCTAAGGAAATCTCATCTAAGGAGATCCACTCAAGGATGTGATTCCAAACAAGGGTGTGTCAGGGTGTGAGCTAGTAATCTACTTAAATAGTTATAGTAAATCTACTTCTAATATTTCTAGCAATGTTATTCTTTATGAGCACAGTAAGAGATATAAAGTTTGGTTTTTCCTGAGGACATCTCCAGACCACAGTCCTCAGGCCAGGTTAATCTTCCTAACCCCAGCAGGATCCAAATCTCATCATTACTTTTGGATCATGACAGCATTGTCCATGATCATGCCCTCAACTTATAGTTGAGTGTTGTGGCGCTTTGGCCTGGCCCATTTCGATGCCAGGGTAGCACATAACTCACTGCTTGCTTGTCCTGTATCCGTCCTGTCCCTCGTCGGGATCCTGCTTTTGGGGTGCTAGGAACTAAGGGCAACTTGAGTTAAGAAAGAAGATGCCCAGGAGTAAATATTATTGGAGTCAATCAACTCCCAAGTTACAAGCACAATATTGTCTTCCTGTGTCCATACAGAAAGGACATTGCTTTAAGGTTAACTATGTTCCCTAAGGCAAGGCTAAAAGGACAAACCCCATGTTATCCTACACCATCTCCCACCTCTTACCTGTCTCAAACCACAGAGACCTTTTACTGTGTGGCCTTTTCACTCCAAGCTCCTTTGGCCTAAAATACTTCCATGTGCAGGTCATCATACACCCCTAATGTAGGCAGGTAGATAGGGAAAGGCCCTTGGCAACGAATTTTTAGATTTAACAGTCTCTGGGAAGGAGACTCTTAAGACTTGCAAATTCAAGAAAACAAAAGACCCAGAGGAAACCATCAGCAGACCCTGAGGATAAAGGACCCCTCCCCAGGAATTTCCCCAAAGAAGACCATCACCACTCGCAACCTCCCTGGTAACCTTAGCAATGAACTTTTATCTGGAAAGAAAACCCTACCTGGGGGCAGGTTGAAGAAACCCTACAGAAGGCACCTTGAACAAAGGAAGGGCGCGCATATGCTGCCTGAGCCCATGTGTTGCTTGCGCCCGCGTGGCCAAGCACATGTGTCGCCCGAGCACATGTGTCGCCCGCATCTCTCCTCTTGAGATGTGTACTTTCATATTTCATACTTTTGTGTCTAAAGCTCGGTTATGTGTAGGGGCTTCCTCCACCCTTGGAGAAGCCTGTGCGTTATTCTTACTATTCTCTCTTCCACTTATCCCTTCCTCCTTCCCTCAGAAATCTCTAAATAAAATCTTTTTATTTCACAGCTTGTCTACTCCTGAAATTCTTTTCCGCGAGTGAGACAAGAACCCAGTAACTCAGGGTCCTGGGTGGTAGAGGCGGTTGGGGAGAAAGTGACCGTCTTTCTCCTCCCCACTTCATGTAAGTCACCCGTGGGGCCCACTGACATCACCCCCACTCCTTTTCTTTAGGGGACTTTGCAAATATCTTAACACACACCTTCCCACTCCTGTCTCTGTGATCTGACTATTCTCCGGAGTACTTACCGGCCACCTTGGACATCCTTCACTTACGCAGATTTACATGGAGCTATATTGTCTGTCTGCATGTTCCCCTGTGCCCCCACTTTCTAGAAGACACTCTTCAGGAAAGTAGCAACTCTCGGTGGTGTACTTCCACCAAGAGTCGATTACAGACTTTTGCTAACGTCAATATTTTAGCCAGAGTAGGCATTCGATGAATATTCTTGTTGTTGAAAGAAGTCATGAACCAATAATATTCATCTCAGAGTTTGAAAAGTATCAGAAACAAGCATCAGAGATGAAATAACCAGAAAGGCTATGTAGAGGGATAGAATTTTTTTAATTAATTTATTTTTTTAATTAGTGAGTGACAGTGAGGGTACAGTTACAGATTCACACATTTTCGTGCTTGATTTTCCCTCATGCAATGTTTGAGAGCCCATCCCTCCACCAGTGTCCATTCTCCACCACCAATGAACCCAGTATCCCTCCCACCCCACCCCCAATCCCATTCCCCCACCCCACCCCGCCTCTGTGGCAGGGCATTCCAATTTGATATCTCTCTTTCCTTTTGTGTGTTGTGGTTTGCAGTAGGGGTATTGAGTGGTCATCCTGTTCAGTATCTAGTCTACTTTCAGCATGCATCTCTCTTCCCAAGCGGGATCTCCAATCACATATTACTTGGTGTTCCCTTCTCTATCTGGGATGACTTTCCCCCAGCGTGTGAGGCCAGCTTCCAAGCTATGGAGCCAACATCCTGGTATTATATACTACTATTCTTGGGTATTAGTCTCCTACTCTGTTATTTTATATTCCACAGATGAGTACAGTCTTTCTATGTCTGTCCCTCTCTTTCTGGCTTATTTCACTTAGCATGATACTTTCCATGTTGATCCACTTATGTGCAAAGTTCATGACTTCATTTTTTCTAACAGCTGCATAGTATTCCATTGTATAGATGTACCAAAGTTTCTTTAACCAGTCATCTGTTCTCGGGCATTCGGGTTTTTTGCAGATTCTGCCTATTGTAAACAGTGTTGTGACGAACATATAAGTGCAGATGTCATTTCAACTATACTTTTTTGTTTCTCCAGGATATATTCCCAGAAGTGGTATTGCTGGATCAAATAGAAGCTCAATTTCGAATTTTTTGAGAAGCGTCCATATTGTTTTCCAAAGGGGCTGGACCAGTCGGCATTCCCACCAACCGTGTAGAAGGGTCCCTTTCTCTCCACATCTGCTCCAACAGCGGTTGCTTTTGTTCTTTTGGATGTGTACCATTCTCTGTGGTGTGAGGTGGTATCTCATGGTTTGTTTTGATTTGCATCTCCCTGATGATTAGTGATGCAGAGCATTTTTTCATGTGCCTTTTGGACATTCGTATCTCTTCCTTGGAAAAGATTCGGTTCATTTCTTTGGCCCATTTTCTGATGGGGTTGGATGTTTTCTTCTTATAGAGTTCAACCAGTGCTTTATATATCCTTGATATCAACCCTTTATCGGATGGGTATTGGGTGAATATCCTTTCCCATTCTGTAGATTGCCTTTGTATTCTGGTCACTGTGTCTTTTGCGGTGCAGAAGCTTTTTAGTTTAATATAGTCCCATTTGTTTAAGAGGGATTGAAATTTATTGCTAATCTAGTGGCCCACATTTCTCTGGGAGAAGGCAGAAAACGGCCTAGAAGACTGCGTGGGTCAAATATTCACTCAGACCAGGTGCTCCCTGTGAATCTAATATGGATGTAAGCTATTCCAGAGAAGCAACTTGAAGTAATTATTAGATGTTTTCATAATTAATTTCAACACAATTAAGTTGAAAAAAATGAAAATGTCAGTGAAAAGAAATGCAAAGTTCCAGCTCCTGTAGGATGCCTCTGGCCAAAGTAATTACTCTGAAGGGACACGAGAATCTTTCTTCAAGAATGAAAATGTGTCCAGGATCAAAGCCATTTAAATTCCTGTCCAGGAATGGGGCTAGCCAGGGTCAAAGGTAAGTTTGATATTAGGGAAAGACTTATTCCATTTCCTGGTTTGGGGAATGCAAACCAAGCTGTGGTGGAGAAATTGAAGCAGCGCTGATCACTTTGACCCAACAGGTGGCACAAAAGTGAAAAGGAAGCTGTTGAGCACTGGGCAGAATTCCAAGAGGGATTCATATGGGAAACCCACTAGCCCACTAGGCAACCAGCCAAGACTCTCTCTTGGGGTGGGTAGGGTCAGGGTTGGGGAAGGAGGCTGAAATGAAATCAGAGCACACACAGCAAGTGCGTGTGAGAAAGGAAGAAAGCAGATCTGACTTTCATGGAGATGCCAAGGGTGTCCACTAGTGCAAAACTCTGAACCTAGAAACTGAGTTGGGATGGGAGTGAATTGGTGAGACTTTCAGGGTTAGCAGTACGGATGAATAATGTCATAAAATCACTCTATTAAAATTCAAGACTAAGTATATACAAAATTTAAAATGTGGGGCTAAAAAGATAGTACAGCAGGTAGGGCACTTGCCTTGCACATGGTACCCGGGCTTAATCCCCGCTACCCCATATGGTCCTCCTGAGCCTGCAGTGATTCCTGAGCACCATTGGTTGTGGTCTAAAAACAAACAAACAAAATTTGAAAGTATAAAGCTGTGGTTTTATGGTGAACATGTATGGATTAGGAATAAAGTATTCAAAAGATGGTTTTGTACTTCCTCCAGAGCACTAAACGAGTAATCATCAGCAACACGAATCAAATTTCCCAAAAACTTTGGAAAAAAACCATTGTGATGCTAATAAAGTTCCTTCAAATCGATAAATTGGATTGTAGTTCTTGGGTATCTTTAGGTTGTAAGTCACACCTGCTTGGTAGGCTCCTCCCTGCTCAGCACTGGGTGGGGTCACTGCTGGCAATGCTTGGGGAGTCACACAGTGCTGGGCATCAAGCCCGAGGCTCCACCACGCCAAGCATGGGCTCTGATGAGCTGCCTCCCTGGCCTCAGTGCTCTATCACTCTTTCAATGCTTCCCCAGGCATCATCACCAGAGCAAAGCTTAGAGACAGAAATCGATGATTAACCCAAGATTAATGGGTCTGCGAGTAAAACAATATGCGGGAAATGGAGAGAGAGCCCAGTGGGTAGGGTGCTTGCCTGACACTTGGGTTTGAACCCCAGCACTGCATGTGGTCCCCTGGGCACTAGCAGGACCAATACCTGAGCCCCTCTGGGCATAGTCCCAAATAAGGCACAAAGAAACAAAGCAAAAGACCCTGTCCTATGTGCTCCCTTGTCTTTGCCATAAGCTGTTGTCATCTACCAAGGGTCATCTGCCCACTGAGTTCCTTCAACAAGTTATGTGGATATGCTGAAACAAGCGCCTTTCTAGAGCAGGAAGAGCTACACCAGAGGAAGTGGGAGGAGGCTGGGGAATTGGGGACAGTCTGGAGTGAAGTGAGTGTGGGCAAGAAGGATCAGGGCAATCCTCCTCCACTGCTCAGCAGCATAAGGACTCCATGAATTTCAAAGGGGGTCCAGTCAATGGGGTTGCTGCTGTGCTCTGTCCAGGCTGGGGTGGGGCCAACCGAAAATAAAGGTTCATGAGACAGGGTGTTTAGTGTGAATTCCAGGCGGTGACTGAAATGACAGGCCATTCAAAGCAGGTTGGCCTCAAGGGGTCACTGAGGATAGAAAGCCGCACGCGTTGCCTGATTGTCTGTTCTCAGTCATCGGGATTCTAAAACAGAAGGCACGAGAGGTTAAAAGACACAAGGAAGAACTGGCCGCTGGCCTCTGCACTGAGTGAACCCCATCTCCTTCAAAGCCAGTGAGCCAGCTCCCAGCACGGCTGGCGCATTCTCACTCTCCAGGCTGCAGGCCTTCCCTGACATCCCTGGCTGACATAGGTTCCTCCCGGCATTCCAGGCGTATCCTCTTGAGTTCATGCGTGAACTCATCAGCATCTATTTCATCAATTTGATTCCATACTAATGATAAGCTTTCTCGAAGAAGGTAAACTCTGGAAGAGCAAGAACCACACCTGCCCTGTTCCCCACAGCAACCTCAGCAACTCACACAACCCAACACTCAGTTAACATAGAGAGGAGGGGGTAGCACCCCAATGGTGCTCAGGGGTCCCTCTTGGTTCTGTAATCAGGGGTCATGCCTGGTGGTGAGCATATGCTGTGCCAAGGATCAAACTCTGTGCAACGCAAACCCCTTAACTTCTCTCGGCTCACTCATTTAACATTTAATAAATACTGTTGAATTAATTAAATGGCTATTCTGGGTTGTTTTTCCAACTTGCTCATTTCCATTTTGTATATCCCCCATCATATTGGTTGGCCCCCTGGTCTTATGCTATGGCCTTACCATTTATGTTATTTTCATCTAAGGTCCCTGATCGAGAAATGTTTTACTATGCTAAGGTTGTTTTTTAAAATTTTCCCCTCCCCTGGCTAAGGTGTTTTGAACATAATCTTTGAAAAAAAATCTGTGATGGAGGAAGAATTGGGTTCTACCTGAAGCTATTCGGGCCTACTCCTTGTTCCTTTGCTCCGGGCTTACTTCTAGAGGTACTCATGGGACACATGTGGTGGCAGAAATTGAAGTGAGATTAGAGGCATGTATGGTAAGTGCTTTACCCCCTCTACATCTCTAGTCCTAGATACAGCTTCTCTATGAGCACTCATAAGATGAACCTTTACTCTAGGAAAGTTAAAGTTGAAGTCGGGGATGAGAGAAACAGCACAGTGGCTAAGGCACTTGCCTTGCACACAGCCAACCCGGGTTCAATCCCAATCATCCCATATGGTCCCCTGGTCCCTCTAGGAGTGATTCCTGAGTTCAGAGACAGGATTAATCCCTCAACACAACTGGGTGTGGCCCCAAGGCAAAAAACAAACCAAGAAAAAGATGAAGGGGATTATGCGATTTATCAAGGTCCATAGCAAAGCTGAGTAAACTGAATTTTGTTTACTGAGCAGCAGTGCTCATGCTGCTAAGGGTTTCACAGGAAAAAGAAGGTGGGAAAGAGAACTCAGAAGAAAAGGGGCTGTAGCCCCGACTCTTTATGATGGCAATAAGGAGCCATGAGGTTCTGGGGATCAAGTCTGGGGTCTCTGCATGCTGAGCTGTGCATCCACCCTGGAGCGCTCTCTCTCTCTCTCTCTCTCTCTCTCTCTCTCTCTCTCTCTCTCTCTCTCTCTCTCTCTCTCTCTCTCTCCTCTCTCTCTCTCTCTCTCTCTCTCTCTCTCTCTCTCTCTCTCTCTTTAAAATGTTTTATTGAGCCACCGTGAGATAAAGTTACAAAGTTTTCATGTTTGATATTCAGCTATACAATGATCGATCACCCATCCCTCCACCAGTTCAAACTTTCCACCACCAATATCCCCATTATCCCCTCCACTTCAATCCCAGTCCCTCCCCTG
Organism: Sorex araneus; assembly: GCF_027595985.1. Classification (NCBI taxonomy): domain Eukaryota; kingdom Metazoa; phylum Chordata; class Mammalia; order Eulipotyphla; family Soricidae; genus Sorex; species Sorex araneus. Next base: position 50,056,053 of record NC_073303.1, read on the forward strand.
CCGCTATGGCAGACAATTGCTCAGATATTCTCTCTCTAGATTTGGGCATTGTATTTTGCTCAGATATTTCTACCACCATTCAAGCCTGCCTTCTAGGGACAGATGCTAAGTCATTTATTTTCCATTGTTCACTTTGCATATCAGGGAAGCGGCCGCGTGCTCCGGAGGAATAGTCCTGGTACCCACATACCGGAGCCATGCTTGTAGAAGCTCATGGTTGCCGGGAGTCCTTCTGGAGAAGGCGTGGAGACTGCACCTGCTCTATCTGGGGCCTCCCAGTGATATCGGCTCGATGTGGGATCCAGAGAATTCTCTCTCTCTCTCTCTATCTCTCTTTCTCTCTCTCTGTCTCACTCTCTCTATCTCTCTATCTCTATCTCTCTCTTTGTCCCTGGAACTTGTCACTGCTCTGACATCTGCTCTCATGACAGCTGTTTTAGCATATTCAAAATTAACTTTTGCTTTTTGAAATTCAGATTTCAAAGAAGAAACAAGAGTTACAACTTCTTTCGTCTGCTTTCTTTCCCCACAGCTCAGACTTTCCTTTCATCCCTTCTCCCTTGTACACTCCTTGGGCAAATTTTAAGCAAAAATTAGAACATTCTTATAGGATTCCGGGTGGGACTATATGGTGTGGGTGAGTATCAGATCATCAATGAAAATTTATTTCCAATGGAAGAAAAGAGAATTCACAGCCATTTAAATCTGTCCCTTCTAAAGGGAGCTCTAGGATTCCAGAGATGCATGTGATTATGTCAGCAGAATGAAGGACATTCAGAAACAGAGGATAAAACATTCAAGTGATAGCAACCCCTATATAAAAAGAAACAGTGTTGGGGAATGGACAACTTCCCGTCTTGGTACTTGAGGAAAAATTGTGAGTCATGTTCCTGAGTTCTCAGGGCCAACGAGACAGCAGGCTTGCATGCAGCTGACTCAGGTTTCAATCCCAGCACCGCAGATGGTCCCCCAAGCACTGCCAGGAGTGATCCCTGAGCTTAGAGCCAAGAGTAAGCCCTAAGCACACCAGCTATGGCCCAATTACCCCCCTCTATCAGATCCGTCTGTTCTTATCATAATATGAAGGTCACACTTAAGACTAAAACTATGGTCAGGATGGAGGTCAGCAGCAGAGCACTTGCCTTGCATGTGTGAGAACCTGGGTTTGATTTCTAGGAATACAAAAGTAACAAACAAAAAAACACCAACAAGAGACTATAGATAAAAGACCCAGCTTGAAATCTCAAGTTTTCAGAAATGATATTCTTCCATTTGCATCTTAGAGCCCTGCTGCAAGACATGACTTATACATACAAAGTCCACAAAGAAACAAAAAACTACCCTGGTTTCAAGCAAAAAATTTCTTCTGACATACTCAAGTGTTCCTTCAATGACAGTGAAAAGAAAACTCCAGAAGGAAAAGCCTTATTGAAAACCAACTCAGAAATCACCGCAAAGGCCTTTGACTGCCTGCCTTGGGCATGGCAGAAGCAGGGACACCACTTTGTCCTTTGCCCAAATTCGGTTTCAGGCTGGTCCCTGGAATGTCTAATCCAGGACCCGCTTTGCTTTGCCGTCTTTGCACATTACTTCTGAGGCTGGAAGCCCAGTACGAATGAAAGGGAATCATTCTTACCCCACACATTTCTCCCACTGTTGTCTGGAGGAGTGAGGCTGATTCATGCCTATAATGCTCTGTCCTGCATTACATGCTTGAAAACTGGGGTGCCCGACAGAGCAGGAGTGAGGCAGGAGAAGGATTTCTGGGTTTTCATGCAAGGGTGAGTGTGTAACTTATTTTATCCAGAATCCATAAAGCAAAGGAAATTTCCCTAAATTATACCCGTTTTGTAAAATTTAAAATATTTAATGACTGATAGTTTAGAAGTTTCATTCCAAAACAAATTCCAACTGGAACAAGATTAAAAAGTTAAATATATATATATATATATATATATATGCATATATATATATAAAGGTGCTAGGGACTTAAAAAGAATGAAATTTAAAAAAAAAAAACAAACAGAAAAAGACCATTATTTACTGTATTGGTTCAACCTATGCTATTTTAAATTCTTAGAGAAACAGGCCTGGGGATGGATGGAAACGCCCACAGCGCCATCACGTGGCTATTAGGCGGAACTATCATGGCTCGACTTTTCCAACGCTTAAGGTGTCCTGCCCTCTTCTTTGCTTCAATGTTAGGTATAGGGTCATTAAGGATCAAGCAAGCAGTTTGGGCCACTGCAGTGGAGCAGAGCGGTGAGGGTTCTTGGCTTACAGGTATAGGACTCAGATCCATTCGTAGGCTCCCCATATGGCTCTCCAGTCATGCCGAAGTGATTCCTGAGTGCAGAGCCAGGAGAACCCCCTGAACATCTCCGGGTGTGGCCCCAACCATAAACACACAAGAAAGAAAATTAAAACAAAGCATCCTCAGTTCCTTGATGGCGAATTCCGTCACCTCGACTTGAGGGGTTCTGAGCTCTCTCTTCGTCCATCCCCCATGTCCTTGTAGAAGAGGGTTGGGGCACCGTCAGAATGTGGGGTGATGGAGTGTGGGTTGCCCATAGCAGGAAACATTCAAAGGGCTCGGTCACAGACATCCCAAGGTGGGTTCAGAACTTTTTTTGCTCAGAGTGAGGAGAACAAAAAAAGAAAATAACCTTGCCTTGCTTGTTCCAGACCAGGATCAAACCCCTGCACCCCTTCTTGTCCAGAGACCAAGCTGGGGTAACCCCCGATCCCCCCAGGAGATTCAGCTATGAACCCCATGAAGATCTGAAGGAGGGAATCGAACCCTGATCACCTGCGTGAAAGACAAACACTTGCAAGGCTCTCCTACCGCTGCACCTGTCCAAGCTGTGTGCTTGATCCTTAATTACCCAAGACTTCACACTGAAGCAAACCCAAGGGTGGAAAACTCTTAGAGAAACGGACCTGGGGAGGGATGGAAATGCCCCACTGCGCCCTCTCGTGGCGCCGAGGCGGAACTACCGAGGCCCGGCTTTTGCCATGCTTCAGATTTCCAGCCCTTTTCTTTGCTTCAATGTTAAGTTTGGGGTCACTAAGGATCAAGCACGCAGCTTGGGCAGCTGCAGCAGGAGCAGAGCTGTTAGGGCTCTTGCTTTGCAGTCACAAGACCCTGGTTCTTTCTTTGTTTCCCCACACAGTCCCACCATCATGCTGGAGTGATTCCTGAGTGTAGAGCCAGAACCCCTGAGTGTTGCTGGGTTTGTGGCCCCCCAAATCACAAACAAATCAAGTAAAACCAAAACAGCCTAAGTTCTTTATTGGAGGATTCCCTCACCCTAATGTGGGGGTTTCTGAGCTGTATCTTGCTGTATCCATACTGCCTCTTCCTTGTAGAAAAGGGTTGGACCTTTTCTCAGAACGTGGGGTGATTGGGTGTAGGTTGCCCATCACAGGAAATATTTCTGAATGACTTGGTCACAGACATAGCAAAGTGGCTTCAGAAGTTTTCTAGCTCAGAGTGAAGAGAATAAAAAAATTAAAGAAAATGACTGTGCCTTCCTCGAACCAGCTCAGGTTTAATCCTCTGCACTGCTCCTGGTCCAGATACCAAGATGGGGCAACCCACTCCACCCCTGAGGAGATTCAGCTATGTACCCCACAAGATTTGAATGTGGGGATCGAACGCTGGTCACCCTGTGAAAGACTAGCACCCGCAAGGCTCTCCTACCGCTGCACCTATGGAAGTTGCGTTCTTCATCCTTAACCACCTCATACTTAACATAGAAGCAAATCCAAAGGTGGAAAATTCCGAAGAGAAATGGGCTTGGGGTCCTACGGCAAGTATTCAGATAGGGAAGGAAGAAATCAAACTCACACTATTTGCAGATGATATGATGCTATATCTAGAGAAGCCTAAAGCCTCTACTAAGAAACTCTTAGAAACAATAGACTTATACAGTTGTATAAGGGACCAAGTTATTCCAGGGTCTGAAGAGGCGCTACCTGAAATAGCAAGGGCCAGAAAGAAGAGACCAAGCAAGGAACTGTTGTCAAGGTCTCGTTTATTGAAGGAAAGTATACAGAATATATAGGCTGAGGGGCAAGGTTTTTGCAAGGGGGCCAGGGTGGATCACGCGGGGCATTCGTGGGGCATTTGTTTAAGGGGGATCAGCAGACTGGAACATGATATGCCTGTCATCTTTGTGGGTCTCGCCCTTGGTACGGGATGTCTGTTTCATAATACAATATCTTGGTGGGCACTCCCTGTCTGGGGAAATGGCTAAGTTCTCCTTTTCCCAGGGTCCCGGCCCCCCACATACAGTAAAGTTGCAGGCTACAAAATCAATACCCAAAAATCCATGTCCTTCCTATATACAAACAATGAGGCAGAGGAAAGGGACATAAAAAAAGCAATCCCATTCACAATCGTGCCCCAGAAAATCAAGTACCTCGGAATCAGCTTAACCAAGGAAGTAAAAGACCTCTACAAAGAAAACTATAAAACGCTACTCCATGAAATAAAAGAAGACATGAGGAAATGGAAACATATACCTTGCTCATGGATAGGGAGAATCAATATTGTCAAAATGGCAATACTCCCCAAAGCATTATACAGATTCAACGCGATCCCTATAAGGATACCCATGACATTCTTCAAAGAAACAGATCAAGCAATCCTAAAATTCATATGGAACAACAAACGTCCACGGATAGCTAAAACAATTCTTGGGAAAAAGACGATGGGAGGCATCACCCTCCCCAACCTCAAACTTTACTACAAAGCGGTAACAATTAAAACAGCATCGTACTGGAACAAAGGCAGAGCTGCAGACCAATGGAACAGGGTGGAATATCCCTACACACAACCCCAAAAGTATGATCATCTAATCTTTGATAAGGGAGCAAGAGATGTGAAGTGGAGCAAGGAAAGCCTCTTTAACTAATGGTGCTGGCACAAATGGACAACCACATGCAAAAGAATGGGCTTAGACCTCGACCTGACACCATGCACAAAAGTCAGATCAAAGTGGATTATAAAGCTCAATATCAAGACCACAAACCTTAAGGTACATTGAAGACAAGGTCGGCAAAACCCTCCACGATATTGAAGATAAAGGTATCTTCAAAGATGACATGCAACTGTCCAACCAAGTGAAAACAGAGATCAACAAATGGGACTACATTAAACTAAAAAGCTTCTGCACCGCCAAAGATACAATGACCAGAATACAAAGACAATCTACAGAATGGGAAAGGATATTTAGACAATACCAATCAGATAAGGGGTTAATATCAAGGGTATATAAAGCACTGGTTGAACTCTACAAGAAGAAAACATCCAACCCCATCAGAAAATGGGGCGAAGAATTGAACAGAAACTTTCCCAAGGAAGAGATATGAATGGCCAAAAGGCACATGAAAAAGTGCTCTACATCACCAATCATCAGGGAGATGCAGATCAAAACAACCATGAGATACCACCTCACACCACAGAGACTAGCACACATCCAAAAGAACAAAAGCAACCACTGTTGGAGAGGATGTGGGGAGAAAGGGACCCTTCTACACTGCTGGTGGGAATGCTGACTAGTTCAGCCCTTTTGGAAAACAATATGGACGACTCTCAAAAAATTAGAGTTTGAGCTCCCATTTGACCCAGCAATACCACTGCTGGGAATATATCCCAGAGAAGCAAAAAAGTATAGTCGAAATGACATCTGCATTTGTATGTTCATCGCAGCACTGTTTACAATAGCCAGAATCTGGAAAAAACCCGAGTGCCCTAGAACAGATGATTGGTTAAAGAAACTTTGGGGCGGCCGCCGGGACATCGGACCCTTGCCGCCACCACTTCCCGCGTCCCACCGCCCCAGCTTTCCCGTCCGCCTGGCTCCCTCCAACCTGGCCGTTTCCCAGGTAATCAGGCGACTCCCAGCCACGCCTCCCGGGTGCGCCCACGGCTCCCACGCGGCCGCCGGGACATCGGACCCTTGCCGCCGCCACTTCCCGCGTCCCACCGCCTCAGCTTTACCGTCCGTCTGGCTCCCTCCAACCCGGCCGTTTCCTAGGTGACCCACGTCCCAGGAACCCCTGCAAGGAAGAAACGGGGGCGTGGCCTGTATCTTAGGGGCGTGGCCTGAAACGGGCGTGGCCTAAAAAGGGCGTGGACTCCTGCCAGAGTGGCGGCCGCTAATGCGGCCGCAGTTATTATTTCCTACCTTAGCACATTAGGTATAGTCTTTTTGCTTTGAAAATCGCTTTAACACATCTCAATCACTTATGCGAACTAGCCTCTCAGCTCTAACTTTAGAAAAATTATCAGTGAATAAGAGAAGCTTAGCAAAGCCTTTGTAAAGAGAACTCAGCCTTAAGTCTTCATTAAAGCCCCCACATCAATCAGAAAGAAAAGGCTGAGTGTAAGGAAGAACTCTAGGATAGGAATAAAGCTGCCATCAGCAATAGCACAGAGCCCCTCCTTCTCTCAGCAAGAGGTAGTAGGAATAAACACCTACAAAGTTCCAATCCTATACTTCCATAACAATATGAAGAAGCAGCGAAAATCCCCTCCAGGAAGAGAGGGAGAAGAAAAGATACTAGAAACCTCAAAAGAGGCTCCCAACATCTACTACCTCTCAGATAAACAATTCAGAGAGGAAATCTGGAGGAGAGTCGACCTACTCCAAGCAGCCATGGAACAGACGTCCAATAAATTAAGGGGGGAGATGAATGAATCACTGGAACGATCTACCAAAAAAATGCAGGAAGAAATGAGAGCAGAAATTTCAAACCTACGAACGGAAGTCACACAAATAAAGGAAACGGTAGATGAATTAAAAATCACAGTAGATGCCCTCAACAGTAGAATGACTACAGCCGAAGACAGAATCAGCGAGCTTGAGGATGAGCTGCAGAAAGCTTACAGACAACAACAAATAATGGCGAAAGACCTCAAAATGGCTATAGAGCGAATCAGAGCCCTGGGGGATGACTTCAAGAGGAACAACATAAGAATCATTGGAGTTCCAGAACCACAGGGAAGTAACCCCAATGAAAAAAACATAGTCAAAGACATCATTACTAAGAAATTCCCAGAGCTGGAGAAGGCAGGCGTCCAGATACAAGAAGTCCGAAGAGTGCCAGCAAAAAGAGACCCAAATAAAAAGACTCCAAGGCATATCATAGTCAGAATGGCGGATGCTGTAGATAGAGACACAATTCTACAAGCAGCTAGGTCAAAGAGGGAAATCACATACATAGGAGCACCCCTCAGATTTACAGCAGACCTGTCAGAGGAAACTCTCCGAGCCCGAAGACAATGGTGGGACATAGTGAAAAAACTCAACGAAATGAATGCCTCACCAAGAATACTTTATCCGGCTAAACTCTCACTCAAATTCGAAGGAACCATACACTATTTCTCAGATAAACAACAGCTCAGGAACTTCATAGACTCAAAACCAAACTTAAAAGAAGGTCTAAAGGGGCTACTGTAAGCTAAGGAGGAACCCCATAAGAACAACTAACCCCACAGAAAGATGACACAAAACCCCATCACAATAATCTCTCTCAATGTCAATGGCCTAAATGCACCTATCAAGAGACACAGAGTGGCAAAATGGATCCGGAAATTAAACCCAACATTCTGCTGTTTACAAGAAACACACCTGAACAAACAGAGTAAACACAGACTCAAAGTCAAAGGATGGAAAACAATCCTGCAAGCAAACAACTCCCTTAAAAAAGCTGGAGTGGCCATCCTAGTATCCGACAATATAGATTTCAGGTTGAAAAAGATTAGAAGGGACAGCGAAGGCCACTTTCTATTCATCAAGGGATATGTACAACAGGAGGAAATCACACTCTTAAACATATATGCACCCAATGAACGACGAGCTAAATACTTAAAACAACTCCTTACAGACCTCAAAGAGGACATCACTAACAGCAAAATAGTAGTCGGAGACTTCAATATCCCCCTATCACCTCTGGATAGATCAACAAGAACAAAACTCAGCATGGAAACACTGACTCTGAAAGAAAAAATGGAAGAGAGAGGCCTAATAGACCTATACAGGGCTTTACACCCCCAAAAGAAAGAATACACATTCTTTTCCAGTGCACATGGAACATTTTCCAAAATAGACCATGTACTGGGCCCCAGAACATACCTCAATAGAATCAGAAAAATAGAAATTGTATCAACCATCTTTTCAGACCACGAAGCGCTGAAGATAGAAGCCAACCACACACCGACACGGAGAACCAAATCAAACACCTGGAAACTAAACAACTCAATGCTGAACAATGAGTGGGTCAGAAAGGAAATCAAAGAAGAAATCAAGAAATACTTAGAAACAAATGAAAATGAGGACACGAGTTATCAAAACCTATGGGACGCAGCTAAAGCCGTGTTAAGGGGAAAATTTATAGCTCTCCAAGCATTCCTCAGGAGGGAAGAAAGGGCCCACATAGAGAATTTGACTTCACAGCTCAAGACCTTAGAAAAGGACCAGAAAAAGGAACCCAAACCAGACCGAAAGAAAGAAATAATAAAAATTAGAGCCGAAATTAATGACATCGAAACCAAAAAGACAATCCGAAAGATCAATGAAACAAAGAGCTGGTTCTTCGAGAAAATAAATAAGATTGATAAACCGCTAGCAAGACTCACAAAGAAAGAGAGAGAACCCTAATAAATCGAATCAGAAATGAAAAGGGGGACATCATAACAGAAACCAGTGAGATTCAAAAGATCATTAGAGACTACTTTGAAGGTCTATACGCCACAAAACAAGAGAACCTAAAAGAAATGGATGAATTCCTTGACTCCTACAATCTCCCAAGTCTGAACAAAGAAGACTTGGAATACTTGAATAGACCCATTAATATTAAGGAAATTGAAACTGTAATAAAAAATCTCCCCAAAAGCAAAAGCCCAGGCCCAGATGGATTCACTGGTGAATTCTTACAAACATTCCAAGAAGACCTGTTGCCAATTTTCCTCAAGCTTTTCCAGGAAATTGAAAAAACAGGAACTCTCCCAAACAGTTTCTATGAAGCACACATCGCCCTAATACCAAAATCAAACAAAGACACCACTAAGAAAGAAAATTATAGACCAATATCCCTGATGAACACCGATGCGAAGATCCTCAACAAAATACTAGCAAATAGGATCCAACAACTCATCAAGAAGATCATACACCATGACCAACTGGGATTCATCCCGGGGATGCAGGGATGGTTTAACATATGGAAATCAATCAACATAATCCATCATATCAACAAAAGTAAAGATAAAAACCATATGATCATATCAATAGATGCAGAGAAAGCATTCGACAAGATTCAACATCCGTTTATGATGAAAACTCTCACCAAAATGGGTTTTGGAGGAACTTTCCTCAAGATAGTCGAAGCCATCTACCACAAGCCTACGGCAAGCATTATTCACAATGGAGAAAAACTAAGGGCCTTTCCTCTAAGATCAGACACAAGACAAGGATGCCCACTCTCACCACTTCTCTTCAATATAGTACTGGAAGTACTTGCAATAGCTGTTAGACAAGAAAAAGAGATCAAGGGCATCCAGATAGGAAAGGAAGAAATCAAACTCTCACTATTTGCAGATGATATGATACTATATCTAGAGGAGCCCAAAGCCTCTACTAAGAAACTCTTAGAAACAATAGACTTATACAGTAAAGTTGCAGGCTACAAAATCAATACGCAAAAATCCATGGCTTTCCTATATACAAACAATGAGGCAGAGGAAAGGGACATGAAAAAAGCAATCCCATTCACAATCGTGCCCCAGAAAATCAAGTACCTCGGAATCAGCTTAACCAAGGATGTAAAAGACCTCTACAAAGAAAACTATAAAACGCTACTCCATGAAATAAAAGAAGACATGAGAAAATGGAAACATATACCTTGCTCATGGATAGGGAGAATCAATATTGTCAAAATGACAATACTCCCCAAACATTATACAGATTCAACGCGATCCCTATAAGTATACCCATGACATTCTTCAAAGAAATGGATCAAGCAATCCTAAAATTCATATGGAACAACAAACGCCCACGGATAGCTAAAACAATTCTTGGGAAAATGGGAGGCATCACCCTCCCCAACCTCAAACTTTACTACAAAGCAGTAACAATTAAAACAGCATGGTACTGGAACAAAGGCAGAGCCGTAGACCAATGGAACAGGGTGGAATATCCCTACACACAACCCCAGATGTATGATCATCTAATCTTTGATAAGGGAGCAAGAGATGTGAAGTGGAACAAGGAAAGTCTCTTCAACAAATGGTGCTGGAACAACTGGACAACCACATGCAAAAAAATGGGCTTAGACCTTGACCTGACACCATGCACAAAAGTCAGATCAAAATGGATCAAAGACCTCAACATTCGACCACAAACCATAAGGTACATTGAAGACAAGGTCGGCAAAACCCTCCACGATATTGAAGATAAAGGTATCTTCAAAGGTGACACAGAACTAAGCAATCTAGTAAAAACAGAGATCAACAAATGGGACTACATTAAACTAAAAAGCTTCTGCACCGCAAAAGATACACAGTGACCAGAATCCAAAGACTATCCACAGAATGGGAAAGGATATTTACACAATACCCATCAGATAAGGGGTTGATATCAATGGTATATAAAGCACTGGTTGAACTCTACAAGAAGAAAACATCCAACCCCATCAAAAAATCGGGCGAAGAAATGAACAGAAACTTTACCAAGGAAGAAATACGAATGGCCAAAAGGCACATGAAAAAGTGCTCTACATCACTAATCATCAGAGAGATGCAGATCAAAACAACCACGAGATACCACCTCACACCACAGAGACTAGCACACATCCAAAAGAACAAAAGCAACCGCTGTTGGAGAGGATGTGGGGAGAAAGGGACCCTTCTACACTGCTGGTGGGAATGCCGACTGGTTCAGCCCTTCTGGAAAACAATATGGACGATTCTCAAAAAATTAGAGTTTGAGCTCCCATTTGACCCAGCAATACCACTGCTGGGAATATATCCTAGAGAGGCAAAAAAGTATAATCGAAACAACATCTGCACATGTATGTTCATCGCAGCACTGTTTACAATAGCTAGAATCTGGAAAAAAACCCAATGCCCTAGAACGGATGACTGGTTGAGGAAACTTTGGTACATCTATACAATGGAATACTATGCAGCTGTTAGAAAAAAGGAGGTCATGAATTTTTTATTTAAGTGGATGGGCATGAAAAGTTTCATGCTGAGTGAAATGAGTCAGAAAGAGACAGACAGACATAGAAAGACTGCACTCATCTAGGGTATATAGAATAACAGAGTGGGAGACTAACACCCAAGAATTGTAGAAATAAGTACTAGGAGGTTGACTCCATGGCTTGGAGGCTGGCCTCACATTCTGGGGAAAGGGCAACTCAGAGAAGGGATCACCAACTATACTGTAGTCGAAGGCCATGTGGGGAAAGGGAGTTGCGGGCTGAATGAGGGCTAGAGACTGAGCACAGTGGCCACTCAACACCTTTATTGCAAACCACAACACCTATTTAGAGAGAGAGAACAGAAGGGAATGCCCTGCCACAGTGACAGGGTGGGGTGGGGGGAGATGGGATTGGGGAGGGTGGGAGGGATGCTGGGTTTACTGGTGGTGGAGAATGGGCACTGGTGAAGGGATGGTTTCTCAAACTTTGTATGAGGGAAGCATAAGCACAAAAGTGTATAAATCTGTAAATGTGCCCTCATGGTGATTCACTAATTAAACATAAATTAATTAATTAAATAAAAAAAGAAACTTTGGTACATCTATACAATGAAATACTATGCAGCTGTTAGAAAAAAAGGAGGTCATGAATTTTGCATATAAGTGGATCGGCATGGAAAGTATCATGCTAAGTGAAATGAGTCAGAAAGAGAGAGACAGACATAGAAAGATTGCACTCATCTGTGGAATATAGAATAACAGAGTAGGAGATTAACACCCAAGAATAGTAGAAATAAGTACCAGGAGGTTGACTCCATGGCTTGGAGGCTGTCCTCACATTCTGGGGAGAGGGCAACTCAGAGAAGGGATCACCAAATATAATGCTGTCAGAGGCCATGTGGGGGAAGGGTGATGCGGGCTGAATGTAGACTAGAGACTGAACACAGTGGCCACTCAACACCTTTATTGCAAACCACAACACCTAATTAGAGAGAGAGAGAACAAAAGGGAATACCCTGCCACAGTGGCAGGGTAGGGTGGGGGGAAATGGGATTGGGGAGGGTAGGAGGGATTCTGGGTTTACTGGTGGTGGAGAATGGGCACTGGTGAAGGGATGGTTTCTCGAACTTTGTATGAGGGAAATATGAGCACAAAAATGAGTAAATATATAACTGTACCCTCAAGGTGATTCACTAATTAAAAATAAATTTTTTTTAAAAAAGAAAGAAATTGGCTTGGGGAGGGATGAAAATCCCCACAGTGTCACCTCGTGGTATGTCAGCAGAACTACAGTGGCCCTACTTTTCCCACGCTTAAGATTTCCAACCCTTTTCTTTGCTTCAATGTTATGTAGAGGGTCATTAATGATCAGGCAAGCAGTTTGGGCCACTGCAGAGGGAGCAGAGCGGTTGGGGCTCTTGGCTTGCAGTCACAGGCCCCTGGTCCTTTCTTTGGCTCTCCATACAGCCCAACCGTCATGCCGGAGTGATCCCTTAGTGCAGAGCAGGGAGAACCCCTGAGCGTTGCTGGGTTTGTGGCCCCCAAACTATCATCATCATCATCATCCCATTGATGGTTGAATTTCTTGAGCGGTCTCAGTAACGTCTCCATTTGTCCTAGCCCTGAGATTTTAGAAGCTTCTCTTTACTCCTCCTTTTCAGTGGTGCTGCGTTGGAGGCTCTTTCAGGGTCAGGGGAATGAGACCCATCATTGTTACTGGTTTTGGCATATAAATACGCCATGGGGAGTTTGCGAGGCTCTCCCATGGGGGCAGGAAACTCTCAGTAGCTTGCCAGGTTCTCCGAGAGGGAGAACTAGGCTATAAGATATTGCTTCCAGGAGCTTTGTTTTATAGTCTCTGGGTGTTAACTGTTGGTGGGATTACACGGAGCTGGAGGCAGTCCCTGGGTGTGACTGCCTAGCTATTGGAAAATGGGGGATCTGGGCAGAAGAGGCCCAGTCCCGATCCAAGCAGGCTTGGAGGTCTCAGGCCCGGGTCCCACACACCTGGATTCCTCTGCCGGTTTGTTCATGCGTGAGGCTCATCCAAAAGTGTGGAGATGGGCCTTGAGCATGGCTGTGGCTAGGCTGAGGAGGTCTTCAGCCGTAAGAGCTCTGCTCAGGGTAGGGATGGAAACTGAAGCCCACCCCCTCTGAGGGGCCCCAGTGAAGACAGCCAGGCACAGGGGCAAGAGATTCTCTGCACCCCCCCAAACTATGAACAATCCAAATAAAACTGAAACAACCTCAGTCCCTGATGGTGGATTCCCTTACCCCACCTTGGGGGGCTCTAAGTTGTATCTTGCTGTATCCCTGACCCCTCTTCCTTGTAGAAGAGCGTTGGGACACCCTCAGAATGTGGGGTGGTGATGTGTGGGGTTTACTATAACTGCAAACCTTTCCAAAGGGCTGGGTAACGGACAGACCAAAGTGGATTCAGACCTTTTCACCTTCGACTGGTCCCAGGCTACTGGCACCAGAAAAGTGCCTCAACAGTAAGGACTGTCTGATACAAAATCTAATCAGAAAACCACAGTAAACTGTGAGGACCCAAAACTGAAGGAGTGGATCCCTGCTAAAACAGTGAGCGAACCTACAAGGGTGACTGTGTTCTGGGGATTTGTTACTCAGGGTAATAATCAGCCAAAGTACTTCAAAAGACAGGGAGTACATTCTAGTCCTTTGACAAACCAGCAGGAGGAAAATTAGAAGATTCAAGTTCACAGTGACATAGGGTATTGCACACAGCAGAAACACCACCGTCATAGCAGAAACGCACACAGCTAAAGTGCAGGGTTATTGCTAAAGGACCACGGTAAAACAATTTGAACAGTCATGAGGTGAACTTCACAATAAAAGGACTCTGCAATGGTTAAAAATGTACAGTAATAGTACATCGCAGCAGACTGGACCATTCAGATGGATGGCTTTATAAGCAAATAAAGAATCCAGCAAGGCAATAAGTACTGCAAAAGGACTGTAAGTCATGTCCATAATTTCATAACAGCAACCTGAGCATCATAACAATTTCAAAGTCAATGAAGGACAAATATTGGTAACAATACCTAGTTCGGTCAAGCTCTGTTGTTGCCCACCAAAGACACCTGAGATAAGATCATACAGGAGCAGACTATGCAAAGCACACGCAACAGACAAAGCAAGTATGGCCATGCTGCTTAAGGAAATGTAGACAGGTCCTATTTATGCCTCTATCATTTCCGTAGCAGTCTCAAGATCTCCACACTGGACAGAATCAAACAGTGGAAAGGAGCTATACTCGGCTGTTGACAGCATCAATGGTTCCAGAGAGGAAATGCAAAACAATGGGCCTGTGGAGAAAGCGGGAGCTACAAAATCTGCACTAGCATTCATTCATCAATGAGAGAAGCAAACAGAAGTTCTGCAGTACAAGGGGGAAAAATCTGAATAAAATTAAATGGAAAAGGGGGCTGGAGAGATAACACAACCGGGAGGGCATTTGCCTTGCACGCGGCCTATTACCAGCATGCCATAGGGTCCCCCAAGCACCACCAGTAGTGATTCCTGAGTGCAGAGCCAAGAACCCCTGTGCATTGCCGGGTGTGACCCAAAAAGAAAAAAAAAGGGAGAAAAGGAAAAGAAATCCATTTATTCTAGCTTGGTTTTGCACATACACCTACCAGCCCTAAGGGTAACACCTGGATCTGGGCTCAGAATCATGAAGTTACTGAAGGGATAAAATCTCGACCTCTTGCAAGATGTAGTGCATGCTGCCTGGACCCTCGTGCATTTAAAAGCAAGGGTAAAGGGCTGGAGCGATAGCACTGTGGGTAGGGCATTTGCCTTGCACACAGCTGACCCAGGCTTGATTCCCAGCATCACATATGGTCTCCTGAGCACTGCCAGGGGTAATTCATGAGTGCAGAGCCAGGAGTAACCCCTGAGCGTTGCCAGGTGTGACACAAAAAGCAAAAAAGAAAATAAAAATATATATATATAATAAAAAGGGTTGGAAGGGATGCTGGGTTTATTTGTAGTGGAGAATGGGCACTGGTGAAGGGATGGGTTCTCGAACTTTGTATCAGGGAAACATGAGCACGAAAATGCATAAATCTGTAACTGTACCCTCACTGTGACGACTCACTAAAAAATAAGTAAATTAAAATATATATATAATAAAATAAAATAAGATAAAAAATAAAATCAAGGGTAAAAATACAAAAAAAAAATCCACTTCAGCAAGGGGCACAGCCCTTGCACATACAAGATCCAGAGGGAAGTATCTGGCACAGCAATGCAATGTGCCAGCCTGGGGGTCCCTGAACTGCCTGCCCTGTGCTCCCTGTGTCCCAGTGATAAGGCAACCAAGCGTGCCCTGGGGCCACCATGAGCCCATCTGCAGCCCCTGGAGGGAAGCAGAAGCCCATTATTGTGCCTTAGGAGGCATTTCTGGAGTACCCCAGGGGCTCAATGCCTGACCCTGTGCATATGTTCAGAATTGAACCCCAGTGCTATTCAGAGGACATAAATAAAGGATGAAACTGGGTGATCTGGTGGCCAAGAGACAAACAGCACCCCCTAATGCATAGGTCTGGTCCCATAGTACCAGGAATTTAGGGAAAAGGGTAGAGCCTGGTAACTGTTACTCCTTAATGCTGCAAATGGTGGATTTCTTAGAATCTAATCTCTTATCATGTTCTATAGCGACGTCAACACACACAGAAAACATGCGGTCAGGTTCTGTACATTACACACGTTTCACCATATAAAGAGAAACTTCACTCCTGAATCATTGTTAGCCATTGTAAAAACTGGAAAAGAGTAACCACAGTTGAATGCAATGAAAACTTTTCCACATGATGTGAAAATGAGCCTGTGATAAGACACACGTGCATTGTGTGTGATCGGCGATGACTCACCTCTGCACAGCACCTCAGGCACGCTGGAGCTGGAAGCTAACAGTGTTGCGGCAGGAGCAGTCACGTGGGTCTATGGTGGAACATGATGAACATCAAGCCATGCATGCATGTTGGTGTTCTGGAGGCCGACAGTAAAACCTAGAAAACAGCATGTAATGGTTGCTGAAAACCCATGGATGGATATGGTCAGGGATGTGCATGTAAGAGCCAGAGTGATGTCTGCAAGTGGTCACTGGCATGATGCCCAGCACACTCCATTTCTGTGGATTTCTCCTTTAGACCTTTTGTGGGGGGGTGGTCACCCAGTGCTCTCAGATCTATATACTCCTATGACTAAGTCAATCACTGTGTAGAGGCAGAGCAGTGTGTGAGGACATGCCACCCTCCATCTGACAGTGAGCACTAATCAGTGTCCCAGACAGGGTGAAGCTAACTAGTAATCTACAATCCTGTCACGTATTGCACGTGAGTAACTTAATTTTTAGCTCACTCATAGTAAAATGAATGCAGTCTGAGAACGAGTGCTCCCTTCAACACTCCATGATCTTTTAGAGTTGATCCTTTGAGACACTTATGCTAAGAAAGGGCAATAATGATCTTACAGTAACACCTGTTGCTACGCTAAAGAGGAGTAATAAGCGAGCAGGAGTCCTACCTCTGAAGCTCGAGAGCTCTGACATCATCTTCTGGTGCCCATCCACAGCTTCCAATGGAACCTAGTGACAAAAGAACACAAAGATCAGGTAAGGCACATTTCTGGTGCACACAAGTGTACACGGCCCTGAGGAGGGAAACTGGGAACAGTGGTGGTGAGAAGCGTACACTGGTGGAGATGGGCGTTGGAACATTAGGATTTCATGACTGAAATCCAATCATTAACAACTCTGTATGCGTATCGCACTGAGTCAATTTTTAAAAATAAATAAAAATAAAAATAAGAGCTTAATTCAAAAAAATTAAAAGGCAGGGGACAGTTCCCAGCAAGTGAACACAGCCAGGCATCACCGGCCAGCGCTGAAATGGGAAAAGATGCTTCACAAAGAGAAATCTGTTTCCAACCCCTGAGGTTCAGTGCCCTGCCCAGCAGTCAGACGTGACCAACGCTGCATCTCCAAGTATCACAAGACCTGAGTAGCATCATGCCACTGTCCCTACCAAGCACCAGACCTTCCATCCAGCCAGACAACGTCACCTGCAGCGGCCCCGGTGTCCTCAAAGACCTCAGGACACAGTCAAACCAAAGACCTAAAAACTCACCAAGTGTCAGACAAACAATCGCCACAGACACAAACTTATCCAAATAGGGTCGCACCCACACCCACGCACGGTGGGGGCCTTCCCAGCGGTGCCACAAGTTGTGCCAAGCTAGACCCGCAGCCTCCAAAGGGAAAATCTGCACCCGTGCAGGCTGTTTACGCAGCCGGGCTCTCACCTGAGCACCATCTCCTGCCTCTCTCTCCCTCCCTCCCCGCTCAGATCTCTCTAAATCTTTCTCAGAAAATGGCCTCAGAGGGGGAAATTTACTTTGCCTTGGTGAGGAAAATTCGCCTTGCCTCAGTGAGGAAAATTTCGCCTGGCTTCGGTGAGGAAAATTCGCCTTGCCTAGGTGAGGAAGATTTGCCTTGCCTGGGTGAGAAAAATTTCGCCTTGCCTCGGTGAGGAAAATTCGCCTTGCCTCGGTGAGGAAAATTTCGTCTGGCGTCGGCGAGGAAGATTTGCCTTGCCCGGGCGAGGAAAATAAAAAACCAACCCAAACAAACACCCGCCTGACTGGCCAGAGCAGCTCCACTCTCCGGCAGGCACGTGAGGGAAAAGCCAAACGCCCCCGCGCTGCATCGATGCGGGAAAAGTCGGCAGCGAAGGGCGCTGATGTGAGACTGGAGACAACACTGAGGGAAACCTGGCCCGGGCTCACCGTGTCTGCGACCCTCCCAGAGGTACAGCCGGAACCAAACTACACGGACGAGTTCCGGCGCACAGACCCTCAGTCACGGCCGCTCCACGCAACACCGAGTCTCCTCCCCTGAAAGAGCGCCGGAAATAGGGAGGGCCGCGAGGAGGGGCGCAGGTGAGGGCACACCCCCACGGGGGCACAGGTGAGACATGCGTGGCCACACACCCGGGAGGCTCACAGGTGAAGCTGCCAAGTGGGGCCACACCCCCAGGCCCCCAGGGCGAGGGGACACACCCCCAGGAGCCAGCTAGACTCTACCCCCTCGGGTCCTTGCAAGCGAGACACCCCCCCCACCCAGCTGGCGCGAAAGGCAGTGCGAACAGAGAAACAGAGCACGTCAGCTTCTCCTCAGAAACCGTTTGGAAAAGCGGGGGAGATATTCGGGGGGAGGGGGGGCAGGACGTTTGCCTCGCACGTGGGCGAACCAGTCTTGATCCCCAACACCCCGTAGCGTCCCAGAGCACCGCACCGCCGGGAGTGAGTCCCGAGTGCCCAGCAGACCTAACCACTGAGTGGTTGCAGAATAAAGTAGGGGGGTCCGGGTGGCTCCCCAGACGTCTGGGCCTCTCCTTGCCCGTGCTATAACCAGGTCACGCCCCCGCCACACTCTCAACCCCCTGTACCCTTCCCGCGTCTCCGGCCGCATGCTCGTGGGCAAGACCCTGTGCCCTGGGGCCTGTCGCGGGGCCTCCCAACTGTACCAGGAGTCTCCTAGTCTCCAGCCGCGGCCACGCGCACCCCCTGCGTCCACCTCCTTATGGCTGCCTGGGCATCGAGTCCAGCCCGACCTGAACCTGTATCCTGTACCGGGCCCTAGTTGGGCCTAAGCAGCCTGCCCTAACCGGCCGTGAGGACGTCGAGCCCTACCTGACCCTGGAGACCCAAGAGGAGGAGAAAGTCCAGAGAGCCAGGAGAAGAAGGAGCTGGGTCTGGGTGATGTAGGCAGGTAGGGAAAGGACCTTGGCAATAAAAATTTAGATTTAACAGTTGCTGGGAAGGAGAATCTTAAAACTTGCAGATTAAAGAAGACAAAAGACCCAGGGGAAACCATCAGCGGACCCTGAGGATAATGGGCCCCTCCCCAGGAGGTTCCCCAAAGAAGGACATCACCACATCCAACCTCCCTGGTAACCTTAGCAACGAACTTTTACCTGGAAAGAAGCCCCAAGTGGGGGCAGGTTGAAGAAACCCTATAACAGACACCCTGAACAAAGGAACACCCAGGTGAGCACAAAAAGTTAAAAAAAAAAGTCTTCTGATTTGCGCCTGCTCAAGTCAAATCCAAATGTTGAGCATAGCAAATAGGCCACCACACAAGCCTGTCTAATCTGAAAGCGGGACACAGTGGACAGTCCTGGGGTTAGGAGACCAGGGTGGGCAGTGGGGTACATGAGGAGGGAGAGGAGGCAGTCCCAGGGTGAGGAGACTAGGGTGAGCAGACAGAGGGTAGGTGTGGGGGAAGGGGGGCATTCCTGGGGTGAGGAGACTAGGGTGGCGACTGGGTGAAGCACATCAGCACGGGCACACGGACCCCCGCCTGCTCCATGTCTTCCTCAGTGATGTAGGCTTTGCCCTCTGCCAAGGCTTGGAACCCACTCTCAATCTCATCGCTGGACTTGATGTTTTCTGACTCCTTGTCGATCAGGGAGAAGGTGTAGTCCTCCAGCAAGACATAGCCCTGCCGGTGGACAGTGGGTCAGTGCACCCTCAGCTCCCCAGACAGAGTCGCCATCCCTCTGAGCCTGAGTCTCAGGTTGCTCCCATCCCCACCTCCGGCCCCAGACCTCAGCCCCACTCTCGGAGTTTCCTGGCTCTGTGGTCTCTCTCCAATGGTCCAGGCCCACTCTGCCCATTCCTGCATCCCCACTGCAGGGCAAGGCTCTCCTACTTTCCTGGGTCCACGGCGTCCAGGAACTTCTCAGACCTGGCCTCGGGCTCACCCTCCTCCACCATGGGCAGGTAGTAGCTGAGGCCTCTCAGGCAGGAGCGGAAATCCTTGTGAGTCAGACGCCGTCAAAGCGTCTGAGGGAGAAGCACCACCCTTAGGATTGATACACAGCTGCATCGGGAGCTTCAGAGGGAGGGGAGCCACTTGTGGAAGGGGAGAGCAGCCGCTTGGGGGTGGGAGGGCAGCTGGGGGGTGAGGGAGCCCAGGGGCTACATGAGCAGAGCTGCAGCTTCTCTGGAGATGTGAATGCCGGAACCCAGGCATCTAAAGCCAGAGCTGCAGCTCTTTCGTGTCTTCATTTTCTTTTTTTGTTTGTTTGTTTGTTTTGCTTTTTGGATCACACCTGGCGATGCACAGGGGTTACTCCTGGTTCATGCATTCAGAAATCACTCCTAGCGGTGCTCAGGGCACCATATGGGATTCTGGGAATCAAACCCGGATCGACTGCATGCCAGGCAAACACCCTACCCGCTGTGCTATCGCTCCAGCCCCGTTGTGTCTTCATTTTAATGACCAAAAAGGAAGGCACCAAGGTGTCAGGGTCCTGGCCAGTCAATCCTGACAAACTGGGGTAAGATCCCCCAGCCACCAGACTTACTCCCTAAGGAGAGGGAGTGGGAGAGGGAGAAGCCTCTGCCCTGCCCCTCAGCGTGCACCGCGGTCACCTGCACCACCAGTACCGAGAAAGAACCACGCAGAGAGGGGAGAGTTGGAGGCCAAGCAACTCTCATCTTTATTAAGCTCACATACCAATATTTAAAGAAGAAATTTTAGGGAGGAGTGGGCAAGATGGACACCTGGTTATCAGCTCTGGAGTAAACATTTTGCTAGGCCCTTTACAGATGTTAACCAATGATTTATGTTCCCTCCCTCTAAAGGTCGGGTATGCTAGCTCAGAGGAGTGGTGACTTTCAAGTTTCATCCAACTATCTCCTCGACCAGGGAGCCCTTCTGGGTGGAGTGCTGGCACAGGGCTTTAGGGCACTATTTGGAGAGAGCCTGTTTCTGTCTCTAAGGGCAGGGGATTTGGCCAGGGTCTCAGGCTGGCTGCTGAAACCCCAGCACCAAGGGCTAGCCACAAAAGGCCATGGCACAAGAAGCCCATTTGCTGCAGCAGCTGCAGGACAGGGCTACAGGCTTTGCTGCAGCTGTTAGGGACGTTTTCTGAAGCAAGCATTTCTGAAGCTGCTATGTTTCCCAAACTGCATGTGCAGTTACACTATGGTGTGTGCTGTGCCATTCACAGTATGGTACTAAGGAATCATTCTCATGAATCCCACAAGGACCAAACACCCTCATCCAGTTGAGATCCACAGATGCTCCCTCAAGACCTCCACCATAACCCGTGGAAAGCATCTGAAGACTTAAGGGACTGAAGACAAACAAAATGGAAATTATACTCCAAAACAAAGCCCCCCAAATCCAGGGGTGCAGCCATCCTGTCCAGATGCTGGTTTAAGATGCCACTGAGCCATTGTGGGGGGAACCCTGTGATTCGAATCCAACACTCAACAGAGGCCGCGTGCCCAGGGGAAGGGGTTCTTAGGTTCATGAGCTACGAATAATGTCACAGTGCTGCAGACCCGAACAAAACCACTCCAGAGCGTTTATCATACCCAAAGGACAAGGAACTTAGGGATCAGAGGCCCCAAGGAAACACCCCTCAGACCTGTGCACCAGTGCTCAGGCCAGATTAGTCTTTCCTAGCCCTAGCAGGGTCCTAGTATCGTCGTTGCTTTTGGATCATGACATGACATGTCCATGACCAAGCTCTTAGCATATAGTTAAGCATTAGGCGCTTTGGCCAGGCCCATCTCGATGCCAGGATAGC
This sequence comes from Sorex araneus, assembly GCF_027595985.1. Classification (NCBI taxonomy): domain Eukaryota; kingdom Metazoa; phylum Chordata; class Mammalia; order Eulipotyphla; family Soricidae; genus Sorex; species Sorex araneus. Next base: position 50,077,891 of record NC_073303.1, read on the forward strand.
ACATAACTCACCGCTTGCCCTGGGTCTGTCCCGTCCCTCGTCAGGACCCTGCTTTTGGGGGTGCTAGGAAGTAAGGGCAGCTGAGGCTTAAGTCAAGAAAGCAGATGCCCGGGAGTGAATAATATTTGAAGCCAATTAAATCCCATTTTACCAAAGCATATTAACAACTGTCTTTCTTTGCCCATACAAAAAGAATATTGTTTTAAAGTAAACTATTCAAAAGACATGAGAGGAGAAAGACAATATTAACTTACAATACAAGTTCACTGTCTTAGCAAGGTCTGACCTTACAAATTAACAGAGTTTGATTAGGGGAAGAGCTGAATGACTAGTTGGGGAAGGGAGCATAGAAGTGATTACGGATAAACAAAGGAATGGGAGTGACTCGGGAGCACCTTGATGGGCGTGACTGATATACCTAAACTAGTGGCAAGGGGAGCAGGACATAGCAGTGTAGTCTAGAATTGTTTAAAGATTATTACCAGATAAAGCTAAAGTCTTTATAGCAAGGGAGAAAGGACAAACCAAAGTCAGGCCTAAAATATTTAGAGCTATATTCCAACACCCGGGGCCACACCCAGCAGCGCTTGAGGGCTACTCGCGGCTTTGTGCTGAATGACTACATGGTACTGGACATGACACCTGGGATTCCATCATGCAAAGCAAGTGCTCCCTGTCACTTGAGCCATTTTTTCCCAGCCCAAGATACAGAATTCTTTGTGCAGTGCAAAGTGTTTGACCCATAAGCCTGGCACTCTTTAGGCCTTGATGACAGGCATCAGGAAGAAATGAACACAGCAAGGCATGGATGGGCGGGGGGTTGGGCTTGTCTGTGGGCAGATGTGGGCACAAAGAGCAGCCCTTTCCTAGCACAGAGCTAGCCAGGCCTGAGAATCCGTACCTGCTGGCACAGGTGTGTTAGACCCTCTGCTGATGGGACACTAGTGCAGGGACAGGGAGTGTGGGGGTTTGGCCCACCTGGTCTCCCAGACCCACTGAAGGAATGCACTAGCATTCTGCTCGAACTCCTGGCACATCTCAAAGTTCTTCACCTGTCTGGCCTCTTCCTTTTGCAGCTCCTGTTCCTACAAGACCAAACCAAACATAGGAAACTCATTTATCATGACGTGACCAGCTCCTGGGGTCACCTTTTCCCCTTACTGTCCACAATCAAGAATATTACAGAAAGTTCCGCCCAGAGATGAACCGCGAGCCGCGCCACGAGAAGCAAACCCTCCGCGCCTATTGACTGTGATCCTGAGGTCTCCTAACCCATTTTGGCACCAGAGCGGATGCTTGAGCCATGCATTTTGACTGTGAACTGAGCTACAACCTCGTGCAGCCCGGGGAGGGATTTTTTTTCCCTCTCCACCCCATTTTTCTGAGCAAAAATGGCGGCAGCGGCAGCAGCCACGCGGTGAGAGCCACCCTCTAAGACCCCTCCACCAGGAGGTAGGACTTTCTTTAGTGACATAGCCTGTAGGTGGTCCTGGGAGGGGGGGGCGTTCCCGGCTCGCCTTCCGCCCAGAGATGAACCGCGAGCCGCACCAGGAGAAGCAAACCTTCCGCGCCTATTGACTGTGATCCTGAGGTCTCCTAACCCATTTTGGCACCAGAGCGGATTCTTACAGCCATCCATTTTGACTGTGAACTGAGCTAAAATATTAGAAACCCAAAACCGCGCGGCCGCAATAGCGCAATAGCGCAATAGCGGCCGCGCGGACTCAAAGTCTTCACTCTTAGCAATGAAGAGAAATTATTAGATGATGCCTATTCAGCAGGCCTGATTGTTGGGGAAAATTTCCAATCAATAATAGTGAGTTCTGTATGGAAATATGGAATATACTCAATATATATAGAGAATAATGGGAATATCATTAGCTACTTAGATGGGGGGTGGGGTGGGAGGAGGTGTATTGGGGTTCTTGGTGGTGGAACGGGTGCACTGGTGAAGGGATGGTGGTTTAATCAGTATTTGACTGTGACTTAAACCTGAAAGCTTTGTATTTTTTTTTCTTGTTTTCACGGTGGTTCAATAAAATATTTCTTAAAAAAAAAAAGAATATTACAGAAAAATATGTTAATGATAAGCCCACAAAAAAGCACATGAAGGTGTTTTTTTTTTTAAAGATCGGTGCAGGGGCAGGGATCATGCAGACTGTGAACAAAGGAACAGGCTCAAGAGTTTCTTGTGCTTGCCGAGAGCCGCTTTGGGTCGGCTTGCCCTGTCCTGATCCAGCGTCCACAAGCCTGCCCGTACCTGCGAGCAAACACAGGCCCCATTTCCCTTGGTTCTGGTCCATGACGGCTGTCCCAGTATGATGTCATGTGACGTCCACTCCTTTCTCAAAGCACTCCAGCTGGAGCCCAGGAATGAGGCCACACGAGGGCCTCAAGTTACCTTGATGACACCGAGCAGGTGTTTCCAGGTTCTGTCCAGTACCTCCACAGTTAACCAAGTGTAGGGGCTGGAGGGCTGCCCCAGGGCCTTGATCTGCTGGTCCAGCTCCAGCAGGTGGCTGGAGGCAGCCTGGGCCCCTGCCAGGGAGGCCAGGAGAGCCTCTCGGTCCTTCTGCAGCTGCCGGATCTCATTCAGGGAGATGCAGTGCACACTTGCTTAGGCCCTCCTCGGCGTTCTCACACCAGGTGTTGAAAGCCGAGGCCTGGTGTGCGAATGCCATGAATAGGTCCTGGGCCCACAGAGCAAAAAGGAGCCCCCGATGCCCCAACGGTATTCCCACAGGAGCAAACCGGCCCAAGGTCTGGGTCTCCAGGGAGGACACGGGGATTGTAAAAAAACTTGGCCGCTGGCCAACTATAGGCGAAGGAAGAACGAGGACCAAGCTGGTTGCTGATTAGTTACCGTTTATTCAATCTTCCATCTTTCTCTTCTCCCGCACTCCTAGCTCCGTCCTCTCTCTGGATCTACCGCAGCCCCCTCTCTTGGTCTCTCTCCCCCTAGCACCTAGGCTACACACAACCAGGCAGCAAAATCAACATAAGAAAGCAAAGGGAACACAACCTAGGGGCATTCCAAAGCCCTTCCTGACTGCCAGTAGGCAAAATACCTCTTAAGGGGTTTTTCTCCTTTCCTTAGTCCAAACACTCTTAACATCTTAATACTAGTTATTTTTGTATGGACATAGCAAGAGATACATTGAGGCTTGCAAGGCAGCTCTCCTGGCAACATCTTGCCACAGACTCAACTACAGCACTCAGGCCAGATGAAATCATTCCTCACCCTAGCAGGGTCCGAATCTAGTTATCACTGTTTGGATCATGACAGCATTTGTCCATGACCAAGCTCTTAACTTATAGTTAAGCATTAGGTGCTTTGGCCAGGCCCATCTCGATGCCAGGGTAGCACACAACTCACCACTGGCCCTGGGTCCTCGTCAGGACCCTGCTTTTGGGGGTGCTAGGAAATAAGGGCAGCTGAGGCTTAAGAACAGATGCCCAGGAGGAAAATATCATGTAGAGTCAAATGACTCCCAGGTTACAAAAGCATAGCATTTGCTACAGTCTTCCTGTACCCATACAAAAGGACTTGGCTCTGAGTAAACTATGCAAAGGGCTCAAGGAGAGGAGAAAAACAATATTTACAAGTCAACAGAACACTAAGAAAGAAGCTACAAATAAACACAGAGGAATGGGAGCACTGTGATGGGAGTAACCCAACAAACCTAAACTACCGGAGGCTATGTTATCCTACAGGGGACAGTGTGGGAGCCTGGGGACCAGTGACGCACCTGTGGGTGGGGACTGCTGAGGGTGGTCGTGCTCAGATCCCCAGGGGTCACTGTCAATACCCTCACTCTTACTCTAAACCTGTGTTCCTCTCCTCCCTGAGCCCAGGAAACTGCAGTTAATGTGGTTATTAATATTGTTATAATACTGTGAATAACAATATTATTGCATTAATAATTCTGTATTTGGGGCCAGAGTACAGCAGGTATGGTATTTGCCTTGCACACAGCTGACCTGAGTTCTAATCCCTGGCATCTCATATGGCTCCCCCAAGCACCATGAGGAGTAATTCCTGAATGCAGAGCCAGGAGTAACCCCTGAGCATCGCTGGGTGTGACCCAAAAAGGAAAAAAAAAATTCTGTAATCTTATATTGTTGCATTACTGTATATGACATACAATGTACATTGTATATGTATAGAATGTATATATGTATATATATGCATGCCATGTATATATTGTGTATGATGTATAAAATAATTATTGTTTTACATTGTTATATTATTGTATTACTGTATTAATAATATTATTGATACTGTTAATTAACAGTTAACTGGAAATTAGAAACAAGCTGAAGGGAGGCTCAGTGGGACTGGGATCATTCCAGGGAATGTGCTCTGAGCAGTGGACAGCCCGGGACAAGGGACGGATAGAGGCCAACAGGCCAGGGAGCTGAGACGAAGGAACAGAAGCATGGAAAGACCCACAGGCAGAAAGAAAATGGTGGGGGGGGGCAAGCAGGCACACTGGAGAAAGTACAGGGTAGGGGCACACACACACAGCAGAAAGTACAAGGGAGGGACACACTGCAGAAAGTACAAGGGAGGGACACACCGCAGAAAGTACGGGGGAGGGGCACACTGCAGGTGGTGGGCTTAGGTGGGGCCCCAAAGTGGACTCCTCCTTGCAGAAACTTGAGGTGTCCCTCGTCACCTTCCCCAAGATGACACCCGAGCACCTGACTGCTGCTCCTGTGCTGTGATACTCGGGCAAAGGTGCGGTCAGGTGCCTCGGGAGAGCCCTGGAGGAGGCTGGCACCATTCTCCCTGCAGCTGCCGGAACCTGTGGGTAGCTGGGGCTTTTAGAAGCAAAGGGGCTCCCGCAGGTCATTGTGCTGGAAGATGTGTCCTGTGCCGCCCCCACCATGACGCTTCCATGGGGCCTTGACTGATCTGGCTGCAGAGTGTCTCAACCCCAAGCGGCACATGACAAAACGACCCCGTTCACAGCTCTTCCCTTCGTGGGTGACTCGCAGATTGAATTTTGTGCAAGATCCCCCAGCAGGAAGACGGAACCTTGCTGGTGGCTCAGATGATAGTTCACATTAGCACTGACCTATTTTCTGCTGTCACTGGGCCACACTCAGTGGCACTCATGCATCACTTCAGGCGGTGCTGGAGGGGCCATCTGGGGTGCCGGGGATCAGCCTGGGGTGAGAGGAATGCAAGGTGAGGAAAGTTCCCTTCCTTCTGGACTCTCTCCAGCCACGTTTTTCTAACGTTTTTTGGAAGAAACATATTCTTGTTTTGGAGCCATACTGTGCAATGCTCGGGGGTTACTCCTGGCTTCTTGCTCACTGACCACTGCTGGTGGTGCTCTGGAACCATATCGGATGCTGGAGATTGTACCCACTTGCTGCACTCTCTCCCCAGCCCCATAAAGTAACTTCAAGTCTGAGCAGTGTGCTTTGAGGAATGCATTGTTTCAGGGTTAACACAACTTTGTTAACTTTGAAGGCTTTTTGACTTGGGGGCCCACAGCCAGCTGGACCAAGGGGTCTGGGCCACGTGGTGCTCGGATCCAGTCCAGGCCTCTAGTGTGCAAAGTATGTGCTCGCCCTGCCCCGGGGCTCACTTGGAAACCGCTAGGTGCTGTGGGAAAAGGCTGTGGTTCCAGACTGCGACCTTCCCCCTGCAGGGTAAGGCACAGCTTCCACCGCCCTTCGGAGCACAGGAGCCAGACGGCCTCTCGGGACTCAGCACGGTGACGCAGACCAGGGAGGACGGCTGCAGCGCTGGGGAGCAGCTTGGCCCCTTTCCGGAAGGCAGCTGTCACCTCCCCTGAAGCATGTGACTTGCTTTGAAGGTACCACCTGGCTGCAGATTCGTCTGCTAATGTCCTGTAACCCTCGTCATGGGGATACGTGCTCTGCCCAGAGCTAGACCCTTGCTGAGAAGCTGGCGTGATGCCAGTCGGTTTCTCCCCTTCTCTGGGCACTCACTCAAGATACAGCAGCTCCCTCCGTGCTCCGCGAGTGCTTTTCCCTCTGCAACCCCCTCCAGTGAACTGGCGACTACTGCCCTAGAAAGAACTTACTGGGCAGGGAGTGGTGGGGGGTGTGGTGGGCGCCCTGTGCCCTGATACCCTGATGGCAACAAGTGCAACAGCTCGTGAACCCAAATTTGAGTGGACCCAAATTTACCACTGCTGTCCACATGCCAGCCCTGCTGCAGACAGGACTCAGGACACACAGGGCCGGTCAGCCCCCCCGATTTCTGCTGCCCGGGGCTGTTTCCCACCACACTGTTCCCTCAGGTGAGGTGGAACCCACCCCACACAAACTCTGCCCTCACCAAAATTCTCCCCCACTCTGTGCTGACCCTGAGGCCCAAGGACTGGACTCCTGCTCACTCTCCCTGCTGAGTCTCAATTCGTCTGTAATGTCCATCTCTGGTGTCTGCCCCAATGGACCTTAAGATGAATGAGTCTCACGTGGACTGGGGAGGCCTCACCCCTGCTCACCCACATGCCCTGCAAACAGGGACTCAGGGCCAGGGAGGCCACTCACGGCTGCTGAGCCAGGAGCACTCAACAACCCATAACTTGTGGTACAGGGAGAATCAAGGGGAGCACCCCATGGTGCCCATAGAGAGACACAGTCAGGGGCTGGGGGCTGGTCACTCACACACCCCCTCTGCATGCTGACTTCCCCCATAATCAGTCATCAGTGAGCAGACACATTCTAACAACTGCCCTGAATAAATAGTTAAGGGTAAATCTCCAGGAGAAAGAATTTTCATCCAAGATAAATGTGAGAATAAACGACTGTAAAATTGAACTGACTTTGGGTTGAACCAAATCCTATCAGAATTCACTGTAACCAGAAATCTGACTGTTCAAACACAAATTTTGCATGCTCGGTAGAAGACCAGGACTGAAAATAGGGATATAGAAGGGCAGGGGCCTGTCTACAGGGTAGAGGCCCTGGGGGTTTGGTCATCAGGGACCTGAGACACGGGAACTCTCCTCCCCAGCTGCTGTTTTCCCCTCAGCAATTCCTGTTTCCTGAGAGCTCCTCAGCATGTTTCCTGTGCTGGAGGAAGGGTCCCGGCTCTGACAGGGCCCCAGGGACAGGCCTGAGTGCTCTGAGCCAGTCAGCACCTCCTCCCAGGGAGCCCACACACCAGCCTGCCCTGGGTCCCCTCCTTTCTCTACAGAGACTCCCCCATGCAAATCTGCACTCGGGACCCAGGGTTAAAACCACGTTCACACTCACCACAACTCGGGCTCCCTCTCCCCCTGACACGGTGTCTGAGATAATGGACCTCGTGGGCAGGAACGTGCATCAGCGCTGGTTCCTCCTCTTTCTGGTGGCAGCTCCTGGATGTGAGTATCCTCTGGACAGAGGCTCCAAGGTGGTACAGGGAGAATCAAGGGGAGCACCCCATGGGGCCTCTGAGCCCGTGACTCACTGTGGATCTCTGTCCCCAGGTGTCCTGTCCCAGGTACAGCTGCAGGAGTCAGGACCAAGCCTGGTGACGCCCTTGCAGACGCTGTCCCTCACCTGCTCGGTCTCGGGATTCTCTTTAACTAGCTATGATATGTACTAGGTCCGCCAGGCCCCTGGAAAGCCTATAACCCAAGTCTTAAGTCCCGACTCAGCATATCCAGAGACACCTCCAAGAACCAAGTTTTCCTAAAACTGAGCAACTCAGTGACTGAGGACACAGCCGTGTAGTATTGTGCAAGAGGCACAGTGAAGGCAAGTCCCTGTGAGCCCAGACACAAACCTGCTCAGGGAGACATGGGAGCTGCAGGGGTGAGTGTGACCACCAGGGGGCGTGTTGCTCCAGTATCCAGGGCTGTGCCCAGGGGCAGCGTGAGAGGGCCTGTATATGGGTCGCTTTCTTCTTCATTTTGTTTACAATTCTTTTTCCCTATTTTAGGGGGATCATTTTTTTTTTTTTGCTTTTTGGGTCACACCCGGTGATGCACAGGGGTTGCACTCAGGAATTACTCCCAGCGGTGCTCTGGGGACCATACGGGATGCTGGGAATAGAGCCCATGTCGGCCACGTGCAAGGCAAACGCCCTACCCGCTGTGCTATCTCTCCAGCCCCTCATTTTTTATTATAATATTTAAGCCCACATTTAATAAAGCAAGTATAAAAAGTTTAGTTATTATTTCCTCTTCTAGTACAAATTTGTTTATTCCTCCTCTGGTCTCAGAGTCCACTAGAAACTGTTCTGTTCCTTTAGGTAAGGTAAGAATTTCCCCCTTACCTTCTTATCGTCATTGTGTAAATATGATGTCAATATTCTGCGTGTTGATGCTGGTGGGTCCCAAACTCCCTGTGCTTCTCCCAGCACCAAATCCCCACAGACCCCCACACTCTGCTGTGGCCCCCGTGCTCAGCCTCTTCTTCCCAGTGATCTGAGCCCCCACCCGACTCCTCTTGGGAACCCCAGAGTGTGGTTAGGATGCAGGGGCCGTTGTTATGGGATCCTGTCCATCCTGAAGCTCTGGTCTCTGTGTACCACAGGTGAATGAGATTGTCTGAATTTGTCCTTCTCCCTCTGACAAACTTCACTTAATATGATATTCTCTAGTTCCACTAGGATGCAGAAAATGCTGATATTTTGTGGTTTCTTATAACTGCACAGTTTCCCATTGTGTATATGCCCCACAGCTTCTTATTCATGAAACTCTCATTAAGCATTAGGATGGTTGTTCCATACCCTGGTATCCATTCTAAGTGCTACAACCAACATGTTTACATATATTTTCTCAAATGACTGTTTTTATGCTTGGGTGAAGGTGCCAAAAATAGAGTCACTTGTAATGTGGAAATTCTATTTTTATTTTTTAGAGAAATCTCATGAGCTGGAGCAATAGTGCAGCGGGTAGGGCATTCGCCTTGCATGCCGCTGACCCAGGTTCGATTCCTCTGCCCCTCTCGGGGAGCCCTGCAAGCTATCAAGAGTGTCTCGCCCAGATGGCAGAGCCTGGCAAGCTAACTGAGGCATATTCAATATGACAAAAACAGTAACAACAACTCTCACAATGGAGAAATTACTGGTGACCACTCGAGCAAATCGGTGAGCAACAGGATGACAGTGATACAGTGATACAGAGAAATCTCAGTGTTTTCCATAGATAAGTTCCCACAAACATAGAAACGCTGTTTCCTTTGACAAAGTTACAACACTGATTATTTCCAGTATTTTCGATATGAGCCATTCTCACTGTGGAGAGATGGTCTTCATTGTCCTTTATATTAATATTTATCTCATATTAACTATTGAATAAACACCTTTTCATATGCCTACAGGAAATAGGAATATTGCTTTAGAAAAATAACTGTTTATTTCCCACATCACTTTATGATGGGTGATTGGTTCTGATGTTGAGCTTGGTGAATGCTATGAATATATCGGATATTAGGTTGGATCTGATGTTCGGTGGGTACAAGTTTTCTCCCAGTCAGTGGGACAAATTTTAATTTTAATTTTGTTTGCATAGCCATTAAAGAATCGAAAACCTCTGACTCTGGGCACATCTTTTCGATTCCACCGTTCTTCCTGCACTAACATACGTCTCAGAGACCTGGGCCCTATGCAAACAGGATGAGAACACAATTCAGGTATCCCAAAGAGGAATCAAGGGAACTATGCTAGGAGTATCATGTCTCACTCAAGTGAGAGAAGGAATCCAGAGTTCCGACCTCCATCGACGGTCAAGAATCAGGGACACTGTCATGTTTGCCAAGGCATCAAAAATCAGATGGCTGGACATGTAATGTGATTCAGAAACGACCGCTGTGCTAGAGCTATTACCGACTGGATTCCATGGGACATCAAAAGACCACATGGCCGCCCACCTAGATGGTCAGAATTCTTCATCAAAACCCTGAATGAACGGTTTGAGGCTCTTCCTGTTCCTGGAGCGAACAGATATCATTGGGCTACACTAGCACGCGACAGGGACAAATGAAGACGTTACTGGCGCCCCCTCCAGCAAATAGAAGATCATCGGGAGGACAAGTAATACAAGTGATACAAGTCATTAAAATCTTTTAATTAATTTAGTCCCATTTATTTATTTTGAGCTCTCTAAGAGCAGTCTCATGGAAAGACCAGTCAAGGTTTTTCTCTGTGTGTTTTAAGTATTCTCCTGTAAAAGCTGGACCAAAAGTCCTCTTATAGTTAAATTCTGTGTCTGGTATGAGACATGGATTCAATTCTATCTCCTATGGTTGTTTTTATATGTGGTATTGTTTTCACAACACCATGTGTTGAAGTGGTTTTCCTTGCTTCATTCCATAGGATGGAATCCTTTCCCACAGTTTCACCGTAAAAGGTCTAAGGATTAATACTGGGTTCTCAATTCAGTACTATTAGACTAAGAGTTTATATTCCTGAAACTCACGAGTTAATTACTATAGCTTCATGATATTCTTTAAAGTCTGTTCCCCAGGAGATGTCACAGGTCTCAGTGAGGCCCTGTCAGCACCAGAACCCACAGTTATTCCTGCCAACTGAACTCTGTCCCTCCCAGTCCCACTGCGAAAAAACCACAGGCTTTGTGGCTGTCAGGAGTTACTAGAGTCACAGTCCTAGCTGAATAGAGTGAGGAGCTTCACCCAATCCATGCCCACACCGCCAGGCACTTGCACCCTTAGCTCCCACAGAGCACTGAGAACAATGAAACCATAATTCTAATGTTTTAATGAATGTGGACTGAATCCAGGTCAGAACATCAAAACATCTAATGCTCTGTGGGTGTGCAGAGAGCAACAATCCTCTCAGTGCTCTCTGACCTGAAGAAAACACTGACAGGGAGACTCAGGAGTCTAAGTGAGAGAAGGAAGGAACAATGATCACTGTTCCTCAAACAGAACTGAAGGAGAGAAAGAATGGACTCCACGGCTGAATGAGGAAACACAAGCAGATCTGAACGTTGTGGTTGTGTGTTGTGTGTGCATCTTGGCTACGATACTTGGTGGTGCTGCCGTGAACACGACTATGATCATCTCCACTAGTTCATGTTTTTGAGTTTCCAGGAGACACAGAAAGTACCCGAGGCTCTTCTTAATCTGAAGGGGAAGTGCTGAAGCTTGTTGACTCTCTGAAAAGGCAGTGGTGACTGGGTCCAGAGTTGAGTTTGTTTTGCCTTGCGCTTATGGAAAGGGGAACCACATCCTAGGACCTTGCTGTGTGCGCAGAGGCTGAGTGAAGCCCTGCGCTGTGAAGACACTTAAAGTGTGTCCCTACTCTGAACCTGCACCCACAGACAACAATCTGAATAATCCACCCACATTGATCTCAATTCCACATGAGGGGTCACAAACTCACTCGGCTGTTTGTGCACCCAACATTGAAGGTGACTTTGTGTTTGTGATTGTGGTCAGCCCGTGACAAACTTTTGGTGTTGCCAACAAGCGGTTACTCTCAGCTGAGTTTAAACACATGGTTCTTTGTCTTCTTAGTTAATTTCCCTGCCATAAACAAATTATTTTTGGGTCAAGTTGGAGCCAAAGTTTTCACCCATTTCATGCTTCAAGTTGTCAGTATTATATATGTTTTAAATGGGCAATCAATATAAATGAAATAATGACCAAGATCAAAAGACAACCCAAAACCTGGGGAATAATATCTGCCCACCACACATCTGAGGTAGGATTAATAAAATACATAGAAAGCACTCGTAGAACTTACTGTAACTGTCACTGTCATCTTATTGCTCATTGATTTGTTCAAGCGAGCACCAGTAACGTCTCCATTGTGAGACTTTTTGTTACTGTTTTTGGCATATCGATTATACCACGGGTATCTTGCTAGGCTCTGTCATGTGGGCGGGATACTCTTGGTAGCTTGCCGGGCTCTCCAAGAGGGGCAGAGGAATCGAACACGCGTTGGCCACGTGCAAGGCAAGCGCCATACCCACTGTGCTATCACTCAAGCCCGTTGTAGAACTTAACAAGAAAAAAATGAACCCCATCTAAAATGGGGGTTTAAAATAGATACATCCTTAAAGTAGACTTTGAGGCAGAGAAGTGAATGAAAAAATTATCCACATAACTTATCATAGAAATGCAAATTAAAACAATAATGCAATATCAACTCATACCAGGGAGAAGGGCACATATCATGATGAACCCAAACATTCTGTGCTGGCATTGATGTGGAGAAAATGCAATCTTCATTCTCTGCTAGTAGGAATATCAATAGGATAGAATTTTTTGGAAAAATACTCGAAAACTGCTCAATATACCTCATGGGAAGGTCATTACCCAAGCACATGGGAAGGTCATTACCCAAGCACAGACACATGGTCTGGGATGTGCCAGGAGGGCTGGCAATAGCATGAATCAACAGACAGAATCTAGAGCGAGGCCTCAGGTGCTACTCCTTACACCCCAGGGTCATCATCCAAGCTGAGTTTAGCTGGGGTCTTATCTCACCAATTGACCAATCACTTGATCACTTGATATGCTGTCACTCATCGATTTGCTCGAGTGGGCACCAGTAACAACACCATTTGTCCTGTCACGTGCTAGTGTACCTCAATGATATCTGCTCAGTCCAAGAACACGAAAAGCCTCAAACTGTTCAGGGTCTTGACGAAGAAGTCTGACCATCTCGTAGGTGGGTGGCCATGTGTTCTTTTGACATCCCGTGAAATCCAGTCGGTAACAGCTCTAGTACAGCGGTCGTTTTTAAATCGCATTGTGTGTGTCCCATCTGATTTTCAACTCCTTGACAAATGAGATAGCATCCCTGATTCTCAATCGTCAATGGAGGTGGGAACTCCAGAGTCCTCCTCTCATTGGAGGGAAGTGTGATACTCCAAGCATAGCTCTTTCAATTCCTCTTTGGAAGATCCAAATGGTGTTTTCATGCTGTTTTCATAGGGCCCAGGTCTCTGAGATGTATGTTAGTGCAGGACGAACAACGGAGTCGAAGAGATGTGCCCGGAGCTGGAGGTTCTTTTTGTTCTCTTAGCTATTTCTTCGATGCTCTTGAAGGTGTTCCATGCCAGTGTCTTCCTCCTGCATAGCTCAGGTGCCAGGTCATTCGTCATGTTGAATTCTCGACCTAGGTACACATAACTGCTGCATTCGGAGATGCTCGTTCTGCTGAGAGCAAATGGAACGTTAGGAACTAGTTTGTTTTTCGTGAACATTGTCTTTGTGAGATTAAGTGGCAGTGTAACCTTCCACATTCACGGTCAAAGTCGGCCAGCATTTGTGCCACTTGCCTAATGTCTGGTGTTCTTAGAACAATGTCATCAGTGAAGTGTAGTTGCTGTCTATCTTCACTCTCATTCCTTCCCATTCCAGTCATCGTCATCGCATGATGTTCATAAGGGTGGCACTGAAGAGTTTTGGTGAAATGTTATCGCCGTGCCAAACCCCTTTCTAAACGTCGATGATCACTTCCTTGTAGAATGGTGAGATCCTGGTGGTGAATCCATTATATAGCTCACTGAGGATCCGGATATACTGAGTTTGAATACCCTGTTTGGCTAGGGCTTTGATGACCACTTCAGTCTCAACAGAATCAAATGCCTTCTTTAAATTGATGAACGTTAGACAGAGCGGCATTTTGAACTCTTGGGAAATCTCAATGAGCTTGGTCACTATGTGGATATGGTTGATTGTGATGAATCCTTTTCAGAACCCAGCTTGCTTGTATAGTTGTCCTTCATCTAGTGTTCTGCCAACCCTATTAAAGATGACTCGAGTGAACAGCTGACCAATATTCCTGGGAAATATATAGTATTGAGTGAGACATTAATTTTGCGCATGCCTTGCAATCTGGGAAAAATAATTAAAATGTATCACTTTCTATCAATTGATATGGAGGACATGTTTCCATTCAAAGATGCACATACTAGAGAAGCCACAGACAGCATGATTATGTGATGAGCGATCAGTCATGCAGACCACAGTATTACTGAGAATATACGTGCTCCAGTAATTGAACTATGACCTTTACTTCTTATGCAGAATCCAAGATTCATACCTGCACTTTAAAAAATGTTACCAAATTTATCAAAAAGGTCAATTTATAAAATGTGAATAAAACACTTCCCAATGACAGGGAAAAATTCTCATATCTGATGTGAGAGTATTTTCATTCCCTCCCCTAGGATAACATTGAACATATATGAATCAGGACAACTTTTCAATTCCTGAAGCCACAATAAGCACAATATGGGTGTAAGTTCCAACTGAGGTCAATGCAGAGCAGAAAAGCAGTGCCTGGATTAAGGCTAGCCTGGATTGTCAATGTGAGCAGAGCAGAAAGGTGCAGACAGATTCCTTGGACAGGGCAGTCCTGAAATCAAACATCGAGGATTTTTCTCAAGGCTCCATTCCTGCACAAAGCAGGTGCCTAGATGGGGGTCCTTGGTGACTGAACTGCTACCCACAGTTCTGAAGTGGCCAGATGATTCTCAGTCTCCCCACTGTCCTCTGTGTGTAGTGACAACTCCAAGTGACACTGGGAATGTCACGTTCTTAAATCACCAACCACTCTCCTAGTGCTTCCAACTTAATCCAGAAAGTCTTGGGCATTGCCCTGAAGACATTTTACTCATAAGTTTCACCTGCATGAGGAACACCTGGAAAGAGTCCTAATCCTGTCTACCCTCTGTGGGCCTTAGCATGCTTACTGAATTGAAAATCACTCAACTTGATGCAATAGAGAAAAAACTAGAGGATATTATGCTGAGTGAATCAGTCAGCAGGAAAGGGAGAGATACAGATGATCTGTCTCATAATACTGGGCTTAAAGGATACATAGCAAGGTAGCAACAAGGGCTGAGAGCAGAGCAATAGGAGAACTGATCCATAGAGTTGAGTGTTTTGGGAGAAAAGGGCTTTTACCCTGACTTCATTCTCTGAATCCTCACAGTATCCTATTCCCTGAACTCCAAGACTTAAACCTGTTTCAAAATGTGTTAATTTCACTACCTCTACTTTTAACATACTTTGTGCACTTCTAAACATCTAGAAAGACTAGATGTTTCAAATAAGGACTTAGTTTGTCCACTATATACATAGTAGTGTTGAATAAACCACACACATGTAACAATGGTTTTATCTCAAAGCCTCTTCACTGTGGTCCAGAACCATTCATTTTCCCTAATTCTTCCACTCCACCACCAACCCCTGGTGAGGCTAAGTGCAATTTCATTCCCAACATCCTTTTCTTTCTTTTTAAAGGTCTTTTTTCTTGAAGACAGCTTTTGATGAATTTTAACACTAAGTTACAAATACGTTAGTTTACTAACTCTACTTTTGTCATACATTTGCAACCTCTAATATCTGGAGATTATTTTAAAAAATCAGGACCCATTTGTCCTATATATATATATATGTATATATATATATATATATATGTATATATATATATATATATACACACACACACTATATACAGTAAAGTTATAGATGAAATACAATGTAACATATTAGGGCAGCAGGTAAGCTGAAAATAAGCTGAAAATTTCTACTCAGCAATTTGTTCCCCTCCACCTCCCTCAACCCAGTAGGTATACTGTTTGAAGAGGCGGCTTAAAGATTGCATTTCTAAGGATATTTCCCACCGACTTTTTATTTACAAGCACTATACTACTTTTAACTACATTCAGCACTTAGCTAGGTATCTAGAAAGACTAGATATTTCATTTAAGAATCTGTCCACAATGTACACAGCACTATTAAAGCAAACTGCACACATAACAATAGTTATATTTTGAGGTATCTTCTAAATATGACCATTCTGGCCTTAACTTTTCCCTTATTCTTCTCTCCACCACCAATGCAACTTCATGGACAAGTACAGGAATGTATGTTTAGAGAACTAATTCATACCCCAAAGTCTTTTATAGAAAGCCTTCCTGTAACAGTCAACAAATTTAAAGGTGCTAATTTTACTTTTTTGCCATACATCAGCAACTTTTAAAATCCAAAGCAGAGGTCCCCAAATTTAATTTGGCCTACCACCACCTTTTCACAGTACCCTCTGGGAAACAAAGGACCCACCCCGCACCCCCAATTGCACGTAAGGCTACTACTGCCCCCCCCATCCCTCCCAGTGGCCCCTAGGGGGCAGTATCGCCCACTTTGAGAATCATTTTGAGCTACAGACTAGATGCTGCAAAAATTCGGCCCCTTATAAACAGAGCAAAAGAAAATGCGTGTAACAAAAATGATTGTCTTAAAAAATGTCTTTGTATGCACAAACACACTAGCACATCACCTTTTGCAATTCTTTCCCTTCCACCTCCTCAAGCCACATAGCAGACAAGCACACTGCGCACAGAGGTGATTAAACAGCCCCACTCCCAGGACAGTATTTCCCCCCAATCTTAGTAAAAATGGTATTTACAACGTGGCATTTCACTACCTCTACATTTAACATACGTTGGGCACTTCTAAACATCTAGATGGACTAGATGTTTCAAATAAGACTTAAATCTGTCCACTATATACACAGCAGTTTTGAACCAACTGCACACATGTAATCGAATCGGAGTGTCTTAGAAATATGAACATTCGAGCCTAACACCACCCATTCCCCACCTCTCCCTCTTCCAACCCCAGTTATAATGTTCACATTTCAAAAGACAATCTCCCCCTGCCAAATTTTGCAGAAAATGCACATATACTCTTGGTTAGACACTGGTAACCTCTGTTAACATCTATAAGGATTAGATGTGATTAGCTTCGCACTCACTGTCCATTATATATTCTATATACAGCAATGTGAAACAGAAAAAGCAAACACAACGAACAATTAGCCTGACTCACTGTAACCACACTGGCAGAGAGCTCTCTGCACGACCCTCTCCCTGCTCCTGCACCAAGTGCACCAAGTGGAGGGCTCAGAGAGGCGCTCTGCCACCTCCCCCACCCCACCCCCAGGAATTTCTTTTAATTTACAAAACATTTTTACAACTACTACTTTAAACATACATCAGGCACTTTAGAACATCTAGAAAGATTAGCTATTTCAGAAGAGTACTTAACATTGCCAATTGGGCACGCAACAGTGGGGAATAAAATACAGACACAAAAAAATGGTTATCATATAAAAATGTCTTCTGAATTTGACCAGTCCGGCATGGATGGGCCCTTCTTCTCTTCAAGGTCTTCAGCTCCCCGTCCTCTCGCTGGCAAACAAAGGTGTCCGGGAGTCGCTTTGGCAAACAAAGGTGGGCCCGGGTCCCGGATCTGCGCGGCTTCCAGAAGTGGTAACAATCCCTTTTCCCAAAGTCATTTCCAGAAGACATTTTAATAGTTTTTTTTTCTTTTGTTTCTGTCTTTTAAGCAAATGGGCATTTACGTGTCGCTTCCTAACTTCTATCATACGTCGGCAACCTCTTCCCGCCTAGAACTAAAGATGTAGCACGTTGTTTTTTTTTTGTTGTTGTTTTTTGTTTGATTTTTTTTTAAAAAAAGGTTGGGGGTTGAGAGCAGCTTTATCATATTATGTACACAAGCCTTCGCTTGGCGTCGTCCAAGAAAAAAAAAAACATCTTCCCAAAAGGATGGTGGGCACTTTAGGTCGAGAAACCATTTTCTCTCTCCGGCGAGCATCTATTTGTCGAACGAAGATCGCGCGCCCGATGGGCCGGGGGAGCCGATCCATCTGCGTGGCGTCGATCGGGTTCAGCTCACCTTGAGGGGCCCCTTCGGGCCTTGGTCGGTCGTGGTCGGGACGGGGCGAAGCCTCACCCGGGAGGGACGGGGCGGTGGGCCCGGGTCCCGGATCTTCGCGGCTTCATGGCTCAAAGAGGTGGCGGGGCGGGCCTTGGCGCCGCCCAGCCTCGGTGGGCCTCGGTGGGCCTCAGGGGGACCCTCGGGGGCCTCGGTGGGCCTCAGGGGGACCCTCGGGGGCCTTGGGGGGCCTCAGGGGGACCCTCGGGGGCCTTGGGGGGCCTCAGGGGCCCCTGCGGCGTTCGGCCATCCGCAGGCGGCCGGCGGGCGCTCGCCCGGGCCGGGCCACACGGCTGGGCCTGGCCTGCCCGGGCGGCCGGCGGGGTCCGCGCAGGAGGCGGCCGCCGCCATCGGCCAACGAGGGGGCGCCCAGGACGGGCGATCGCTGGGGGCCGGCGGCCCCAAACAGACACAGTCCAGGTCTCCTCAGCCCAGAGTCCGCTCCCGTCCCCGGGCCCTCCAGCTCGGCCCCCGGCCCGAGGCCCGAGGGCCTGGAAGGCCCGGGGACACAGGCCGCGATGCGCTCTCCTCTGCCACCTCTCCCAGAACTCGACTTAAACCTGTTTCAATCTCTCAGGCCCCGCACCATCTGCCAGGGGTTCAGAATGTTTGTCCCAGCTGCACACAGACAGGACACTGGGACAGGAATTGCTCCCCTGTACACAGAAGTGTGGGGGAGTCTCCTAGCCTGACCCAGGTCTAACCATCCACCTGTGTCCTGGCACAGACAGGAACCTCAGTTCCCCAAACTCAGACCCTGGATGTTGAGGATGGACTGAGCTATCAGGGTGAGCCCATGTAGACTGAACTACAGGCAGGAACATTTTCCCCCTTCAAGCTGCCTTCAAAAAATAATTTCAGTATATTGAAAGGGGCAGTTTTACTTCTCTCATAGAAGCCTGGCTGGTCTTTAACATTGAGATCTCAGGTGTTAGCCAGGCCTGACCTTTGATATTGTAAATTGTAGGCTCTGGCCCAGCCTAGTCTTCGGATGTAGATTTAAGGTGCTGCCTAGTTTTTAATTGACATGTGGATTAAACCTAACCCTAACCCTAGCCCTAGCCCTAGCCCTAACTCTAACCCTAACCCTGACCCTGACCCTGACCCGAACCCTAGCCTAAACCGAGCCCGAGCCAGAACCGAGCCCTATCCCTGACCCGAACCCGAGCCCTAACCCGACCCCTATCCTGACCCGAACCCTAGCCCTTGTCCTAGCCCTATCCCAGACCGGAACCCTAGCCCTCGTCCTAGTCCTCACCTGGACCCGAACCCTAGCCCTCGCCTTTGCCCTAACCCTCGCCCTGGCCCTCACCTTAACCCATGCCCTGGCCCTTACCCTGACTCTCGCCCTCGCCCTGGCCCTCACCTCAACTCTCACCCTGGCCCTTACCTTAACCCATGCCCTGGCCCTTACCCTGACCCTCGCCCTGACCTTCGCCTTGACCCTGACCCTGACTCTAAACCCTGACCATGACCCTAAACCTTGACCCTAAACCCTGTCACCCTACACCCTCGCCTAAACCCTAATCCTGACCCTGACTCTAAACCCTGACCATGACCGTAAACCTTGACCCTAAACCCTGTCACCCTACACCCTGACTGTGACCCTAAATCCTGACCTTAAACCCTGACCATGACCCTACACCCTGACCCTGATCCTGACCCTGAACCTGACTCAAACCACTGTAAACATTGGTGGAGAGTAATGGGCACTGGCAAAAGATAGGAATAAGGGTCCTGTCTTCTGGAATGTCTTTGCCAGGGCCCATGCTTCCAGGCAAGCACTCCCCAACTTGTTCCAAGTATCTTATCCACATACAGTCTGACTGGTTTATCTATGTCTAGTTTCACCAGGGCTGGTTTTAGCATCCCAACTGCCTCTATTGCTTCGAGAGTCATCTGCCAGTCCTTTCTGGCCCCCTCTAAAGTTTCAAACAGGGGCCTTGCCAATTCAGTGTAACCCGGATCCATAAACGGCAGTAACCCACTCAGGAACTCCCATACTTGCCTTCTTTGATAGTGTTTTTCTTTACTGAGCTTAGTGGGTTTCTGTTACTTTCCCATCTAACTTTGTGTGTTCCTACTGGGATGTCAGTATTGTAGGAATTTGGAGATGTTGTGCACCTACAAATGCAACCGTGTGCTCTAGAAATTCCAGAATATTTAACTGGGCCACAAGTTTACACAGCAGTGATTGTGGGTCAGGGCTTCCAGGATTGGAAGGGGGAGGAGGCTGCCAACCCCCACTCCAAGACCCCAGAGTTCTCATCTTGATGAAAAATGTACCTGGAATTTTCAGCAATTTGGCATCTCTGCAGAGCTTAGTCATGAGGCAGTTGGGCCACCAGCATCGAAGTAGCTGTGGAGTGTGACTACAACTTAATAGTATTTCTCCTTCGGTGTATCTCTCCAGGGGAAAAAAAAACAACTGTTCCAGCCATGTCATCTGATGACCAGACTTGACAGAACATAAATCACAATTGCTATGAACACACTGAAGAAAACCCAACGATGGCTATGATGCTTAGGGGAACATGAGCACCATCTTGATGACCATCTCCAGGATGGTCAGAAAGGAGGAAGGGTGGACTGGACTGCCTGTGAAGGGGTGTTCCTCACTCTGGGTATGCTGAGTTGTATGCCAGCTCATTAGCTTAGAAGTGACAAAGAACCAAGCCAGGGCCATAGCAATAGTACAGCAGGGAGGGATTGCCTTGCATGCAGCTGACTCAGATTCGATACACAGCATGCCAGTCCCCCGAAAACTGCCAAGAGACATTTCTGAGCACAAAGCCAGGAGTAATTTCTCAGCATTGCCTGTGTGGCTCAGAAACAAACAAAAGCAGAACGAAATCAAATCCTCTACCATCGGAGTCTGGGGCCCTCAAAGACAACCCGCTTTTTCTATAACCTCAAGATTCTCTTCATTTATGGCATCTGACCATACCCTTTGACATAGCTACAAGCTCTAGATTTTTTTTAAATGAAGAGATTGGGGAATCAATTCATCTAGAAATTTTTGTTACAATTTTTGAGTTTTGGGCCACTCTGTGATACTGGGAGTTACTCAGTAACTCCCATTCAGCTTTCAGGGTTCACTTGCTGCAGCACTCAGAGGTGTGAGCAGTGCCAGGGATGAAACCTAGGGTTTTCTGTAATTGGAAGCACATAAGCTGCTTTTTATAAAGTAAAACACAATAAAAATTGTGCTTTCTTGGCTGGACCTTCTGCTTGCAGCTCCACTGTCCCACCTCCAGCTGATATCACTGGGCTGATTCCTGAAAGGGAGGCAAAACCTCTCCTACCAAGTGGGTCTCAACCACTTCCATAACTGACCTTTGCCATATTAAAGGCGCACACCACAGCTCCTGAAGCAACAAATTTGCTCAATAAATTATGTTCTGCACACAGTTATTCTTCCTGTCATTCTGTGAAGACGAGCCGAGCAGAGAAGACAGGGCACAATCTCCACAATCATCAGCATCCTCTGGCTGGGGGTGGGGGGAGGGGGTAACTACAAAGACTCACCCCCAGCACAACAAGAACAAAGTATGAGAGTCTAAATGAAAAAGCAATTACAGTCAGAAATGGAAGAACATGGTAGGTGATTGAAAAAAAAAGTCAATACAAGATCGGAACAGCAGAGCTGTGTAAAAGATCAAGGAGTTCCAAGATGAGAAGGAAGAAGCCACTAGGAAACAGAATGTGGAAATGTGGAAACAGCCTGAAAAGAAATGAACAGTGTACCAGAGAAGTATGGATGAGTTCAAGAGGAACAAGATAAGAGTCATCAGAGTCCCTGAAGAACAAGAAGGCAAATGTGATGAAGAAATAATAGTTCAGAAAATCGTGGATAAGAACTTCCCAGAGGATCAGACATTGAGACCCCAGAGGCCCGAAGGGTCCCAGTGCAAACAGACCCAAATAGAAAAACCCAAGACACATTATAATCAAAATGACAAGATCCAAAGATAGAGACAGAATACTAAGTTACAGCAAGATTAAAAAGGGAACTTAAAAAGGAAAGTCCACTACATGTAGAGCAGGTCTAACAAATGAGATCTATAAGCCAGAAGAATATGGAAGGACACAGGACAAAAACTCAAATGAAATGAACACTTCACCAAGAATACACGATCCAACAGATTATCATTCATATTTGAAGGAACTTTACAGAGCTTCATGGGCAAACAGCTTAATGCTGGAACTCATAGCCTTAAAACCAGTTTTGCAAGAAGCATTAAAAGAGCACCTTTAAAAGAAAGGAGATGGGGCTGGAGCAATAGCACAGTGGGCAGGGTGTTTGCCTTGCATGTGACTGACCCGGGTTCGATCCCCGGCATCATATATGGTTCCTCAGCATCATATACGGTTCCCCAAGCACCGCCAGGAGTAATTCCTGAGTGTAAAGCCAAGAGTAACCCCTGAGCCATCGCTGGGTGTGGCCCAAAAAGCAAAACAATAAAAGAAAATTTAAAAATAAAAGGAGATTCAGTCATGTGGCATTCAATGTGGCGCTCACTAATGGTGCATATGGTTGTGCTCTTCTAGATTAAGAAAGGCTAAAAAGATCACATTCATCATCACAAACTGATTTATATTATTTTCTGATAATTTTACTTGCCATTCCTTTAAGTTTTATTGGACCAAGTAATAAATAAATTTGCTATACGTGTGCCAAGGGAGTAGGCTGGGAGGTGGCAGAGAACCTGAGAACACTGGTGGTGGGGACGAGGTGTTGGAATGCTCTATGCCTGCAGTGACTCTACTATCAACAACTTTGTAAATCAGCGTCTCAATAAACATTCCTGGAAGAAAAAAAGTGCTTTCTTAATACAATCCTGTGTGTTCCCTTTTCTGCCTACAATTGAAACATTTTTTCCTTTGTCTTGCAGGAGAGACTCTAGTACCAAATTTGCTGGTTGTTGATGGTGATCATGCGATGTCTGAAGTCATAGGGCATCTTCTGTGGAAGTGAGCACCCCTCTGATCCTGCTAGTTCCTCCTTTGAAAGAAAACCTGGTGAGAACTGAGGAATTATTGTGTGGTCACACCCAGTGGTACTCAGGCACTATTCCTGGCACTGAGCTTAGTAGTCATTCCCGACAGTGCTGTGGGACCCAACCTCCTGCATAAAAGCCCACTGAATGCCCTCTCAACCCAACCCCAGTATCTTTAAGATCTCCAAATACAAAGATTTTGTAAACAGAACAGGAAAAGCACTGACAACAAAATAGAAATGTCAAATTGGACAGCTTAAAACTAGGGAACTTCTGTTTCTCCAAATACTCTAATTATAGGTAAAAAACAAGCAGGGTATAAGACAGTCACAAAGTAAGTATATGATAAAGGATACTCCAACTCAGATTGTGAAAATAATTCTGAAAGGCAGATAAAAGACAGATTAACACTGTCCAATAAATAGACCCAAGACTGGACCAGGTGCCCCCATGCCCCTGCCCCAAGGCAATGTCTACAGCCAGTCAGGTAGAGCAAATTCAGGCAAAGTGTTGATCCTTGCCTGATGAGCCATGCAACACACACCATGCTGTGTGTCCATGAGGATAAGAACTTTCCTTCCCTGGTGGGAGGGCCCTCAGAATCTGAGGAGCTGGTTCTGTGTAACAAAAGAGCCAATTCCTCAGTCATTTCCAGCAGAAACATGCTTATTATACATACGTCAAATACTTCAAAAAAATTACATGGGCATCAGTTGTACTGGCAATGCCCAGCTACCACCGAGGAGGATGAGGTTCCCTGTTGAGAAACGTACAGCAGGCAAAGCCTTACTGAGCATGGTTTGAACCCTTCCGGCCACCAGGCAAAAATACCAAGGACTGAGCAGCTTCAGTAATAGTTCACAGGGGGCTGGAGTAGAGACGATAGGGCACTTGCCTTGCATATTGGTTCTACCCCAGCATCCCATAAGGTTCCCTGAAACTGCCATGAGTCGTCCTTGAGCCCAGAGCAAGAAGTAAGCCCTGAGTGCAGAGTCAGAAGCCCTTAGCACCACCAGCTGTGGCCCCCAAACCAAACAAAAACCAAAAACAACAGTTCTCAAAGGCCACATGATCCAACATCAAGGCACCAGCCCCATTCGCTGCAATTCTGCTTCCAATTCAGAGTTGGTGGGGAGGGCGTGTCTCCTCACAGAGGGATCAGAGGGCAGCAGAGACCAGTGAACAACCTGGAGTCAGTTTTTGTTCTTGCTATTTTGGGACCACACCCAGCACTGCTCAGGGGCAACTCTCAGTTCAGTGCTCGAGGGTTGTTTCCAGAGGTGCTCATGGGATCATAGAGTACCATAAGCCAAACCTGGGCTCCTGAATTCAAAACATACGCTCAGCCCATGGAGCTCTCTCTCCTGACCTTGAGACATTACTTTTAATGAGGGCATTAGTCCCATCACGAGAGTTCAACCTTCTTAACCTGCTCTCATCCAAGGGCCTAGCTTCTCTAAATACTTCACAATTCAGGAGGGTTTCACTACACGGATTTTTGGAAGACACAGATGTTCACTCTATAGCAAATACACAATGTATAATTTCATTCAAACACTGATCAGTACCAGAAAAAGTCTTCGAGAGTCAGATGTCTGGCCTCACCCTTGGGCTGGTTCTTAGAGCAGTCAGGCCCTCTTTTACATTGTTGTATCTTGGCCTGAATGCTGGTTACATGTGGGCCCACTCACATACTCGAACATGTGTGGACTTGGGTGTACATTTTATTTCTATGAAAAGTAGGGTTCAGGCATGTGACTCAACAATAGGACACCTGCCCTGCAGGTGTGAGAGCACAAGTTCAATACCCAACACTGAACCACAATGCCAAGGGCCATCCTGGTGACACTGCCATTGTGATCCCCAGCAACATACCTGTGACCCCAGTGCACTGCAAACAAGTGGGTACCTGTACATAACAATGAGGGCGGGAAAAGAGGATTAGAACACACTTTCAGTAGTTGGAAACATCTGAGAAAGCAATGCCCATGGTATGATCCTGTGCTTATAAAGAACAACATATATGCATAGATATGGGACAAATACCAACCTCCATGTATTCAAAATATTTATTGAGCATGGATTATGTGCCAACACATGATTTACTTGGAAGACATCTCTACAAGGATCTCATGCAGAGTCCCACCACATGCATGGCCAACTTGGCTCCTGCACGAATTTTTGCGCCCCACATTCCACATGGTGAGAAGATGGACGGGGCAGTAAGGATACCACTGACACACGTGGAGGAAAGTCACTTTCACGGCGGACAAGGCTGCTGTGTGTGTACCAGGATTCAGACTAGACTAGCTGAGGGACACTGAGCCACTGGTGAGCACAGAGGACACAGCCTACTTCTAGAGGACAAAAACAAGGGACTAGAGGCTGGCAGTCCCGCCAAGCCCAAGTGCATCTCCATAGTGACCCTGACAATGGCACACACCCACAGATGAAGGGTCAGCTCTGCCTGGGAGAGAGGTTGTGGTGTCCAGGAAATGTCCCCACCCACTCACACTCGTTCTTCCCAGCACAACTTGGCCTGTCATCTCCAGATTGGAAAGACTTTTTCTCCAGCCTGGAAGAGACCAAAGATAACCCAATCAATAACAACCCCTTTTGACTAGATTTACACAGTATTTCCTAATAATTTACTGTCAGACAAGTAAACGGCATTCAGGAACATAAATAGGGGGCTGGGGGGGCATGGCTCTCAAGCAATGCTCAGGGGCTTTGGGTTCACTCACGCAATATTCAGCCAACTGGGCCTGATGGTTCTGCAAAAACCTGCCAAGACAGTGCTGCTCAGACTCTGCAGTGCCAAGACCACCATGTCCACATTCAGTGTGGGGAGGAAGATATGCAATGTCAGTGGCAGAACTGGGTTCCCTTAACCCCATGTTATCCATCCATCTCCAAATACAGAAAAGTATGGATGTTTTGTTTCTGGGCCACAAGTGGCACTATTCAGGGCTTACTTCTGGCTGTATATTTAAGGCTCATTCCAGCAGTGCTCAGAGGACCTGGGCAGTCCACATTTAAAGCATGCACTGCAGCCTTTGAGTTATCTCCCTGGCCCAACACTTCAACTCTTAAAATTAAAGGATTATAAAACAGGGTTGGAGAAATAGTACAGTGGGTAGGACACCTGCACACAAATGACCCAGGTTCAATCCCAAGCATCCCATAAGAGACCTTTGTGCAAATTCAAGAGTAAGCCCTGGGTACCACTGGGTGTTGCCCCACTCACCACGAAAAAAAAAAAAAGGTAAAGCAGAGTATGAAACAAGTAGCAAAAACAAAGGGAGGGATGGAAAAATATTACGAGGCTAAGGCAGATGCTTGCAACCCACTGGCCCTATTTGAATGCTGGCACTGAATACAGTCCCCTTAGCACCACCAGGGGGTCACTCCTGGCACAAAGCCAGGAATAGCATCTGCACACTACCAGATATAGCCTGAAAACAAGAAAATGAAATAAAGAGCAGCTATCTGGTTATTTTCTTCCCTCCTACACTAGTCCCGAGTCTAGAGTAGAGCCCATTTCAGCAGCCTCTGTAAGATGTGATCCCAATGCCTTTGTTCAGGTGCAATCAGTCAGAATAAGCCACATCACCCTCCACTGTGAAGCAGAGTGAGTCATCTCTGCGCCATTCCCAATTCCTGTCAGTGGACCTGAGAAAGACAAGGCGTGACCAAGTCTCCAACCAGCACCATGGCACACAATTCCAGGTGATCCCTTACCTTCTGTGCTGTGGGGTCTTGTCTGGAGGTGACAGACCAACTCAGAGCCACAGACATGTGCCTCCTCCACACAGGGTTTCTCTGCAGCACAACAGAGCCTGTGAGCACATCTCCTTCGCAGACGGCCACAGGCTCATCCATCATGAACAGCACCTGCTTCCAGTGAGTCGTGCTGCGTGACAAGGGGATGCATGTCAGGAACTGGTGCTCCATTGGAGCCCCACCCCAACCCATACCCCGCATTGGATGTGGGGTCACAGCACAGTAGGGGCTGACTCCACCCAACCCAAGGGTAGATGTCCATGAGAACCCCGATTACTGAGACAGTTCCTGAAATGTGCCTATTTCCTGGTTCCCTCCCAGGGAGACCCTCTCCAGCTACACTGAAGTGTGCCTCAAAGTTACTCTACTCTCTAAGCTGTGACTGGCATGTTTAAAGCATACTCTACACTACACACAGAGAGATGTCTTCTCTGAAAGTCAACCAGAATGTAAGCAGGATCACAGTGACATTCAGGAGACAACAGCACCCTGGGTTTCCTGACTCAGGTGGCTCTGGCACTCAAACAGGCCTGGAGGAGCCTCACAGCCACATCCCCACAGAAAGCACCACAGCTGTCTTCCCAATTACTCCTGCACAGCCTGGCCCTTTACTGAATAGGCCACTCCAATCACCCTCCTGCCTCAGCCCCGGGGGTCCCATGTGGACCACTCTCAAGATATTCAGGCATAACACTTGTCCTGGGCAGCAGCACACATCTGATCCATGGGCAGCACAAGTCACAGGACAGTGTGGCTAGCAGCCCCATCTTCTTGCTTCTGGCCTAGATGCCACAGCCAACGTCTGACTCACACTGTGTGACTCTTCCATGCACCTTCCACTGGCAACTGGCATCTAGGTACAAGGGGATCCAGGGGCACTTCAGAGATGGGACGTTAGGCCAGACAGAGAGATAGTACAGCAGGTAGGGCATCTGCCTTGCATACAGCCAACCTGAGTTTGATTCCCAGCATCCCGTATGGTGCCCTGAGCACTGCCAGCAGTAATTCCTGAGAGTGCACAGTCAGGAATAACCAATGAACATTGCAGAGTGTGGCCCAAAACCAAAAATCAAACAAAAACAAAACAAAGAAGAGAACTGGGGACTCCCCAGGAAATACTATGCCTGGCACTGACATGGTCAGGCTCCCCCACGGGCACAGGTATGCAGCCACAGAGCATCACCTCCACAAGAAGTCTGTCTCACAGCATTTGCTCCCGCCCCCACTCCCACAAGCGAGTCTGACAGAAGGACCTACAATCTGCTGACTTCTCTGAGTAAGAGCAGGAAAAGCTTTGGCAGTGTTCAAGCAAATGAAAAAATCCAAGGTTGGTTCTCATACTTCCAAGCTTCTCAGCCCCACCCACGAGCACTGAGGAACAAGTACTAGAACATGAGACCCAGTCTAGCCCAACACAGCCCTGCCCTATACCTACAACACACAGCTCTGCCCCATACCCCCTCGCTGTCCTGTCCAGAACTCTCCCACAGACAGCCCTACCCCTGTGCCCTCAGACAACCCTGCTCCATGCTCTCACACACACAGTCCTGCCTTACGGCCCCTCACACAACCCTGCCCTGTAGCCCCTCACACAGACAGTTCTGCCCTGTACCCCACCCCCTTACAGGGAGTCCTGCCTCATGATCCCTCACACAGCCCTGGTCAGTGTCCCCTGACACAGACAGCCCTCCCAGGAACCACCCTTGGTTTCAACCATGGCTACACACCAGGCTTACCATCCTCTTTCTGTTCATTTATTTATGCTTTTTGAGTCATACCTGGCAATGTTCAGGGCTGACTCCTGGTTCTGCACCCAGGAATTGCTCCTGGAGGTGCTCTGGGGGCCATATGAGATGCCAAGGATTGAACCCGAGCTGGCTACATGCAAGGCAAACGCCCTACCCATTGTACTATCGCTCCAGCCCCACCACCCTCTTTCTGGTGGACACCCTGAGCCCCTGTGAAGCAGTAGAGCATATCCTCGCACCCCATGGCACACTCACGGGTGAAAGGGTCCTGTGCTCAGCACCAGCTGTGGCTCCTCCTCCTCCAGGTTCTGAAAGTGAACACTAAACCAGGCTGTGAATCCATGCAGAGTGCCAGCTTTCTTGATATCAAAGCACAGCTCACCTTTTAATGTCTGTGTGCAGGCAGAGAAACAGAAACAGTCATGGACTCCATGTGCAGGTGACCTGAGGCCAATGGGTCTGCAAGCAAGGAAAAGCAAGCTCCTCCTCTACGTGGCAGCCACACCATCTGCCAGCAATAATGACACCAACCTATAGACGGTTTCACCAACCACATGAAGAAATAAAAAATTCTCCGAGGGAAAGTAAATATGTTACAACTTTTTATGCAAATGTTGCATAAAATAAAAAAAAGGTTTTAAACACCTCGTGTCTCGTTTGCAGGATTTCTCTGTTCTAAAGTAGTACAGAATACTTTCTCTACACAATTCTCACATATATATAAAGTTCCAGGACTGGCCATCCATCAGGTGTGATCTCAACTCCTCCCTGGAGCACAGCTGTAACTGGGGGTCCCTGAAGCCACCAGCCAACTGGTGGCAACTGAGAGCAAACAGGTATTTTAAGAATGTTGCCATCAATGGAGCTGAAGTATCTCAGGACATAATTTATTCAAATTGCAAAATAAAAACAACTGTTTGCATCTGAAGATAGTACAAACATTAATGATGAATTAAAAATAACCAAAGATGTTTTAGGGGCTAACTATAAATAATGAGAAGCTATAAGAAAAAGACAGCATTGGGGGCTGGAGCGATAGCACAGCGGGCAGGGCATTTGCCTTGCACGCGGCCGACCCGGGTTCGAATCCCAGCATCCCATATGGTCCCCTGAGCACAGCCAGGGGTAATTCCTGAGTGAAGAGCCAGGAGTAACCCCTGTGCATCGCTGTGTGTGACCCCAAAACAAAAAAAAAAAAGACAGCATTGGCAAGGGGCTTGAGTAACAGAACAGTGGGCAGGGCACTTGCCTTGCATATGACCGACCCAGGTTCAATCCCTATCATTCCACCTGGTCTGCTGAACACTGCCAGGAGTGATCCCTGCATACGGATCAAAGAGTAAACCCCGTACTCCACTGGGTGTGGCCCCCAAACAAAAATAAACATAGGAAAACATTGTACTAGGTATGTGACTCACTACCTTGCATGTCTGTGAGGTAATGGGTTTCATGTCAGACATCACAAAAATAACCACTGAAAGAGAAAAGCAGGAAGGACAGGAAATACAAGAGACACTGTACTGGAAATCAGCAGTGAAAAGGCCACAGACCCATGAATGTGTCTGAACAGGTGCATGACTGGGCCGCTGGTGTGCAAGGAAGCCATCCTCTTTGCTTACCTCCAGATCAGCAATCTGCACAGTCCTCATGTCCAACTGAAGTATCGTGGATGGGTCAGAAAGACAGTCTTCAGGCTTCAAAATGTGATTATATTTGGGCTTCGAAAAGAACTCCTTGATTGCTAAGGATCTAGGGAGAAATAAAATTGTGGCTCTCACTACAAACATCCACATCTTGTGAGGCCCAGGGTCATGCCAGGGTAACTCCACCTCGGCCTCCAGGGCAGAAGTTTAAGTGTATGACATTTAAAAGCAATCTGCCATTATTAGGTTGGGTATGCTGCCTTTTAAAATGTTTATGGACTTCTGGGGTCCCAAAATCACCCTGTTTGGGGTCACTCAACAGGAGCACTAATAAACACAGCAGAACAGAAAGCATACCTGCCACGTGACCCCTCCACACATGATCTAGAGCCTCATCCCACAGACTGAACTAACCCTATCCAGAAAGGTTATCCAGAAAGGTTTTTCATTGTCCATAGAAATGCTCCAAATACTAAAAGCTAGAATAACTCAGATATAAAAATAAAGTATATTTTATTTTATTTTTTATTTTTACTTTTTTGCTTTTTGGGTCACACCCAGCGATGCTCAGGGGTTACTCCTGGCTTTGCACTCAGGAATTACCCCTGGCGGTGCTTGGAGGACCATATGGGATGCTGCGGATCGAACCTGGGTCAGCCACGTGCAAGGCAAACGCCTTACCCACTGTGCTATCGCTCCGGCCCAAAAGTATATTTTAAAAATCCTAACATATGTACTGATTTTCAATCTTCTTCCAATAAAAATATTCAGAGAATTTGGAAAAGACAAAAAAGAATTTAGTTTTTCATATACCTCAGCATTTTTATAACCATTATTCTCCCCCAAAGACATACTGTGTGTGTGGCCCCACTGTCTCAGAGAGAGGGAGAGTGTAGCCCCTAGGACCACACGCAGATGGGTTTCCCACTGGGAACTGCAGAGTGAGCACATCCAGAAAGCAATGGATAGAAAAAACACTTTATGATCAGAGTCAGTCCCATGCAAAGCAAGAACTTTGCCCACTGTCCCAGGTCTCTTACTGAGAAAGATTGGGGGTGGGGATGGGGGTACATTCTGTGGAGCTCTAAGTGCACCTACTCTGCACTCAGGAATCACTCCTGGTAGGCTCACAGGACCACATGTAGTGTCAGAGATGAAACCTGAGTCGCTCATGTGCAAGGCAGATGCCCTCCCCACTGTACTAGCTCTCTGGCCCCAGAACACATCTTTTTTTTTTTTTTTTTTTTTTTTTATAGATTCGATTTATTTATTTTTTTTCTTTTTTTTTTTTTTTAATTTATTTATTTTTAATTAGAGAATCACCGTGAGGGTACAGTTACAGATTTATACACTTTTGTGCTTATACTTCCCTCATACAAAGTTTGGAACCCATCCCTTCACCAGTGCCCGTTCTCCACCACCCGTAAACCCAGTGTCCCTCCCACCCTCCCCAATCCCATCTCCCCCCCACCCCACCCTGCCACTGTGGCAAGGCATTCCCTTCTGTTTTCTCTCTCTAATTAGCTGTTGTGGTTTGCAATAAAGGTGTTGAGTGGCCGCTGTGCTCAGTCTCTAGCCCTCATTCAGCCCACAACTCCCTTCCCCCACATGGCCTTCGACTACAATGTAGTTGGTGATCGCTTCTCTGGGTTGACCTTTCCCCGGAACGTGAGGCCAGCCTCGAAGCCATGGAGTCAACCTCCTGGTACTTATTTCTACAGTTCTTGGGTGTTAGTCTCCCACTCTGTTATTCTATATACCATAGATGAGTGCAATCTTTCTATGTCTGTCTCTCTCCTTCTGACTCATTTCACTCAGCATGAAACTTTTCATGCCCATCCACTTGACTACAAAATTCTTGACCTCCTTTTTTCTAACAGCTGCATAGTATTCCATTGTATAGATGTACCAAAGTTTCCTCAACCAGTCATCCGTTCTGGGGCATTCGGGTTTTTTCCAGATCCAGAACACATCTTTTGTGCCGGAAAAATAAAAGCCGTTCTGTATAAAGGGCTTGTGTCCTTCCAGTCCCTAACACTATAGAATCATCAGACATTCCTCAAAGTAACTAGGTACAACAGTTTACCCACGGAAATCGCATCCAGCACACAACAGACATTTCTTCCAGGGCTGTGGGTATAGGGAGCAGGACATGCCCAGTGGCACATCCCAGCCACAGGCTCTGAAGATGATACCTGCATGTCCATGGAAAGGCCCCACACCTCAACTCTGTGGCATAGGTTCCACTTTCAATCCACACTGATCTCATGCGCAAAACAGCATTGATTTTATATTACAACCCAATTATGACCAACACTGCAGTCTGATACATGTTGGTAACCTTTAATCTTTTCATGATCTGAGTGCTCACATGATTTGCTACTTTTATCCAAGTGCACATCTTTTTAAAAAAATATTTTTCTTTCTTTTTTGTTTTTGGGTCACTCCTGGCAGTGGTCAAAGCACCATATGGGATGTCAGGGATCAAACCCAGGTGTGGCACATGCAAGGCAAATGCCCTACCCACTGCACTATCTCCCCAGCCCCATGTTCACCTTTTTTCTAACAGACTTGAAGATCTAACAAGGCACTGCATGTCTAAGTTGTGACTGGCATTTTCATGTGTAGATGCCAATGTGACAAGGTTTTCATGAGCAGTGGAAGCCCCACATTCTATGGGCTTCCGTCCCACCAGGACTGGAAAGCAGGTCCCCCAGATTGCTCCCAAAAGGTATGCACATATTCACATAGAAAACTTAAAAGCACCACAGACTGAATTCCAGTGCAGTGTGAAAGGAGCAAGTGACTCTCTCCCAGTCCTGTCCCAGAGGCCCCGCGCTCAACACTACACTCACTTGAGGGCACTGAGGTCGAACTCATAGGCATTGTCCCAGAAGAGAACCTTGCTGCGGTAGTCCCGGTCTGCACTGCAGGGCACCAGGTGCAGTGCAGCCGTGGTTGGCCAGATGATCCCATCTTCCTTCAGCCACGCATCCCGGGCATAGAGGATGGACTCAATCATGAATTCGAACTGCACCGAGGGAAAGACAAAAGACAGATGAACAGTGACTGGGGCTGTGTCTGTGCAGAAATACAGCAACGGTGACCGGGCTGTGCCAGCAGAGACCTGCCACCAGCAGCAAGTGTTGCTCAGTGAGTTGCGTTGGGTGTCTCACTACACGCCTGTGTGTCTGTGTCCCCATCTTTTCATATGACAATTAAAAACTGGGTGCAGAAGGTCAGAAAAGCCCTTCAGTTCATCCCGCCAACCTTTCAGAAACCAACCACACGATAGAGCCCAAGTTCTGCAGGTTTCATTGCTGAAAGAAACCAGTTTGGCCTGGCACAAGACATCATAGCTGGGAGCCATGGACATCCGTGTGTAACCTGAGCAGGGGTGTCCACAGGAAGGGCCGAGGTGGCAGAAGAAGGGTCTTCAAGAATGAGCTGAGGGAGGGTTCTATGTTTATAAATGATGCGGGAATATTTATTGGTTTGGGGCCACATCCGGCAGAGCTCAGGGTTCATTGATGAGAGGCTTGGGGAACCAAATGGGATGCCAGGAATCAAACCCAGGTGGACTGTATAGAAGATAGGTACCTTACCTGCTGTATTATTACTCAGGCCCAACATAGGCAGGCTTTACTCTAGAATTGATACAGGTTCATTACAGAAAAATTCACAACATTCAGAAAAGCAGAACCCAAAGAAAGTCTGTTCTCTCTTTTTTTTTTTTTTTTTGCTTTTTGGGTCACACCCAGCGGTGCTCAGGGGTTACTCCTGGCTTTGCACTCAGGAATTGCTCCTGGCAGTGCTTGGGGGACCATATGGGATGCCGGGGATCGAACTAGGTTGGCCGCGTGCAAGGCAAACACCCTACCCACTGTGCTGTCACTCCAGCCCCGAAAGTCTATTCTCTTAACCCCATCGCTAGCATTAATGAGTGGTAAAGAGTCCACAGCTGTCCCAAGTCTCCCACACAGTGGCACTGGCGATCTGCAGGGTTTCTGCCACTGCTCAGAAGTTTTTGCTTTGACTTATGCTTCTCATAAAGGCACCTGTCACATCAGTTAAAAATACAAAACACTGGGGCTGGATTGATAACACAGCAGCTAGGATGCTTGGCTTGCTGCAGCCTATCAAACCCAGGTTCGATTCCCAGCACCACATATGGTCCCCTGAGCCCACCTGGAGTGACCCCTGAATACAGAGCCAGGAGTAAGCCACAGGCACTGCCAGGTATTTATAGAATAAGTGAATTATACTTCACCTTAGCAGAGTGTCTGAATAAACCATGCTTTGTACAGATTCCAGAGATACCACCCCACCCCCACCCCAGCAACCCAGCCAGCCACAGGAACCTGCAGTCCCCAGGCTCCACCCCTCACCCCCATAGCCCTTACCAGCAGGCATGTCCCCATCCACTCAGACACCAGTACGTCCACCTTCTCGGGCAGCACCACATCCTCCACCTTCTGCTGGAACACAGTGATGATGTCTGCAAAGCCATTCTGGATGACCAGTTGGCCTGTGTGCTGGGCCATCTCACTGGCCTCCACAGCATATACCTGTATGGGACACATGACCTTAATCAGTACACATCCCAGCTGCTGGCAGCCTGAGACCATTGCCCCAGTCCACCAGAGCCTGAGAAAATAGCAACTGACAGGGCCCGAAACGAGGAAGCAGCACATACAGGTTCGAGCAGAAAGCCACATCCATGGACACGCCCTGGGCAGGGAGCTGCCTCTCAGCCTTCCTCTACCTGCTATAAACATGCAGACACAGCTGCAGTGGACAGAGGCCTGTGTGACCGCATGGGCTGCTCACCTGCTGCAGGTTCCCCCGCAACCACTTGGGGGCTGCTGGGAAGGTCAGGCCTAGGCTTGCCTGATAGGGAGAAGAGGGGCACCTGTCCCTGCAGGCAGCCTCTGTTGAAGCAGGGATGACACATGGGCTGCAGGCAAGTTTCTGTGTTTAACAGAGATTAACGTTTCAAAGAAATGCTCCTGCCTAGGCACTATCCTCATAAACTCATCTGTCCCCCATCCTGTGCTCTTGTACTCACTAAGCGAGGCCTTGGCCTGTGAAGGCAGCGTGTAAGAGCATGGGGGCTATGCAGGAGGAGCACTCACGGCCTTGGGCTGAGCATAGTGTGCACAGAAGAGGCTGATGATGCCGGTGCCACATCCAACGTCCAGGATCACCTTGTCTTTCAGGGATTCTCTGTTCTGCAGGATGACGTTGTGGTATTTTGTTGTCCGTGGCTGGTCTGCCAACATCTCCAAGTGAAGTTTCTGCAGGAAGCACATTCATGACCACAGCCTGTGATGAGAGCTCTGCTAAGTCATGGTCTGGGATGTGGGATTCAAGCCAGAGCTGCTGCCCCTTGGTCCTACCAGCTGACTTGGGAAAATATGAGCAACAAACAGGTTTTCAAACACAAAATGCCAAAATGCACCAAATGAGAAAAAGAGGGATAGCCAGACAAAAAGTGAAATGGAAGATCCAAGAATCCCTTCCTGCTCAGGGTGAGGATGTACCAGACTGCACCATCCAGGAGCCAGGTAAGTGAGACAGACACTCAGGAGTCAGGTAACTGAGACAGGAGGGCCTGATTCCCAAGTAATACAGGGTGGCCATGTGTGTGCCAAGAACACAAACAAGCCACCGAGAGACCCAGTATATGTGCATGTGGGCTCATCCGTGGGATGCTGCCTCTCCCGTTCAGAAATTGTAGCGAGGGAAGAGACACACTGGCTGGAACCTCTAGGGGAGGTAGAGTACCAACCATCTCGTGAGCAAGGACACAAGTCACCCAAGGGATGCACAGCTCCTCTATGAGGTTAATAAATAAAAAGACAAAAAAGGAAAGAACAAATCAGCATAGATTAAAAGCTCCACAGGGAGAAATGGTGGTAAGGAGGCTAAACTGCTTAATTAGCAAAAAAATAAAAATCAAAAGAAAATAAATTATATGAAAAACTTACCAGAAAAATAAAGCGGTCTGAAAATGAATGGACAGAGTTATTAGCACATTTCACCTTTAAGGCCACAAATGCTTTCTACTTTGGTGATCTGCGTGGGAACCATTATCAACCAACAAGTGTAAGATCAGTGGATCTTCTAAAGAGCAAATAACGAGATTCCCCAAGGCAGAAAAACTAGCACGCAACCTAGTGAATGTGCCCTGTGGACATTTAGCAAAATCTCCTCAGGAGGGAGCCCATAATGGAATGAGAAAAAAAATCTTTAAATAGGTAGTGTCCCAAGTACAATCCTTTTAAGAAAACACAGTGCAGGTGCTGAAAACAAGGTCCTCAGCACAGTTAAGTGGGGAGTAAACAGTAAGCAGTGTGCACAATGCAAGTTTTTCACATATTTGCAATGCACAGTCTCAAGAGAGACCCCTATCTGCACAGAGATCCAGCAGAGTGGGAGGAGACAGCCAATCTTTCCCTTACATTCTCCCTTAGCACAGGAAAAGAAAGCTCAACCGCACATGTACATGTGACTTTTCACTTAAGTTTAATCATGAAAGAGGACAGACCTTGAAAAAAGGTACTCAAGGGGCTGGAGAGATAGCATAGCGGGCAGGGTGTTTGCCTTGCACGTGGCCGACCAGGGTTCAAATCCCAGCATCCCATATGGTCCCCTGAGCACGGCCAGGGGTAATTGCTGAGTGCAGAACCAGGAGTAACCCCTGTGCATCGCCAGGTGTGACCCCAAAAACAAAATAAAATAAAGTAAAATACAAGGGCGACAGACTGAACCATAAGAAAAAATCCATTTTATTAATATGGATCTTCATCAATATTGAATACAAAATAGAAAGACGTATTCAAGGTTTTTTTGCTGATTAATATACAGTTATTCTATTTGGGGGTCAGAAAAAGTAAAGTGGGCAAGGTTCAATCAGAGTTCAATCTCTGCACCAAATATAATACCCCAAATACCACCGTAAGTGACCCCAAAGCACAAAACCAGGAGGGATCACTAAGTAAAGCCAAGTATGGCCTAACCGTACCTTCCAAAATAAATTATTCTGTATTATATATATTATATATATATATATATATATATTTTTTTTTTTTTTTACAAGGCCACATCTAACAGTGTTTAAGGGGACCAGGGCCCAATTACACATGTCTGACAGTTTGGTGCTTAGGTCCAGCTATGCTTGAGGCCACCAGCATCACACCCCGCAATGTTAGGGAGAGGGCTGATACGTGGTGGCAAGGTCAAACTTAAGGCCTCATATATGCTCAGCATGTACTCAGCCACTGAAGCTATATATTTGGCCCTCAATATTTTGGGTTTTTGTTTATTTGTTTTTGGGAGGGAGCCATATCCAGAGGTGCTCAGGGATCACTCTGCAGAGATGAGGGGATCCTATGCAGTAACACGGATGTAACCCAGGTCAGCCACAAGCAGAGCAAGGACCTTACCTACTGTCCTCTTGTCCCTCTGGGGCTACTCCTGCTCTGCACTCAGGTATCATTCCTGGCAGGCTTGAGGACCATAAGAGATGCTGGGGATCAAACCTGTGTGGGTCACATGCAAGACAAACACCCCACACACTGCACTCTCTGACCTCTGAAATCACTTATTTTTAAATACTGAGGAAAGCTCATGATCCCACTATCCCACTGCTTCATTATCTCCAACCCAGGTAAACCTCAGCCCAACTGCCAATCCAATCTATCTGCTTTTGTATGGTCTGCAAGCTAAAGATGGGATCTACATTAAGGGGTTTCTAAAAACTAGAGGGAGACTATGACTAATGAGAATTACACGAAACTCAATTTTACTGTTCTTAAACAAAGTTGGACTGGAATACAACTGTACAGGCTTTACTCTACACTACAGACAGAGCCAAGCTGCCCCATGAACACTGTGCCAATAAGCCGGGGGTGGGTACCCTTTTCCTGCCAAGAGCCATTAGGATATTTATAACATCATTTGTTGGTCATATGATACAGGGCTGGGATGCAGGCAGTTAATGAGAAGTATACTGCCCACCTGTCATGGACCAGGGCTAGACCACAGGATTTTGCAGGACATGTGCAGCCTGTGGGCCGGACAATCCTCACTTCTACTGTTAGCTGCTGAGTACAAGGCCAGGATGATTTCCTGAAAGTCTGAAACCAGGAGAAGCACCCCCAAAGCCTGCTGCTGAGTTCAAGCACAGTACCAGGGTTCCATAGCTGCCGAAGTACTCCTCATCCTGCCAGCTGTCTTCTGGGTCACACTCGTCCAGCTGCTTCCCCAGGTGGTTGGCTGGGATGTACCCACAGCACCCGGCACGCTCACCCCACCACCAGTCAGCCGTGGTCTGTCTCAGGATGAGAATCTTTTCTCCTCTCAGAAAACTGAGCTGGAAATAATAAACAGACATGAAAATTCAAGTCCCCAATGGTATTTCAAGTGTGGCTCAGAGACAGAGGACTCTCTGAAACTCACATCACAGCCATTTCAGAAAGCTGCTGGCATGATCACATACATAGGGGCTTCAACTGAAGCAACAGTGAGGGTGACAACACATAAATCGGCACAACATGGAACTAAATAATACAGTAGTTGGGGTAGATGGCACCAGCCATCTACTAACCCATCCGATGCCTGGAGCCACATGGAAACAGAGCATCACCAGATGCAAACCAGGAGATGTCCCTGACACCAGGCGCATCTGGGGAAGCCTGGGTATCCCCAGAACCATAGGCCCAGTGGGGTCAGCCAGCCCAGCTGGCTGAGAATACCTTGGAGAGCCCCCATACTTTCTGAGTACTACTTGGGAAGTCAACAAAATAAATAAAAACAAAAAAAAGTTCAAAAAATACATAGGTATCTCAGCTAAAGTTAGAAAGACGTATTACAGAGAAAGTTCTCCCTAACAGAATTTTGACAAACTTTTTAAAATCAAGTTGTAAACGAAATCTTTTAAGGACCATAACTATCTCCTTATAAAAGAAAAATATTAAACTAATCAGGCTTCTAACATATCAAATTACATGGGTACCAAAGTCAAATCAAAGTAACATTCAACACTGTTTTTCTATCATGGTTCTAAAATGTGCTAAAAATTATGCAATTCTCTAAAATGTAGTGTCCTGATATATTGTACTTATTATCTTAAAATACTGTAACTAAATTTCTTAGTCTCCTGTATTAACTCCAATTAGATCTCCACCATTGTACTTTTTTGTTTTAGTGGGAACCACACTCAGTGGTGGTCAGAGGCTACTCGTGGCTCTGTGCCTGGCGGCTGGTCCCAGTGGTGCATGAGAATCCAAGTCATACCAGGGATTAAACCCAAGTATCATGCATGCAAAGCACTGGCTCAGACTACTTAGAAGTTAATCACTTAGAAAAAGGCTTGAGCCACACCTCCAAGCTACATTTTTCTGTGTGATGGCTTGGGTGATGGCCCTTATTCTCAGATGCCTCATTGGCCTGGGCAGTTGGAATATACCAAGGAGTCACCTGGACACTGCTTAGGGGACCATGGAAAGCTGGGAAATGAACCCAGGGCTTCCACAAGAAAACATGAACTCTAGCCCTTCAAGCTCTTCTCCTCATCCCTTTTACAATACTTTAAATAAGAATGCCCAATGGCCACATGTGAATCTGGATTTTCCTCTGCAGAGTTTTCTTTCCATGGGTCAAAGTAAGCGCTAGTGGAACAATGAATAAGAAATTTCACCTAACACTAGAACTAGCCACTCCCCAGATGTACATCCTGAGTAAACTCGAGGAAAACTGTCTGAAAGTAGCTCCAATGATCTGCTTGCTGAGCAAGGAGATATATATATATATATATATATATATATATATATATATATATATATATATATATATATATATATATACCATATTACAGTGGGTTAAGGAGCCTGCCTTGAATAAGGCTGACCCTTATTCGATCCCCGGCATCCTATACGGTCCCCTGAGCCCTGCCAAGTGTGATTCCTCAGCACAGAGCCAGGAGTGAGCTCTGAGCTATTGGGCTCCTCCATGCAAAGCCTGTATTCATCCATTCGAGTCATTTCTGGGGTCTTGCACCCAGGCGTCTCCCTAACAGGCAGATTAGAATTGTTGGGCTGGAAAGAGATCTTCGCAGGTTACTTGTGGTCCTGGCATCAGATCATTTTATTCAACTTTCAAAAGACTTACATCAGATTTATTATATCTGGGAAAGAGAAGGGACAGTGCTTGGCCTTGCAAGCGGCCAAACAGGGTTGGATCACAGGCACCTCAAAGGGTTCCCCAAGGCCTGCCAGGAGTGATCCCTGAGCACTGCCAAATGTGGCCCAAACCCTCCCTCCTCCCCCTCAAAATTTATTGTCTCTACTCTGTCACGGAACATGTTGGAATCATAAACATAGCCCTGATGCCCACAGTCCCCCTGCTAAATGTACATGGCTACCTGTGTCTCATCAGGTGCAGCATAGTCTGCGATAGCCACAAACTCCTCAGGGTAGACACCACCCTGGGCTTGTTCCTCCACACTGTGCTCAGCCAGCTCTGCTCCATCCTGGTCAAATCAAAGAGAAAGAAAATGAGTGTGAAATTTAACTCTCCTTCTCCTTCTCTTCCTTCCTTCCTTCCTTCCTCCCTCCCTCCCTTCCTTCTTTCCTTCCTTCCTCTCTCCCTTCCTCCCTTCCTTCCTCCCCTCTCTCCCCCTCCCTCCTTCCTTCCTTCCTTCCTTCCTTCCTTCCTTCTTTGTCTCCAGTTTATTAGGATGATTTGAAAGAAAAATCAGTGTGGTCAAGTTTTGGGGTTTGGGCCAGAGCACAGAAGGCAGGCACTTGTATGCAGTTCTGGTGACCACAACCCTAGTTTCAAACCCGCAGCACCACATATGGCCCTCTGAGCATTACCACCAGTGGTCTTTTTTGAGCCAAGCCAGTAATAGCCCCTGAGTACTGCTTGGTGTGGCAAACCACCCTCATAAAAAGTAGAGCTGGAGGATGGGAGCGTGGAGGAGCAGGAGGACCCCAGGAGAGCTGGAGCTGCAGGCACCGAAGGAAGGTGCCAGTGACCTGGTATATGCCCATGTGGTTGCCCTCAACTTTATTGCTGTGACCACGCTGCTCCGAGCCCCAAGAGGCCCCTGCACCTCAATGGCATCCCCTTCATGACCTACAGCACAGGGGGTTCCCTCCGAGGTATTAGCACCTGTAGTCATGCATTCCACTTCACTGGAGGAAACCCCATGCAAAGGGACACTCATAATGACAGACCTCCCAAAATGCCTGCACATACACTCACTTTATAATGTGTATGCAGAAAAGTACAGCGTCTGGTACTACATCTAGGACACAGACTGGGCATAGAGAAACTGGCACCATCTTAGCATGGAGAATTTTTTACGTCTTTAACATTCTCTTTGACTTCTGGGGAGAAGGGGGTGTTCAGCCAAACCAGTGGTGCTCAGGAGACACTTAGGGCAATGCTCAGAAGATGGGCAATGCAAAGACAACCACAACTCAGGCAGAGTTTGCTCTGGAGACCGAGAAAAAAGAATGGCAGAGATGTTCATCTGTGGATTCAACCAACTGACAACAGGGATCAAATCTATAAATGAGAAGCCCTCAAACAGAAAACATTCACACAGAAGTGAACCCTGCACAGATCAGACACAAGTTGTCCAAGGGTCAAATGTATAAATAAAATTCCTAAATATAAAACCCAAATGAGACCAGGGAGTTGACTCAAATTGCGAGATCATGCTTAGCATGCAGCGGCCCAGGTATGGTCCCACCACATGTTCCCTGCCTCCTCCCAAGCCAGCACTACAGGGTGTGGTCCAAAAAACAAATACAGGGGCTGGAGGGCTGGAGCGATAGCACAGCGGGTAGGGTGTTTGCCTTGCATGCAGCTGACCCAGGTTTGAATCCCAGCATCCCATATGGTCCCCTAAGCACCACCAGGAGTAATTCCTGAGTGCAGAGCCAGGAGTAACCCCTATGCATCAGCGGGTGTAACCCAAAAAGAAAAAAAAAATACAGACAATAAAACCCAAAAGAAAGGAGATCAGAGCCAGAGGACAAGTATAATGGGTAGGGAAGGGAGTCTGCCTTGTACATGCTCAACCTGGGTTTGATCACTGCATCACATATGGTCCCCCACTGCACCGTCAGGAAGAGTCCTGACTACAAAGCCATGAGTAAGCCCAGAGTACTACCAGGTGTGGCTCAAAAAAAAACCTCAGATTATTAAATTGAAAAAAAAAATGGTAGTATCATTTTCATATAGTATGCCCAGGACTTAACAACTAAGAAAATCCACTTGTTTCCTTCAGCACTTTCATATCTACTTCCTGGGCAGAGTTACAATGCTCGATTCAGAACATCACTAGAACCCTCACAAGCAATGGACCACCTTTGCCCTTCTGAGCTCGGTCAGTTAATGGCAACCACAAAGGGCCAGGGAAGGACCACTGCTAGAGATTAAGTGCAGGTATCAGTCTTCACAAGCAGGATCCAATGAAATCCTCTGCGAAATCACCTGCAATTCACTCCCAGTCCAATC
Organism: Sorex araneus; assembly: GCF_027595985.1. NCBI lineage: Eukaryota > Metazoa > Chordata > Mammalia > Eulipotyphla > Soricidae > Sorex > Sorex araneus. The sequence continues at coordinate 50,120,296 of NC_073303.1, forward strand.
ACCGGATGTTGCCATAGTTCTCTGAGGCCGGAACGCATTGCTGCCACCTTGCCACCTTTAATGCTTCATCTCCCCCTCCACTTATACTGAGAGAAAGAGAGAGAGAGAATGAGAAAAAAGCTTGATTACATCTATTTTCAAATGTCCCTGATAAATGTCCTCTACCAGATGAAGGAAAATCATTTTTGCGTCAACAATGGACTTGAGGGCTGACAGATAGTTCAGTAGCATGCACTCAACCTGGGTTTGATCCCCAGAACCACACGGCCGAGTATCACTGGATATGATCCTACAGGCCCTGACACTACAAACTAATGGTTCCCAGCACAAGGCAGAGTAAGCACCCCAGCCTCAGACCCTGGAATGAAATGCCAGCTTGGCCAAGACATCAATGGGAAGGCCTTCTGGGACCTCCTAAGACTACCAGGGAATACCGGCCCCCGTGTGCAAAAAAAAAAAAGCAAGGTTAGTCTAGAAATAAAATTTATAAATGCAACCCTTTTCTGAGGAAAATAAAATCTTAACTTTATAACTTAAAGTTTTGAAATTTCAAATAGTGTGCTTTTTTTTTTTTAACAAATCTACAATGTGCTAATCCTATTCATTGGGCAATGCCAATTAGATCACTATGTTGATTTACACTAATAAATCTGGGCAGGGAATGCAGCTTTGTGGCAAAGCATATCCCTCACATGTGTGAAAGCCCTGGGTTGAATTCCTAGAAATGCAAAAACTAAACAAATCAGGCTCAGTTACTTTCCTTTAACCCTGTTAGCTTCAAGTTCTGATTAAAACTCTTCGAGGGCTTTAGAGAGATCTCTAACCACTGGTTACACACGGATTCCACAACTGTAGAAAGGTTGAAAACCACTGATCTATTACCATGGTTCTAACTACAGGACAGACAGTGGACAGGCCATCACAGGTGTAAAATTTTTGAAGAATGCTGCTGTAAAGTGTTTCCACTAGTGGCCTAAGAGATAGCATAAGGGTTAAGATGCTTGCATTGCAAGCACTGACCCTGGTTCAATGCCCAGTGCCATGTATGGTTACCCAGTACCACCAAGTGATCCCTGAGTACGGAGTCAGCAGTAAGTCCTGGGCATCACTGGTTGTAGCCCCCAAAACAACTTGATCCCCGTTGCTCATCAATTTGCTTGAGTGGGCACCAGTAACGTCTCCATTGTGAGACTTGTTACTGTTTTTGGCATATCGAATACACCACGGGTAGCTTGCTAGGTTCTGGCATGCAGGCGAGATACTCTCGGTACCTTGCCAGGCTCTCTGAGAGGGGCGGAACCCGGGTCAGCCATGTGCAAGGCAAACGCCCTACCCACTGTGCTATCGTTCCAGCGCAATCATGCATATATAAACCTAATATATAATATTACTTTAGTAAAATTATTAAAGAAAATAATTTGTTTCTATTGAAATCATTTTTGTGGGTGACTATACCTGATGTACCCAGGGCTTACTCCTGGCACTACTCAGGCCCATAGTGGGTGTTGTGCACCAAACTTGGGTCAGCCGTGTGCAAAACAAGCGCCTTACCTGTACTACCCTTCCTGCCTCTATTATAATCCTAATGAGCAAGTCAACTGGTACAAATTCTGGGTTTGTGGAATTCACACTTAATCAGAATTCTATTATTTTGTTTCATAAAAGATTAATGTAACAGTTACGTCTTTACTTCCATGATACCAAACAGTATCCTATGGTAATTAACAAATAACTGGAACATTATCACTTACATCATCACTCTGCTGAGCTTCTTGAACTACAAATTTTCGGACCATAGATGGACTAAATTCTACTACATAAGAAAATATATCTGTAGCAGCTAATCTGACTTGCAAATCATCCATGCCCATCACAATTTCATCACAATCACAATTGAGAATGAGAAGAAATGGTTCCTGATAGTGGAAACACTTTGCCATCATTGTTGTTGTTTTCCATCTTAAAATGGTAAAGTGTTTCCACTATCAGGAACCATTTCTTCTCACTCATTTCTCCAGTGACAGTGTAATCCACATCATGCTGAAATGTCAGCTTGTCTGACTAACCAAAACCAGTTCGTCACTTAAATTCACGCGTGACTAACCAATCAGACCTACTACTGGGACCTTTGTAATGAAAAAGTTACATACACACAATACATTTTGAGAGAGAATATTTCGTTGTTGGAGGGAGACCAGAATGCTGTGGGGCGAGAAGACGCAACGAACTGCATACAGTACTGAGAGGGAGGTAAGGGAGAGATGCTCTGGAGAGGGGTGAGAAGAGGGCTAGCAGGGGCCAGGAAGCCAAAAGTGCGGCGCCAAAGGGCAGCCAGCCGCGAGGGGCGTGGCTCCGAGAGGTGTGACAGGAGGGAAGTGGGCGTGGCCCACTGGGAGGGGCTTGTCACAAGGCTGGAAGCGAAAGGGGTGGCAGCGGTAGGGAGGGTTGTGGCGCGGAAGGGTGGGCCAGGCCCAGCAGAGAGGTGTGGTGTGAGGAACCGGCAGGAGTGCAGCGAAGTCGGGGGCTAGCGGAGGAGGGGTGTGGCGCGTAGGGGCCGGGACGGGGCTGGCGGAGGAGGGGTGCGTCGCGGAGGGGCGGGGGCGGGCCGCCAAGGAGGGGTGTGGTGAGGAGGGGCGGTGGGAGGGGTGCGGCGCAGAAGGGCGGGGGCAGGGTGCCGGAGGAGAGGAGGGGCGGCAGGAGGGGTGTGGCGTGTAGGGGCTGGGGCGGGACTGGCGGAGGAGGGGTGTGGCTCGGAGGGTCGGGGGCGGGGCGCCAGAGGAGGGGTGTGGTGCGGAGGGGCGGCGGGAGGGGTGCGGCGCGGAAGGGCGGGGGCAGGGTGCCGGAGGAGAGGAGGGGCGGCAGGAGGGGTGGGGCGCGGAGGGGCGGGGGAGGGCCCCGCAGGAGGGGTGCGGCGCGAGGAGCGGGCGGAGCCTCCCCAGGGAAGCGGAGATCGGCCAGTGGAGATCAATGTGGACGTGGTCGGCGGGCGGGGGGAAGCCCGAACTCCCGGGAACGCGGGGTGGGCGTGGCCCGTGGGAGGGGTGGGGCGCGGAGAAAGGGCGTGGACGTGACCCCGAGGAGAGGGCAGGGGCAGGGGAGGCCGCGGCCGCCCCCGGCGCAGGCCCGCGCGGGCCACCGCCGATCCGGAGCCTACCTCAGCGTGTCCCTCGACGGGGCGCAGAGGGGCCGATGGTGCCCACCGAGCTCCAGCCGCCGCCTCCGCCCGCGCAGGCGCAGTGCGCGCAGACCTTGCGCCACGAAGGCCCCGCCCCCCCGGCCGCGCCCGCGCATGCGTCTGGGCACGCAGCCTATGGCCCGGGAGGTGGGCGCTGTCCCGGCCCGCGCAGGCGCACTTTGCTCCTCTTCGGGGCCCTGCCCCGGCGCGGAGGGACAAGAAAGGGGCGGAGCCACGGCAGTGGAGACCGCCTGGGCCGCGGGGACTGCTGGACCCGGAGCAGGCTAGACCGAGGAGGCGTGCGGGGGGTCTGGCCGGCCTGACCGGGGCCGTTGCGGCTGGGTCCGGTGGGGGCTTTCCGAAAGGAGGCTCCGCTTTGGCGCCCTTCGCACCACCTGACGGGTGCCAGTTGACACGAGAGAACCCAGGAGTTCCTCTTCCACCCGCAGGAAGTTTAGTGCTAACGGGCAGGGGCTATTTGGCGCCGCGCAAACGGAGGCGGTGGGTCTGTGCCGGGGGCAGCGTCCTCTGTGCCCCGGAGACGTGGGGTCTACGCGACCAGCCGCCGCCTCTGTCCACCTGCACCCGGGTACGCCGTGCTGTAATAATGAAGGTCCGGGCCACTCACACCCAGTCCAGGACTTCCTTACTGAGTCAGTTGAGTTCCACAAACTGGTGTACAATTCCTCATTAGTTCCAGTGTCAAAAATCCATCCTCTGATGAGACTTTTGTTGTGACTGTTAACTAGGTAGAACACGTGAGATTTTGGTTGAAAAAGTAGTTCCCACACAGTAAACAGCTGGACAGGCTAAATCTAGTGATCTCTTCTACTTTAAACCTCATAAGTTATAATAAGCATATTCAAATTAGAACTTGTGGCAGAATTGTACAAAAGAGGAAAGCTGGCGATTTCCTTCAGTACCTGAGCTGGAGCAGGTGCACACTCCACACATGTTTCCCGCAGGCAGCAGACTCCCACACACAAAGCAACAAGGGGTGGAGGGTGTCCCAATTCCAGTTCCTTTTCAAAATAAAGTTCAAAACAAAAGCCATTTTATTTGGAGCTGGGTCCCTGCCATTGCCTGGCACCGAAGCAAACTCAGCATGCACCCCTACTTCCCTACCCCAGCACCCCGTACTGTCTCTGGACTGGCTTCTGGAAGGGGTTCTGGAATGACGGGAAAGGCCAAGTGGGGCCCTGAAATCCAATGCAGTATGCGAACAACAAAACGTGATACCCATGAAATGATTCCATCTCCTGTTGCCAAATGGGGCCTCTAAGACTCACTCTTCTACATTAGCATGAGCTCATCCTGCACTCTGGGTCCAGCCAGTCCAAGAAATCTCTGTGCTCTGCTCTGCTCTGCGTTTCCTGCTCTGCTTTTCCTCTGCTTCACCAGGCAGAAGTAGACCCTTTGATAGAGAGGAACAGGAGTGTCTGATCACAAGCATAACCTCAATGTGCATACATTATTTCATATGTACACACACCTGGTATGCATGTGTGTATATATGTATGCATGTACGTCCTGTCCATGGGTATGCTAAGTTATTTTTCTCCTCCACTGTCCTGAAGCAACAGTCTGGACTCTCCTCAAAGGCTGAGACAAGGAAGAAAGCTGTCATGGGTCCCTCTAAGAGAGGGGATCAGAGTCCGTCCCCAGCTCATGACGTCCTGTAGTACAGTTAATTCTCCACCATGCCCAGTCCACCCCCACTCCCACCCCCCCCCCACACACACAACACTCACTGAAAATGTTTGTTGCCCTTCTGACTGTCCCTGCAGGACACAGGCCTCCTTTTCTCCCTGTGGACTTGGCCTCTGCAACCACCTCGCAAGCAACATGGCACAGATTCTGTCCACCAAGGGGGAAATAAGATGCTGCCCAGCCTTCCCTGTCCCCTTGCCAACAAGAATGACCTTGCTGAGCTAGGGCGAGCAAGATAGGAGAGGTTGCAGTGCAGAAGTGTGCGGGAGGGGGAAGCCATGTCCAGGGCCCACATGAAAGCTCAGAACTTTTGACAGTTGCATAACCACCTGGGGGAAAGGTCACTTGCTGAAAGGACCCCCTTCCCACCTGCTGGGATAGCCCCTCTACCTGAGGCCCTATAGCTCACTGAATGTGGCTGTAGGTAATGCCCTGTCTCCTGGGGCTACATGACACAGCATCCTGGAGTCGACATAGTATCTTGGGGCCCACAGAGCTCCCCGGGGTCCACACAACATGTGGGTATACTCCCTGGACATAGAAACATGGCTCGAATGTGACCACACTCATTAACTAACCCTTCCCTACCCAGCAGAGGGAGGTGAGTGGGAGGCCCACAGGGTGGCCCCTGCCCCCATCCCCGTCCCTGAGGTGTCAGACAGTGGAGATAGCCTTGGGAAACTACTATGTCCACAGCTTTCTTTGTACATCAGCTGACCACTGTGACTGCTGTGCACTGGGGCGTAACCTTGGGGTGAGGAAGTGTTTGGGACTAAGACCCTGGAGAAGAGGGTGGCCTATCTTGTAGCTTTTCTACTGGAAGTGGCTATGCAGGTGCCTCAGAGACAGGCAGCAATAGGTGGGGAGCTAGTTGTGGGCCCTCAGTCTGCACTGTACAAAGGAGCACCTGGACAGGTCACACCTGGGTCCCTCCTCCTCTGACCATCTGTGGCCCTCACCCTAGGATTCTGGAGGGCTTCCCCATGCCTTACTGAATGAAGGCTTTCCCTGAAATAGACACCAGGGTCTATTCACTTTGCAGGCCCTGCAGATGTGGCTGTGCTTCTCCAGGGCTGAGTGTGGAGGGGCAGGCCAAGACTGGAAGCTGGGCATAAGCTGGGCCCACAGCCATTCATCTGCCTTCAGCCCTTGGAAGCTTCTGGCGCCTGCTGTGAGCTGCTTCTACGGGAATCAATAACCCGCTGCTCTTCTCCCAGCCCAGCAGACTGCCAGGACAGCAGGATACTCGCCTATAAATTTTCAATAGCACAAAGTGCTGACTCCCCACTTCCTGCCCCACAGGCAGTTTTCCTCTTTGGCCCTGAGCAGGCCTGGCCCCCCACAAGTGGGAGGGGGGGGTCTGTCAATGCAGCACTGTGTGCAGCCCGCAGCCTCCACTGGCTGCTTGGGCCCGCAGCGGACAACTGGCCACGCCCAACCACACCACAGGAAGGGATAAGAGGCAGCTTCAGCCTCCTAGCCTGCCACGCAGGACCTGCAGCAGAGGTGACCAGGAGGAGCAGCAAAAACCCTTGACGTGAGGCACTCAGGGAAACCTGTTCTTTTCTCTTGGGGAAGAATCTAGAGAGGGGCTGGGAACAGGGTGGTTGTTTAAAAAAGTGAGTGTGTGTGGGGGGGGGGGCGAGGGTGGCGGCGGCGGGGGGAGGGTTTTGGAGAGAGAGTAAAAGGCTGTTGGAGACTGACAGTTCTATCCTCAGCATCACAGGGTCCCGGGAGCATCACCAGCCACAGCCCCGGAGATCCCCAAGCACCACAGGAATGCTCTGGGTCTCCCTGGCTCAGAGGTCTCAGAGCAGCACAGCATCCTAGAACTCTCAAGTTGAACCATTGGCCTGGTTAGCTGAGAATCACTGGCAGGGACCTCTGAGTCCCATGAGCAATAGTTAGGGGCTCCCCAAAAATCCAATAAAAATCCCTTTAAGATAACCTGCGGCATTTCCACAGGATGGATCTGTGTCCACCTGTGCTCACTAGCCTGCAAGAGGGAGCTCTGGTGGATGGCTGTGCAGGGATGGTGTGCAGAAGTCCTACAGTGGCTTGTTTCTGCTTGTCCAAGCCCAAGAGGCACACAGACACTGCTCAGCCCCTCTCAGGAGTACCCTGCTCCCTCCAACCCTTCCACTTGGGCAGGCATCTTCCTGGGTATTGTTGGGGCTGTCAGCTGTTGGGACCCCACATCAAGAATCTGAGGAAGGTCTGGAAGATTCACAGGGAAGCACTAGCTGGGACCTCCCATGTGTGATGTGTCCTTCCAGGGACTTAAAGCTCAAATAGCACAATCAATACTCACACCTAAAACTTGCATCCTGTGATAAGGCAACTTTATATCAATAAAAATAAGGACAGTGAGGGGCTGGAGCAATAGCACAGCGGGTAGGGCGTTTGCCTTGCACTCGGCCGACCCGGGTTCGATTCCCAGCATCCCATATGGTCCCCTGAGCACCGCCAGGGGTGATTCCTGAGTGCAGAGCCAGGAGTAACCCCTGTGCATAGCCGGGTGTGACCCAAAAAGCAAAAAATAAATAAATAAATAAATAAATAAATAAATAAAATAAGGACAGTGAAGAAAACAAATGCAGAACATTGATAGAGTGACAGGGAGCAGGACCTCTGGTTTGCAGCAAGCCTTAAATCATTCATGCTGTAAAGGGAGAACTGTACGGGAAAACTATTTTTAATAGACTTGCACTGTGGATAGCAGAAATCACACTTTATGTAGTTTTCAAATGCATGAAATACATGTTATGCCTTTCCTTTGAAAGTACTCCAAATAGTTCACAGTTCAAAAAAATAACTCCTCTTCACCAAACATGAGGAACATTATGGTGAAACAAATGTTTCTTGGATTTTTTATTAAAAAAATAAACTAATAATGGAAAACATGTGTAAAGTATAAGGAAGTTTGAAATGTTTAAGAGGTTAATGCATCTGAAATGTTCTATTTACATGTGATGTCTGGGATTCAGACTTACAAGCTATGCTTGGTAGACACTGGATGACTTTAGCAAAATATTAACTGGGTGACTTATAAAACTTGAGTAGACTGAGGACTGTTGAGAGTTAAAGCCTGTGGTAGTTTTGAATAATCAATTTTAATATTGTTTACTTTTGCCTTGGGGACACACACAGCAAGGCTCATGGGTTACTCCTGGTTCTGCACTCAGGAATCACTTCTGGAAGTGCTTGAGGGACCATATATGGGATGCTATGGATCAAACCCAGGTCAACTGCATGAAAAGCAAGTGCCCCACTAGCTGTGTTATCGCTCTGGCTCCCAACCAATTTAAATTAAAAATAACAATAATAATAATGATTGGTGACTTTAGGCCAAGACAAAAATCCTCAACTGTCTTTCCTTGGGAGATCAAAAAGTTGTTAATATTGATTGGGGCTGGAGCAATAGCACGGCGGGTAGGGCATTTGCCTTGCACGCAGCTGACCCAGGTTCAATTCTCCGCATCCCATAGGGTCCCCTGAGCACCGCCAGGAGTAATTCCTGAGTGCAGAGCCAGGAGTAACCCCTGAGCATTGCCAGGTGTGACCCAAAAAAGGAAAAAAAAAGTTGTTAATATTAAATTTCAACTTTTTTTTTTTTTTACTTTTTGGGTCACACCCGGCGATGCACAGGGGTTACTCCTGGCTCTGCACTCAGGTATTACTCCTGGCGGTGCTCAGGGGACCCTATGGGGTGTTGGGAATAGAACCTGGGTCGGCCGCGTGCAAGGCAAACGCCCTACCCGCTGTGCTATTGCTCCAGCCCCAAATTTCAACATATTTTAAAAATAAAATTTAACATGGGTTTTAAACAGTTAGATGTGGCTCTTTCCATTATTTTAAACCATGATGCGTAAAGACTATTTGACTATAGTATTAGAGGTTCAGGCCCACAAGCAAAGGAACAGCTCAGTAGTTGTGCTTTGTGAAACCTGTCAGGTTCCCAAGCTAAGGCTGCCTGCCCAGCATGGATGTCACTTCAAGTTCCCTGTGGGGAGGGAGGAACCCTTCACCTCCTCTGGCGTCTGCAGAGAGATGCTCTCAGCAATGAATAAACAACTTTCCCCAATTTCATGGGCAGGCTTCACTCACATTCTGTTCCCAAGTCACAGCAGCCAGACAGTGGCCTCAGAATATATTCCTCCTGCTGCAGATCAAGGTGTACTCTTTGATCTTTTAAAAAATAGTCCACCATGTTCAGGATACCATTTCCATAACTCCTACCATTATAGACAACAACATTCCTATCTACAGCAATTAAATCATATTTATTTTTCCAGTTGAATTTTACAGCTGTTTGGGGGTCATGGTGTTGGGGGAAAGGCATATGCCTTGCATGCGGCAAGCACTGCACCCACCAGCCCTTATACTGGGTCACTAATGATGTTGGCTAAGAATTGCCAAGAGATACCTGAACTGCCTAAGCACCACTTGGCAGGCTCCCAAAATAAACATGCAAATCCACTGATGTTCAGTAAGTTGAATTTATGCATAAATTCAAAGGTAGCAGGTTCCTCCCGAGATCTTGGGTAAGAAATGCAGGTTCTTCAAGCCAGAGCAGGTAGAGCATTTGACTTGTATGTGGCCGACCTGGGTTTAATCCCTAGCATCCCTCAGCACTGCCAGGTGTAATCCCTGAGTGCAGAGCCAGGAGTAACCACTGAGCATCACGGGGTGTGCACACCTCCCCCCTGCAAAAAAAAAAGGAAATGCAGGATCCTAGGTGGTGCGTGTGAGCTCCAGGGACAGACTTTGGTTGGTTTTGGGTAGAAATCAGGAAAACTATTAATTTCTGAAGGCTCACTTGCTTCATCGCCCCATGTTCCACTCAATTCTAAGGACTGTGATTCTGAATGGCTGATTCATCATGGAACCCAGTGCAAGCAGAGGTGGCTTCACTCCTAAGCCCCCATTGCTCTTCCTTGGTTTTTGCTGGTTTCTCAAACTCACCCAGAAGTCAAATGGCCTGTAATTTAGGCTGCGGTCCACTGGGAGAGAGAAGGGAAAGGGGTGGGTGGGTGGTAGAGTGACCCTAAAGGGCTGCCAAAGAATCCTGGTAGCTATGGGAGCTGTGGTGGCCCCTCATGCTGTGGAAGGCTGTGTGGATGGTATGTCCCTGTTCTGTGGAGCAAAAGGCAAACCAGCAGTGTCTTTCCTTTGTGGTTCATAGTATGTCTGAGATGGAGAAGGCCGTGGTGACCCTCATTGATGTTTTCCACCAGTATTCTGGAAGGGAGGGTGACAAGCACAAACTGAAGAAGTCAGAGCTCAAGGAGCTAATCAACACAGAGCTTTCTCACTTTTTGGAGGTAAGTCTTGCTTCTTTAAATCTCCAGTCCACAATGGAGGCCTTCAGTTGCTTCTCTCAGCTGTTCTCAGGTCTAAGAGTGGGGACCCTGCCTCGGTTACAGTCGCTCCTTTAGTGTACCCTGGATTCCTGGGCCCTGCTTCTGGGAGTGTAAGATACCGAAGAAGAAAGAAGCCTCTGAGGTCAAAGATGCTGAGTTTCATCTGAAAAATCTAAGGATGTACAGTAAGAATAATGATAAAACAGGCAGAAAATGGGATAGTGGTCTACCAGAAGCCAGAGTACACGACAAGATCAGAAGGTTGGAAAATCAAAAGTTTGCTCTTGGAAAGGGATGTTGGGTTTCATCCAAGTGCTTGGCACCCACCACAGTTACTTGGCAAACACCTGCTGAGCACTCACCTTCATCAGTTCTGGGACTGGCTCAGGGCAGCCTCTGCTCTGGGACACCAGCCACAATCCCCTGAAACCTTCTGTCCATGGTGTGTAAGGGTTCACTTCATCAGATGTACGGAGTGAGGAGTAGCCCTCAGTGAAAACCTGACCCACAGAGTGCCCTTTCTGGAAACTTAGTGCCCAGAGGACCAGACTCACTTTCCTTCCTTTCTGCCACATAATTGGGGCAACCACATGTAATTCCACATTTGTGCTCTCTATGACTGGACTTTCCTGAGTGCTCAGTTCCAGGACTGGTCAAGGTGCACCTGGAGCCAGAAGGGAACAGTTCTTGCTGGGGGCATTTCTAGGTCACTGAACTAATCAGTCACTACCCCACCACTGGTGGGAAATCCAGTGCTCTGGAGATGAGATCTGTTCATGGCGCAGATCTTGTGCACAGCCACGCCCCTGAACTTCTGGAATCCATCAGCACAGGACAGAGTTGGCTCCAGCCCATGCTGTGCAGTGTATCAATGGGGCTCTGCCCACCACCACCTGCAAACTTGTGGCTATGAACTATCCTATCCCCGGAAGAGACCACGGCTGCAGGCTGGGGTGAGTGGGGACGCCCCAGGTCTGCTTCTGACACTGCTCTTCTCCAGCGTGAGGTCTCAAGACAGAGACAGTGTGTGCCAAAGCCCCTTCCACCACATGCTGATCTTCTACAGAGCAGCTGCCCTCATGGACCAGCTTTGAAATAGGAGAAGAGGGCAGGTGGGAGTTAGACGTATTTCAGCCAGACAACAACAATTATATAGTTCCAAACTGCCCCAGTCCTCCCCAAAGGCTGAGTTCACATAGGAGCTGTTATGCACATGGGAGCCAGGCCCTTTCTTCCAGTCAGGCACGGAAGTGAGAAAGCAGCTCAGGCTTCCCTACCAGGCCAATGCCCATGGCCCCCTCCAGTGTTCCGGCCCTGCTCACAGCCCCTGTTCACAACCCGTCCACAACTCTTGTCTATGACTGCTTCCCTGGCCCCTGTCCTGACTCCATTGTGAGTGCTCGCAGCCTGCATGCAGCCCCAGGCTTGGCTGTACCATCTTAATAGTCTCTTCAGGGAACCTAAGTCCTGCTGGACCTAAGAGGATGGTAGTGGTACAGAGCAGAGCCTGATCAGCGCACATTCCATGAGAAGCTTTCCTGGTATTTTATATTTTATTATTTAGGTCATTTCTGGCATAAATCATGACAGCCAACCAATGTGTGGTCATTTAAGTGAGTCTTCATTTCATTTTAAACCAAGCCAGTCACTGTTCTTTCTTTCTTTCTTTTCTTTCTTTCTTTCTTTCTTTCTTTCTTTCTTTCTTTCTTTCTTTCTTTCTTTCTTTCTTTCTTTCTTTCTTTCTTTCTTTCCTTTCTTTTTCTTTCTTTCTTTCTTTCTTTCTTTCTTTCTTTCTTTCTTTCTTTCTTTCTTTCTTTCTTTCTTTCTTTCTCTCTCTCTCTCTCTCTCTCTCTCTCTCTCTCTCTCTCTCTCTCTCTCTTTCTTTCTTTCTTCCTTTTTTCAGGAAATCAAAGAGCAGGAGGCTGTGGACAAAGTCATGGACATCCTGGACAGTGATGGAGACGGGGAGTGTGACTTCCAGGAATTCATGGCCTTCGTTGCCATGGTGACCACTGCCTGCCATGAGTTCTTTGAGCATGAGTAAAAGGGATAGAGCAGCCGCTGGCCCTGCGCAGAGGCGAGGTGGCAGGGAACAGAGAGCAGGATCAGTCGGGGCTGCAGCTGTCCAGATGCCTGTAGCTAATTAGGGAGCATGATTTACATAGTGAGTGAAAAATTGAAACCTCCTCTGGAGGGCACCTTCTCATGGCCTCCACAGTTGTTTCTTTCACATGTCATCCTCTTATAACCCTCACACAGAAGCATAGCTGAAACACACCTCCATCAGCCCACCCATGGTCTCTGTATGTCTCTTCCATACCAGAGATCAGATGCCAGCTAAGCTGGTCCCTCCTCCATGCAGACTGACCCTGCAGTCTCTCCCCTGGTGGGCTGTGCTTCTGAGGAAAAATTCCCTGCTAAAATTTCTAATTGGAAAAACCAGAACTGGGAGTTCTACTCTCAGTGGCACTTCTCTTCTGAGTGGCGTGATCCAGTGTGTGGACAGAGGCCAGCTCCGGACCCAGCCTTCTGCTCTGAGAGGTGGAACCAGCTACCCCACCATCTCCTGGCATCATCCCACTGGCATCGGCTGGGCACTTGCTGTCTGTTCTGTTGATGAATGTCAATTCTGACTTATTTGGCCTGACACCAGTGGAGTCAACAAAGTATGTAGAAAAATGAACTGTAGGCATATGTATCCATGAATTCAAGTTACAAATACTAAAATTTACTTCCAAAAAAATTCAAATGCATCTTACTCACACTTCTTCCTGTTTTCTTTTTTATGGGCACAAATTTAGAAACTCCTAAGATTGATTGATGGCTCGTATTTGTATTACATTTTAAAAAAGTGTGTTGTGGGCTGGAGAGATAGCACAGCGGGTGGGGCGTTTGCCTTGCACTCGGCCGACCCCGGTTCAAATCCCAGCGTCCCATATGGTCCCCTGAGCACCGCCAGGGGTGGTTCCTGGGTGCAGAGCCAGGAGTGACCCCTGTGCATCGCCGGGTGTGACCCAAAAAGCAAAAAAAAATAAAATAAAATAAAAAAAAATAAAAAAGTGTGTTGTTACAAGTCTCTGCAGCTATTTAGATGTCAAGTGAAAACCACTGCAACCAGGAAAATGACATGGTGGGTGAAGGTGGCTTTGGGAACATTTGGACTAGCCTTAATGCGAGAAGAGACAAGAAAATTATTAGGGGCTCCCAGAGAAGAAGAGAACACATCTGCATCCCACCCATCCTCCCACTCTGACCTGTCCTTAGCAGTGAGTGATCAGTCTTTATCAGCCCACAAGCATTGTCAGGCTCCTCACAGGGCTGAGCTGCTGCCAGAGTCCCCACCAGGCAGCACTGTCTGACCGCCTGGGACAGGTGCATAGGCCTGGTGGTCTTAGGCATCGCCAGGGGAAACCAGATCCTCACTTCTTCCAGAGAAAGAGGCTGAGGCAGCTGGCCTCAAGGCCAGCCCTATAGGAAGGCCTCCATCCATGTACTGCCTCCCAGGTCCCCGAGCAGGCACATATGCCTACGCACCCAATCACCCACTTCAGGGTACATCCTACTGAGAACAGCACCGAGCCCACTGCTGAGACCCGGGGACAGGCTAAGGGCCCTGTTTGGGGTATCCAGCAGGATCCTGGCTTCCATCTTCCAACCCCAGGGCACCCTGCAGGCACTGCTGTCCTGGAAGCACAGGGGCCTGATCCCATCACAGGGCCATGATCAGCTCTCCACCGTTATCCTCACTCTTGCCCACATGGGAAATGGACCAAGGACCATGACTCCAGGGGTAAGGTCAGGCAGCGTGTCCAGGGGATGGGAAGCAGGCCTGGGGGCTGAAGCAGCTGGCCAGGCTCTCCTGCCTTCCCAGCACCCTGTCTTGGCAGCAGCCATGGTTGCTGCCAGCTGGGCCAGCTCTTACCACCAAGCCAGACCCTGCTCCCTTGCAGTCACCAAAGCACTTTCACCCAGTGAGGGCCCCACCCCTTTTCTCCCTTGCAGGCAGTACAACTCTGTGTGACATCAAATTCCCCAAGCCAATGACCTTCAGCTGCTCCACCATCCACCCTGCAAAACCCCCCCCACCCTTATTTCAAGGCTTGGCCCTAAGCCCCTGTTGGCCCACCAACTGCCAAGGCTTGGAACATGGAAGTTCTGGGGAAGCCCACATCTCTGTCCTGTGAGGCCACTGGTTATGTTGCTTTTTAATTTTTATTGAGTTCAAATTTATTATATTAATTCAAGTTCAATGAAAAGCATGGCTATTTAATAGGCATAAAAAGTTAAGAGGGCAGAGAGGTCATACAGCACAAGGGCATTTATTTGTTTTACATGAGGCCTATGTGGGTTTAAACCCTGCCACCCCATATGACCCCCTAAGCCCTGCCAGGAGTGATCCCTGAACTGAGAGCCAGGAGTAATCCCTGAGCACTGCAGGGTACAGCCCTAAAACAAAAACCAAACAAAAAATTGGGGCTTTAGAGCGTAATTATCCAGTGAGCCCTAGTACTTACTTTTTTAGGGGGCCTGGACACACCTGGTTGAGTTCAGGGGTTGTTGTATAGCTCAGTATTTGGGGAACTGAATATGTGCTCTAGCTCACTGAGCTGTCTCCCCAGCCTTTGGCCTACTATCTAATCTTGACAGCCTCTCCAGCTTTCTGATGGCTGTTATTTGCATGAAGTACCTTCACCATTGTTTTTCTTCCAGTCTACATGGATCTAAAGATGGTCTCTTGTTGGAAGATAGCCCAAAGAGTGAGGCGTATGCGTGGTGTATAAAGGGCTATAGATTCAAACCCCAGGATCTTGTGGCCTCCCAAGAATTGCTGGGAAATTGCGTCCTCAAAAATATAAATAATTAGGAAGCTGGTAGATAGTACAGTGGTTTGAGTGCACACCTAGCATACGATTGATGCTGGTTCAATTCTGGGCACCACGTAGTCTCCCAAACATCACTGAGAGCAGACCTGGAGGCCTCGGAGAGAGAGAGCCACCACACGTGGCCCTTTGTACTTTATTTAGTAAATATACACTGCTTGAGACTCCCTGCCCTCCCACTAAAAAAAAAAAAAAAAAAACAAAACCGGACTGTCAGTAGCAAATAGTTGGGTTATATCAGATAAGCTCTGTCTTTTGAGTGAATTAGCATGATTATTGACATTGTTCAATTTACTTCTATTCTTGTATTCTAGACATTTCTAAAAACAAAGTTATCTTTTTTGTATGTATGTATACATTTAGTCCTACTTTATTACTGTCATTAAGTGAGTAATTTCTCAGCCAATGAGCTATTTCTTCAGCTCGCAATTGTTTACTGAACTTTCAACAGAGATGTTAAAGGTATTTGTTACATGCCTGTAAGGTCATTTGGGGAAGACCTCCCCAATGGTACTCAGGGACCCAGGGGCTAGTCTTGGTGAGACTCAGGTCTTAAGGTGTAGGCTTGAGGGTTTCAGTGCTTGGGTCCATGCTTGGTGCCAGTAGTGCTAGGGTGGGGGGCATGAGAAGAATGGTTCTGTAAGTGAAACATGGAAAATATGTTTCATAGGACCAGAACGAGATATTCCAAACCGAGTTGCCAACCCACCTGCAAGCTTCAGGAAGGCAGGTGGATTCCACACCTGGGCACGGCACAGGCTCTGACCTATGCAATCCTCCTGAAGGGGCTAGGCCTGAGGTGGTAAGTGCTGCCCACACAGTCCCCAACTCTTGGCACAATCCACAAAATACTGCCAGAACTTGAAGGGTATGTGCAGCAGATTTAAAAGGCTGCAGTTTATTAAGTCATGTTGATTATCGAAGTTTAAGATCCTTGTTTTTAAAAAAATTAAGAAGGAAAAAAAATTCTGGGAAGAATTTACATCAAATGTTAATACTGGTATTAGTCAGATGTAGGATTGTAGAAGATTTTAATTCTTTTATTTTGCATTTTAATGTGCATTGTAGATTTTATGCTATATGCATAAATGCTCTTATATTTAGAAAAAAGAAATGCATAATAAAATATACTATTTGAGGTGATTTAAAAATATTTTCACACATTTAAAAATGCAGGATTACAAATAGTCAATAATTTTTATTAACATAATATAAAAAATTTTAGTGTGATATACAGAACTCCCAGAGAGTAATTTTAAACTATTTAATATGATTCTTAAAATATTAATTTACAAGACACCTTGTTTTAAATGCCACTGACCTTCCAATACAAAAATTTTACAGTATTTGCTATCAAGATGAGGGATAGGTAGCTGTTCTCCCTTCCAGTCACTCTATTATAAGGAATGTCAGTTAGACTGCTGTGAAAAACCTCTCTATGTCTGTCAAACAATAAGTTACATGGATTATGTACATAATTACAACAGGAATATAAGATTTCCAGTATGTCAAACATACTATGCTGAAGTCCAACACCACAGCAAATGCACCTACTGTTGTCAAATAGGAGTGAGATGTGGTCAGGCCAGTGAGCATACCCATTTGGTAGAGAATTGGAACAACTCTATCAGGCACTGATTCAGGGTAATTCCAGAAGAAACTGGCTGTTTCTATGAAGCATGCAAGAGTTATGAACTTTCCCTTCCTGAGTCCCCCAAACCCAATAATTCCCTAACATACTCTTCATTAGCTGTATAAAAATAATCTATATCTTAGATTTTAATTCAACCTCAAATTTTTTAAGTATCTAAAAGATTTTCACATTCTCTCTTTCACTTAGATCTACTATAATATTAGATCACTCAGGTTAGTTAGGTTTTACTAAAATAACTGAATACAGTTTGGTCATATTTTATAGGCACACGACTCAAACTATGAAGCCAGGATGAGGCCTCAGCATAGGGTGAGGCTGTGAGGAGGGCAAGAAGTCTTCACCCTTGCCACCAATGCTTCCAGATCTGCAGACACAGAATAAAAACAATGATGTGTACTGAAACCTCCATCACTGGGGTCATGAAAATGGGGTAGTCAACGAAACAGCATCATGGTGTAACCCAAGACATTAAAGCAAAATGTTAGTGTTTCCAAAACACAGCAGCTACCTCACAGCCTGCAAGGGCACTTACCAAGTCTTAGGGCACCATGCCTGCTTAGCGGCACCTCTGCCACAAGGAAATGGGCAAAGTGCCTGTGGTCACTGTTCCACGTCCAGGACCCCTCCCCTTTGTACCAATCTTTCTGGGCGCTGCTCTAGGGGTCTCAGTGTCGTTCTCTACATAAATTCTATATGACAGTCATGTGAAATGGGAATACACAATTGAAAATTTAAGGTCAGCAATGTTTTTAGCCTAAGCTAAGTGCAAACTTGCAATGCAGCAGAGACCATCTGTGTGCCCATAAGCCTTCCCAGCCAGTCAGCCTCTCTCTATTCAGACACCTGTCCATTAAGACACTGACATTGGTGTTTTTGTAAGTGGTCTTCGAAATACAAAATAGTTCTTCAAATTGTTCAGGAAGTGGCTTCTCAATGACTTCTGGGAACATTGAACTCGCTTTGTTAAAGAAGAGGGCAGAATCCGCCTGTGGCGCTTTCTCCGGGGGTGGCACACACAGTATGCCCTGGAGCTGGTCCAGGCAATGTGGGCCTGACATGAGCTATGCTCACATGTTGTAGGCCACATATACAGGATCCAGCTGGTCAGCCAGGAAGCCATCCCGCAGGTGCATGCGCTGTTTCTCGCCCCGGGAGTTGATGGGGATGACTCCGGGGTCCACAATGACCACGACGCCCACCACCAGGTGGTGCTCCTCCAGCACCACGTTGGTCACCAGCGCCACCAGATCCAGCGCATCCTGCTCGAGCCCATCCAGCTCCACCACCACCACCAGCAGATTGGTCCACGTGAACACAGCACTGTGGGGAGGAGCACACAGTGTCACATGGGACAGGGAGCACAGGCCCTGCAGGAGGGATGCTGCCTGTATGTCCACAACAACAGTGACTCCATCCACCAGAATTCTTGTTAAGGTCATGAGTTTGATCAGAGGTTTAAAGGCTATGTCTGTTTCTGTGAACTCCCTACAAAGTGGATACATAATCACTGAAACTGGGAAATTTAGTTAAAAGGAAATGGTGCGGAAGTGTGGAATCTTTTTTTTTTTTTTTTTTTTTTTTTTTTGCTTTTTGGGTCACACCTGGCGATGCACAGGGGTTACTCCTGGCTCTGCACTCAGGAATTACCCCTGGCCGTGCTCAGGGGACCATATGGGATGCTGGGATTTGAACCCGGGTCGGCCGCGTGCAAGGCAAACGCCCTACCTGCTGTGCTATCTCTCCAGCCCCGGAAGTGTTGAATCTTACACTTTGCTCGTGTAACCACTTGGTTTAAAACCACTGGGAGGGCCAGAGCACTAGCCAAAATCCCCAGGATCCTGAGCACAGAGCTGGGAATAATCCCTTTGCAAATCAAGTATGGCCCCAAAACAAAATAAAGGAAAGAAAAACTAAAGCTTACTGGGAAGGGGCAAGCCCAAGCAGAACCCACACAGGTACACAGGGCATCTCCCATGTAAAGAGCTGCCAGCACATGCATGAGGCAGGGCCAGCAGGACCGTGTGAGGAGGTAGACTCTCACCACTCAGCGATGCTCCTGTGTGCGCGAATCACAGATGTCTCGATGTCGATGGGATGGTACCGCATGCCTCTCAGCTCCAGTGTCTCATCCAGAGACCCCACGACATACAAGGCATCGTGCCGTTCTGTGAAAGCACAGTTCATTCCTCAGAGTGGAGGAGCTAAGCCAGCTCAGGTGCACACACCCTGGACATGGAGATGATCAAATCTCCTGCCAGGGAGGAGCTGAGGCCAAAGAAGGTGCCTGCCTTCTCACCCTATGAGCCCAGCCCTGCAGCCAGGAGCCACCTCAACAGCTGAGTGAGCACATATGAACATCTCTCAAGGGGTTGGAGAGAGAGGACAGAAGTGAAGGCTCACTGAATCCGGCTGACACCACTGTGATCCTCAGTACTACAGGGTCCCCCAAGCATCGTGAGGTGCAGCCTTGGAGGCCCCAGAGCACTACCAGAAGAGTCCATTAATCCGCAGCACCATCTCCCAGACTCTAACAGCTAGGCTGACTGATGGAGAATCACTGGAAGGGTCCCCTAGGACCTCTAACCAAAAAAAAAAAGGGGGGGGGAGTATTTCAAAATTTTTGTTAACAAAGCAGCCACTACTGAAAACTCAGGCTCAATGGAGCTGGCCTCTGTGGCCTGTGGGACTCTGCTGTCAGAGATACAATCTGTATCTCCCCACTAGAGAGCCCCCACACTCGCTGGCCCCAGCAGAGGTAAAGCTCCAAGGACAGGGAGCAACAGTACAGAGGGAAAAGCAGTCCCCAGACAACATGTCTCTCAGCCCCATGCTTAGAACTTGAAGTGCCCATTCAGGCATGAGCAGCTGCAGGAGTCATGGGACAAACCAGTCCCCCAGCTGTGACAGCCCCAAGGACACTGCTAGAGTCATAGTGGCCCTCACCTCCACTGGCATCAGTGAGCTCTGTTCTCCGAAGAAAGCCGAGGTAGCCAGTCCTTGCCCAAATAGTCTGGGTGTCTCCGAAACTCAGACGGGCACTGAAGTGGTCAGCGTGCAGAGCCTCCTCCCCGTACACTGTGTAGTAGCCAGTGGCGTTGTGAGGGCTGCTCACCCAGATCTAGATGGATGAGGACAGTGTGTCACATGGGCAGAACTCAGAACCAAACAAAGGGAGCTGCACTGATGTGTTAGGTGAACACTCATGGAAAGGGGAGCCAGTGCCATGGCATAAAGACCAGCCAACACACAGGAAAGGGAGCCGCAGCTGTGATCCTAGTGTTCTCTGCACCCCAGCTTGCTGGAAGGTCAGGAAAACTGTGTCAAAAATAGACTTATGATTTGTTATCCATAACTGTTTGGTTTGCATTACTATTTTGTACACCAGGGTACTAAGTAGAAAATGTTGAAGAACCTCTGCTCTTAACTCAGGTCCTTACCTGGCAGCAGGGCTCCAGCCTGCATAGACATTCTGAGAACATGGCAGGGGTGTACGGCTGTCTACCACAGAGGCTTGGTCCAGTTCTGAGCTGGGCCGGGGATTCTGTCCTACCTAGCCTTGAGGGACCATGGGGAAACCCCAGGCTCACCCAGACCTTGTCCAGCTGGGTGCATGGACTCTGTCACCATGACTGTTCTTGGAGACCATCCAAAGCAAGAACAATAGTCCATGCAACCCCTGCAGACTCACACCACAGTGTCACCTCAGAACCATTCTCAGGTGACATGGGACCCAACCCTGGCTCTTAGTCTCCACAGAAACTCGACCTGCCATCCTGGCCACTAGGCACAGGTCCTGTGTTTCAAACTCCAGACACAGCACTCAGCATAGCAAGGGTCACTCCCTGGCTGCCTTCCCAGGTTTGGTCCTGCTCAGGGCAGATGGAGATTGGTCAGTGACTGTGTTCTCTGCTCTTGGGCCTGCATAAGCTCCAATGGGTGCCATGCCCCCAATCCCTGGGGAAGAGGGGATTCCCTTTCGCAGGATGTGGTTCATCCTGCAGGACCCTGAAAACCTACTCTGAACTGGCTGCAGGAGTACCACATGCAGTGGAGGGGAGAGATATGGCTCTAACAGATCCTCAAAGGGCATAAAATTCCCAAATCTGAGCAAACCAGGATGAAGGGAAGAGAAACTGCGGCACTGCTATGCCCTCTAGGTACTCACCTCACCCAGATGGGAGTCTCCTAGGGGCCCCCTGGTCTCTGTGTGGGCGATGATGACTTTCACTCCTGGCAGGATCTGGAGGAAGGAAACAGGAGACTGATTCTCTCATCAGAGTGGGACCTACAAGTGACCAGGTGAGAAACCAAACCCGCTATTTCATATTGAACACTCCAAGAGATGTTTGTAGATTTAAAAAACAAACAAACCTTGTCACATTTCCTGCCCTGACCAAAAAAAAGCCCTTTCTGCCAGGTGACTCAGTGTCCCCCCTGCAGAGCCCCTGCCCTGTGCTGACTCGAAGAGACAAGCCTGGTCTTGGGAGCCTTACTGGGCTCTGGTCAGGCCACTTGGATGCTCCAGGCCTGGACTCCTATCCTGTGTCTCCAGTTTCCTCCTTAGCAAAAGAGAGCTGGCAGAAATGACCTCCAGATGGGTGGAAGCAGCACTGGGATGTGTCCTTCCACAGGAGCCACTACTCCATAGGTTGACCTGGGCAAGCAGCTCTGTCTTCTCCATTTCCTGGAGTTAAATCCTCCCCTCAGGGGGCCCACCTAAAGGAAGTTAAAAGGGTGATGCCAATGGCCTCTGGTTTCTTCTTCCCATCTCTCCATCTCTCTAGCTATAGAGGTCGTCTGCCAAGGTTGTGCTCATCCTATGGGGCAGCCCTGTTTTTGCCTGGGTGCCTCAGGGGGAACCTCACATCATCCCCCAGTCCCTGTGTGAGTCTCATCCACACAACCGATATTAACTGGGGACTGCCAAGGGGGTGCCAGCACTCCGCCAGGTGGTGATCCAGTCAGTCACCTTAGAGGATGACTTCACAGGCACCAGTCTAGGCTGTCCCTGTTATGGAAATGGGCAAGTTCAGGACCCTCAGAAAGGCTTCGTGCCTCACCAGGAGGGACCTGAGGCCTGTAGCCCAGTAGAGAGAATTCCTGCTTTGTTTGAACACCAAAGGCTTCCCTTTCTGCAGTCCTGTTTTTAGGTTGGTTTTGGGGCTGACTCCTGACAATGTGGCCAGGCACCACTCCTGGTGGTGCCTAGAGGACTATACGTGGTGCCGGGGATCAAACCAAGGTTGGATGCAAGCAGGGCAAGCACCTGATCCCGGCACTGTCTCTCCAGATCCTCATCAGTCATGTTGCTACTAATGCTATTGTAGAGGAGCAAGAGGTTAGCACAGCACAGCCCAGCCCCAGTGCACTCTTCAGGTCAGCCCCATCACACTCTTCAGGACCGCAGGGCCCAGACTCCCACGACTGACAAGGGGAGAACAATGATGGAGACTCAGCTCCTACTACCTTTCCGGACTCTGTCAACGGCAGACTGTGTGGAGAACCTCGTTCCACCAAACGCACCCTAAAAATTAACATGAGGGAAAATTTAAGAATAAAGTTTACTACATAGAGAATAGTTTCAAGAAGGGGAACTTGTAAGGTAAAATACAGCCTTCCTTCCCATCACAGCCTTGTCATGATCTTGAGGCGGAGACTGGGGGTGCCATTTTAGTCTTCTCTCCACCTGCTGTGTTGCTCAGAGCAGCAGTTCCCTCTGGACTCCTTTCGGAACCTTCTTGGACCAGCGAGCACCTGCCCCATAAGGTACTCTACCACATAAAACAAACTGTGGCATGCCCACATCTGATGGTCCAGAACTAAGATCCAAGTTTCAAAGTTAGGACTCTTACTGACATAAAAGTTAAATCCACAGCGAATGATGATGCATGAAGAGTCTGTAACTTTGTTGTCTGCTTGTCTTCTACCCTACAAAAATCCTCGGTGCCGAGTGTTTAGCCCCTTGTATGATTCCTGGTGTGGAAATGGCTGGAAAGGGATCCAGAAGAAGGACCCTGGGAAGCAGGGAGGGGACCATGCTCCCCAGAGGAGAGGGCTAAGCAAAGCCACAGCCTTGCCTTTTCTCAGTCACCCCTCCCACCCCAACTCCCTCCATTTCTTCCCCAGCTCTCCGACAGTCAGGGTCTATGCCCAGGAGTCCAGTCAGAGCAAAGCATTCCTGCTAGGTCAGACACTGTACCTGTCGTGCCGCAGCGCCCTCATGTCCACATACACGGTAGTGGGGTCTGGACCTGCCGTGCCCTGGAAGGAGAACAGCAGAGATCCCAGTTTCCAGGAGTGTTCACATTGGTGCCAGGGAGAGGATATTGCCCGTGGGTGGGGGTGGGGCCCAGGAGCAGCAGTTCCTCCCTCAGGCCTGACTGATGACTCCACCACACTCTAGAGGCCGCTTGCAGAGGGACATCCAGGAGCACACAGAGAAACATAAAAGTGCACATACCCTTTCCTTCCAGTCCCACAGCTTTCTACCCCTGCAGCCTCCGGCCTGGCCACAAGGCTGGGCCTGGCCTCTCTCCAACTGATCTCATCCTACTGCCTGATCCTGAAGAAAGGACATCAAGTTCCACTGGGTCAGATCGGGACCAACCGAGTTATGGGCTCGTCATGCTCCAGAGAGCTGAGACCACACAGTCCAGGACCTCCCGGGGACTGACACTGCACGTGATAGGGGCATGTCTGCCCGGGCACATAAGCCTTTTGAAAATCATTTTCTCTCGACTTGGTCAAAGGGGTTTTTTGACGGCCAAGTAATAACCATTGTGAACAAAACCATATGGTTCCCGGGGGCAGCACAGAGATGCCTTGGGCGGAGGTCATGGGCGTACCTGCTCAGCCAGCTTTCCCAGCCTGTTGGGCTGACAGAGGCAAAGGGGCCAGCAGAGTGAGACAGGGAGACAGCACAGGAAACAAACAGAAAGCAACAGCCACGTGAGAAACACAAGAGAAGAGACAGCAAAGGGGTCCCTGCACCTCAAAGTCAACAGAACTATCCCACTAAGACCTAGGTCACCACTAGAACCCGCACACCCATGCAGAAGAGAGCTGCCGACATCTGATGAGAAGGGCTCAGGCACAAAGACAGGCACTAAGTTGGAAGAGGGCTCACCCTGGCACGGGTTGAGCCTGAGTGGTTGCAGTCTTTCACAGGGAAGGGGCTTTGTAGGGCCCAGAACAGCAGCATTGAGGCCAAGGACAAAGCTGGCCAGCCCCAGCTTCCTTGTGAGCCCGTGAGCTGTGCAGAACATCTTGGCAGACAGGAATGGGTAAACTTTGGCTTAGTGTAAACTCTGGATAAGAGCAAGAATTCCTGGAACAAGTGGCCTGCTTACCAGGTAGTTCATTCTGAAGTCCAAGTTCTAAATAAAAGTTTGAGGTGACACAAATTATCATTGATTGTAATTTTGTCTATGAGTTAAAACAGTAACTGTTTTAACATATTAACTGTTTATTGTATTCAACTTAAGTGATTCTCTAATATTTTAGGTAAGAGATTAATTTAAAAACAATTCATTCTGGGGTAGGCTTGTGGCTTGAGAATTTGATCCTAGACACTGCATGATTCTGATGGCCATCTGCCCCAAGTACCACCCAGTGCAGCCCCCACAACAGTATCTACATTTTTTAGTATTAAAAATGTGGTTTTTCCCCCAAGGAACTCCCCCCCTCACCTTTTTATTTATTTGTTTTTTTTTGGGGGGGGAGGCGGTCACACCCAGCAATACACAGGGGTTACTCCTGGCTTATGCACTCAGGAATTACTCCTGGCGGTGCTTGGGGGACCATATGGGATGCTGGGAATCGAACCCGGGTCGACTGCATACAAGGCAAATGCCCTACCCGCTGTGCTATTGCTCCAGCACCCCCCTCATCTTTTTAAATTGGAAAGAAGAGAATCTGTCAAAATAAAATTCTCACAGGTATCCAAGCTAAAACGCTATTTGGAAATGAAATGCCAAAGGCTCAGAGGACAGGGAATGGACATGGGGACAGCAGGAACATCCCATTCCCAAACTCCGAGATGCCACTGTACCTGCAGGCAGATGGCCACGTTAACCCTGCAGCCGAAGGTGGTGCTCACAGCACGTGCAGGCAGGCCCAGGTCCTTGAAGAGCTTGCAGAAGGATTGCGTCAGGGCGATTCGGGGCCGCTCCTCTGCAACCACCATGCATGTGCGCACACAGGACAGACTCACCCCCTTCATCTGGGTGGGGAGATGCTGCCTTAGAGAGGATTTGAGGGACCTGGGCATTCTCGCCCTAGATCTGAGCTCACAAAGACCCAGCTGGACACAAACTAATCTCCTAGGCTATTTTCTTGATTCCTAAAAATTCTAGATAGGAAAGCACAGGGGCTATTTGCATCCACACTGGCCCTCCTGCTCAGACTCCTACCTCTCAGACCTATGAGCCACTTCCCCAAACCCCTGGGCATCTTTTTCTGAAGGTCTCCCTCGAAGAGCTGGTTCAGAGCCAAGCTCAGGCAAAGGTTTCCTGATGGAGGTGAGAAGAGGACAGACTCACCCTGAGGAGGCCGGTCTGTGCACCCAGACCCTTAGTGCACATCTCCATCACAGAGTAGGAACAGAAGGTGACACGTGCCTTGTACTGGCTGACAGCCGACAGCCACAGGGATACATTGCTTTCCAGCTCCAGCGGGGGCACCAGTACTGACTGGTGGCCTGAGTAGACACTGCCAGGAAAGTTAGTCCAAAAGGTCAGTACAATGGTCCTGTCCACTGTTCCCTTTTCAAGGATACTTTATATTTTCTACTACGACAGGACACAAATCTACCCTAATGTCATCTTCAGTGGAAAATGGGGTGGGACACACATACACAGATACTTTCCCAACAACACACACATACACGGAATATGGTCTCCCTCCCCAAAACATGTTAGAACATGCAGGCCAGCTGGCTGTCTTACTTCTAAAGGTCTGTCTCTACTTCCTAGGGTTTGACAGAACACTGCCTCTTTCCCATTACTTCCCTTGCATGTATCAGTATTCTTTAAACAATGTGTTTTCTGGGACTGGATCAATAGTACAGTGGGTAGGTTGCTTATCTTGCACATGGTTGACCCAGGTTCCATTCCCAACATCCCATACAGTCCCTGGAGCAGCACCAGAAATGATTCCTGAGCAATACCGGGTGTGGCCCAAAAACCAAATTTAAAATGTTTTATTTTTTTCCTATTCTTTCAATTTCAGATCCGGTTTCAACCCATTCAGATGCTGAACAAAATCATTCAAATAGATGTCTCTGAGGTCCTGGGAAGGAAGAATCCATCTCAACACAGACAAGCCTGCAGGTTCAGGTTGAAAAGAAGACAGCTCCCTGAAGCACTCACCTGCACAAACACCACAGGGCAAAGCCAAGGCCACAGTAGGGGTCAAGACATATGGCAATCTGCCGTGAGGGGTACAGCTCACACTGCAGCTTGATGGAACGGCACAAGGCACTTGTGGCCGCATGTGACATCTAAGGAATGAGTCAAAAGCTTGTTCAGGGATGTGAAGGATGGATGGGTTAATCATCAGACAGGCTTACCAGGCTTACGTGCTGCAAAAAGGCTGGCTCAGGCACCAACATCAACTAGCAGCCAACAAATAGCACACTGATTCTTTGCAGGCAAGACTCCGGATAACCGAGATTTTAAATGGACTCCTAGACTCTGATACAGAGATGGACTCATCCCTGCACCCTGAAGTAAGTTATCAATCAGAAAGTTCAGACATCACTGTAAAATATCAAAGTGTGCATAACTTGTGCAACCTCAGATCCACTGGTATCTAACCCACACTTGAAGACATGATGTCACTGCTTTAAACTGTATAAGGAAAAGCCTGGCAGCTGCATGCAATACCCTTTGAGCAGCATCCATCAGGGATACAGCAGCAGGAGATCTCCCTCCCCCCAGAACTCACCTTCACACCTGCCAGGATCCCCGTTGTTGACACACTGAAGTCCAAGTATGCGAGCACCTCAGGTGTGGAGGGCCTGAAGATACTGGCCACTTTCCTCTTTGGTATGTCATCTATCGGACAGAAGTCAGGGTGAGGCTTGGGAGGGAAAGCACAATTCCTCCAGGGGTTATCATGGGGATACCAAGTCAGGACACAGCAGAGAGCAGCTGCTGTGCATGCAGCAGAGCTGCTTCTGTCTCTAAGGTGACATCCCACAGAGTGAGCCCAACAAACCACAGTGTGGGCTCACCATGGACTGGGTTTACCACAGAGTGCATTCACAGAACCACGGAGTGGGCCCACCAAACAACAAAGGGGGCAAATCTATTCATGGAAAGAACCTACTGAACCATGGAGTGAGCCCATGGAAAACCATGGCATCTATGACACCAATGAGTGTGGAGAGAGCAGCTAGACTGAGGGACATGGAGGACTATTTAAGGTCTCTAAAGTGGAGCTCACAACACTGACCACAGCCAGAACCAGGATACACCAGAGCTCTGAGAGCTGCTGTCCGACCACAAAGAGCATAAGGGGAAACAGGTACCACAGAGTGTGAGCACACAAAGGGGGAGATGAGAGCAGTAAGGCTCCACAGGGCCTGTGGGTGGGCACCAGGCAAGGGTGGAGAAAGCGAGTCTGGAGCCCCCATGGCTGTGCACCTCACTCAACAGACACTTTCAGCTCCAGGCTGGCCCATAGGAAGAGGAGAGAGGCTAGGTCTCAGACCTTCCCAGCTGACAGAGGCATGTCAACAACGGGACAAGGGTGTGTGTGTGTGTGTGTGTGTGTGTGTGTGTGTGTGTGTATGTGTGTGTGTGTGTGTGTCCCCTCTTTCAGCCCCAGGCTGGCCCACAGGAAGAGGAGAGAGGCTAGGTCTCAGACCTTCCCAGCTGACAGAGGCATGTCAACAACGGGGACAAGGGTGTGTGTGTGTGTGTGTGTGTGTGTGTGTGTGTGTGTGTGTGTCCCCTCTTTCAGCCTCAGGCTGGCCCACAGGAAGAGGAGAGAGGCTAGCTCAGACCTTCCCAGCTGACAGAGGCGTGTCAACAACGGGGACAAGATGAGTGATGAGAGTGTGTGTGTGTGTGTGTGTGTGTGTGTGTGTGTGTGTGAATGTCCTCCAAGCACCAAGCACCATGCTGTGTGTGTGATGAGAGCAGCTGTGGTCAGGACAAGTCAGCCTGCCGAATGGGATGAGCTCTTGTGGGTGGTGCTTCCACCATGATGGGCTGACACTGAGAACACAGACCTGTATCCAGGATGGTGGGCCAGGCCCTGACATCCACAGCAGCTGTGGCTTCTTTGGACTTCAGCAGCCGCATGATCGCCTGTGTGGTGAGCACGCATGCAGACTTGCTGACCTATAGAGACAAAAGTTGTAGGCCCAGAGGAGAGAGGAGGGCAGATACCTGGGCCCATTTCCCACACAGGGTCTGACAATGGTGAGAAAAAGCCATGAACCAGGGCAGAGTGTACATACCTCCACGATCATCTTCACAGTAGGTAGTGTGGTGGCAAGGTTCTGAGGGTGCGGGGGACGCACGGTGACAGGCACGCAACCACAATATAAGCAGCCATAGAAGGCAGCAATGAGGTCCACCCCTGGGAAGACATGTGATTAGAGATGCATGCAGGTGAAACTGCACCTGTGCCAGGGAGGACTGAGACACAGACACCAGTCATGCTGGCCTCTCACCAACGTGCTGTGGGCTAGGGCCAAGTTACTACTGCAGCAGGTCCTTGCTCCCACAAAGGTGGGAAGGAGGGGCACCAACATGGCACAATGGTGACCTGGCTGGTGGGAGGCCAGAATTTTTGAGAGGTCACAGAAGCATGGAATAGGGGGGATGTTCTGCTGGTTTCAGGGAGACTGTGCCTCCTGAGCAGGGCAAGATGTTCCAGCCTTGCTTTCAGCCACACAAGGAGACCTGGAGACAAACCACACCTTTTTGTTTTGTTTTTGGGCCATACCCTACAGTGCTCAGGGCTTATTCCTGGCTCTACATTCAGGAATTATTCCTGGCAGGCTTAGGGGACCACATGGCATACCGGGGATAAAACCCAGGTCGACCACATGCAAGGCAAACACCTTACCCTCTGTACTATCGCTCCAGTCCAACTATACTTTCTTCAACCTTCTTGCTGAAAATCGGGGAACTTGGGACCAGATACATAGTTTAGCGCACATGCTCTGTAAGTGTGAGTCCTGGATTCAAATTCCAATCCCCCCAAATGGGGTCTGTCATACCATATTTAAAATTTGGAGTAGGGGCTGAACTTCAATAGCAAAATGCAGTCCTGTGTACAGAGACCTGGGTTTCATCTCCAGCACCACAAAAATTAGTTATTTTTAAAAACCTTCTGCTCCTATCCTGTACTCACTGCAACAGAGGACATCTGCACCCATACCCTGAAGGTGCCTTCAGAGGCTGAAACCACAGACACCCCAGGAACACTCAGATACATGTCACCAGTCACTGGGCTGTTGGTAACATGCAGCAGTTCAACTCCCAGAGTTCTACCTGAAACCAGGCTGCTGCCAATACTGCGGCTACTGACTCCACCCCTCTCTATCCCTGTGGGGTAGCTGCAAGGACAGATGCAGACTATGGTGAGCGCTACTCTGCCAAAAGGCAGAGGCTCTCGGACTACAGAAGAAGGAGGCACCAGTGTCTCCTTCTTTTGGTTCTGAAAGTATCTGGAGTCCTTCCAAAACACCTTGCCTCATGCACCCAGCATTGCCAGGCAAACCCTGCAGCTGTTCCCAGTGATCCCTGGCTCAGTCACACTGGCCTCAGTCTGCTATCTGGACCCAGCAATGTGGGGCTACTTGGGCTAGAGGGGCTCAGGGAGCCACCATGGCCATACCTAGCAGTACTGGGGGTAGCACCTGGGAAGATGTCCTAAAGAGGTGTCAGGGTTAGAACACATGCAGGCCTGTGCACCACCCCTTTGAACTTTCTCCCCAGACCAACAGCAAACGGTATTTCAACCCCCAACTCACAGACTTGCTGGAGACTGGATAGATCTGGTAGAGCACACATTTCACATGTCTGAGACCCCAAGTTGCATTGTGTGTGCATGTGCATGCGCACACACATATATACACAGAGTAAATGAATAGGGAAGGAAGTCTGGAACTGTCCCTGCACCTCCCCAAAATGTACGATACACAGGTCAGACACTGGCAACTGTGTTGTGTCCATGGGATGCTGTTGGAAGGGAAACCTAGAATTTTACTTTCTTTCTCTGAGACTGTCAAACACACCCAACACCGCTGTAGAGAAGAACTCCATGCTCTGCTCATCCAGATTCACCATGACCAAGACTACTGGGGTTATCGCTTCTCTTCTGCCTGTCCTGACTGACACCCAGCACAGTCACCACAAACTGTCACTTTAGCCCTGACCCTCTCAGTCAGTCCCAGGCTTTTAGCACTTCCTATGACACAGCTGTCCTAAACTTCTGGCATACATGGACCGAGGTCCCTTGAAGAGGTCCTTACAGTTGGTAAGGACCCTGAAGAAGGAGAGCTTCAGGAGTAGTGAGGTCAGACCACAAGCTGTTGTTCTCTAAACCACATCCTCACGTCAAGAAAGAAACAAGACAGCCACCTGGCCTGGATGTCTACACCCAGAACAGAACCCCACCGGGGTCCCAGGAAGAGGCCTTAGATCCCACAACCAAGAGAGTGAAAAGTGAAGCCATGGTCACCATGCCCACCACAGATCTGCCACAGATCTGCAGAAACTGCCATACTGAGACCTCCTGCAACGACCAGAGGAGCTAGTCACACTGGGGCAGGGAAATAGCCTGGAGGAGATGATCACCCATACCAGATGAAGGGGCTGGAGATCAGGTTAGATGAGTGTCAGCCCAGAGCAAACATGGAAGGAAGTCATGGAGCTCCAAGTCTAGGAGTTAGAGCCATGTGTGAGTCAGAGGACTTCAAACACTGAGGGAGAGAAGACGGTGCAGAGCCCGTCACAGCACCACCTGCTGATGCCACAAACAAAGAAGCCAGTAACTCCCAGAACCAAGCCCTCAAGATGGCAGGGTGGAGGCAGTACATGGGACACACACACAGAGAAAAGGACAGGAAGGCCCTCAGCAAGTCTGGAGCGTGGGAAATGTGAGGAAGGCTGCAGAGGGCCAGGCAAGGAGAGGACTAGAGTGGGGATTTCTGAAGGCAGCCATCAGAGGGGAACTGCCATGGTAAGTCAGCAGGAAAAGAGCCCAGAGGAGAATAAACCACATCACACACAAAGCAAATAAAAATGAATCGCCTATGTAAAAATGTACTACAAAAGAGTTAAGAGAGTGATGCAGGGGCTGGAGGAATAGCACAGCGGGTAGGGCGTTTGCCTTGCGCGCAGCCGACCCAGGTTCGAATCCCAGCATCCCATATGGTCCCCTGAGCACTGCCCGTGGTGATTCCTGAGTGCAGAGCCAGGAGTAACCCCTGAGCCAGGAGAAACCCCCCCCCAAAAAAAGAGAGTGATGCAGACTTAACAAGTCAGAACCTATGGCACATAAAGGGCCTGTCTTCTCAAGGGCACGAACAAACACCACCATACCACAGCACGCTTGAGTAAATGACCGATGGTCACCCCCCTTGGCACCTGGGCAAGAACAAGGGGTTCAAAGAGAGAACCTGGGTCATCAAATAATCAGGGTCCCTCCCTATGAGGAAAAGTTCCTCAGTGAAAGAAAATGCCAGATTTAATTTTATTTATTTTTGGGGTAATATAAATAAAAGAAATTTTATTTATTTTTTGAGCACCGGACACACCCAGCAGTGCTCAGGGTTTACTCCTAGCTCTGTGCTTATGATCCCTCTGGAAGGACTTGGGGAAACCATATGTGGTGCTGGGGATCAAATCCAGGTCAGCTGTGTGCAAGGCAAGTGCCTACAGGCTATACTATCTCTGGCTCAGAGTCACTGATTTTATTCTATAAAAGAATTTAAAGACTTTACATTATAAAAATGAAGAAAACTATTATCAACAAGCAAGAACTCAGAAAGTATGTTCCCTAGATCCCTTCCTGAAAATCAGTAGGAAACAACATGTCCAAGAAGATCCACTACATGGACTAAATGTTACATAGTCTCTGACTGGTGGGGCTGAGAACAGCATCAGAAGGGCTGTGACTGGTAGAACCAAAACTAGTGTTAGCAGACTGTGATTGGTGGGACTGGGAACAATATTGGGTAGGATGTGACTGGTGGGACTGAGAACAGTTATTAGGCTGTGGCTGGTGGAACTAATAGCGTGGTTGATGGAGTTGAAGAAATATTAGGCTGTGGCTGGTGTGACTTCAGTGAGTATACAGCTGAAGATAAAACTGACCAGGTTGTCGATTCCCAGCATCCCATATGGTCCCCTGAGCACCGCCAGGGGTAATTCCTGAGTGCAGAGCCAGGAGCAACCCCTGTGCATTGCCGGGTGTGACCCAAAAAGAAAAAAAAAAACTGACCAGATTGGAATGGAAAGCAGAGGTTGGGTTTGAATGTAGCTCCTTCTGACCGTGTAGTCAAATACAGGAGTAAGGAAAAGTCTGCACCATCATTAGGTGGTGTGGTGTCTTTGCTGTTATCTTGGGAGCTGTGTGTGTTGTGGGATAACATGAGTCAATATGGGATATTCAAATTCCACCATGTTATCAGTCTGAAAAATCAGGATTCCCACATGGGAAAAGGAGATTACTGATATAACACAAATTAGTTAACAGCACATAACTCTGACTTTGAATTGGGTGTAATTTGAGAACCTTGCATCCCTAAGAGGTACAACTTAAGTTTCTTAAAAGACCAAGCTCTGCTCACTGAGAAGGCAGGGAGCAGCAGTGAGCCTGGATTCATCATCTATTCTGTATGTCTCTTTTTGTTTTGGGGTCACACCTGACACAGCACATGCAAGGCAAGGTCCTATTCACTTAACTATCACTCTGGATCCTCGGTAGCTTGCTGGGCTATTGAGAGTATCCCACCCGCACAAGCAGAGCCTGGAAAGCTACCTGTGACATATTTGATATGCCAAAAACAGTAACGATAGGTCTCATTCCCTGACCCTGAAAGAGCCTCCAATCGTTGGGAAAGATGAGTAAGAAAAGGCTACTAAAATCTCAGGGCTGGGAGAAATAGAGACGTTACTGGTGCCTGCTTGAGTAAATCGACGAACAACAGGAAGATAGTGATACAGTGACAGTGATCACTCTGGCTCCATGTGATCTATTCTGGGAATTCAGAGTCAGTGCTCATGGAGAAAGTAGACCTCAGGCTGGAATAGGAAGGGCATGGGGTCCAAGCTACCAGCTAGGGGTCATCAGGGGCCCAGTCTCTCTCCAGACATTCCCCCTGGCCAAAGCTGGGAAAATATGAGCTTTAGTAAGGTAATGGAGCTGGGGAGATGGTTCAATGGGCTGGAGCACAAACTCTGCATGTGGGGACCACAGGTTCAATCCTTGGCACTACATGGGTCTCTGAGCACTGTTGGGACTGATTGATGAGCACCACACTGGAAGCAGCTCCTGAATACTGCCAGGTATGCCATCAAATCTGCTTAAGACCTTGAGTTCATCATGTGCATTATGCTTACTCCATGGATCCCTTTGGAGTGTATATACATATATATATATATATATACATATATATACATATATACATATATATATATATATATAAATTCTTTTTATAGAAACCTGATAGAAGAATTAGCGAGGATTCTACCTTTTACGTGTAGATTCTCTACCACTGTGAACAAATACTGGATGAGAAGTGACTATGAGTATTATGATAAACAAATGAAAGAGGTCAGTGGCTCTTAGTGCTTAATGAGGACACAGTGGCCACTGATGGCAGTGTTTCTGACAGTCCTGCACACGCCCAGGCCCTGCAGAGGACTAAGGGGACCTTGCACCCTGGGCTGGATTCATGTTCTCTATTGTGAGATGCCACAGGGTCTGCTGGATCTTCAGAAGAGAAGTTGATGAGGAAGGGATGTTTGCAGCTAAAAGAGATTTAAAAATGTACTGAGGCCAGAGGGATAGTATAGCAGGGAGGGCATTTGCTTTGCATGTAGCAAATGCAGTTCGATCCCTAGTCTCCCATATGATTCCCTGAGTACCACCAGGAGTAAATCCTGAGTGCAGAGCCAGGAGTAACCCCTGAATATCGCCAGATTTGACACCCAAAAGAAAAGTGTCAACACTGAAGAACCCGACAAACCCATGACAATGAGGAATATTCATTTGGTGATCAGACCATGCCATAAGGATGCCACAGAGTTGACATAAGGCTGCTATGAAACTGGGCTTAAGACTCTGCAAAAACTACTTCCTAATGAGGAAGTGTTTCCTAATTGCTCAAGGAAGTTGGCTCTAAATTATTTTTAAAAATGCACAGATGGGGAATAACTATCCATGAACCTCAAAACAACAGCAACGAACAATTCCAACAAAAAAGTGAAGAGGAAATGAACAGATACCTCTCCGAAGAAGAGATATGATGGCCAGTAGGCATATAATGAAGTGTTAGAAAGAATAAAAGAATGAATGAAAGCAAGTGTTCATCATCATCCATTATCAGGAAAACACTAACCCAAACAATAAGATATTATCTCACACCAGTGAGAACAGCATGTGTCAAAAAGACCAGAAACAACCAATGTTGGTGGGGATGTGGTAATAAAGGAACTCTCATTCACTGTTGCCAGGAATATTGTCTGGTTTGGCTGCTATGGAAAGCAATTAGGAAATTTTTCATCAAAATAAGAATAGAGCTCCCATATGATCAGTGATTTCACTTATTGCTTCTACCTCCAAACACAGAAGCATTAATCCAAAAAAACATGAACACCTGTGCTCATTACAGCCATTAGTACAACAGTTAGGAAAGTGAAAGGACCCAAAGTCCAAGGACGGATGAATGGATAAATAAGCTATGGTATAAAAACACAATAAAATACTATGCAGCGATAAAAAACAAAACAAAACAACACCATGCATGTGGAGGGAACTGGAGGCCATTATGTTAAATGATTTAAGTCATAAGAAGGACAAATATCAGATGACCTTACTCACCTAAGTTACAAGAACAATTTCCAATAATGACAAACCCCTTTGGCCTTGGACTATAAAATTGACTGCCAAATACTGGGGGATGGAGGGAAGATGCAGACTGAATTACTGGTGGGGACAGTGGTGGAGGGTCATGGGCAGTTTTCGAGGGGGGAGGGCAGTAATTTTGTATATCAATACCATCTTCTTTAACACTAGTATAACCATATTATCTAAACTGTACTTTAAAAAGAAAATAGTGTAGATGAGAAAAGCCATAGAAAAAATATTTTCAAAGAAAGACTGTATCAAAGTCATA
Source organism: Sorex araneus (assembly GCF_027595985.1). NCBI lineage: Eukaryota > Metazoa > Chordata > Mammalia > Eulipotyphla > Soricidae > Sorex > Sorex araneus. The sequence continues at coordinate 50,155,442 of NC_073303.1, forward strand.
CCCTCACACTGGCTGTGAGTTGTCAGGAGAGCAAGGCTGAGCACTGCTGAGCACAGCAACACATACAACCCACTTAGCTTTTAGAGCTGGACTCAGCTGCAGGGCAGGAGTCCCAGGCTCCTGAAGTCTCTGTGCAGTGAGGACGAGACAATGTCAGGCAGACAGGGAAGCACATTAAGCTGATGCCAGCACTGCTCCTGCACTTACCTGGAGGGTACACCAAAGCCACATGGTCCCCAACACTCAGTCGCGCCTTCTCAGTCAAGGCAGCAGCCACCCTCTCAGCCCGTTTATGCAGCTGGACACAGGTTGCGGTGCTCGTGACTGTGCCCTAGAAAAGCAGTAAGGTCAGCGGGAGAGCTGTGGTGAGTGCTGGCCCAGCATTTACAGGGACACCATGCTGTACCGTATTTATTCCCTGCTCTAAACATCAAAGGTGGGACAGACAGAGCCTCCCTCAAGACAATGCTGTCTTTTCTGGTGACTCTAAGTCCTTTAATAGGCAAGGAAAAACAGGCCTTCTGTTTGCCTTGGGCAGGAGATGCTATGTTCAACTTGGGACATGCCTTTGAACCTTTCAGTAAAATATTTCCAGTCTTACATTACAAAGAAAACTACATTGACTATCCATCCTCACTGCCTATTAATATTTTGCTGTACTATTTTTATTTCTCTTTTTAAAAATAAACGATTAGTTGGTATACTAACCCAATTCTATCATTCCCTTACCACTGCCCTGAACATAATTACAGACAAATGTATTACAGGCCTTGATGAGTAAACCTCATCAGTGGTCTGTGTCTCTCCACAATTTGCTTTCTCTGGATGCTCCTGGTGGCAGGGTTGGGAGTTCAGTAGCAGAACTTGTGCTGTACATGCTGGCTCCCATGTTTTGCCTGTGGTGTGAATGTGTAAAGCCCTGGGGTCTGGTACCTGTGTCTCAGACCTGTGGTGTATATGTTTGAGGCCTTAGGGTCTGGTCCCCACGGCTCACCTGTGGTGTGCATGTGTGAGGCTCTGTGTGGTGGGGCCTTGTGCGGTGGGTCCCTGTGCCTCCCATCCCATCACCTGTCTCTTCAAAGGCACCAGGAAGGCCCTGGGGAACAATTTCAAGTTAACCTCCTTCCCCCTTCTCCCCACTGACTGAATTGGGCAAACCATGACACTCTTCTAGTCTTTCCAAGAAACTGAGGAGCAACTCTGTGACCACTATACCCCTCCACATACATGATGTCCTAAAGACACCTTGCTTCTCCATGCTGTGCAACAAGCATGGCAGCACGCCACACCTGCTTCTCCTGCAGGTGTCACTGCCAAGCCAGACCCCTCCTCACTAAGCTGGGGTAAGGCCATCAGCGCCTGCTCATCTCACAGAGCCCAATATCCAAGCTCTGTCATCCCTAAGAGGTCCCCAGTTCCCTCCTCCTAGGTCAAACACCATCTTGGGAACCCAGAACAAACAGCACCCTGAAAGAAAGTGGGCCTGTCCAAGTGGCTTTGAGCAACTGCCTGGGGTGGATGTGGAAGGACACAGGTCAGTCCACTGCAGACCTCTTCTGTCCACTGACTGCTGTGAGCTCCACTACTTCCTACACAGGCTTGTGTGCATCTCTGCTGCCTCCCATTCCATAGCCCCACTCTGCCATGTACTTAGCTGCAACTCAGAACAGAATTTTCACTTAAGACACCCTCACGTCCTCACACTCCCCTCTGTTCCACACCAGTGAGCCACCAACTCATGTCTGGGTCATGGCCTGTGTCTTCTGCTCCCGCATTCACTCCTCCCATATTCACCCAGAACTGCTCCTTGATGTCTGTCCTGACCAGAGCCTCCCACCACAGCCTGGCTTTGCGTGCCTTGGAGTATCCATCCTCCCCACCCCCTAGTATTCAGGGCCAGAGCCTGGCTGTACTGATTTTCAAATATTCATTGTGTACTGTGCATTTTCTTGGCCTGCTATCATTATTGCTTTTGTCCATGCTTGAAGTTTAACGGCATCTGCCAGGTCTGTGGATCACCAGTGTCCAAAGAGATAATCTCTCTTGTAAGGATTAGTTCCAGAGTCCTAGAACAGAATCCTTCTTACCTTATGTAACTCATCTGGGCACCAATGTCTTATGTTTTGAATGAAGTGAGTGGCCAACGGTCACCAAGAAAATAATAAGACCAGCTGTCTTCTGGAGCCCTTCTGTCTAATGGTGAGTCATATGGGACAATCTTGTTAGAGAACTAGGTATGTTTCCAGTTTGTCAACTGGCTCATGACTGGGAAATGAGGACAAGAGCTTCCCCTTTTAGCCTAAATGCTCCTAGTAATGTGTCTGCACATTCAAAGTGTCTGTGAGGGGCCAATTAGACAGTACAGCTGGGAAGGCAGATACCTTCATGTGGAAGATCTGGGTTCAATCCCTGAACCTTGTCAGAAGTGATCCCCGAGCACAGAAGCAGGAGTAAGCTCTAAGCAAATGAATTTGGCCCTCAAACCATAATAAAAAAAACCCAGAAAGCCAGAGTCCAAGACACCCACTAAATGCCCTTCTGACTTGGTACCTGAATCACAATAGCATTTACACTTCAACAGTGATCTGCATCAGTCATCAAATACCAAGCTAAAGCTTGAACAAGTGCACGTCTAAACTACCAATTTCCAGAAAACAAACATTTCCTTGTTAGCTCACTTAGGAATATTTACCCTCATGCTGTTCTTAATTGGAAAACTGTAACCAATGGTAATTTTTCTGTTAAATATGAAACCAGCACAAGTCCAGCTGCATGAGTACTAAGGAGTCTCACGGCAGGCAGAGCAAACACGGGGCAGGAGCAGGCGGCAGTTGTAGCATAGGGCCAGCCCTCCCTCACCTTGGCGTTGAGCAGCAGGAACAGTGGGTGGTCAGGAGTGGTGTGTGCCCGCCACTGCAGCACATCAGGCAGGAACAGGAACTGCACAGAGAGACCTATCAGTGATGCAGGCGGGAAGAGTATGCCCAGCCCTCCCAACTCCGGGTGCACCTTATTACCTTCCGCGCCTGGTCACTGTCTTCCAGGTGGGATAGTTCTCGCCCAGAGGCCTGCGCAATCCTCTTCCCAGCAACAAGGTTCCCAACAATCATGGAGGCTGGTCCGACCTCTAGAAAATGGGGAATCCGATGAACAGATGATGACTTCTGACACCTCCCTCTTTGGGCACCTGAACTCTTATCTGTTCTTGGCCTCTCCCCACACCCCACTGAGACCACCCGTCAGTTTTGTCATCACATTTCATCTGAACTACACATTAAATTCCTTGCCCAAATGC